>NC_137455.1:228830057-229565962 GCF_964235325.1 Thermobia domestica | reverse complement strand
CTGCTCCCGCCGTGTGGACTTTGTGGTGGACAAACACCGTGCTCGTGGGTTTTCTCGGGTTCTCCCACTTTCTTCATTCCACCATTTCATTCATCTCTCATCATTACCGTCTCTTTTAGCCTAACCGGCATAACCGTGAGACGTAAAACTCAAAGATTTCATTTCATTTTGCCATATTTCTGCTAGGTGCTATGGTGGTCATGTGATCACGTGACTGCTGTCAAGTACTCATACGAGAAAGTAGAGAACCTTGTGGAGAAATCACTGTTGGTATAGGTGCGGTCCTTGTGTCTTTCTCTATTTCTTATTCCACTTTCGTCTTTGCGTCCCTGTATGACGACTCCATAAATGCGAAAGCGCTTGGAAGTTTGTTTTATATTTGCGTGTATTTTATCAGTTCCACTCTAAGTAATTGTTTTTTACATGCCTACTTTGGGATTTCTTTTTCAATCAGACATAGTATTTTCTGAAAATGGATACTATAGTGGGGTGAATGCCATTGATGTTCATAACTTGATTAAAAACGCTCTGTTGAAACAAAGATTATTTAATGAACTTCAAAGAAAACTATACTACCAAACTTTTGTATAAAGAGAAGAAAGCATAGAACATTATATCATCAAACAGCGTTAGGTATATGTGACAACAATTTCTTTTACTTTTCAGATCGACATTGATTTTGGCCAGTTATATCCTGGGAAAGATATAACATTTTTTTCAACGTGGAGTGCAGACTTAAAGAAGATTCAGCATATACTTACCACGACCAAACAAACAACAAATGACGGAGCCACATTAGTAGAACTTTTGCTGCAGGAGAACATCAGGGAAGGTAATTATTTTTCTTATTAAGGGGATCTTCTACCTCTTCGCTTATGTTTCTAACTTCCCATTTGAAAACATGTAAATTTTAATATGGTAATTTCTAACAAAGTATTGTAGGTAATGACTTGAAATTTTTAATACAAATAGACAAGACCCATATAAATCCAACCACGGTCTCCAATTTACGTTACATGCGTTAGATTAATTGCAATATATTCTTCAGTAAGTTTGGCAACAGAGAATAAAAAGTATGCTGCAGAGGGAAGAGGGCTGACCATCTGTTTGCTTGTTAGCTGCTTTAAAAAGGACGCTCTTACCAGAAAAATCACGTTGTGATTCTCACTTCTCAGTGGTTAGAATGGTCTGGACTGGAAGAGCCCAAAACCACTTCTTTCTTCCTTTCACGGTTTGTTTGTTTCTTCCACCCCCTGCTGTCACAAGAAGACAACTTGTTTCGGAAAGCATTTTGAATTAGTAGCGAAAAGCCAAACGAATGACACCACGGACGGATTAAAGGGAGGGGCGGTCACTCCCTCCGAGAACATTTGAATACTTTGAATAATCGGAGTAAGAAACTAGAAATTGCGTAATCTAATAAGAAAAGTTTGTTCAAATATACAAATCAAGACGCATTTTAAGTGTCACAGCATTGTACTCTCATCCCCTCCCCTCCAAATTCCCTTCTGAAGAAGTTCTCTTTTGTTTCTCTGTTCCATATTAGCCTTTACACTTACACTTTCATTATCCAGTATTGATTTTTACCATACCATCTGCACAGAAGGCGAATAAGGTTTACGAGTCCTTCCTGCCCCCTTTTTTAAAAATTGCTAATTATAATAAAATTTATCGAAGTGCATGGAAGTAAGTTGTGACTGTGGAGAAATGGTGTACACATTGTTTATTATTTCATTAAGTATTGTTCACTATAATTATTAAAACGCAACACTGTTCAGCCTACTCCCGTAAGCAAAGAAAAGATCAATTACAGCTGCTCCGGCAATTTTCCCTTGTCTCCTTTTAGTCGTAAGTCCGAGCAGAATAAATCAAAATCTAGAAGAAAAATAAATGATAATTGTAAATCGACAACATATCGAGCACTTAAAAAAGCTCTGTTATTCTTTTGTTTCATTATTGAGCTCAGATCACGAGAAATATTTCAACTGCTGTGTAGTAATTGAACATTTTTCGTTTAATCTCCCAAAGAGTCTGAAATACTGACTTCAGTGACCAGTTTACATCCCTGAAATCAGTATTTACTTGAATAACAGTATATGAAGAAGATAGATTCAGTAGGGTTAATAAGCAGATATGAAATCCCTTTTGTAGCAATGAATGAAACTAATGTTTAGAATTTGTGACGAAAGAGCTTTTCCGCAGCGTGTAGTCTTTAACTTGTTGTTAATTGCCTATTTTGATTCATTAAGCTGTTCAATTTATCTCTTTTTATCCGTATCTGTTGCAACTTCCCAAAGAGAAATACATACGTTGACTTTAACCTTTGGTTCTTGAAATAATATACTTCATGTACAGCTTTTATACACGTACTTATAGGCGATAGATAAGTATCGTATTAAGATTAGTTTTCACCATTATTTGGACCCAATATTTGCATATAAGAAACATCGCATTATCCCTTTGCCGAATCTGGGTGTAGTTACAAAAGATGATACTTTTTGTGTGTGTTTTTTTCAGACTGCTGTCCATTGCTTACAAAATGTAATTTCCTTTTTTCTTTGATTATTGACTTAAAGTAATATACAGTATTCATTGCGTATCACAGAGCAAACCTCTGCAGGTATGAGAATGAATGCAGTAAGAAAGTTAGCACTTACATTCAAATAAATTAGTATAAAGTGGTCCAAAAGTGGGCGTACCCCCCTTTAGTTTCAACAGTATAGTGTTAGTTATGGTAGAATGTCTGTACACAGCTACCTTGAAGTCGTAAGAGTCGTAAGAGTCGTAAACAAAGGTATGATCACCATCCATGTCATAACACAACTGAATTCTGCACAAAGTTCTGGCAGATGTTTTGCGGAGATACTCCGGAGTCAACGAGGGTGAAGGCGTGTTCCACAGCTGCTCGTAATTCCTGCGTTGTGTGATATCGAGTGTTTCTTACGTGTTGCTTCATGAAAGCCCAGGGAGCATTGTCTGATATCGTCAGATCGGGACTTCTTGGAGGCCTGGCAAAGAGCTGGATGCACAACCTCTTCCAATCCAGCGGCCAGGAACTGATCTGATAACTGTTACCAAGCAGAAAACAAATGGACAGCAATGTTGCCAGACAATGCAAAGGAATGTTACCAGACAATGCCAAGCAGTGTTACCAAACAAATGTAGGTAAAACCAAAAACCGTCAGAAAATACCAATTAGAGGTACGCCCACTTCCGGACCTCGCTGTATAAGCGTAAATTAATTACCTACAAATGTTCTTGATATTTCATTCTTTTCCAGATGCCAGAACAGTCGTAATATTAATACTTCTTGGAAGATATTTCCCATCTGTGACCACGTGTATCAAAAGGAAAGACGGAGGTGGATTATGGAAACCTTCCAAATACGAGGCACAGCAAGGATTCCTTTTTCATGTCAGAGTATGTACCATTATGTAATATAATGTATTAATATCTACACTTGATTACCACGAAATATGTCATTAACATTTAATTAGTGATTGGAGAATGGAGAACATTGCACGAAACCTTATCGAACAAACAAACAAACAAAAAAAAATCAGCTTTTCTGGAAAAACTGCTATGCTCAAACAAAAATATTGTGTAAGCAAACACCATTTTCATCAAACCACGATCCACTCTGACTCACCACGTGTCACCATGATCTACTGATCTACTTCGACCTACTGACCGAATATGTCGAGAGTGGATCAAAGTGGAATGTTTTATATTGAGGACTACAATGAGTCAGTTGTTACTGTTGGGTTAGGGTAGTCATACGTAACAGTGGAACATGGAAATGTAACCCAAGATCCACTAAAGTATACTCAAAATTATCCCCACGTGATCCATAGCCACTGACCCGCTCCATCTTTGATGTGCACTCAATTGATATGATTACCATACCATATCAAGAGGATCATATTGGTGGTACATGGAAACAAAAAAGTTTGTTTAAGAAAAGGCCCCCTCGGGACAGCACGCCCTTGGTGGAGTGAGCTATCAACCATATTTTGCAATATACATGACTCTTCTTCATGCAATTAGTAAAGCATATATCGGTGTATGTGACGCGATTTGTATCTTACGAAGATATCGTGAACCTAAGTTGTGTAGATAGAAAGGAATATGCATAAAATAGGAAAACACAATATTTATTAGTCGCTAACGCCCTCGCCTTTGGTGCGAGCGGTTCTGGGTTCGATTCCCGGTGGGATCACTCGATCAAAGAAGTGTAACAGCTTTTTCAGGCCAATCATCCTGAGTGTTTTTTCCTGGGTTGAGTGAGTTTTTTTTGTTTTTTAATCGCGTCGGATAATATAAACACAGTGAACGATGCTAAAAATGCCGGGATGGTACCTAACACACAGGTCCCAGACCGCTTCCTTCCCCATCCATTCCTTTCTTTCTTCCCCTCTCTCGGATTGTGTGCTCTCCGAGGGACGACATCCCTCAAACGTGACGAACTTAAGGCCGACCTAAAAGTTACTCCTTCGTTGCTAGTACACTTATCTCCTTTGTTGGGCGACTGCGTTCGATTTCCCGGGAGGAAGGGGGAGGGGATTTTAGGATGTTATTCGTATTTTCGGTTCCACTGTAGGTTTATGCCTTATGAAGTTCCCGTGATGAAACCCTATATTCCAATAACAATAGTAAACGTAAAAATGCTGTAAAACTTTCGGTGAATGCTATGTAAACTTTCTAAAACATAAGTAGAGGTTAAATATGTTTATGGTCATGGATAAAATGTTTACTTGGCTCAAAACAGCTTTTTCCCAGTGCCTTTAAAAATGTTCTTCATTCAACCCTTCAAATATTGGAACTATGATAGCACTCCTTTCTTCATTTTATGGCATAAATAAGTAAGAAGTGTTTATACTCGAGGTAATGATATGTGTGTAATATCAATCTTATAAAAATACTAAACAGCACGTAGGGGAACGGCACCAACCTTTTCGCGATCATTATTTTAAAAACTAATTCATTGATATTGTAGCATCCTTGCTTTTCAAATTTCCGCAAAGGTTTTTCTTTCTTCTTCCTGGAGATTTGTAACGTCAAGAATTGCGGTCATTGACGTACAGGATCTAAATTTATCTTTAAAATATCCGTGCTTACTTTATGTCTGGATGTGATTCCAAGTTTGCCACATTTAATTGAAATATTTATTACTGTAAATGTAAACCATTAAGTGTAAGCTTAGGACAATTTTATTGATGTCGCAGTTATCTATTCACGTAACTACTGTCAAGTTTATAAGTGCAATAATTCAGATTGTTTTCTTTGTGATTATTCTCAAACCTTATACTAAAGGGTAGATTCCTCTAAGGAACTTTACTTAATTTTTCCAGAACTTTTCTTAATTGCATCGGATAATACAAACACAATGAACGGTATTAAAAATGTACAACTCAAGGGGTATAATAATACATTCGAAATACTGTCATATTAACCTATATTAGTTTTCAAGACATTTCATATCGCGTAGAAGTGACTCGCGTCAATTATGACCTCATTACATTACATTTCTAGTATAGAAGAATGCCTGAAAACAGTTGGTAGCAGTTTAATTGCATTGCTATATATATTATTGGTGCACCTCGTGTTTAAAATACAAGCTCATTTTAATTATACGTGTATTTGTAGTTTTTGGAATTTGATAACGTGTTAATAGGTGTGTAACGTGATAATAATTCTGTGTACATGACTTACAGGAAGCGTCCGATCTTCAAACAGAGTTAGAAAGGCATCATCTAAAGATGCAGCGCTTTGGATGTAGTGTGCAGCCCATGCCCGTCGTTGTCGCTTCAAAAATAGATGAACCTCAAGCCTTCTACGTGAGTATTGAGGATAATCTCTACAGAGTTGAAACTCCACTGAAAGCAATCGATAGCACATTCAAGACGTTTCAAGTACTGGATGCAGAATATCCGAAGGAATCGGAACAGGTGTGGACATTTGTGCAGAAACATATGTACAAAATTGAAAATGACTGCGACAAGAATTTTCCTTCAGTGAACACGCTTATCTCTGAAATATCAAAGGTGTAATGGCGGGAAAGGTTGTTTTCCGTTAATCATTTAGTTTGTAAAATAGTTTTTTCATGTATATACGTTCTTTTTAGTTTGTAAGAAGATGCCTAAGTGTTTTGTTTGTCATAGTGACTTAAGAACGAGTCAGTCTCTGTTACTTCATTTAAAATTTTGTCACAAATTAGGTGCCATGAGCCCCTTTCGTTGTGGGGAATCGTTGTGTGGACGCGAATTTGATAACGCCAATTCATTCCGCAAACACTTGCTGAAACACGAAAGAACAAGTACGGGTGGTGATGGGAACCAGCCTTTTCGTGGATACCAAAATGAGGTGTGTCACATCAATGTTGAGAGACAGTTGACTGATAATGGTGATATACCAATTGAAACTTCTGTGGAAAGCCTTTCTCTTGAAGATTACCGTGAGGCTGTAAAGGAGGAAGCCCTTCTTTTTATTACTAAACTGTATAGTCAATGTAACTTAACCAGAACTCATATACAAAACCTTTGCGACTGGGTACACGGGTTTATGGGCGGTAGTGTGATGCAACTGCTAAGAGAGAAAATTTTACAAACGCTTCGAGGAAATCATGTTGATGATAATACAGTAACTGAAGTAATGAACATGTTTAGTATAATATCCAGTCCATTTTATAGCTTGGAAACCGAATATAGGCGATTTGGCATGTTAGAGACAATGGGCAGGTTGATAAAACCAATTGATTATGTTATTGGACAGAAATTATCTTCAAAGAGAAAGAAAGGCGAGGTTTCGGTGGAAACATTACAAGTGCTTGGAAAGTTTGTGCCTATGCGAAAAATGCTTAAACGATTTTTGGAGTTACCGAATGTTCTGTCAACGTTACTCCACTTCAAGAACAGTGCAGAACAAGAGACTGAAGTACTTTTCAGTAGTGTGCAAGGACTGCATTGGAGAAACGAGGTAACGGTTTCTGATGATCGTTTGATATTACCTTTATTTCTTTACTTTGACGATTACGAAATTAACAATCCTTTAAGTGGGCATGCTGGTACAAAAAAGATAGGGGTAGTTTATTATACAATTGCATGTATTCCACCGGAGTTTTTCGCGAAACTAGAGAACATATTTCTCGCCTTACTCTTTCATTCAAATGATAGAAAAACTTTCGGTAATAAAGCAACCTTTTCAATTCTTATTGAAGAGTTGCGTTTCCTAGAATGTGAAGGTATATGTGTAATGTATAATGGTTTAGAAGTACAGATTTATTTTAAGTTGTGTGTTATTACAGGTGACAATCTTGGATTGAATTCCGTTCTTGGCTTTACAGAGTCATTTTCTGCTAAGTACCCTTGCAGGTTTTGCCTTACATCAAAAACAGATTTACAGGCGCAGTCAAGAGAAAACGTCCGGAATTTGCGGGACGTTGAGAATTATGAACTACATGTAATTCTCGGAGATGCTTCACAGACAGGAGTAAAAGAGAATAGCACTTGGAACATGTTGCCGAGTTTTCATGTTACCAAAAATTACAGTGTGGACGTGATGCATGATCTTTTGGAAGGGGTGGGGAACTATGATATGATGCATATTTTGAAGTACTACATCAACGAAACACGTCTTTTCACAATGGATATTTTAAACAGTAGGATTTCGGCCTTTGCAAGCATGTCAGATGACGTAAATAAGCCGGCACCTTTATCTTCTGAAAATCTTGAAAAGAATAAATTAAACTTGTCTGCTGCTGAAATGTTATTTCTCATAAGGTACTTTGGTTTGATAATGGGTGACTTAATCCCCGAGGAAAATATCGTTTGGAAATTTTATATTCTGCTAAGAGAAATAACAGTCATATTAACATCAAAAGTTATTCACGTAAACACTTCTGAATTACTTTGTACATTAATTGAAGAACATCATGAGATATACAAATCTTTTTTTCAGGATACATTAAAACCTAAGCATCATCATATGGTTCACTATCCACGTTTAATGCGACATATAGGACCACTTGTTTTCACATGGTGTATGAGGTATGAATCCAAACACCAACCGTCCAAGATTGCTGCCCGTATTGCTTATTGTCGAAAGAATGTTCTAGAAACTATAGGTTTGAAACACCAATTGCAGATATGTTATAAGTTCTTTCAGAAAAACGGTTTTCATATTCAACAAGAAACTGGACCTGGAGCAAAGATATACCTTTCACAAGATCAGGATTTTCCATTGTTTTCAATGTGTTTACCTCCTTCGTTGTTGAAACTTTGTCGGTCAGTAGCTTGGTGCATATACAACGGATTTGTGTTCAAGTGTTGCATGGTAGCGTTCGAAATTCATGAAGATGGTTTAAACTTTTATAATATAAAAAAAATTTTGTTAGACGAAGAGTCGCACATTTTCCTTCTATGTAAGAAAATGAAAACAGTTGGCTATGACAGTCACTACTGTGCATATCATTTGTCTTTCACGCAAGAGTGGATCTGCATACCAGTAAATTTGAATTTTGCAGGGCCTCCTACGTATTATAAGATAATCGATAATGACAACATATATGTTTCTGTTTCGGTATGATTTTGTGTTGCATGTGGGGCAGTGTTTTCTAACATAATCGTAATAGGGCTCGAGCATAAGAAAATGTTTCTTAATCCATGTGATTTTCAGTCAAACAATATTATATCCACTAGCAAAGCATTTGCAATGAAGCATACATTCCTGTACTACTAGATGTTTTGCCTGCATGGTCCTATGGCCACCGAAGTAGGAACTAAACTTTTAAAAAACATGGTTGGTTCTATGTAAATTTTATACTGATTTTTTGTTCGGAATAGAAAAAGGTTACATATCGAGTGTAAGGAAAAGATCGCACAGCTTGGACAGAATCTGACTCTACAGCTGAAATGAAACGAAAATGTCTTACGATATTTTGTCCTCCGAGGTTCCCTTTTGAAGTGACAGACGGGTAAAATTTGGACTATGAGGTAACACCTTGCGGTACTCTGTAGAAACACGTGATATCGGCTTTGGAGTTTAGTTTAAACTTCTTCGTTATCTAAGGTTTTTTAAATCAGTTTTTTTTTAATTTTAACAACAAAATGGCTAGATTTGAAACGGCATGTTTTGTCATGATCTGGGCACAGAAAGCTTCTTTTTGTACGACATTTATTCAATTTGACATTTTAAATGTACGTTTTCATCTCTTCACATTTTCCCGCCACATTTCAGACCTTTTGCTGCATCCCATATTCCATACTTTTATTTTTAAAAAAAGAAGAAGAAAAAGAAAAATGACAAAGAGCTTTGAAGTTAGGTACCTTCGTTTGAAGTACGGCACTTTCCTCTACTCCACGATAAACACCATTCCAAAGTCGCTGCTATCAAGTGTTGTTACGGACAACCCGTGCGATATTGCCATATCGACCAAAGTTTACCGGTCTCTCCCTTCCAAAAGGGGGCCTTAAAGGGCAACTTTATAAAGACATTTTCGTATCGTTTTAGCTGTAGAATCAAGTCTGTCTGCCTGTACTACCTTTTCCTTACACCCGATATATATAAAACCGCTTTGGAAAAGGAATCCGTGTACCCAGTCGCAAAAGTTTGTATGGGTTCGGGTTCCTTCATAAGAATGTAACTTGGATTTGCTAATAAAAAGGATTTAGTGTTACCGAAATGGGTTTAAAACAAAAGTTAAGCAATATTGCGTGAAAGGAAGGTAAATCGTTGTCTGCCATTTTTAATTCTAAGTATTTTTTTTTTAATTGGGAAGGATGTCATGTGACACTAAGTTTAAACTACTAAAAATATATTTATGAAAGCAGTTTTTAATGGGTTTCTGCAATTCTAATATAAATGTGTCAAAGTCAAGAACCGTATCTTGGGAAGGTGTCCGTCTTAAGAAAAACATATGATGCCATTAAATTCCGATTAATATTATATGGTAGTATGATGTGTCGTACGTCGAAAAGAATAGCTTTTATTGATTGCAAATACATTGCTAGTGGTCATAATATTTCTTCATTCAAAATCTCACTGAATTACATAAACCATTTACTATAACCTTTACTGAGTTCAAACTACACTTTGTTCTAATTTTAGAGTTGAAAATATGCTATTGGACGTAAGATTGAATCTAGGACGTCAGCCTGACGATTCCTGTTCTGATCCTTGGTGCACTAACAAAATTTTTACTCCTTAAAATGTAGATACTTGCAGGAGCTGCCCCAATTTCTTTGTTATACATTTTGTCTCCTCATTTTATTTTAAACTTATAAAAATAAGGAAAGTTTCTAGGAGAAATCGAATACTATTAAGGAATGAAAACCACAGGCGTGACGTCGCGAAAATCAAATGCCATTAACTCTTAAGAGATAGGTACGGAAACATGTAGCGAACCTATGATAGAACATGAATCAGTAGATATTCTTTCGTATTGTAACGTTTATATTAGGTGTTACGAAACGTTACGCTAACGATGGTTCTAATTATTGTCCCTTGTATTTAAGTATTTTATTTGTTCTTGTGCCTTTTCTTACAAGTCTTATTACTGCTTAGCAAATACTTTCGTATTATTGTTAGATGCAAATAATGCATATTGTACCAAGAAAATAATTTCAGAAAATGTAAAATAATAATAATTACTTCTAACGAAAATTTTCGTCGTGAAATTGTGTCGTTTGTAATCCAGTCTGTGTGGGCATTTAATGTAAATTTTTGTTTGCGTTTATCATGTTAAATAATGTCTTGTGTATGATGGGGTACTCAGTTTCCGCAGTGTCTGTACAGTAAAATTCCGGCAAATGGCTCCTCGTGCATCACTTGGTGGTCAATGCTTAAGCGACTTGGTGCTAGAAGATCACGTTTAATTTTTGCATATATTTCCACTCGTGTGTTTCGTGATGGCAGTTTCGCTTGAGTGTTGTATACTGTTAAATCCTCGGCCCTTGAAGTTGATTTCCATTCTGAAGAAGAAAATGTTACACGGTGCAGAGTTGGGTAAATCCGATGGAAAGTTAGTAGTATAATTTTTTTCACAGTCTTTACAGCAAGTCTCTACACAGCCTTTACAGTAATCCTCCCATGTTCTCTTCGTGGTACAAAATCCTATGCCGATTGACGGGTATCCTGAACGGACATTATTTTCAACCGATGTTCTGTCACTTTTAACATGCTCTTACGTTTGACCATGGCCTAAAGCATCTTTTCCAAATGTTGACTTCAACATTTCATGTGTTTCTGAAGCAGATTTTCTAGCTTTACCTAGTTTCATAAATTTCGTCACCTTCAATTTCGCTGTTACTCAGCGCATAACTGGGGGAAGATACGCTTAAAAACTAAATGCGACTTCCTAGGACAAAGCCGCTTAGGGCACTGACTCACAAAGGATGTACGAGGAATTGCTTGGTGGTGTTTAATCATTCTAGCTTAAACTTCACGAGCTGCAAAACTATTCTGAAAACTTTTCAGTACTCCGTTATATACGGTACACTTTAGAAAGAAAGAAAAAAAAAATTGAGAGATTAAATGACATTAGAAATACGCACTACCAACTCCAAAAAGCTTTTTGAAAAATATGTAATAATAAAATGATAAGGAAAATTCAGTTAACATAGCGAAACACTAATTCAGTTCAATCTTCTACGCTTTATTTTATGCATGTTTCCGTATTATTTATCAAACGTAGGAAGAAACACATTTATTATGATGTAGGTATTGACACTAAAGAACTACATGGTAGTTACAAAATTTTCCATTTAAAAAAAGCAGTCTTGTAACTAGTTTTGTATTTTTTTAAATATTATTTACATTTTTAATGCAAACGGTTACCAAGTTTCAAAAGAATTGTGTATATTTGTTAAGTTGTACTCATTTTTTTTTCTTCTTGGTTTTCTGTCTAAGAAAAAACTTAGCAGTTTTGGTTGAAAATGATTTATTGTATCAGTATTAGGAATGTGGAAAATAAATTAAAAATAAGTGCAATATGATCTTACAACAATAAAGCATTAGTGTTAAATTCATTAATAATAAAACGAATCAGCCATAAATCGTTATATAATATATTCATTATCAGTAAAACAGTAAATCTGCGTCTAATGGAATAATACATATATATATTTGTTTTCTTCTGATTCCTGTTCTGTGTGAATCAGTTTAAGCACAAATACTTGCCACTAAATTTTCAAGTTTGAATTTAGAATGTGAAATGAATCAGCATTTAATTTCATTTGATATTCATTTACATGCTCCTTACTAGAATCAATATATTTCTTGCTTGTATGCATACCGAAGTCGTAAGGAAATGAACTTTAGAACACGCTATGATTGACAGAGTTGATGTACCATATTCCGCTCAAGGGAGTAAAACTTTCAAATTTGAATATTTCATAGTTTTGTGTTGAAACGTAACGGATATGGTGGAGGCGGATTGTCCTGCGAAGAACGTTTTTCTTTGTAGTTTTAAGGACTTTACGAGGACCAGGGTATTCAAAGTTCATTTTCCTGCGAATTCGAGTTCTGAATCACCGTGTATATATGTGTATTGTATTAAGTGAATCTTGATTCTTCAAAACTTCTAGTTTATCTAATTGGGGCAATTCTTAGTATCCAAATTAGAATTATATCTTGTCTAACAGTCTGGTTGTACACCTGACAGCATCTTTAGATAGAGAAAAATAGGATGGGAAAAGAATGGATTACAAAATTGAATACTTCGAGTTCTTCTCAATTTCCTTACCCATTATTTGCCATCTTATTTCCTCTCTCAGAAGATGGTGTCAGATGTACACTGAAACTGTAAGATGAAAAATAATTCTAATTTGGACACATCATCAATATGTGTCTTCCGTGTTCAGTTACTTGGAATAACTGTTATTTAGTAACATCCACATTTTATAAAATACGTGTAAAAATATTAAGAAAGAAATGTAAATCAAAGGTATGTGGTATATTTTCATTGCATTGATTAAAAGATTTATATACTTTCGTAACTGCATTATTGTAAAGTTCCTTTTTTGGTATTACTGTGCTGCATTTCTAATTTTTCTGTAATGTATACTTGATTAAAGGAAAATAAAAGTAGTTGTTATAAATGCTGTGTAATTTCTGATCTACATTGCATACCACCTCAGTTCCATTGTTATAGAAACAACACTGCATGGTTACGATAGCTATAAACACACCACCTTGATTCTGCTTCATATCAAACTTCACAGAAGATAAGACAAAAGTATTATTAGAAACATTTCCATTATCCATTTAAAGAAGTATTGAAATGGTTACTGGAACTGTTTCTAATAATACCTTTGTCTTATCTTCTGTGAAGTTTAATATGAAGCAGAATCAAGGTGGTGTGTTTATGCGTGTTGTTTCTATAACAATTCCGAAATTGTTCCACACACTATGCTAGATTGTTCTGTCAACAATCTAGCATGGTAACAGCAAACATACTTTATCTTCAATATTACAATACGGCATGGCTACCATAGCAATATAATATGGTTATAGTACCTATGCAGGTTGTTCCATCTACCATCTTACATGGCTGCTTCAACAAGACGTTCTTGTTCACATAGCCATACCGTATTGTAGATATAGTCATATAATATTGCAACTACAGCAATATAGTATGGTTACATGAAGTATAAAATTTGGTGCAGCTACCCTGCTATATGGTTGTCTCAATAAGACAGTATTGTTAAAATAGCCATACGGTATTGTAGGTACTGTAATTTAGTCTTGCAAATACAACAATATATAATGGTTACAATGACTATACGGTATGGTTGTCCACCTGTTGTCCAACTATCTAGTATCTTTGCAATACCTATACGGTATAGTATTCGAACGAATATGGTATTGTAGGCAGAGCTATAAAGGTATAGTTGGGATGTAGCTGTATTGTAATCTGCATGGTAATATTGACTATTAACTCCGATTATAGTTAAATTTACAATACAGAAATATGGTACTATTGCACATATGTATGGTAACAATAACCCGGATTTAGTAGCCATACCTGTATGCTATTACTGGCCATAAGCATAGCTGTCCCTATATAAGCAATACTATTCTGGTATTATTAACCATTTAATGGTTATGCCAACTATACCATTTTTTAGGGTGGAGGCACGAAGTGCTCTGATGAAAAGGTGGAATCCAGTATAGGCTTAAAACTTTTAGGTTCCAAAACGTTCAAATTAGAATAAAGTACATTTAAGGACGTTATATGTTATCAAAAACGTTGTTTAGGATTTTGTTTTATAAATTACAGAAAATGACATTTTCGTACATTTGATTACCAGTATGTGTTAACAATGTTAGCTATTGTGCAGATCGAAACATCTTCTAATACAACAATATTTTAGTTTTAAGCTAAAATCTCGTAAACAAAATAAAATATTAATAGAACTTTCCTTACCTGGAGTTGTTATTCAAATCTGGTACAAGTAATTCGCCAAAGGGGGCCAAGGAGGCGGGCGCTACCCGTAGGCTATACCTGCACCCCAGACTGGTAATATATATTAATATTGCGCAAATAATGTGAAATTAACCTTTTCAGTATAACCCCCCTCAAATAAAATGTATCCACCCTTCCATTGCCTCCCCAAGAAATTAAATCTGATACTGTAACTGGTGGTATAGCATATCATAGCCAGTTTAGAACTACAATGAACCTAATATTTTTATTTTACTTATTTATTATTTTTAATTTTCCTATTTTTAAAATCAAACGCACTTCACTTTCCTAGAATCACACTAAGGTAGAAAATAACACCTACATGAGGAAGAACATACCGCGTAGAGGGAGCCTTGTTATTCCATTGTTCAAAACTGTTTGACGATGAGAGGCTAAATTGATATTTCGTGCGTTTATATATATATAAACGGCAACTTAGGGTATAGATTCTAAGCGGGGGGGACTCCGTCCCTATCTCGAAAAAATATGTAGGCGTCGCCCAGTTCCTAAAAATATAACACAATGGACAAAGATAGGAAGGGGGAATGGCGTGACGTCATGCTGCTACCTACCGTCCAGATCCACTTTTACCCCTTTTTATAACCCCCAAATTAGAACATTTTAGATGGTTTAAAATTATTGTATTTTTGCTCATAGCAACTTGACCTGTAAAGAAGACACAAAATTTCTCCATTAACTGTACAGGAATGAAATAGGATCATCCTTAAGAATCCGAAGCTTCGACATAACACTCCATTTGTGATGTGTGTCACTACATGAGACCACTGCGTGGTAGCGATTTGTGTTCATGCAAAGCAAAATGTGCTTACATCAGCACAACACAAAACTGAAAAAGCTATTTATTAATGCTTATTTTCATTACCGCAAACTAAACGCAAATATTACATTGTGTGGACATCGAAAACCGCTAGTGAATGAGTGTTCTTGAAAAAATTGATTTACACAATAATTTTGTACTCTGAGTCCAGGAAATGAACACCAATAGGCCTACATACATTTCAATTTCTTACTGGTAAATAGTTATCCGGACTTTTGGTATCCAGTTCTCAAACAAACCAAAAAGTTGGCTATAGTAGATTGATTCAACGACGGTACTAAGAGCTGTTTCAAAGAAACAATACACAGTAATCTTTGAAAAGGTGGTAGACGTTTATATGTTTTTCCTCCAGTCCTTTTGACAATGAGATCTCGAAAACCACAAGTGCAAGAATCGTGCAACTTTTGCTGGTCGATTCCAAATTTTGTGTAGATTTGTCCAGTTCCAATTGAATATTTAAAAAACCTGGCCGTTATTTCTTTATTACATTTTTTAGGGTATACTGGAAGTGTTGACATTTAAAAAAACAACACATTCTATAACCCAGATAGCACGAATACTTGCGGCAAATTTTTGCTTCGTTTAGTGGAGCAAACAATCTGAAAGTTTGCGAAGGCAAAATTTCTTAATATTTATTAAAAGCTTACAATATGATCTGCAAATTTTCGCTGATTTATAAAAATAAATTCACCACTGCAATTAATTTGCATCTTTTTTGAAAATATAGCGTCGAAAGTTTGCCGTCGCAAACAGTTTGCAACTCTGTAAAAAAAAAAAAAAAAACTTGTTTCGAAAAACTTGCTGAAAGCAAATATGTGGTGATGTTACCGAGTGCGCGCGCATGGTACCCAGAATTCACTGCGCTACATCAACTGTGACAAAACAAGCGTTAAGTAAGAATCGAGAAAAACCAATACATCAGAGGACTCCAGAATAAACTCACTGGTCTCTTATCAGATGCTTTTATTGACCCAGGCAGCCTGACGTTATTTTGTGAATGTGTGTGAGAGTAAGTACAGGGATATGATCGTTGAGTAAGTAGATAAATTGCGATATCCTTTGTCTGTGCGTTTATCGTTCGCAAGTTTCTTATCTTTGGCAAGTAACTAAAGATGTTTAATGCTTGCCACTAAGAAAAGACGGATCCACATTATAAAAATGTTGATGTTTCATAAAGTTAGGTTTCACTTTATGAATTTGCAGCAAACATTACGTGATACATTTGCAGCAAACATGATCTTGCGATCGCGAAAACACTTTCTGCAATGTTGCTGCAAACCTTTTAATATTTTCACCAAATTTATCAGCTCATTTTCGGAAATTTTGTCAAAGAAAATTTCCACAAAATATTTGCAGCAAAGTCCTGGTAAACTTTCTTGCTGTGCAGTCGCAAACATTTCGTTTGTATTGACAGATGTTTTCATTTTTTGAGGCAACTTTGCTGCAAACTCAGCTAGCGTCAACTTCGTTATTTGCATTGAACTTTCCAAATTTTCTCATTTGAAAAGGCAAGTTTTTTGCATACTTTTTAGTTTGCCTTTGCAAATTTTTAAACATTTTTTAGAAAGTTTTCTGTGCTATCTGGGAAGTTATACACTCCAACATAACATGTTTGTACCCAGATAGCACAGAATTTTTTTTTAAAAAGGTTTAAAAATTTGCAAAGGCAAACTAAAAAGTTTGCAAAAAAACTTGCCTTTTCAAATGGGAAAATTTGCCGAAAGTTCAATGCAAATAACGAAGTTGACGCTGGCTGAGTTTGCAGCAAAGTTGCCTCAAAAAACGAAAACAGTTGCCAATACAAACGAAATGTTTGCGACTGCACAGCAAGAAAGTTTGCCAGGACTTTGCTGCAAATATTTTGTGCAAATTTTCTTCTCAAAATTTCCGAAAATGAGCTGATAAATTTGGTGAAAATATTAAAAGGTTTGCAGCAACATTGCAGAAAGTGTTTTCACGATCGCAAGATCATGTTTCCTGCAAATGTATCAGGTAATGTTTGCTGCAAATTTATAAAGTAACATTTGTTGCAAATTTATAAGGTGATGTTTGTTTCAAATTTAGAAGGTATTGTTTGTTGCAAATTTAGAAGGTATTGTTTGTTGCAAATTTAGAAGGTATTGTTTGTTGCAAATTTGGTATAAGGCTAAAATATGTATCAAAATTCTGAAACTAATGATCGAGGTATAAGTCAAAATATTAACTGCTTGCGATTTAATATTATTAAAACATAGGAAACACAATCTACCATTTCGGTTTCATTCATGGAGTAATCACCTGTGACGTTTAGAAGATATTTTTCATTGTTATTTCCAGGTTCTGTCTAAATGTAATCGGAATGACATATTGTGTTTCGTATGCTTTAATAGTCTTTAAATCCCAGGCCGTTTATATTCTGACTTGTACCTCACTAGTTTCAGAATTTTTCTACATATTTTAACCAAAATTTGCAGCAATTGTCTTGAAACTAGTACAACTATATATATATATATATATATATATATATATATATATATATATATATATATATATATATATATATATATATATATATATATAAACAAATAAACGAGATGGGCTGATAAGGGTCATTTTTCGTTCATCGAACACCGGAAAAATCAAGAGTCCGATTCAGACAAGTTTGCAATATCTGTATACTGGAAGATATGTTTTGTATGTGAATATAATAGATACGTGAGAAAGAAAATAAGTCATAGAAATTAGTGCCCCAAAAGAGGCAACTTTGCATCATTTTGACAATGTTTGCTGTCGTTGACATAGGCTTGTGGTAAGAAGGATTCAATGAACCTAAATAAAGCAGACTCTTAATAATACATCACTGTGTAAGCTTTGATATGAGGAACAATTTATTTTGGTTCAGTGTGTCTTTCGACCTATGAGAGAACAGAATGTATCTAGCCTCTATAAACACTTTACATTTTTCCGGTGTTCGATGGGCGAAAAATGACCCTTATCAGCCTACATCCTTTTGGAGAGAGCAAATATAGGTGATAGTTTGCTACCTTCCAGCTGCACTTTGCTTGTTCATAAAATAAGAAGTAACTTATTAACGACTATTTTAACGTCATTTAATTTATATCTATGTATACATAAATACTAAAAAAAAAACAATAGAAAACGCCTAAACCTGTGATTTTTCCATAAATAGAAGATTTACTTTGTTAGAATTAAATATAAACTAATTATTTGCTGAGCAAAGCTATTTTCATTAGTGTCTGATGAAGCCAGAGTTAGTTGGCGAAACTGTAACACGTTTTGAATTTTAATGAAAATATAGTTTTGCTCTGCAAATAATTAGTTTATATTTAAGCCTAAACCTGAATATTCCTGAAGGTTACATCAACGTTTATTCCATCAATTACTCTGGTAATGGACACGGAAACTTTCGCTGGTTCCTCGTAGGGAGATTTCGACTTAAAAGCGAGCCACTGAAACAAATCTAATAAATTTGACATTTCAACGAATTTGGCCTGTACATTTTAATCCAAAATTTTACAAAGTCGGCTGCACAATCGCTCAGCAAAGTAGCAATTGACGACTAATTACCCAATAACAACACATTATACTCGAAGATAATGCACAAGGGAAAACAAACACTTCCAAATGCATAAACAAACATGGCGGTATCCAGATGGCTCCAAGAACAAAGGATTAAGCCTTTTCTAAATTGTCATGTCTAAAAAAAAAAAATCAGTAAAAATCATGGTTATGGCACAACCGTATTAGAATGTGTGAGGGCAAGCATGTAAAAATAACTATAAGAAGATTAGGATGAAACATTAAAAAATACTATACGGTAAATAAAGGGCATTATATATTTATTGCTTGATTTTGAGTTTAGAATGACAATGTACTACAAACTAGAACAATACTCAGTGATCATATTACAGAATGCATAAGGGGATTAACAAAAACTGTTTTAGAGAAAAAAAGTTGAGAAAAACAAATTGTTGTGTATATATAATAATACTTAGTACCAGATGCCAATATCTGAAGCCTCTTCACAACTTTTTGAGTATGAAAATTGTGCGAAAATGGAAGAAAATATCAAAATTTCGAACTGTGCAACCTTCAACCTGATTTCGCATCAAGCACAAATAGAACACACCCGGAAGCTTTTTCGCCGAACTATCGGAACATGCATCCAGAAACAAACGTGTGACAATATCTGGCGTATAGACACACTTGATCGAGAAGCGACTCAGTCATCACTCTCACAAACTGGTTGCATAGCATCTGCACGATACATTTTCAAAATTCTTATTTGCAATCCGTCACTTCAGCTAAATACTATCTTATGTTGAGAAACAAAAACATCCGGTTGTGTTTTATATATGCTCGCCTTGCTTGGTGCAAATTCGGAGGCGATTTGAGGTAGGAAGTTGGAGAGTTATTTGGTGAGGAATATTTTGCTACACGTTAAAATTCCCCACTTCTCATTTTTTATCTGGAACTGAGGTCACAAACTATAAAACACTCCATCGTGGTTTTTAACTATTATTTGCCGGTCTTCATGCTTTAGTCGATGCTGTCAAAAATCCAGGTCCGTAGGGTGAGTACAATGTACCTAAAAATCCATTCGTACCATGCAGTTTTCCATATACTCAATTATAAAAATACTTCACACCATACACCCTTTTGCCATACTAATTACTTTATTTCGAAAAATAGTTAAATATTTTGGGGGGTAACTTTTCTTAGCAGTTACAAGCTGCTTGAGTCATACCAACTGGTAGGTTTATAAATCCCTTCTCTGCCGATACCATTGACCAGCTCACAAAATACCATACGACCATTTTGTCAAAATTTAATATAAGTAACTACAAGTTTGCACAAAAAAAAAAAGTGAATGAGGTATTTGAACGATGCCTATCTTTCAGTTCATAATATAGCAGACTACCTACAGCACAGATGCTGCAAATTATCTCGTGTATGAACAAACGTTATATTACTGGAAACTATGTACAATGCGTCTTTGTTGATAACTACCCCGATGGTAAACATTAACTCTTGTTTCATATGCATACAAGCTAAACGACTCTCTTTTCATTATGAGTAACTTTCCTTGATTATCACCTAACAAAAACTAAATGTACAAAGCAGATTTATCAACCGTGTGCGGTTTCAACCATATATAAACAAGTCTCTTAAGTTGTCCGAATTACTTCTTATAAATAGTTATAAATATTTCGCAATCACTGTTCTTCCGTTACGCATCCAAGCTAAACGACTCTCACTTTATGTGTAACTCTCCTTCAAAATTAGCACCCAACAAAAACTAAATGCACAAAACAGACTTATCACCATGCAGTTTCAAAAATATATGAACAAAGTCTTGAGTTGTTCGGATTACTTCTTACAAATAGTTACAAATATTTCGTAATCACTGTTCTTCCGTTGGAAGCTGAGACTGCGTGCTGCTGAGAGTGCCACCTCCAGATGAAGATGCTCTCTCATCCAGAGTAACTCTAATAGTGCTTCTGCTTTCCTCAAATGAAACTCGAGTAGCACTTCCGCTCTCATCCATTGAAACTCGAGTAGTGCTTTCGCTCTCATCCACTGAAACTCGAGTAGTGCTTTCGCTCTCATTCAAGGAAACTGGAGTACTGCTTCTGCCTTCTCTGAAATGAAAATTCAAAGTATTGTGCATTTGTGCTATAACATTCGATTATCAACATGATATAATTAAGGTGAGAGTCAATTTCTCACGTATTGACAAGGAAATATATGAGGACCACGGATGCTACAGTGCCAAGTGACATTGAAGAAAGAAAAAAAAAACTATCCTTGTTGCAGCAATGATATGGAAACACAACGTGAAGTGCATAATTCCCTTAATAGGTGGCAGAATAAATCACCTACGTTGTATTGCTTCCGATGATTTAATTTTGCTTCCGATACTTGGTGCTCGTTTTTTATTAAAAATGGTAACGTTTTGAAAATTTCGCAATTGTTTAATAAACTACTCTTCATGATACATCATCAGAGCAAATTTCGTTTCTCTAGCTTCAGCTTGTGCAGCTTTTTCATATTATGTTTTCCCGCTAGTTTGGAAATGAAATCTTTGAGTCTTACGTCCCACGATTATGCCGGTTAGGCTAAAGGAGACTGATGATGAGTAATGAATGAAAATGGTGGAATGAAGAAAGTGGGAGGAAACGGAAGAGCTCCGAGGAAACCCACGCACACGATGTTGGTCCACCACAAAGTTTACTTGGCGGGGGCTGGGATCGAACCCGGGACCCCTAGCACCATAGGTGAACGCTCTACCACTGAGCCACCGCAGCCCCCTAGAACTAACTTGGAATTAATCAGTTCTTCTGTACTCTGCAGTATTTTGAAATTGTCCATATGTAATTTTCTATAATGGTTTCACTTGTGCACATGTTTATCTTCTGGTCCTCAAAAGACAATTAGACAAATGTATTAAAAGCATGTAAAGATCAGTACAACGTATTTTTAACAGGAGTCCTTCGTGAGTGAGTCGGCTAACGTACCGCATTTGTGGCCAATTAGTCCCGGTTTCGAGTTCAAATGGAGGACAATTTGTTTCGGATGTAAGTCGAGAAACGGTTTGGACTCCGCTCTAAGCTTATGTGACCCCTTCCAGCATAACCCGATAGTTGCAAAATAACACCAAGGTGAAACAAACTTATCTCTGCCCATATGTAATATAAATACACAGAGCAAATTTATATATATATATATATATATATATATATATATATATATACAGGGTGGTTCAGTAATGTTGGACAGCCCTGAATAAATCGGAAACCAGAAGAGATATTAGCAAGAGTGTGGTGGATTCAGATACTTCTGGAAGGGGGACGTCTTTTGAGGTACCACACAATGTTACCAGGTCAACAGTGTTGCCAGCTCAGTACAAAGTTTATTTTTTTAAATGGAACATATAGAAGTTTATGCCATCAAAAGAATTAGTACAGAATGTGAATACCAACAAGCGAAACCGCACCTGTCAGTGTTGCCAAATAAGGAAGTTATAAAGCTTCAAAGATCAAGAAATTAAAGTGTCCGTAGAGCAAAACTAGCAAAAAGGCAAGAAAAATAATACTACGGAATGAAAAGAAGTAACCGAAAGAGCAAACTAAAGAACGCACAGCATCCAGTGAGTAACAGGGTTGCCACAGCAAAGAGGGAAAAAATTGAAAATTTTGCAGTTGCTATAGGAGGAAAAGTGCCCATATGACATAATGCTGGAAACACCATAGAAAGTCTATGTAAGAGTCAGGAATCCTAATAGCGTTTGTTCGAAAGCGATATCTCTAACCGTTTTCGAGATACACCAAAGGTGTGCGGGGTTTGCAACACTGCATAATTGATTTGACGATTAGACCCGTGTAGTTCTTACATTTTGTTGGGCGTATCATTTTCATAACTCGTTCCTGTAGTTTGGAGGGCGAGGGAATTATTATGCAGTGTTGCAAACTCCGCACACCTTTCGTGTATCTCGGAAACGGTTAGAGATATTGCTTTCGAACAAACGCTATTAGGATTCCTGACTCTTACATAGACTTTCTATGGTGTTTCCAGCATTATGTCATATGGGCACTTTTCCTCCTATAGCAACTGCAAAATTTTCAATTTTTTCCCCCTTTGCTGTGGCAACCCTGTTACTCACTGGATGCTGTGCGTTCTTTAGTTTGCTCTTTCGGTTACTTGTTTTCATTCCGTAGTATTATTTTTCTTGCCTTTTTGCTAGTTTTGCTCTACGGACACTTTAATTTCTTGATCTTTGAAGCTTTATAACTTCCTTATTTGGCAACACTGACAGGTGCGGTTTCGCTTGTTGGTATTCACATTCTGTACTAATTCTTTTGATGGCATAAACTTCTATATGTTCCATTTAAAAAAAATACAACTTTGTACTGAGCTGGCAACACTGTTGACCTGGTAACATTGTGTTGTACCTCAAAAGACGTCCCCCTTCCAGAAGTATCTGGATCCACCACACTCTTGCTAATATCTCTTCTGGTTTCTGATTTATTCAGGGCTGTCCAACATTACTGAACCACCCTGTATATATAAAAGTTTAAACCCCAAAGAAATAACTTTTTTTTTCAATAAAAAACATGGTTTTTGCCAACCCTCTTACAGACATACAGACAAGCATGTACTAAAATACAGAAAATCAATTAAGATACGTCCTTCAGCGTTGGATATTATAATTAGCCACTGTATTAAAACCCTGCCTTTCCTCCCCATATACTTTTAAGACAATGCTAAATAAGTCACAACCCAGTCTGCGTCTTAATACCAGTATTATTTAGTACATTCATTACCACTAAAAATCAAATAATTTTGCACTAATCCTGAACGAGTTCTTTTAACTCCTAGCTACTTAAACGGCTTAGTATTCATTGTAATAATATGTTGTTTTGTTCGTGACAGATCATTTACGTACGTAGCGTACGGACACAATGAGTCTACAAGCAACTTATGTAATTTTCTTATATCTCTAAAACGTTCCCTTTCTTGGAACACTTAACTCACTTGCACCCTTCCCTAAATCTCCAACGTATACTTTAGGTTATAAATGTACAGTAATGCTTCTTTTTACAGTGTTTGATGAAGCCAATATGTTCAGTTAGTTGGCGAAACTGTCACATTATTTTAAAATAAACGTTGTTTTATTCAGTTATTTATTTCCTACTTCAAGATATTTAAGACAGCAAAACTATTATGAACCAGTTACCTATAATTTCACCAGGAGTCAAGAGAAATCTTTGATCTTTCTAGTGATGATAATGTATAAAATTATCAAGGTTCAAATAAAAAAATAAAAATAAAGAAACTGGACATACCTTCTGCAAATACTTTGGAAAAGCAGGAAATACAGATGGAATTGCATTTTCGCGAATTCTCACACAAGAGAGGGACGTTCTATCAATGTCATCTTCTCGGAAATGTACAGAACAAAGTGTACTACCAGCACTAGGAGTCCAGTTTTTCCGTCGAATAGACCTAATCCAGGCTTCACGCAATTCTTTCTTCTTAGGTATCCTTCAATTAAAAAATGTACAAAATTACCATTAAAAATTCAGATTATACAATACGAATATAGAATTGGTTATTGAGCTTATGGAACACACTTTAATAATAATAATAATGTTCCTATTTCAGGTATTTTTAGCCTATATTTCCATACTCCCAAGGGTACTCTTCATCAGGCATAGGGCATAATATTTTTTCTCTTATGCAGCTCTTCACGTAGAATTTCTTTTCTTTTCTTCTTTGGTAACAACAATGGTGTGAAAATATCTTTTTTAACTAAACTGATTCTGTATTTTTAAATATCTATTCCTGTAATTTTCTACGTTGCATGTAAGTTTGGAAGACGTGAAAAAGGAACATTATTCAGGTTAGTTGTAATTGTTATTACAAATACAGAACTTTAGTCATAAAAGGCTGACAACGTAGATTATTACCCGGTCTTGCTATTTGCCCCCCCTCCCCCAAAGTAATCTACTGCTACACTATGCGCGGACTTGGATTTGAATAAGTTATTCTATATTCTAATTTTGGGAAGTATAACCATAGCTTTACTTGGGAAACTCTCTAACATATCAAGTTTAACTTATCTATCGATCTTTTCCGCTTCCTCTTTATCATATAATGACAGTGTGCTTTACTGATATCTTCTTTCACTGGAAGCTTTCTCATACACATGGACAATGAAACTACATTTAATTCCGACATTCAACCATACCTCAGGTTTGAAACTTATTACACTAATTTTATGCGAAACACAACTTCTCAGAACTTTTTAAATTCACGCAATAACAAAAATTGGAATTAGCGTGGAGCACTGATAAGTTTCTCATTTATGAAGAAGAGTATGTAAAGCATTATATTTCAGAAATTGAAGATAAACCGATTCTTCTCAATTCTCAACTTTGCTGTAGGTTTCTGTTTTAATTTAACTTCACATCACACAACATACAAGTAGTCTTATCCTTGCGTACACACACAAAATAGGACTGTAGTAGTATTGGCTGCACTTTGCCTAACTTTTTGGCCCCTGGGTCCCTGCCTCAGGACCCATGGTCCCTGGCCGGGGTCAATGACCTAGGGGTACATAGGACCACCCCCTCTAAATTTTGGCAGGGGTACCATGGCCCACCCCCTAAATTTTGGCAGGGGTACATAGGACCACCCCTCTTCTTTCTCGAAACGAAATTGATAAGAGAAGTAACAGTTCATTAAATTTTCTTTGTATAGTACAATTCATATCAAAGTATACATGAAATTCTTCTTTACATTGTACAAATAAGAATTCGAGATTAGTTGCTTTCGTAGGTACCTAAAATGTTTAAGTTAACAACTAATTATTTAAACAGCTATTTACTTATTTCTATTGAAGATATCTATTCTTCAAAATGAAACTACATTAACAAATTGTTACTTTTGTGGGCTACCCCGTAGCCTCATGGGTACAGCGCTCGCCTTCGGCGCGTCTGGTTTCGGGCTCAAACCGTACTGGGAGTCCTCGGATTCAAACCGATAGTGATTTGGATGTTACTTTAAGCTATAGGTCCCGTTTCTTTATAGCCTTCCTGCTGAAGAGAGACGCTAAACTCCCCAACGCACACTGTTTTAAGTCAAAGGTGAAATTTCAAATTTATAAAGCATTATACATATTATCATCCAATAAGGTTCAATTTTTAATTGAAAATTCTGTTTTTCCTATAAGTGTGACTACTACCTCCGTTTAGTCCGCTGCATTTTTTGTTTACATACCAGAAGACTGCAAGGTATTCATTTACAAAATAGTAACTTTGCATGATTAGGCTTACGTCTAATGATCTGCTTGAACATTTGATTCTGGCACCAAAGATTGGCAACAATTATTAAATTATTTTAGTATAAGTATCTAATTATTTACCCCCGATAAAGATTAAGTGAATCGAACTTATCTTTAGTTTAAAGATATATTATTCTAAGTTATTTAACAAATAGTCAAGTTGCTGCTACACTACAATTCTCATTCTTCAAGTGGACTTCGGTGCATCTTCAGAAATCAGCATCGACCAACTTTCAATTACAACCATGTTCAACTCACAACACAACAAGAGTAAATACAATTCAGAAAAGGAAACTTTTCTTACTCCGTTATCACGTGACATAAAACGTAGTCAAAATCCCCCTCTCTCCATGTCCAATATACACAAAACAAACCCATACGCCTGTGTGATTATTAGAGCGAAGCAGTTGCGACCCCCTGTTGAGGGATGCTGTCTTTTCAATCTCTCGCATATTAACCGAAAGCCAATGACTCACAGCAAAAGGATGTTTTTAGTTGCAAATTCCAAAAAGAACAGGAAGAATAAACTCTTCGTCCGCAGATTAAGGTAAAAGTATATTTTTCTGAACACAAATACATGTTTGCCGATAGAATAACCATAAATTATTTTTCTCCTGCAGCGAAGGTCGTTTGCACATGGAGCATTGTATATATATGTTATATATATAGCACTCTAAAGTATATTTGGAAATACAATTTCTTCCAACATTTCAGTCAGTGTTCGAATTAAATTTTCGAACGAGAGGGGGATGCTTATGTATTCCTGCTGTAAATGTAGAAGGCGAAAATTTATGTTACTTCTGTGATACGAGCCGGACATAAATTTTTACCGAAGGGGAATTTCCCCGGCATCCCCCGTTAATTCGAACTATGATTTTAGTTAGGGGGGCTGAACCCACCCTAGCACCCCCGTGACTACGGGCCTGAACACGTCTGCGCCGTTGCAAAGCTCTAACATAACCTGAAAATGTAAGAAATGTGTCAAAATTTGGTAGAACCGTCTGCTCGAATAATGCCAAAAGTAGTAAGAGAGCTGATCTTCCGCAGGTAGCGTCCCCGAATTAGACCTACAGTTTTTTAGCGTTTTTAACCTTAAACCAGTTTTTAACGTTGTATTGCTATTTATTTATTATTATTTTAACATATGTTGCCTATAATTAGCTGCTACATTTCATTTTCATCGTTCACTGTTAACATTTAATCATAAATAATTCTTGTTTTCATCCTTTCTGTGCTTTATGCTAGTGTAAATTCATCTGTATTATATTACTGAACAAAATTAGTTACTTTCTCATGCTTCCCACTAGCGCTTAACAACACTCTACTAATGTAAGTATACTTTTAGATGGGGCGTTGGGAGCGGAGTTTCCTATCAAATACATGTCAGTGGGACAAAAATCCAGAACACATACAAATATACTGTACTAGGTTGCTACACAACGGGATGATTATATTCGTGAAATATAAACTCCTTTTAGTAAGAAATGCACTGTTTCTGTCTTAAAGAGTGTTTAAATAAGGATTTGTAATGAAATATTCAGACTGACTTCAGGAGAGCTGAGTATAACTACAGCGTGTGCAGGTATATCATAAAACAGCAGTATATAAAGCAGAATCGACTTAAAAGCACAAACCAACTTGTGTTAAGTGGTCATTAAAATTCAAGATTGCTATCTGAGGCATGCAGGGGAATACTAGCCGTAGTGAGGCTTTGTGTAGGGAGGCGCATTACTGACCGTAGGTATACACATAAATGGTAGTGGAAAAACATTTTATGTTTCATGAAAGCATGTGCCCTATAGCCATATGCAACTGGCACAGCTTTGTGAGAGTTGTGTGTTCAATGATCACTTTGTACCAAGAATACAAATAGGCAACAAAATTTTACTAGCCCAACAAAAAAATCCAACCTACTTGCTCACATTCCATTAGAAATCATGGCTATTGTTTAACGTTAGGGAGGCCAGGATTTTAACCGAATTTTCCCGATATTCTATTCACATTCGGATAGGTGAGGTTAAATACATTTAATTCAGACAGTTGCCGAGCGAGCGTTAGCGAGTGAAGGTGGTTTGGAGTCACACAAGGCACGTTGTTTTCTGTCTTCGTTAGTTTCCCCACCCCCATTACTAAAGATTTACCAAAATAATTTATTTACGTTTAAAATAAACAATAGCGATTTTAAAAACTCGCTCGGGGCAAGTGTTTATTAGCATCAGTGCTTTGTACACTGTCTTTATATAACACTTTATTTCATGTCTTTCTTATGGAGTATTACCTGGTAAACGCCACACTTTTCATTTCGAATTTTGCCTTACTATACATGCAAGAGGTAAGACCCCGATATATTTTTATTACTTGTACGATCTTATTGTGTAATCAAGTAATATATATTTCTTCCGTACATTTTTTCAACTGCATGCCCGCATTACATGGAATGGCATCTAAACTTTTGCCCCATTTCACCATATTTGGTTCAGATAATACTCGCTTTTCAGTTCCTGCTCTCCATTTACGTTTCCTCTCCATTACTGGAGCATACATGTTCTAAGTTAAGGGTTGGTTTTAGACAAGATAAATGAATTAGTAAGATAGTGGGTTTGAAACTGCCATATTATGCTCTATGTACCTAATATTGCCACAATACCGAATTCATATAGTCCAGAATTTAACTTTTTTTTAAACATAAATTATCATCATACAGTGTTGATCATCAGTACTTTTTTTTTTTTTTATACATGCATTCCCTTGATATCGAGCGGACCAACCTTCTTTGCGCTTCCCAGACGTGAATAGGTCCAATGCTAGCTTCTAGTGACTACCTAGCCCAAACAGGTAGATATTTTTTGCATAATTGCGCCCAGCATTATCTGTAGAGATGCAACAACACCATCTGTCGGCGAACACTGTTAAAACAGTAGTAGTATTGGCTGCACTTTGCCTAACTTTTTGGCCCCTGGGTCCCTGCCTCAGGACCCATGGTCCCTGGCCGGGGTCAATGACCTAGGGGTACATAGGACCACCCCCTCTAAATTTTGGCAGGGGTACCATGGCCCACCCCCTAAATTTTGGCAGGGGTACATAGGACCACCCCCCTTAAATTTTGGAAATTGCCAAATCTAAAAATTTGGTATGGTAGCCTAGGACCACAGTATGTACCTCTATCAGTATTGGGGGTCTATGTCGTTCCCTTTCATGGGTAAAAAATTGCCAAAAAGTCAAATTTCGGGGGTTTTTGACCTAATTTATCCCCTTGGATGAGGTGTTATTACCCTATATGGTTATATGGGCGTATACAGGGGTCCATTCCCTTTCATAAGACATGGGTATATTAATGCACCCCTTGAAAAATTTGGGAGGGGTACCTTGGCCCACCCCTTAAATTTTGGAAATTGCCAAATCTAAAAATTTGGTATGGTAGCCTAGGACCACAGTATGTACCTCTATCAGTATTGGGGGTCAATGTCGTTCCCTTTCATGGGTAAAAAATTGCCAAAAATTCACATTTCGGAGGTTTTTGACCTAATTTATCCCCTTGGATGAGGTGTTATTACCCCATATAGTTATATGGGCGTATACAGGGGTCCATTACCTTTTATAAGACATGGGTATATTAATGCACCCATTGAAAAATTTGGGAGGGGTACCTTGGCCCACCCCTTAAATTTTGGAAATTGCCCAATTTAAACATTTGGTATTATAGTATAGGACCCTAATATGTATTATGATAAATTTGGATGGTCCACCTCGTTCCCTTTTAGGGGTACCAAATTGCCAAAATATAAACGTAAGCAATACGTAGTACCACGTGTTTGGTTTTGACCTAATTTATCCCCTTGGATGAGGTCCTATTACCTTATATGTTTATATGAGCGTATACAGGAGTCTATTACCTTTCATAAGACATGGATATATTGGTGCACCCCCGGGAGGGGTACCTTGGCCCACCCCTTAAATTTTAGAAATTGCCCAATTTAATTATTTGGTATAATAGTATAGAGCCCTAGTATGTATCACTATAAATTTGGGTGGTCTACCTTGTTCCCTTTCATGGGTACACAATTGCCAAATTTTAGTACAACCACGTGTTTGGTCTTTTGACCTAATTTATCACCTTTGATGAGGTGTTATTATCCTATATCGTTATATGGGCGTATACAGGGGTTCATTACCTTTCATAAGATATGGGTATATTAATGCACCCCCAGGAGGGGTACCTTGGACCACCCTTTAATTTTGGAAATTGCCCAATTTAAACATTCGGTATAATAGTATAGGACCCTAATATATATTAATGTAATTTCGTTCCCTTTTAGGGGTACAAAATTGCCAAAATATAAATGTAAGCAATACGTTGTACCATGTGTTTCGTTTTTTTTTTTACCTAATCTATTCCATTGGACGAGGTCCTATTACCTTATACGTTATATGGTCACGTATGGGGATTCATTTCTTATCATAAGACATAGGTACATTTGTGCACCCGGGAGGGGTACTTTGACCCACCCCTTTAATTTTGGAAATTGTCCCTTTATATATATATATATATATATATATATATATATATATATATATATATATATATATATATATATATATATCTGTCAGAAGGGCACGGACAAAAAGGACGGATAAAACACATTGAATTATAGGATAGGAACAAATATTGTGTCGAACTAGTATAAATAAAAGCATTATGCGAAAAAAGCATACTACCTGATGAGGAATCGAACCAAGATTTTTCATTTGGAAGTCTGACACGTTACCACTACACCACCGATTGCTTTAGCCAAACTTTGTTTAACAAATGGTGTAGTGTTTCTTTCTGAGAATGAAAACACGAAAAGTGCATACTGCAGATCAATGATGTCTTTGGAATGTCCTGGTAATTCCTTTGCTCTTTCCTAACCAACATTCGTAAATCGTCTCTATCATGATACAGGTGTTTGCTTTCACATGCTTACGTATTGCTTGTCCACTATGATAAGTCGATTCTTCACAATCACTTTGTAAAAAAATAATAACTTTGACGTGAACAGGATTTGAACCTATGTTAGATAGCTATATTATCCATAAGATTGTTACGTTACCCCTGCACTATCATGCCACCTAAAATTAGAAGCCGAATATTAGTTTCTTTAGCCCTGATCTTTGGAACGAATCGGCTTCTTCCTGTAACGTTGGTTGCAACAATGTGCACAACGAAATTGATTTGTTCGATGGCCTAGAGAGAAATAAATGCTCACTGATTTAAAAAAAATTACAATCGAGGAAAGAATGTGAAAATAAAACATATTTTGCAGTAATTTCTCCGTGCAAGTTGAAAAGTACGCAAATAAATAATAATAATAATAATGATAATAATAATAATAATAATAATAATAATAATAATAATAATAATAATAATAATAATAATAATAACCTATATTATAAAATTGAAAGTAACTATGTTTGTGGCTCCTAATCTCTTGAACCACTCTACAGATCTCTATCATGCTTTCAACATAGAATAGGTTCGGATCTGGGACGACTTTTGTCATTTCAGTTTGACGGTGCAACGTGGGGACCGTTGAGAGGAAGATACATGTAAGAAAACTGAAAATGAAAGTGGCTGTCTTTGTGACTTTATCACTCTTGAACCACCCGACCGATCTCAATTAAATTTTCAACACAGATCAGGTTCGGGCTTAAGATGGTATTTATATATTTACTTTGACAATATAGCTCAGCGTTGAGGAAAGGTAGAAGTTAAATGTATAAATAAAAGTTGATAACTCGCGAAATAAAGGATCCTTCACGATCAAATTTGTAACATAGGTGAGGTTCGGGCCTGAGATGATTTTTTTTTCTTTTCACTTTCTCGTTAGAACTTGGAGAGGGGAGTGGGAGTGGGAGATATATAAATAAATAAAATTAATTAATTAATTAAATTAATAAAACTTAATGACTCTTGAACCACTAAACCAATCTTGATCAAATTTTCAACCTAGATAAATTTCCAACCTGAGATGGTTTCTGTCATATCACTTGGACGCTGGATCTTAAGAGATAGAGAGAGGGAGCGACATTTAACAAAGAGCTATCTGCAATTTTTGGAGTCACTGAGATTAACAGTGACACATCTGATGCTGTTTAAATCCAAATTCAGTCCCTCTACTTGGAGAAAAGGGAGACATATAAAAATGATCGAAATAACCAATATCAGTGTCGAATTCACAGTTTTCCGGCTCGCTGTGATCAACAATGACACTGCAGATGCCGTGCCCCACAACATAGGGTGGGGAGGGGATATATGAAACTCATCGAAAATGACCGATATCAAAGAAGGCTTTAGTATTACTAAACAGTGACTGAGTAACGGACCATATTACTATTTGTTCTCATTGTAATCCAACGAAGCGGGTAATTGATGCTAATAATAATAATAATAATAATAATAATAATAATAATAATAATAATAATAATAATAATAATAGACTACTATACTGTGAATGTATACATTTATTATTATTATTATTATTATTATTATTATTATTCACGTACTTTTGAACTCCCACGATGAAATTACTTAAAATATATTTTATTTTTGTAATTTTTCCTAGATTGTATGCATTTCCTTTATTAGTGGGCATTAATTTCTCTTTAGGCCGTCGAATAAATCAATTTCGTTGTGCACTTTGATTCGTTCCAAAGATCAGAGCTAAAGTAAGTAATATTTGGCTTCTAATTTCAGGTGGCAAGATAGTGTTGGGGTAACGCAGTGGCCTTATGAATAATACAGCTATCTAACATAGGTTCAAATCTTATTCACGTCAAAGTTAATATTTTTACAATGTGATTGTGAAGAATCGACTTATCATAGTGGACAAGCATTACGTAAGAATATGAAAGCAAACACCTGTATCTGATAGAGACGATTTACGAATGTTGGTTGGGAAAGGGCAAGGGAATTACCAGGACATTCCAAAGACATCACTGAAATGCAGTATGCACTTTCGTGTTATCGTTCTTGGAAAGAAACACTATACCATTTGTTAAACAAAGTTTGGCTAAAGCAATCGGTGGTGTAGTGGTAACGTGTCAGATTTCCAAATGAAAAATCTTGGTTGGATTCCCCATTAGGTAGTATGTTTTTCTCACATAAAATAATGGCTGCAAACAGAGATTCATCTTCTGGTGGAGAGCTTACAAGGCATTACTGGCTATAGTAGGAGTAAATAGTGTGTGCATTCTATATCATACACTGCAATAGTAAGTATGCTTCATATTTATATTCGTCCCGTCCCTCTCTCTCTTTCTTGACGTTTCCCTATCCTGTCTTTGCATCTTTCACTTCTCTCCCTCTCTCTCACACACACATACATGCACTTCATATTCCAAAGTTAAAACGGAACAGAAGCCTAATATATCTGGTCCGGGGAATCTAATTAACTGTTAACTTCGGCGTCGTGCTTTTCGTGCTCTAGAGATAACATCAACGGTCCAAGTCATCTCTAACAGAAATATTGTTTAAACGCAAGGAAATAAGTAAAATATCTTTTTTATCCTCTGGGTCACCGAGTCTTAGTCGAATTACCGGGACACTACGGATTTAGATTCCTCGATACAGTGGTGGTATACAACCTAACCAACATCATACGACTGACATGATGATGCGTTTGAGCTCTTAGCGTGATCTTTCTCTGTGTGCAAATTACGTTATATTCGGAAGAGATGAAATCAATGCTGGGTGTTCGGAACAGATAACTCTTCGGAAAAGACTAGAAAACGGTAAATCTTTGGTTATTTGAAAACAAAATTTTATTTATACTAGTTCTACACAATATTTGTTCCCATCCTATAATTCAATGTGTTTTATTCACGTTGAAATTTGAAAGATGCTACATCTATGAGAAACATAAACTTTTCCTTTCCAACATTTGTAGCTCTCCATTACGATACATTTTGGACTTTTAATATAGGTTATATCTGATAGATATTTAAAATAAAATAGCACTCTTCAATTATCTCTATTTTCTTTCTTTCTCTTTTCTTTTCTTTTCGTTTTTTTTTCGTTTAGTTTGCAATAGTAGTCTGAAATGGACGATATGACCAACGCTATCTACTGGGTATATTGGAATGTATTTGGGATCATTACGTCCAATGAACACTACCGAATTTGCAATTGAACCACGCAGAAGTAAAGCATGTGTGTTCAACTTTTGACATTATCCTAGATGTGTCTCGGAGATCTACAGTTCTACTTGAAATTGAGTATGCTATCCATTATGAAAGTAACATAATAAATATTTAAGGGATCATCTATATATTCGAATAGTTCTGAAATACTATGTAAAAATAAACGTTATTTCTATATTACTGTTGGATTTCTGGAAACGGAACTTTATATTGTTAGGTTATTTTCTTACTACGTTTGAATTCCACAGTTTTATCTGTTCTCCCGTTACTTTTTCTTCTTCTCCTTTCCTCTTTTTTTTTCTCTCTCTCTCTCTCTCTGTGGCTCATTTCTTAATCTCTGTGTAATAGTCATTCATTGGTTTCAATTTTTCATTGTGGGTGTTTCAGTTTCTCCTTACATCAACCTATGAATCTTGTTAGTCTCGGATTTGTTATTTCATTTCATCTATACTAATACATGTATAGTTTGAAATAAGAATTGCGCTCATGTTGTTAGCTAATTTTAGTATGGGAGAGAAGAAAGGAGGTGAGAGAGGGGTCTCTTTCTCCGACACGACTATGGGATAAGAAGATGTATATTGGGTGACCTAACTGCACAGTGTTAGCTGTCGCAATTTTTTTGAATCGGAGTGTATCATTTACATTTTCCTATTGTGTCCCTTAAGTGAGAAATTTTGAGAGAAAGCAGAATTTTCTCTGATTTTTAAAATTTTTTTAGAACCTTTGGATCCCCGTGTAAACGCATACATCTTAAAATCAACTGAAAAATACTATATGTGTGTACAAAATTTCAAGTTTCTATCTTGAATAGTAAGGGCAGGAAAAGTATTTAATTTATCAATAATCGCCACAGTATCCCCAGACTACCGCAAAAAGCGGTAACGGCAGGAAAAAAAAATTCCTGAGACCTCCGTGTTTATTCTAGGATCATGGTTCGCCATCATTCTCTGGAGAATAGAACTACCTTTCAAACGGTACCATTCACATGTCTCTATCTTGTATCTAAGGCGGTAAAATCGGGAAGAAAGAGATTTTTCTTTAAAATATCCTTTTAAAATTTTTGCCCCTCTGGACCCCCCTGTTTTAACGCATAGATCTGAAAAAATCTGATAAATACTATTCGGTGGAGTGAATATTTGTCCAAATTTCAATCTTGTAGGTGCAAAACTAAGCCTGCCAAAAAAATATATACCCATAATACCCCAGATTCCCGTGTAAAACAGGATCTTGTGTAGAAATTTCCTTGAGATATCCCTATTTATCCTAAAATCGTGGGTCGTACATAATTCTCTTCAGAATAGAACTGCCTTTCAAATGGTACTATTCACATGTCTCCATCGTGTATCTAATGTGTGAAAATCGCGAAAAAAAAGATTTTTTGGTTGAGAAGATTCTTTTACCTTTTTGCCCCTATGGACTCCCAGTGTTAACGCAGAGATCTGAAAAAATCTGATATATACTGTTCGGTGGACTGAATGTTCGTGCAAAATTTCAATCTTCTAGGTGCAAAAGTAAGTCCGCCAAAAAAAAATAATAAAAAATAAATATCGGCCTAATAACAACATATTTTTTTAAAGACACCTCCTATGTCTCGACGCACAAAGGCGTGAAACCATACATAACGTGTTCTACAATGCCTCTAGACTTAGAAAAAAAAAAGAAAATCCAAAGTAAAAAGCTTTATTTGTTCTTTTTTAATCGAATAATGAAGACACTACTTCAGTAGCTAAAACATAGGTACTAGAACTCCAAAGGCTTAACAATCCACAAGAACTGTCACATGTTGAAACCCTCATATCGAATTATGAATGGATTTCAGGTGCTGTACTCAACAAACAAAAGTCAAGCCTGATGTGTATAAAACAGCTGACCAACTCATAGCAGACACGTAGACTACAACTTTCGTGTTACAACATGTACTACCATGAGCAAAATAAATGACGCGTCTCTTTATTTTGAAGTTTTTTGAAAATATCTCCGTTTTCTTTATATGTTCGAAATTTCGGAAGGTTTCCCCAGCAGGACAGGTTAATAACAAACCCGTTTTTAATATTTGTGTTAGATATTAGCTTAAAATAAAGAAATTAGAAGCAAAAAACATTAAATCGACAGAAATCTCGAGAATTACCAACTCTGCTAAAGTGGGAAATTTTCAAGAACGCGAGGGAATTCTGCAGTTCAACACGAAGCAGCGACATCTATGTCATTGAGAGAAGCGTGGATTAGATCTACAAACGAAAATTTTAACGAAATATTTCTAGTATGTCTTATTATATGCATTATCAGCGAACTCCAAATATATGAATCTATGCTAAGTATTAACGTATAGATAGTGCAAATAGTGGAAATTACCTATGGAAAAAGACGAATTGTTAGCCCAATCGTAATGAAAAATCGTCTTTACTGTAGAACAGGTCCAGCTTACGTAAGAGAGCAAATAGCTCAGTTAGGTAAAGCAACGAGTTTGTATACCGAAGGTAGACGGTTCGAATCCCGTGGAAGTACTGTTGTCATTTTTATCACTAAGGTTATTTTATTTATTTTTTATTTGGGAAAGAATCAAATTGTAACATATGTGTAAAACTCATGACGATACCAAAAAAAAAAAAAAAAAGAGAGAGAAAATATCGTCGCATTTGCATTAGTGTGTCTAATTTTTGTTTGCAAACAGATTCGTAATTATTTCCCCTGTGCTCACTGATGCATAACGAATGTTTTCAGTAAATGTTAATTCTAATTTGGAGAATTTTATAGTTTCACAATGTTTCTCACTACATAGTCTTCTATCTACGTGTTTGGATATTTTGATAACAGATTTCCCTATTAAATGTTTAATTTTCTCTATAAATATTTGTCTTAAATTGAAATTGTTTTGAATTTACTACATAAGCAAAGTTGCCCGAAGGAGGGGAGCTCAAGTAATAGATATTCTACGTAAAAGCAACCTATTGTAGAATGATGATGCTTCTTACCTTCAGCACATAATCTTAACGTTAGAGAGTCAGAGAGAGAAAAATCCTGGTTTTTCCTCCTCTAGGACCACCCATCTTAAACCTCTCCATATCATTGTTCGTCTCACATAATTTCGGCTCTCCAAAGACATTCATATTTATTATTATTATTATTATTATTATTATTATTATTATTATTATTATTATTATTATTATTATTATTATTATTATTATTATTATTATTATTATTAATGAATATGCCACCCTTACATAGCAGGACAGACAAAATGAATAAGAAATATATTTAGAGCATCCTTTTCTCCTTCGTGAATGTAATATCACGTAGCATTTTTTATTCTACTGAAGACGACCCTAGGCCGTTATGGTTAGGTAACAAAAGAAATACCTAATATATTTATAGCGCCCCTTATCTGTAATATTACCTCTTCTTTATTTGTTCGAGGCTTCCTTACACAACCAAGGGTGACAAAAAGAATAGGAAAAGTGTCTAAAGATTACAAAAGACTTTATATTTTGTCAGAAACAAGGCAGTATATACACAACATTGCTTTCGTTAACAAGTGTTTCACCCTTGAGTCGCTTATAAAATTATGCAGAATAACTTTTGCCGATCATTGTTCTAGAGGGATTTGTCCAGGATGGTTTGGTGTCGAGCTAATAACGATAAGTATATTTATTTACATCACTGTTAAAGAAATAGCAAACTTTCTGAAAGGAACTTACTTAGGAAACAGATCTTCCTTCTACTTAGCCAGAGCCCACTCTGAAAAATTGCATCTGGCATTCTGAGTGAAAGTTCTATGGGACTATTAGAAAAATATATTCCCGTTTTCACGCTGATGGTAGAATTTCTTAAACAGTTATTGAATTACGTTCGAAGGGTAGGCGTAAATAGCGCCCCCGCAACAATGTGGCGTGGGGACCGCACAAGCTGCAAGGCCAAAAAATATACAGAAAGTACGCAGGGGCGGAGCAGGCCAAATTTTCACACGGGCAAAGTGACTTTTTGGCGCCCTTCCCCTAGTAGTAGCCTATATTTTACATTTTATCATAGTGTTTTTAATAGTTTAAACCAGGAGCGTCATTTCAGATTTTGCTTTGGGGGGGGGGGGGGGGCAAGACCTCTTGATATAAGTAAAATTTCGCGTTTTTCACTGATTTACTACTATTCTAATGATAAAATCTATATACATCTCAAACTCACGGGGGGCAAATGCCCCTCCCTGCCCTCCCTAAATGACGCCCCTGTTTTAAACCCATTTTCAAAAAGAAATCCATTACCTAGGAAAAGTTCACAAAGAATATGGCCCGCTATAAACAATACCAACTCCACCCCCCTGGTCTAGTGGCTAGCACGCCTGCCTTCTGTGGTACCGGGTCCAATTCCCGGTGGATTACTGTTGAACGATAAAAGTGGTTCGGATTCCACTATAATTAGTATCCACATCTCCCTTGCCCATTAAGGCATAACCGTGGAACGCTAAACTCAAGCAAACAAACAAACAATACTTAATTCCCGGCACTCTTTATTCTACATGCCATCTCTCAATTTTTCGATACAGCCCCCTTAGTACTATGAAACTCTCTTCTTCCATAGAGAAATGGAAAAAGATCATATAATTGTCACTACTTTACAAGAATATAAACCAAAAACGTCAGTAGAAAGCACATTATAAAATTTACTTTTTGAGGCTCGTTTTGGTGCCCCTCTTTCTCTGGCGCCCCGGGCAGTCGCCCGGCCCTTAGTCCGCCCTTGAAAGTACGGACGCATAACTAAGGACTGCGGAGGAGAGGTTAACCTTCATGTTATGCCACTGGTATGACGTGTTTGAAATGTTCAGTAAGTGATCAGTTGGTGAAATAATTTCGACGGTTACTGATGTTTAAAGTTTAGCTAAGACAAAGCTACCTAATCAAATACATTTGATATCGCGATGTCACAATTTGATCTTTCCTCACATAAAAAAGATAAAAACAATAGTAATAAAAACCCTTACTCGTACTGGGCTCCTAACTAACTAACAACCTAATTCTTACAGACTAGTTGCTCTGACCAACTGAGTTTCGATTTCTTACGCGAAAGAAGTCTGTTATATTAAGAGGCATGCTTTTCATTATCAAAACTGTTCGAAGTAATACGAACATGGCTTAAGAACAGGGATGGAACTGAATTACCACTCGATTGACCTTGAGGGCAAATCACCAAAGCGTAGCTATAAACGTTAAGTTCAGCATGCATTTCTCTGGAGTTGTGTTCAGTATTCCTATCTGCCAGTCATGCTTCTTCGTAGGAGTAATATGTTACAAACCTAACCTTTCGATAGAGCACAATGACAGAGAATCAAAATTAATGAATTCTTGCCCTTGTGAACTTGGGACACCACCATGTGCAATAAAACTGTCGCGTCTTCTGAAGTGATATTTTATCGAAAATAACTCGTTTTCCTTTATATATCCGAAGTTTTTGAGGGTTTCAAAATGAGGAAACGTTACTGACAAGCAAGGACGCATTTAGGGGTGGGTCCAGGTGGTCCGGACTCCCCTCTGAAATCCCAACTTCTCTGTAAATTTAGCCTAAATTTAAGGATTATCTTTTAAATTTTATTATAATTTATCCTAATATTGAAGTCGGACTTCTCCCGAAATAAATTACTGCATACGTGCCTGCTGACAATTTTCAATATATTCCTTAAATAAGTAAAATAACTAAATTAGGAGCAAAAAGCTTCAACACGGGCTAACTTTTGTCCACTGCCAATATTGTGAAGCAATGAAAATTATTTATCGAAATATGTGAGCAGGGAATTCTAACAGCCAGCCATTTTATTTAAATCGTAGTAAACCCTGTAACCGGGCGTTAACGTGAAGACAAAGCTTGGTCCATTGGTAAAGTGTTGGAAGAATATAAACTCAATGTTCGTAGGTTCGAATCTATCCACTCACCATAACATTTTGTTCTTATGTGTAACGATGAAATAAGAAAGAAAAAATGTATAACCGTTAAGACAAAACTTCAACCAAGTCTGAAGAGAACAATACTAAAATAGTAATACAATGACGTCAACCAAAAATTATTTCATGTAGCGTTTGGACGAAATTACAGCTGTTAACAATTGCAGAAATAAAAACAGGCTGTAATGCAGTCTAGACTTCTGAATGCATTTACTTCCTGAAAACTTCCGTCTCGTCATTGGTATGCCGTTAATCATTGTAAAACCTTTCAATTGGAAGTGAAATGACACAAACTAAAACAGTTTTAAATCAATAAATGTCTATGTGTAAAAGTAGGTGTCTTTTATCTGTAGTTCTGAGTTCCTTTTACTTTGAAGTGACAAATGAGAGAAGAAAGTATGGTGTTCGAAAAAAAAAATCAAATTTGAGATTTCAACGAATTTACACGTATTATAGCCCCTAACACCGAAAAAGTTATTTTTCGATACATTTCCATCAGTTCGTCCGTCCGTTCGCTACACTTTTCTGTGCACTCGCCTAGAAGCCATACCTCGCCAAGAAGCCATACTTGAACATACCGTAAATTAGTTGAAAAATTTACGGTATGTTCAACTTATCTGCACCAAATTTTAGTTTAAGATTTTCATAGTATTTCCTATAGTTTTTTTTTATTTCCCTCCTACTCCCAAAACAAGGGTAGTTTCCTGTACGATGAAAATAAAAAAAAAAAGATATTTTCTCATAACTGGCTCTAACGATCTTGTTTTCTTTCTTTTTTTATCAATCAATATTTAATTAGCAACCCTATTTTGTGGTATAAGGCATTTATCTGAGAAAAATCTACAAGGGGTAGTTTATACTAAGGGGGTGAGTTTTTTCTCAGTGATTTTCTCAAAATGGACTCAAATGTTTTCGTTCATATTTCATAAATAAAGATTTCATTAATAACTTATCAATATGGCATAACTCGTTTGTCCTAAAAAAATGCGAGGGATAGTTTATTCTTGGTGGAGTGTTGTCTGGGCGATTTTCTCAAAAACGACTCAAAAGAGTTTATTCATATTTCAAAAATAAATATTTCGTTAATAACCGAACAATATGGCAAAACTCGTTTGTCCTGAAAAAATATGCGAGGGGTAGTTTACTCTTGGGGGTGTTTTTCCTCCACGGTTTTCTCAAAAATGAGTCAAGCAATTTTGTTCGTACTCAGAAATAAATATTTCATTAAAAACCTAGTAATATGGAATAACTCGCTTACCCTGAAAGAATCCTCAAGAGATAGTTTATTCGGGGAGTTATTTTTCCCTCACGATTTTCTCAAAAATTACTCGGACAATTTTATTGATAATTCATAAATAAGTATTTCATTAATAACCCTATATTTTAGTATAAGTCATTTCTATGAAAAACAATTACAACGGATAGTTTATTTTTGGGGTCAAGGTTTTTTCCCCGACAATTTTCTCGAACGACAGGCGATTTTGTTCAAATTTCGCAAATAAATATTTCATTAATAACCAAAAGTATATCTTAACTCATTGTTCGAAACAATTCACAAGAGGTAGGTTACTCCTGACGTGTTCTTTTTGAATGACTTTCCCAAAGTGACTCATTTGATTTTTTTCATATTTCATAAACAATGATTGCATTAATTGGTCTATTATATGTCTAATGAAAATGTGCTCAAAGTGTGAGTTAGTTTTGTAGTATGGATTTTCTTCAATCGAAGTTTTTTATTCGATAATCTGACATTCGATGTATTTGAATAATACGATAATTTTATTCGTATTATCCAAATACACACTTCAGTAACAACTGCGGCCTAACACAGTTAAGAAATTGAATTGAAAAAGTTTAGTGCGGTGGCCCTGTAATTGAATATTTTTTGAGAAACTCCCTAGCTTTTTGTGGTAAACTCAGGCTTTTCTTTTTCGAGCGACAAAAGAGAGAAGAAAATACAGTGATTGTGAAAATAATATCAAATTCAGATTTCAACGGATTTACATGTTTCATGGCGTCTACATACCGAAAATGTGACTTTTCGACACCCGTCCTTCCGGTCCGTCCGTTCGGCACACTTTTATATGCACTCGCCTAGAGGCCATACCGTTCAACTTATCTACACCAAATTTTAAACTTAGGGTTTACTTAGTATTCTTACAGGAGCTTTTCCATTCTTTCCTACCACCTAAAATAAGTGTGGTTTACAAACAGCCGAAAATCGAAAAACGCTATTTTCTCAAAAATGGTTTTAACAATTTTGTTTATTTTTCATTAATCAATATTTAATTAACAACCCTATATTGCAGTATCAGATATTTCTCTTAGAAAAACTTACGAGGGGTAGTTTATTCTTGGAGGTGACTTTTTCTCGACGATTTTCTCAGAAAAGACCCTGGCGAATTTTGTACACACTTCATAAATAAATATTTGACCTTACAACATGGTATAAGTCAATTGACCTGAAAAATATATGAGTAGTAGTTTATTCTTGGACTTGAATTTATTCCCAGTGAGTTTCTCAAACACGACCAGTTGGCAACCCCGTATCTCGACAACGAAGCTGAATTCGAAAACTGCAAGAGGACCATTTGTCTCCTTTTGATGTCACGAATCACCTCCCGAAGTTTGTGGACATCTTTCAGGTTCACCCTTAATGAAGCTTCTTTTCGAAAAGTTAACTATTAACTTTAGGCATTGTTTATATTTTTTTAAATCACAAATGTCGTTATTAATTTTAAGGCAGAGAACTACTTCTGAGAGAATAGATCTTGAAAAATAATTTTAAAACTTAGACTTTTGTTTTCGAGACATTCCAGACAAGACGAGACATTTTACAAGCTATCTCGTGTCCAAAACATTTGCCTCGTATTATCTTGGATGTCACAAAGCGCGTCTTGTCTCTTTCTCGAGACATGTCTTATCTCGTGCGCATTCGTTAACACTTGGGAAGGATTATCTTTCTACTCAAAGCATTGTTTTTATAATGGTTGCATATTTATGATAATTGCTGTCCACATAAATTACAGTCCTTTCAGTTGAATTAATTATTATTATTATTATTATTATTATTATTGAAATTGCAATATCTAGTTTAACGTTGGACGATTATGCATCTACGCTAAGGGAGAATGATGATGAATGAAATGGTGAAATGAAGAAAGTGGGAGGAAAATGGAAAATCTCAAGAAAACACATATCCATGCACACGGTATTTGTCCACCTCAAATTTCACTTGGCACGAAGTGGAATCGAGCCAAGGACCCCCTGCACCAAAGGTCCCTGCAATGCTTTATTATTATTATTATTATTATTATTATTATTATTATTATTATTATTATTATTATTATTATTATTATAATTAATAATAATAATAATAATAATAATAATAATAATAATAATAATAATAATAATAATTGAAGCGAGCTTAACGAGTTTCAACCGTACGACTCAACCAACGTTTGGGTGCCTGTTCGTTCGTCTGCTCCTCTCATAAAAGACATTTCATTTTAATGAAACTAGTAAGTGCCTTCTTTTAGCTCTGCGAAGTAACTATTGCTTGGAATATGAATCTGCAAAACATAAGAGGTAAAATTAACCAAATGGTGCAAGTTTCCACTTATATATACAAAACAATTTCGCAATATCAACTACGTGAATCTTGTCCCATAAAGAAGCCGAAGCCCCTACACCGAAGAGCCCTCCGAGATTTGATCATTGTCCACACGGACTGAAATTGTCATTTGAAGCCAAGACTTTAATATGAAGCCAATAATTTCTTTAAAATAGACGAAAAATTCGGAAGTTATAAGCATTTTCATATTTTTGCCTTTTCCCATAAGGGAGCCGTAGCCTCCTATACTGAAGACCCCCCCGGAGATTTGATCATTGTCCACTCGGACTGAGTTTGTCATTTGGAACCAACACTTTAATACGAAGCAAAATATTTCTTTAAAATAGACGAAAAATTCGAAAGTTATAAACATGTTAATAATTATGCCTTTTCTCATAAGGGGGCCGTATTAGCCTACACTGAAGAGCCCCACGAGATTTGATCATTGACCACTTGGACTGAAATTCTCATTTGAAACCAAAACTTTAATATGAATCCAAAAATTAAACTTTTACATCAATTTAAACTGACTGGGTTCCAGTTCCCCCCACTATTGTTTAGTTTAGTTAACTGGTAATTTGTGACAGCTTCACATCATCAAAAGAATGTTTCACTTCCCCTCCCCTCCCCCAGGAGTTCGTGCTGGATTCACCACTGGAATCAATAGACACTCTTCCTATTCTTTTTGTCACCCTTGATTGTGTAGGGGCTCCCTCGTACAAATAAAGAAGCGGTAATATTACAATCAAGGGGCGCTATATATTAGGTATTTTTTTAGTTACCTACCCCTAACCGCAGAGGGCCATCTTTCGTAGAATAAAAAATATTACGTGATATTCCAATCATGAAAGGGGAGAGGATGCTGTAAATATATTTCTTATTCATTTTGTCTGTCCTGCTTATCAAAAATTACTTTCTGTTGGAAGGCTACTGAAATGAGAGGGGCAAAATAAAAAGTCGTACCCCCTCCTACATGGTTGCTCAAATAAGTACTAAAGAAAGCATTTTAAACTAAGATATTTAAGATTTAAACTAGGAAACTAAGATATCCTACATTATGTAAGGATGGCATATTCAGGATTATTATTATTATTATTATTATTATTATTATTATTATTATTATTATTATTATTATTATTATTATTATTATTATTATTATTTGAATGTTTTTGGAGCACCGAAATTCTGTGAGACGAACAATGATATGTAGAGGTTTAAGATGGGTGGTCATAGAGGAGGAAAAACCAGGATTTTTCTCTCTCTGACTCTCTAACGTAAAGATTATGTGCTGAAGGTAAGAAGCATCATCATTCTACAATAGGTTGCTTTTACGTAGAATATCAATTACTTGAGTTCTCCTCCTTCGGTCTACTTACCTTATGTAGTAAATTCAAAACAATTTCAATTCAATACAAATACATTGTAAAACTTTTCCGTAATTAAACATCTAGGGAAAATTAAACATTTAATAGGGAAATCTGTTATCAAAATATCCAAACACGTAGATAGAAGACTATCTAGTGAGAAATATTGTGAAACTTTATAAAATTCTCCAAATTAGAATTAACATTTACTGGGAAACATTCGTTATGCGCCAGCGAGCATATGGTGAGCAGTGAGCACAGGGGAAATAATTACGAAACTGTTTGCAAACAAAATTAGGGACGCTAATGCAAGTGCGACAACAGCATTTTTTCTTTTTTTGGTATCGTCATGAGTTTTACACATACGTTACAATTTGATTCTTTCCCAAATAAAAAAATAAAAAAATAACCGTAGTGTAGTGATAAAAATGATAACGGCACTTCCACGGGATCGAACCCGCTACTTTCAGCATACAGACTTGTTGCTTTAACTAACTGAGCTATTTGTTTTTTTACGTGAACTGAGCCTGTTCCGGTAAAGACGATATTTCATTATGATCGTCCTACCAATTCGTCCTTTTCCATAGATAATGTCGACAATTTGCTCTATCTTTATGTTAATACTTAGCATATATTCATATATTTGGAGTTTGCAGATAATGCATATAATAAGACATACTAGAAATATTCGTTAAAAGTTTAGTTTGTAGATTTAATCCACATTTCTCTCAATGACATAGATGTCGCTGCTTCGTGTTGAAATGCAGAATTCCCTCGTGTTCTTGAAAATTTCCCACTTTAGCAGAGTTGGTAATTCTCGAGATTTCTGTCGATTTAATGTTTTTTGCTTCTAATTTCTTTATTTTAAGCTAATATCTAACACAAATATTAAAAACGGGTTTGTTATTAACCTGTCCTGCTGGGGAAACCTTCCGAAATTTCGAACATATAAAGAAAACGGAGATATTTTCAAAAAACTTCAAAATAAAGAGACGCGTCATTTATTTTGCTCATGGTAGTACTGTGGTAGTGGTTGTCCTTACTCATCAAAGTAAAGCCGGGCATGTAAGTCTTGCAGGCCGAGTATATCTTTTAAATGTTTTTATATTCAGTCGTCTTTGGTTCCTTACAAAACTATTTTCCTGCCAAAGAAATATCTCAGTACCATACGGAAACACACAATGCAACTGCTGTGGCATACTCATTCCCTAAGGGCGAGTTACGCGACAGTGTGCTTATCAAAATGTGTCGGTGGCCTTGGCCTTGAAAACATTCAACTTCAGAGCTGCTCGCTGCTCGCACATAGTTTCTGCCAAACATTGCTCATGGAGTCCCTTTCCAGCACAGTAAAAGGGGCGAAAAAAAATAAAAGGAAGGAAAAAACGAAAGAATACGGAAAACTGTTCCTTGGAAAAAAAAAGAAAGAATACGGAAAACTATTCCTTATGCAAAGAGCGTTTGAAAACATTTCAAAAGGTACGCTATGACTATTATCAGTTGATTGGTAACAACCGATATCGCGGACAGATCCAGGAATTTTTGAGGGGGGAGCAGGCCTGAAAAATAAATTTGAGACATTTCTTGATATGTGGTTGGCTAACCAAAAATGTGAAATGGAGTGCTTCATAACACGTTTTATCGCCCTTCTGGAGGCAGCATTGAGGAAAGCCATGTTGTTCAACATGAGAGAATCCAGGATTAGCATTAAAAACTTTTTATTACCATCTTTTTATTATTACATTTTTTATTTTATTATCATTATTTTTCTAAAATTAGATTATGTAGGGAAAAATATTTTTAATTTAATTTCGTATTAACATAATTCATATTAACTCTTTACTAATATCGTTATTTTTATACTGCATAAGTACTATCGTGGAATCAGATTTAACCCCGTTATTTGTTTTGAAATTAAAATATGTTAATACGTATTACCATTGGCAGTTGATTGTGGACCGTTTACTAGTGCTATAGTTTAATGGATTTAACTATTTTTGGGGACAAAAGATATTTTCAAAATATTTTTTGACTAATGGTCTTTTGGTAATAGATTATTGCAAAGCGAAACAACAAACTTAAATGAAATAAAGTTTCTTTGTTTTCCGAAAATAATAAAGTATGAAAATAAACTTATTTTCCATGTAAAGAAAGCATTCAATTATTAGTGCTAAGAAAATGTAACTTGTCATTCAGAAACTGACAATTGATGCTTTTGTGTTTGATTAGTTGCTTGGCTACAGGTCCGTATCCACAGGGGAACTAGGGGGCCGGACCCCCTAAAGTTTTACTGTTCCCCCTAACAGGGACATACCCAGGAATTTATTTCGGGAGGGGCCTAAACCGTTTTGGAGAGCTCCAAATACAATTTGAGGCTAAATTATATGAAAATTTCTAAAATTGCCCCTAAAAGTAGACTACACTTTTAAAAAGTCAGGATTTCGGGGGGCGGACCCCCAGGACCCACCCCTGCGTACGCCCCTGCCCCTAAAATATTCACGGTAGGCTTGCAAATGAACTGCTCTAATAGAATGATGAACTATAATATGGTTGGATCGGCCCGCTAATTTCTACCGCCCACTCATATTTTCGGGCTGGCTACGGCTGCCTGCGGGCTGCCTGCTTGGCTACCTATCAATACACACAATGATTAGTCTTAAGGGGTCGTCTACATGTTACGTAACGCTATTTTTATCCTCTCCCTCCCGCTTGTCACACTTCGTAATACAAGGCTGAACCCCTCTCCCGTTCGTTACGTAACACTTTTGAATTTTTGTTTTTTCACCAATTTTGCTTATTTTGGGAGTTATTATAATAAAAACTTTTTTTAATAGCAGAACTTTTATTACAAAATGCTTTTATTCTGAATATATTTGTAGTGGTTTTCGCCAATAAATCAAAGTACCGGTACGTATTAGAAAATGGTAGGATGGTAATAATATTTTAACCCCATAAGATTGCTTAATTAACAGTCCTAATTCTTCAAAACTGCATACTATCGTTTCCCAAGGAGATCACACCTATCCTTTTCGGTCAGATGATGACAAGGAGAAAATACTGACAAGGAAGATGAAGGTGGAACAGGATCTAAAGAATTAACATCGATCTCTTTTTCAGGAATCCAGGATGCTTCGTGCATTTGAAGTTCGCGAGTTTCGACGATGCAAAGTTCCCTTCCTCGTCGACCACAGATTCAAAGTGGCTGCGCATGTGAAGAGGCAGCGACATCTCGTTTGTGAACAAGCTTTCGAGCATCTTTTTTGGACTTCGGACTTCAGTTTACCTCTTTTCATATTCTTCTTGTCCTAAATCAGTGCGAGAATGCGAATAAACTCAATTTCTTCAGAAATATTCAAATTGAAAAATCAAAAACTTTAGTACGAGATAATATCCGACGAATTAGGTTTTTTAATATCTTATTTTCATCTACAAATCCTGGATCGTTCCATCGCGGAAAATATAATTTCACGAAAAAGAATATCTTCTGTTTCCCATGCAAAACCCCTTAGAAGAAGAGAGTGAGTAATGATTCAAATCAAAGGTTTCAGATAAATTCTCAGAAATAGTAATACGAGTGGGAACGTGAGGGCATTTTCAGGCGGTGGTTACGATCACTAACAACTAACTCCGGAAAAGTGTGTTCCCTAAATCCAATGCTGCGATAGCCGCAAAACGGAGTTTTATTGTATTGTAATACATGCTGGATTCGCCACCATTTACGCTGGTGTCTAGTGCGTCTTCGAATCTCTTCTGTATGATTCAATTTATATAGGCCATAGTTCGCAATCTTCCAAAACAATAGAAATATTTATTTATCTATATCGATATATATATATATATATATATATATATATATATATATATATATATATATATATATATATATATATATCTATATATATAAAAGAGAACGCACAAAATCCTTTGTCCGCTCATCACGCTAATACGGCTGAACCGATTTCTTTCATTTTTGGGGGGTTGTTAGGATTTGGACCCTAGATGGTTTTTATCATATCACTTTAATTTTCAATTACCAGTGTCTTGAGATAATTGACCAATCAGGTGTCAATACGTACAAAAAATCCTTTGTCCGCTCATCACGCTAATACGGCTGAACCGATTTCTTTCATTTTTGGGGGGTTGTTAGGATGTGGACCCTAGATGGTTTTTATCATATCACTTTAATTTTCAATTACCAGTGTCTTGAGATAATTGACCATTCAGGTGTCCATACGTACAAATCCTTTGTTATTAGTTCATCATAGGTATAAAAATAAACGTATTTATATGCAACCCGCATGACCCTGTGACTCGGCGGGTTAACATAACTGACAGGCGCTATAAATCACTTAAAAGCGAAAAAGTAAAAATTATCTAAGTAACAAAGTTTATTGCGTTCCGGGATGACCGCAGCGAAGCGGGGCGGGTTGGGGTGACCGCAGCGAAGCGGGGCGGGTTAACATAAATGACAGGCGATATAATGTTAACATTAGTGCAATCTTCTATGGTTTTTATCATATCACTTGAAAGCGAAAAAGTAAAAATTATCTAAGTAACAAAGTTTATTGCGTTCCGGGGTGACCGCAGCGAAGCGGGGTGAACGCTGCTAGTATATATATATATATATATATATATATATATATATATAAATGAAAGTGACTATGGTTGTAACTTAATAATATTTAACCACCCGACCGATCTCGTTCAAATTTTCAACATAGATGAATTTCTGACCTGGGATGTCTTTTTATCATTTCACTTTGAAGGTGCAACTTGGGGGAGGGGGATATATAAAAATGATTGAAAATGAACGATGTTAGTGTCAAATGCATAGTTTTCGGGGTCGCTGAGATAAACAGTGACACTTTCGATGCAGTTTAAATCCAAATTCACCCCGCAACTTGAATAAAGGGGAAGATGGCATATAGAAAATGTTCGAAAATGACCGATATTAGAGTCGAAACCATGGTGTTTGGGGTCGCTGAGATGAACAGTAAGACTTTCGATGCTGTTTAAATTAAAATTTGGCCATGCAACTTGGGGAAGGGGAGATATATATATAAAAACGATCGAATATGACCGATATTTGTGTCGAATCCATAGTTTTTGGAGTCCATAAGTTAATGGTGACAGTTTTGGTGCCCTTTATATCCAAAATGAAACGTATTCTCCCCGTATGAAAACCGGGTTTTCTAGCTAATTTATAAAAAAAGTAAAAAAGACAATAAAATGATTTGTTTAAAAGATTCCATATAAATCTGAGAATAAAAATAAAAAAATAGAGCAGAAAAAAGTGTTACGTAACGAAGACCTAAAGCCCCTCCTCCCCCCTTGTCACGCTTCGCAACGCAAGGCCGAACCCCCTTCACTCCTTAACGCGTTACGTAATATGTGGACGACCCCTAAATGTGTCTTAATCACATATCCATTAGACACAGAACAAATATAGACACTTAAGTTCATAGGCACCGACTTTGGGGGGGCAAGACACTTTTGCCCCCCCAATATTTATAGATGGGGTCCTCGCCCCTCCAATATAATCCAGTCGAGGAACAATTAACAAAGAGAGCTAGAATTTCTGTCATAGATTTCGTCGTGCTTTTAATTCAATATAGGAAGAACCTTTTTATTCGATAGAAAACGCCATTTTCAAAACTGTGTAGAATGAAGCACTGAAGCTTCAACCAACACTCTGGCAGCACCAGTGTTGTAAAGGCCTGAAGAAAACCGGAAATTTTGGGTAAAAAAACAGTTTTTTGCCGTTTTTTCCCGAGCTTGGAAAAAACGGAAAAATTGGAAAAAATTGAAATTTTCGAATATTTTACTACATTGTGCTTTTAAAATGAAAACTATTTTATATTTACTAATTTTCAGTTAAGATCATTGAGTAGTTATGTTTCTTGTGTTAGAATAGGGAAATTTTGTGGCAACAAATATATTTGTACCATAGTAGTTTGTTGGCATCTTTTCGCCCATATTAATGAGGCAGTTTGGGCGATAATTTTGACATTTTAGCAGTTCGTAATACACACTCGGTTGACAGTTTGAATAGTTGATGCTTTCTTGCTCCGCATATTAATGACACATAATGTATGCAAGTGCGGCCGGAGGTTGTATAAAGAACATGACACATAATAAATGGTTTCCGGTGAAAAAGAAATGTTAATTGGACAAGCAGAATACAGAAAAGACCTTTCGGAAATAAATTATGCAGATCACACACGTAGAACAAGGTAATAGATTGTTGGATTCATTAATATGCAGCACATGTAACGCGACAGCTGCTGGAGAATATTTTGGAATTGTGATCGTTGGAATGGGATATCACATGATGGACGAAGCATATTAAATAGCCAGTGTTTTTAGTGAAAAGGAGTTATAAATTGGTTTTAAAGCATGGATTTACCGAAACCTTTGAATTTTAGTACAAGACGTGAAAGTGATCTCGCAGAATCGTCATCTTTGCCGGGAACAGAGGTTTTATCCCAACCGGTGGTGATTCCGCACTTTCCACCATTGGAAACAGAAGTTACCCCGGTCAACTTGGATGTATTACCGGAAACAGAATTTTCATCCCAATCGGTGGTGAGCCCGCAACCTCCGCCACTGGAAACAGAAGTTACTACGTCTAACTTGGATGTATTATCGGAAACAAATTTTTTATCCCAACCGGTGGTGAGCCCGCAACCTCCGCCACTGGAAACAGAAGTTACCCCGTCCAACTTGGATGTATTACCGGCAACAGAATTTTTATCCCAACCGGTGGTGAGCCCGCAACCTCCGCCACTGGAAACAGAAGTTTTTCCGTTACTTGATGTGGATCATGGAATAGAAGAATATCCCCCTATACCTTCACCAACAGTGAGTAATTCCCCGTTGGAGAATTGGGAGTTGGAAGAATTTTTGAATTTGCCATGTGAGTGTACTGTGGAATGTACATCATTGGATTGTATAAAAGACTGTATAATATACTGGAAACCAGACGATATGTGTATTTGTTTTGCTTGCGGGTTCGGAGACGGCAGTCAATGGACACATGATTGTTTGGTGTTGGATACGGAATCTATTGAACGGAAAGCTATAGATGCTGTAACGAAATTTGAAGTTCGTGAAGAATTATTATCAATTTACAGAAAAATGCATGGACAGCCTTTTGCGATGATATGGAACTTTATTGAACGTTTCCGAGATCTTGTGTGGGACTTTGAATACAGGCCCATTCTATTAAAAATTTTACTAGAAAAAGATTATGGAAAATACGTGGACATATGGTAAATTGTTTAGTTGTTTGATTTCCTTTTATTAGTAATCATGTATTGTGATAGTGAGAATTGTGGACAAAACATCAGTGAAAGTTGTGTGTTAGAAACGATAACTGTATACTTACGCTCAAATGGAATAAGTGGTATGCAGCATAATCCTGAAACTTTTCTTGAAAAGCACTTGTTGAATGATAAGACTTTAGTAGAACTCTTTGAAATTTTTCATGAACGGCATCGTGAAATTTCAATCACAAACTTTATGTTAAAAACTGGTGAATGTTTAAAAAATACTGAATTTATTGGACAACTTATTCCAGTTGTCATGGAACGTTCGTGTGAAATTTCAGTTTGCCATAAAATGTACATTGTAGACATACAGGGATTTAAGATTTCCCCGAATGAATTTGTGATACGTGAATTTTGTCTTACTGCGTGTGATGATACTTTACATTTTCATTGTTTAGTAAAAGTACCATGTGAATTTAACGATTTACCAATAGGTTGCCAAAAACAAATCGATTGGCTTACAAACCACTTGCATGGCTTGTCATGGTCTAGTAAGACTGGCTATTTCGTATCACATATTCGGAATATTATGTATGATTTTTGTGCATCAGATGCAACTTTCCTTTGTAAAGGTGGGGAAAAATCCATTTGGATAAAGAAAATCTTTGCGTTAGCAAACGTTGTGGATCTGGAAAGAAAAGGTTGTCCACCATTAGCAGAATTACAAGGTACCGTTTGTAATGAAATTTGCTCATTTCATAAGCAAGTAGAATCAAAATCGGCATGTGCATATCGAAATGCACAACAATTGAATTATTGGTGGAAAAAATGAGCGATCCACAACCCTTACTAAGGGCATAGCAAGTTTAATGTTTTCATTGTAATCTTAAAACTATTGTAAGAAAGAGATATTTTATGGAGAAATAAAAATATAAAAGTTTAAAAAATTGGTATTTATTTATTTCTAAAAATCTACAAACATCTACTTTGTTTCTTTTTCACTATGTTTTCTACATGTTTTTTGACAAGCTTATCATTACTTCTTAATTTTTTATGATTAAACATTGCAATACATTTGTCAAATGAAACACCACGTATCATATAATACAGAAAATATAATGCAAAATATCCACACATGATAGAATGATTATCTTGAACTTGTACAGTATTTACAAAATAGAGTTTACAATTCCTTTGTAGAAACTGTTGAATTAGTTTAGGCACACCCTGTGCCAGAGAATCAAAATAGTACCCATGTTTATTGTTATTGATATAGATCGCTACCCAATGGCTACCAGGTAAATCAGACTTGTCCAAATTAATAATCAGCCCTACAGGGTGTTGAACAAGTATAGGTAAACGATCAATGGGATAAATTCCAGTCACATTTGCACCGGTAATACAGTCCTTTAGTAACACTTGTAATAATTCATCACTATACATGTTTATTAGTCTATTTCATCCTTACTTTCCTCCTCTTGTTTTATTTTTGATGGAACATACGTTGCACTATTTGGATTTACGTATAAAACATAACCATAGACTTTTAAGTATTCAGCATATAATAAAGCTTCACGCACACAACACTTAAATTGTCCAAATCTATGTTTTAAATAAGCACAAGTGTAAACATGAAATCCCAAGGAAGACGCTTTTGGGCACTGTAAATCTAAATTCACAACAGTCCGTTCCAATAGTTGCTGCAGATAGTCCTGACATGTTTTACCATAAGTATACAATGTACAGGTATTAGCACAATATTGTTTCAATATAGTAGGTAACAATGAGTAATCTACATCGCCATTGTACCAGTTGTCGCGCCCAAGAACGGTCTCAAGGGGCACTAGACCTTCGTGGTCGACTGGTAGGATTTTCAGTGTTAGGAAATTGTAAAAACACCGCTTCTATCATTTGCATTCAAAGAACAACGAATAGTTTGTTCACGCTCCCAAGTAAGCTCTAGTAGAATTCAAAATATTGGGTTTTATATACACGAGCGCTTAACTAATTTATGGGCGTACTGACAGGGTGTGAAGACACCGACAGAGAACGATAGCCAAGAACAACAAGTATTTATATACCGCCAGAGGATAATTATATCACAACAATATTAATTTACATCAGGGCCACTATTTATGTGGGCCAGGGTTCGAATCTCAATGTAGCCACCAAATTATGTCAGCGGGTACATATCACAACGATTCTGTCATCAAATTATGTGTGTGACGCTGGGTATCGCATGTCACAGGCCGACAACAATTATGTCGCGCGTGCACATTCCACCAATCTGTCACCCAAGTATGTCTTGGTGAAGGAGGTTGTTATTAGCACAATAGTAATGAATAATAGCAAGAGGTAGCCTTGAGAAAGGCTGTTTATATTGGGACTTTAAATTAGTCCGTATCAAGAAGAGCTATGCAGCTCGGATGGTAGATGGTTAAATAACATACAATTTCAATAACAACCGAGTCAGGGCGCAAAGGCGCAGATGTCCATCTCAAGCAAATAGGCTATCGAATGACCACTCGTCAAGGGGACAGCTTTAGGGTCCCGCAACAATACAAATAACAAAAGCAGGTCGGTTTCCGTCAGAATGCGGACGAGGGGTGGTCAGTACGCAAGAGAACTAATGATTACTAGTATTATGATATTAGCGAGTAGGTGTCAGCGAGTTGGAATACCACTGCTATCAGCCAGTTCAGAATAATTAACAAATTAGCATATCAAAACATATTATATCGTTATAATTAAACACGAGATTACTGCTCGAATTAAAAGAGATCTTGGAAATCAAAAGTAATTATCAATTCATACAAATGATATTTAAGCAACAAAAAGGTTTCAAAGTAATTTTGAAACTACTTGGGAGGTGATCCCCTTTACAGTTAAGCGACTTGATGAAAAGATAATGCAAATGACAGGTACATGAAAATATTAAATAAACAGTGGTAACCCACCTTAGGTCCGTGGTCCTACCTCCAGGCACTCCAAGTCGAGATGGGAAGACTCTGGGGTTACCTCGATGTTGCTGTAGCCGTTTCGTACGCACCAGGTAGCACAATCACTTAAAAGCACTAAAAACACTATTACGATAAACTTACTCACTTGTACTTCGAGCGGCTGAAATACAAGAGCAGGATAGAGGGACGATGGTCAGGACTTCATGTAAGACGATGTCGTCACTGAGCTTCGTACGGGATTAGAAGTCTTCGGAAAATTGGGACTTCGCACAAGCTGGTCTTCTCCTGGATGGATGATGGAATAGAGGTGAGTCGAATGGAAAATGCAGTTCCCAGGTTAGAACGATGTCCAACAGGATTTCATTCCAAAGGTCATCTGCTGTCTCCAGTAGACTACAACGTTGGCACGTCGATACGAGGCGTTAATATAGATATTGAGAAAAATTATGAAACGTTCACCAAAAGGAAGTATTGAGAATGTTTTGAATGACGTAAACAACGCAAGTTCGAGTTAGGAAGAATTTTATTAGCTGGCTCGAATAAGTCCGTGGACTTGATACATTACAGGTGACTTTCTACATGAGGTCTTCTATAGATACGTAACTCAGCGTTAGCACAGGTTAACTAATATTGTTTTAGGAAGCATTTAGGTACACAAGAGTTAAGGTTAATGAGAGATCTTGAGGAGATCAGTGTAGAGCCAGTGCTCAGATTAGGTAAACAGAATCTGAGTGGTAGTAACTAAGTTCGTAGATTGACTGTATACTCACAGTGAGAACAGAGGTACTGTCCAGTTGAGCACTTAGGATTGAATTAGTGATAACACACACTGCTCGTCTCCAATGATAAATCTTTATGAATTGACCGTGGTGAAAGGAATACCGTCCTTACGCCGTATGATGGAATTTAACAGTCACTGCCGACACAATAGCACAAGTGGGTGAGGGATGTAACAAAGTTTCTCCCGACCGAAGAACGGGCTAGAATAAGAGTGTCAACGTTCCAGCGTATATTCCAAGTTAGACTGCGGACGATAAGTCCATGTCTTGGAGTTTGATGGAACTTTACCCGAAGGGGGCAACAAGCGGGAGCTTGTGCCTCTTCGAAAGGTTATCGTACTTCCCCCGAAGGGGGCAACGGACGTAAGCCCGCGCCTCTTCGAAAAACTATGTAGTTATTCCCCGATGATAATCCCCCAATGATCCCAAAAAGAGACATGTACTCACTTTTTGTTTTGCTCTTATCATTTTCACACGGAAACTAGGGTAGGGACGTGTGAATGCAGGGGTACGCCAGGGTTTTACCTGATTGGATTTCTAATTATTTATGAAACGAATTTGAGTATCTGCGGCTGCGCAAGCAGTCTGAGGGTGTATCCTAAAAGCTTCCTTTACATGGGAAAATTTCTTGATACAAAAACCCTGATAACCTGAGGAGGTTGACATTTGACCTCATGTGTACAAAGAGTCACGTTTGGTTACAGATAGTACAATTTACTAATACAAATTTAATTACCATGACTCTGAAGACACATTATATTTCCAATAAAATTTCAAGAGTTTAAAAGTTCAAACTTTGCAAGTGTGCTGTAAAAATAATAACTTAGGTCTGTGACAATTTATATTACTAAAGCGTCCAAAAACAGAGTGAATAATCAAATTTATAATCGAACACTTGTGGGTGTATTGCGAGAAAATGAGACTCTGTGTCAGAGTTATTGAATATATTACTGGCTAGCAAAATAACCTTTTTAACCTTTAAGTTAACTAAATGAAATTCAGATTAATTCTGTCGTCTCTATTTATTTAAGGTTGTGATAACCAAAAGTAGAAATCTATTACTTTCCTTTAGGAGGAAATATTATCTTATCCAGACGAGAAAGGTTATGGTTTAACTGCTTCTTGAGGCAGACAGTCAGCTGGCTGGGAGGGGATGAAGCAGACAGAACATTTCATCCAAAGAAAATAAAGACAGCTGGAAGGAACCGAATGAGCGCGAAGAGAATGACTAACATTTCCCTGTTCTCTCGCTTTTCCTTGTTTTAAGATTTAAGAAAAAAATAAACTTGTCTACGCAATTAGTAAAATAATTGTCGTTAATTGTTTGAGTAATTGTGGAGTGTGGCAAACATTATGGCGCCAATTGAGATGGCGCTTGTGGCACACTACACAGTCAATACCATAATCATGTTGTACTAGATGTTTATTCGAAAGTATGAGCGGCACATGTAATTCATGTAATGGATATGGTGGTTTAAAAATCCAGCTTTGTACAAAGGGGATATCAGGATTTACAATTGCAAGTTCCTTAATAATAATATGATCATCATTATCGTTGAACGCGGAGTAGTGAACAATAACCCTCATGGCACTCAAATGACGAAATTTTACATTGTATGATCAGTATATACATTCCTGTCTTTATCGATTTGAATGAGAGAGTCAAATTGAGCGTACACAATACATGTAATGGAATTTTGTAGAGGTTGAGAAAATGATAATTTTAAATTGACAGGGGAATCACGTATGCCATCCCATGTAGACTCATCTAATGTTCCTGTTGGAGATAGAATGAACGGGTACAAAGTGTATCCATGTCGAAATTCTTCACGGGAAATTGTATGTGAATGATCTTGATAATATATACCGGTACCGGAAAACAGAGTGGAATATGTTTGAACATATAATCTATTTTCAAAGTTATGAGTGAGGGGTGTCGGTGGAAATGATTTTGAACCAACTTGTAATTGCAGCTTGTTAACGTTAAAATGTTGAAATTCAAAAGGATTTACATGTGGTTGACCATTAAATGCAGCGTTTGATACAAAACCTATAACAACACCTTTTGGTACTTTACCCAAAAATAAATTATCGAGATTATATGAATTTACTTCTGCGGGAATGGTATAGGTACGAGTTTCAACACGAGTAAGAGGTATGCTGGCCGGAATGTGTTCCATGCCAGCATTGATTTGCATAGCTAAGTCGGCAGCAATATCTAGACGCCGCACGTGAAGTGTTACGTCTTCAAGTTTGACATTATATGCTGTATTTTCAGCAGACATTAAACAAAACGTATCTTTTGTACGATGTAATTTTACACGTAAGGTTACTTTATTAGGAAGCATACATCCCACACCGGCAATATCAGCATGGATACGGCCATACATATCGAATGATGCACTATTTCTAACATACTGGGCACGATTTGTAAATCCAGTATTTGCATTACCTAATACATTAAATTGGTTTGCAGTATCTTTATACCATAATCCCCCAGTTAAATGGGTTCGAGCGGCATCACTACCATAATTTAATAATGTTTCGATATAAGCACGGTACGGATATGAACCAGATGATGAACTAATTAATTTATCGTTTAATAAAACATCAACTTGACTAAATAACGAATGAAGAAAATTATTTACAGGTGCAACAATATCCGCCGCAACTAAATTTGTATTATCGTTTTTTGTAATTTTACATTTTACATAGAGATACAAGTATGCAGTGTGAATAAAATCACCAGTTTCACCAGGTACAACAAATTCAATTGGTCCTTCTGACGATAAAGTAGAAACTGGACGATATTCAACAGTGGAAGATGACTCAATAGCAGTTTGAGTCATTGGAATAGTAAACAAATCAAGTTCACTTGTACAACATTCAGGACTACTTCCACTGAGTAAAGCCATGATTAACTAAATATATCACCGGAATATTTTCGATTACGTTTGACCGGAGGACCGAATTGTACAATAGCAGGAGCCTTACGTTTTCGTGGACGTCTCTTACCACTACCGGTTAACAACTGACTAAGTTTATTTGCAGCTTTAGTTTTTAATGTTTCTCCAGCTTTTTCTACGCGAGCACGAACAGATTATTTAAATGGACGGTCTTCAAGTACATCACCTGCAACTTGTATTCCTGTTTTTAACGCTTGCCGGCCTACAGCTTTGGCACCTTGCTTTAATAAAGGCAATGCAAAACGAAATAAACCTTTAAAGAAACTACCAATCCCATGACCCCGTTGATAAACTGGACCTGAAAAGAAGGGAAGGCCACGTCCCCGCTGATAATACGTATGTTGCTTTTTCATTTTCCAGGAGAACGTTTAAAATGAAGTGTCACTGTCAATGTCCCGGAACGAAATGGTAAATTTCGTCCTGCATGGTCCTTTAGTAGTATTTCAACACTGTTAAAGCAAAATTTAGAGAATGGTATATAGTGAATATCTTGATGTCGTAACGTTTGAACTTTTCCATAAGTCATATTGCCAACAGTTGCAATACGTAGTAAGGGAGCTTGCGTATCTCCCACCAATTGATATTCAATAAGATCAGTATACACAAAAATTTGAAAAGGATATCCAATATCTAAGTATGGTTGTTTAAATCCCTATTTTTGAATAATGAGATCATTTTTTTCATGAAAACCTAGTTGTATAGCCAAAGTAGGTGAAAGTGTTATAAATTCAACGTTTGGTTCAGAAGTAACATGAATAATATTGGAAGCGTTAAATCGTATAAATTCTGAAACTTTATTTAATTCTTCCAGTATGTGTTCAATGTTTGCATAATATCCAGGAGTAATTTTACTTTTCATAATTTCATGACCTTCTAATTTGTACCAAACGATATTTTCATCTTCGGTGACATTATGACACGTTAAAGGAATATGTATTTCACTTAATCCGACACACCAATCCGTATCTGTTAAACGTACAGTATTTTTCAAATTATTAATGAAATGGGTTGGACTATTTTTAGGATGATTGTCTGTACTTGCATTTGAAACCAGTGTAATGTAGAAGCTGTCTTCTATGCTTTCAGAAATCATTTTCGTTTAAAGTGAAGTGTCAAGTTCGAAGTTCCAAAACGAAATGGTAAGTTTATTCCGAGTTCATCTTTTAAGTTTACTTCTATCGTATCAAAATATTTCTTTTCAACTTTCACGTACTGCGGGTTATGAAATAAAATATTTTTGATTCGTCCATACCGCTCGTAGAATATACTAATTTTACGAAATAAAGGTCCAATTTCTTCTTGTTGTTTTACAATATCCACACATACATTAACTTCTGTTGGAATATTATAATCAAGGTTACAGGGATATTTTCCCTGAGGAGCCAGAAATTGTTCCCTATGTTGATCTTTTATATACACTACTGAATTATAAAAATTTGAATTTTCATTCATAAAACCGAGTATATGTTGTAAACCTTTTGTTATGTCTAGAATACACCGATCACGTGACCGGAAGGAATGTTGAATATACACTTGATTCTTAAAATAATTATATTTTATTATACGTACTTTCTCGGGAATTAGATTTAAGATGGCTTTAATGGATGCATAATATCCCTCCGTTACTTTAACAGGATATCGAATATATTCACCATCAATAAGTGTATCGATTGTAATTTGTTCACCCAGACCAACATTATAAAAACTCCACGGTATATTAATTTGTGTTAAGCCCACAACCCACTCTCCGTCCGTTAAATCTATGGCCCTTGCAAGTTTTACTCGAAATGAGGATGTTGTATTATCAAAAAGTGTACTACTTGCGTTAGAAGGTAACGTCACGTAAAAACCGTGTTTCAATGACGAATTCATTATGCAGACTGAATACTAGATACTCGAATCCACGAATTCATACTTTCTGGGTAACCTAACCATTTTACGAAAACCCAGCCCAGCCCTTCTTACGTTGAAGAACTTTTTCAATTAAATAGGTTTTGTTTGAGCTTAGAAATATTTTTTGTAATTCTTCAGCATAAAATATTCCTTTAATTTCATCACCATTCCAGTCTTTTAATTTATAAGTTACAGGATTTGATTTTATACATTTATCAACGAGAAATATTTCTCGAGACCAATTTGGCAAATATCCTTTTTCAAGCTTATGTTTATATTTAGTAATACGAACATAATCTCCTGCTTGAAATTTACAAGTTAATTTCTTCTTATGTACAGTCTTTCCGTACAGCGTATTCCACACTTGATTGATATTTGAATCATTTACTTCTGCGGGTGCCATTTTAATAGTTGAATGATAACTATGATTATAATTGTGTACAATTTGATCCAACATATCAATGTACCGATACGTATTTTCTGCAGTAAAATAACGATATATTTTACTTTTAATGGTACGAATTACTCTTTCTACTAACGCACATTTCATTTCCGAATGTACACTATAATGATTAATCCCAAAATCTTTCAACACTTTCTTTACATGGCGGTTATAAAATTCTGACCCTAAATCAGTTTGAATGTGAACTAGTAAGGGCACTTGATTTAAAATTGAAGTTATTGCATTAGCCATTTCAGGCCCTTTCTTTGTTTTCACAGGAATGCAATACAAGTACCGCGAAAAAATGTCAATTGCACATAAAATATAGCGATATCCGTCATTATACTTTGCAATATTTTGCATTTCAGCCAAATCGCATTGTAATGTTTCATTAGGACCACTAACATAATATTGTTTCCGTGGAAATGTTTTTCGTATTGGAGCGTGCATTGTATGCATCTTGTGATGCTAACAATTTTTTAATTTTCTCTCGGGATAATTTTGTTTTACGTTCTAATGTACTAACACTGGATAAACATGCAGGATCTGAATACTTGTAATAGATTTTTGATAATTTTGTCATTTCTTATTTACATTTTATATTATTTCCAATGCCGAAATAGGTTAGCTGCAATTGCGGGAGATACTGCAGTCGAAGAAGAATGCCGTTTTCAAATTTTACTGCCAGTCACTTTCGGGGTTGCAAAAGCAGGTGAAGACGGTCCTGGTGTACGTGAACTAATAAACTCCCGAGGAACATTAATATCATCATGTAACTTTTTAAACGACTGTAATCCTACTGGTTGTGTTGAATATTTCCGTGTACGAACGACATCATGTACTAAATCGACAATATTGGAACCGGGAATCATATTTCCATCGATAGCCACTGTACCTGTTTGATCCCACGAGATTTTCTGTGAATTAATGAGTTGTTTAAGTAATAAATCCGTTTTCCTTCGAAGTGTTTTTGGTACTGATTGTAATATGTCGGGTACAAGAGTTAAAATACCACTATCTGTACGACTACTTGCATTTTCTGAGTCAACAATGGGTAAGGCAATAGGATTTTCCGGTGTGGGACCCGATTTATAATGTAAATATTGATGTAATACTTGCTGATACAATTTCCATTTTTGTTCTCTACTCAAATCTGTACGATGTAAGATTTCGCTCATATCTTTATCTAGTCTTGATTGATGTGCTTCATGCGTCTTTAAATTAGATTGTATTCTATGAAGTGCATTTTCTGGAACTAATAGCATTTTACGTAATTCCGACATGTTATCTTCCAAAAACTGTTGAGGCTAAGGCACCAATGAGTGGCCCGAGAATTAATGGAAGTAATTCACCACCTTTCTGTAGTAATAATTTCTTTTTCTTTTTAAGAGAAAGTTTTGAGGAGAGAGAACGTAAGATCTTCTTATGTCTACGGATCCTTTGCTTCTGAATTAATGATATGGGGATATTTCCTTTTATAGTATTTTTTGCTACTTGTGATATGGTACGAATCAAATCACCCGGTGCGTTTTGAAGAATAACTTTCCGATCGGATGGCTTGCATTTCACAAGCGTGCAGAGCGTATTATAATGATGTTTTACCTTCAACATCTTGATGCCAACTAAACATAAAACGGCGTGGCCGCGTTTTTAACACTACTGTACACATGCATTATTTCTCCGGGAAATATATTTGTTCTCAGTCGTAGGGCATCATGTGTTTGTTGTGTAAGATCAAACAATAAATACGTGTGTGGTTTTTGTGTAATTTCCTCAAAGACATTCTCGAGTTGTTTGCTTTCACGGGGCATAATTTGTCTTGCTAAATATTCAATTTGTAACTTATCACGTGGATTCTTAAATACCACTATATAATGTGCATTTAAACTAATATCTCGAGCATGCCGGTTTTTTGGAAATAAATTTTGAACAATAAATATTACGGTTAATTTCTTGTGGTAAGCGTACTTGGTAAATAATTGGGCCACATCGTGATTTGTTTCTGACATTAAATCATCTAATATGAGTAATGAATTTTCACTTATATCAAAAGTATTTATGTCGGGGATTCCTTCCAGAAAACGTATTTTTGCATCAACGTCCAAGTTTGGTATAACTGCGCCATAACACCATACAATTTCTTTAAAGGAAACATTAAACATATCATTTCTTTCTTTGATTAATCGATTCACAAAGTGAGTTTTACCAGCATGGGAAGGACCGGCTATGAGAATAGTGCACGGATGTTCAAAACGTAACATCTTCGTTGCAAATGACACAATGTGATAGAAACTCTGCTTTTTATTCCCAAAAAAAACGAGTCTCTGGCCAATCATTTATGAGATCTATAGCCATACGGAACAGTAACACTTTTTGGTACGTCAGTCACAATGTCAGCGTCTATTCGTCTGCGTTTACTGGTTACCATTCGATGTGTCTTTAGTTCTCTTCGAGAATAGATGCGCAAATCTGGTTTCCGAACAATTTTGGATGGCATTTCGATTACAGTTGCCTCCCGATTCCCCGTCACTAAATCATAAAAACTATCAAAATTAATTTTATCACTTGTTCTGTGATTTAATGTTATTCAACGAATTTTATATACATATTTCATTACCCCACTAGCATTGCGTAAAGCGTAGACGTAATTCTTTGCACCTAATGCTATTACTTTACGTATTTCCCAACCTTCGGGAACTTCATTTGTTAACCCACCCAAATACAAACTTAATTTTAATGGGAGTTGCTCATCTTCTCTTTGTATAAACATGATACTGTCCGTATCGCAATGGATTATATTCTGTTCTCCAACACTTGTTAGTAGATCATACAGCCACAGTCGTGCCCATTAGGTTATAAATGCTGCCAGCACAACATTTGAAAATGCTAATGGGATATTTTCACTCTCACAGTCTTTATATTGAACAATTAAATGAGTTTCACCAACTGGTGTTACAGCTTGAATTTCATATTTAGGGTCTGTTAAAATTTTTAAAAAATCCTCTGCTGTATCAACCATTGTGCACTGTGAAAGGTCTGTTCTTTGCCCCCACTTCCCGTACAGCGTATTCAAAAACAGTTTCTCTGTACTGCGCAGGCCTGGATTATATTCTATGTTCTCATAATTTAACTGTATTCCCTCATGCCTGAAATATTATTGAATGTACTTTTCCTGCTCTTCTTTTGTACTGCATTCTGCAGGAAAGCCTGAAGCTTCTTGTTTCATTTGTAAAAGGGACTTCACTTATGACCCAAATAATCCTTCACAAACATCTTTTTCCGGGACTAATAAATCAAACTCCCATATTTCATGAATTTCAATTAGCTCATACCCATTGTCTAATGCTTTGTGCAGTTCGGGGGTACAGAACGTACCGGTAATGATACGTTCAAGATCTATGTGCGTACATTCATCATCATTTTGTTCATCCATGCACGATTTACATAATCCAAAGATTAATCTTCCTCCCGTAACATAAGGGAGGATTGGAAAATATAAATCGGAGGGTGGAAGAACACTGCATTTTACAAGTCCATGAATGTTTCGCACATTGGGGAAATTGGGGCCATTATGTACTTTAGGTACATTCACAGGCATGCCTCGTTTACACATTGTTGCGGGTTAAAGCGAAGTGACATCTACGTAAACTACGTATTCGTCCTCTGCACAGTCTACATATAACTTAAAATTTTCTGTTCTACCTCCTTGATAGGCAGATTTCTTAATGAGAGGATCACGAATATGTTTGCACCGTTGTTCGAGGATATTCTGTATACGTTTATCACCTTTTACCATTGCATCCCATTCACATTCCCAAATTTCTATTAAATTATAACCTATTTTTTTCAAATAGTTGCGGCAGTGCACTGTTTGTTCGTATCTCTTTTCAAAAGTGTTGTACGCACCATTTTCTTTGCATAAAATGCTATTTCTATTATCTTTATAACAGCTTTTACAACCGTGCCAGAAACATCCCATAAACTGGTATATAGTGTTTGTTTTAGCGTCAAAACCATCGACTTTATATCTGCCAAACCGTTCCTCCAACGCATTATTCGAAGTAACAATAGATCTCTTTGTTACGTGTTCCATATACTTCAACCATTTTAATGCTTTAATACTCTGTTGTTGAGTAAGTTGGAACCCGTTTGGAGAAATAACTGGAATTGTGTTTCCAATCAAATGATGACACCGGTACGTCAACATTGCTAGACTAGGGATTGTTGTGCTGGAAATAAAACATTGAATACCATTTGTTTTCTCTTCAATCATGGAGGTAAATTTTATTACTGCCTCCGCCAATATACGCACATCGTTCCGGCAGTACTCCAACAATTCTTTCTGAAAATCAAAAATATCACCATTCCGTACTCGCTCTTCATGTCACAGCATAAGTTCTGCCCGGTCTGCCGTACTACGTGAGTCTGGGTCATAATAATGCAATGCCGGCCATTCTCCAACATAATTTTGATGTTCCTCTGTATTAAAGAGATATGGAAAATCTCCTTTTTTCAATTCAACATTCAATCCTAAGGTTTTCGGTAATTTGGATAATTTTACACCAAGATAAAGAAAAGTGTCCCGAAAATAAAAACGATTACTAATACTAATTTGAAATATTTTTTGGCCGTGCATAAGAACATGTGGAGTTATTTTTTGTTTCTCAATAAGTGTGCGAACACAAAATAGGCCATCATATCGCGAATTATTGTGAGCAAGTGCCACAATGATCTGATACTCTGGCCTTTCCATAAGCACACGTTCAATAAATGCCTCCATGGTTGTGAAAGAAAACATACGGTTCCCGGTTATTTTATCTCCGCACTTGAAACACAAACTATCTACTCCAGTATTTATGCAGTGGAAACATACATTCAAACAACAACACAAATTTATGGCATGCTCCCGTTCACCTTTCTCATTTGGTGCTAATAGCATGGTTTCCACATCAAATATAATGTACAAAAACAGTTCAGTGCGTTTTAGTTTACACTTTTGAACGAAACATCGATGGCCAACAGTTACGTGCACTTTACAGAGACTACAATAATAGTCGCCGCATACATGAGGAGATTTTCTTTTTCTCACATCGTAAATTACGCCACATGCGTTACACAATTTCACGTAATCACATGGGGATTACTTTACTTTATTTAGTGTTAAATGGTTATTAAAGCAAGTGCCTTCAGCCAAGTTTCTATTACATTGTGTACAATGTACCAATTTCGCGTTAGTTTCTTTACTATGAAAATGTTCACAGTACGAACATCTCATCTGACATTGGTGAGCCGTACGTGTTTCATAAAATCCTTCCAAGCACGAAAAGCAGAAATTCCTCTTACCCATAAATGAATTAATATTCTTAATGGGTTGGAAATGACCCACAGTATCCCCTCTCTGATACAGAATAAATATCTTTTTCTCCGCATTTATTCCTGGGTAGCGTACCACAGGTGTTCTGGAATCTTCCGGTAGTTCATATACTACAATTTGATAATTGTTTTTCACTAAATAATTTTGAAAAGCAACTACAACTTCTAAATCAAATCCCTGTTTGCGTTCAACGTACATTTTCGCATCATTACACAATTTTTGTGCTTTATTTTCCCATGGTTTCTTCGTAGGCAGGGTCATATTGCATAGTGCATCCTTACTCTGTTTATGTTTTGTAATCCAATATACTATGGATTTTGGCAGACAGAAAATCACTAGCCTTTGTGGCCACCACATGATCCTTGAGAAACATACTCATTTCTGCATATTTTCTTATTGCTGCGCGTTTAGGTATACCCTGTCCGTGTAATCCATCAACGATGTCAAACCGGAATTCTAATTGATTCCCTAAAAGAAATGATTCATTGCTATTTAGTACATTCTCCACCGTTCTAAGAACCACATCGGTATTCAAATTTTGACGTTTTCGCCATGGAACAAACACTTCTTTATTCAGGAGATCTCGGTCGGAATTTATTCTTAAACCGACAAAATCGTGGGGTCGTGTATCCCTGAGAACGGTAGAGAGCGCATAATCCATCATGGATGTAATATAATCCATGGGATTTGTAATTACATGTTGTACAGTTGGTTTTACAATAATTTCCACCCCTTTCATATTGAAACGCGGGTATTCTCCCACATTTCTCCCCACAATTTCAAACATATTACACTCTCTTCCATTCCCTCCATACCCTCGCAATGGAGGGTGCTGAGAAGTTGTGGGCCGCATATCTTCTGAATAATGTGCATTATTCAGACGATCAACACGCGCATTTTCTTCCTCAATTTCTTGTAATTTTTGCCACATCTCTGTAAAGTCAGTTTCGGAATTTTGAACTTCTAATGGTTCATCCAAATTAATTTCATTTAATAGTGCCCAATCAATATGTAATGAGTCATCATCATCATCATTATGTTCTGATTGAACATTTTCTCGATTTCCCGTAAATGAAAAGAACGCGGATACACTTTTGTCACTCACTCGCTTTAACTGCCCCTTCTCAGAGGCCATATAATTTAAATATGACATAAATGCCGCATCATACAGTCGATCTTTACGGAAAAATCCGTGGTCAAAAAGATCTATAATGTCCGCTGCTGAGCGAACATTATTCAGTATGATATATTGATTATTTTTAAAATGTAGGTACAAAAGCGATAGTAGATCACTTACAATTTCAGACGATCCAATATACCCTGCTGCTTGCAGGTCCACTACCTGCTGCCAAGTCTGTAAAACACGTTCAGCACTATTCAACCCTCTCAATCTTCCCTGGAAAATGGTTTCATCAATAACGTTAAATTCTTCGAAGTAAAACTCCATTTTTCTGTAAAATACAAGACAAAAAAAAGTGCAATCAGTATATGTATACAATGACTAAAAACCTGAAAACAAACAAAATTTTGAAAATAATAATAATAGTAATAATAATACTTACCGAATACTAGTTTATCCCTGTTTAAGTGATGATCCAATTGAAATCCACGTCGCTCTCTGCTTTATCTCGTTTCTATCACTTTTTGCTTCAGCACCTAAAACAGAAAAGAAAAAAATGCAATTAGTTACCGTATTACAACTTTTCAAATTACAAAAATATGATATTCAACGTAACACTAACGTTCTCAACCATATTGGCTTTGCATGTGAGAAAGCCATGGTTCGATTCGCGGTGCAGGTTTTGTTAACTACCTATCCAATATAAGTTTGTTCATACACAGTAAAAATATACTATTTATAACTGAGAAAAGTCTACAGTGCAAGCAAGCGTACGGTTTTCCACGTGGAACAACCCTGGTTCGAGTTCCGGCAGTGTCATGACTCCCTACTCATTAAAATTTCCTTCTTACCATATACTTTCTAAATACCAGTTATACGTCTTACACAATCCATAGCTGCATATAAGTAACAACATCTGCTAAGCAAAATGTTTGTCGTACGGCTTTTCACGTGAAAGAGCCCTGGTTCGATTCCCGATGCGGATTCTGTTGACTTCCTGTTATGTCATACACAATTCATAGCTATATATAAGTAATAAGTTCGCACTGCAAGCATAAAATTTAGCGTACGGTTCTCCACCTGGGAGAATACTCATTCGATTCCCGGTGCAATGAAACAATGTTGATTCCCTCTAGCCTACATATTACATTATACTATATCTTAGTCAAGTTATAATTCCATAAAAGTACACCGAGTCATATCATTTTTCAATGCCGAAAAATCCGCAATCAATTTCCGATAAAACCAAACAGTTCCGTTCCCTTATACTCCAGACAATTACAATATGTCCCTTTCCCATATAAAAGTAAACAAGTATAATACAAGACAACTACAACGTTAGTACTTACCAATCTTCCAGTCTCTCCTAGTAGTAAAATATCTTCTTCGCAAACTTAACACTTGATGTTCCTGCTGTATTCTTTCTAAATGTACACATCATGCAAATGCATCAGTATTTATATGCCCTTCAATCTTTCCAGAAGTTTCGAGTGTGTTCTTTCCCCTATTCCAACAATAATAAATTTAAAAAAGATCTCGACGTTTCCAGTACTTGCTTTCACTCATTCCAACGATCCAAATTTCTAGAATATTCTCCAGCAGCTGTCGCGTTATATGTGCTGCATATTAATGAATTAAATTGTTCTACGTGTGTGATCTGCATATTTTATTTCCGAAAGGTCTTTTCTGTATTCTGCTTGTCCAATTAACATTTTTTTCACCGGAAACCATTTATTATGTGTCATGTTCTTTATACAACCTCCGGCCGCACTTGCATACATCATGTGTCATTAATATGCGGAGCAAGAAAGCATCAATTATTCAAACTGTCAACCGAGTGTGTATTACGAACTGCTAAAATGTCAAAATTATCGCCCAAACTGCCTCATTAATATGGGCGAAAAGATGCCAACAAACTACTTACCATTCCTTTGCGCCGTGATAGAATGAAGTCACGGCAACAAAAGATCCTAAATTATGATCCTAGTTAGAATAATTAATATAGATGTATTTAAATTATCTTAAGTAATCTTATAAAGTTACCGTTTTATGGCAGGGAAGTGTTAAATAACAGTGCCAGAATCATTCTAGTTAATACCAGTATGTTAAAATCAAATATACAGGGTGTTTCAAAAAACGCGGAACACCGACAACGTTTGGGAGGGGATTGCTGACACCAAGATAAGACAAAAAGTATAGACCATCCTGGGTGCACAAATGCTTCCTTTCTGAGTTATAGGCCGCCGAAAACATGAAAAAATGAACTTCGAAACTCCATAGCTTCAAAATTGTCGAACATACCGTAGTCGGGTCAAGACTTCACTTAGAAACTAATATGTGCTCTATCCAAAAATCTATGTTTCAGAATCCTAAGGTACTCACGAAGCAATTTTTATAGAGGGAGTTCGACAATGGTCATATAATTTGAAGTACTCTCCAACTGCCTCTATAAAAAATTGTTGCGGAAGTACCACAGGAAATATGGATATTTGGATAGGGCACATACTAGTTTCTAAGTGAAGTCTTGACTCGACTACGGTAGATCCCATATTTTTGGAGCTATGGACCTTTAAAGTTCATTTTTTCATGTTTTCGGCATCCTATAACTCCGAAAGGAAGCATTTGTGCATCCAGGATGGTCTATACTTTATTTTCTTATCTTGGTATCAGGAATCACCTCCCAAACGTTGTCGGTGTTGTTTTGAAACACCCTGTATATTTTATGAGGATACATATTGTCCTTGTGCTGTGTAAAATTTCCGAAAATTTTGAACCCATTACAAAAAAATCTTTTTTGTTCGGAAATATTGGCAAAACCAGGAAAATATAATTTAAAAACTATTTCTTCGCCTGATACTAATCTTATTTTCTGTAACGTGTCTGCAGCATATATGCATACAACGTATCTCGCAAGCAGGAAATAGTTTTTTAAAGTAATAGCTTTTACTTTTACTTTTTAGTTTTCTGATTTCTGATAAAAATCCCTCTGTATTATTTGTATCTATATTTTTTGAACAACTCAAAAAGAGAGATGATCTTATTTTCATATATACACATACACCGCACAAGTGTGTAAATTTCAGCAGCGACAAATATATCAAAGAATTTAACATGTGAAATTTCCGTTCGTTATTAAAGACTAACAAAATACCCGTTCTTCGCACGGAGAGAATGCGTTTCATTTTGGGTATAAAGAGCACCAAAACTGTCACCAATGAACTTAGGAACCCCCAAAACTATGAACTCGATACTAGTATCAGTCATTTTCAGTTACTTTTACATGTCATTTTCCCTCTTTATGAGTAACTAATGGGGGCTTAATTTGGATTTAAACGGCATCGGAAGTGTCACTGTTCATCCCCGCCACCTCGAAAACTATGGATTCGACACTAATATCGGCTATTTTCAATCATTTTTTTTTCTATATCTCCCCTTCCCCCTCCCCTAAGTTGCGGGCCTGAATTTTTTATTTAAACAGCATCGGAAATGTTACTGTTCATCTCAGCAACCACGAAAACTATGGATTTGACACTAATATCGGTCATTTTTGATCATTTTATGTATCTCTCTCCCCTTCCCCCAAGTTGCAGTGTTGAATTTGAATTTAAGCTTCATCGGAAATATCACTGTTCATTTCAGCAACTCCGAAAACGATGAGTTCGACACTAAGATCGGTAATTTTCAATATATATCTGCACTTTCTTCCTCCAAGTTTCACTTTTAAAGTGAAATGTAGAATCCATCCCAGATCCGAACCTAATCTATGTTGAAATTTTTTATCGAGATCAGTCTGGCGGTTCAAGAGTTGTTAAGTTACAAATATAGTCACTTTCATTTTATATATGTAGATAATTTTTCGCATTAGAAAACAGGTATTTGTTTACATAGAAAGTTTTGTACGTAAAGTTTATATTAATGTCTGTATTTGAATATTAAATAATAGTAATTATATGTCTTAGTGCATGAGTATTAGTGAAATTTTGCCTACTGCTCTTTCTTTTAAGAAGGGATTTGCTTACAATTAACAAAATTTCACCAGATCAAAGAGCACATTAAAAACTCAGTTTCATTCAAGAGCCCTATTTGTTGCAACAGAAACGCTTCATGATGGTAAATGTGTATGCAATTGTAAAAGTTCTGTAATTAATGCACAACCAGGAGTAAACGACTAAAAGGCACTGAGTACGTACTATTAATTTTCAAGAATAATTACAAGTTTTATTTTCGAATGCTTCTTTTCTTTAAATATTCACAATATTGAAATTCCCAATTTACATTTTTCACGCGTTCGAAAAATAACTGTTCCATTACTAGTAAAACTAACTTAATACAAAGATTTTTGTTATTTTACCAATTTTTCCGGAAAGAAACCGGAAAAACGGTTTTTTATCAGCCGGTTCAAAATTACCGGAAATTTTATAACACTAGGCAGAACTGATAACACAAGTGAAGATCAATGTGAGCGCAACTTGCAGTGAAGTTCCCAAATTTTGAACTTGAATTTGTTTTAAAGCCTTTAGGCAAATTTGTATTAGGTCGTGAATTTGGATGCAGTGGAGTGAATGCAGCTTACCAAGAACTGGGGGGGGGGGAAGGATCATCAATATAATGATATATTTATTCATTGTTTTGGCCCTCCCAATATTTTCTTCAAGTCGGCGCCTATGCTTTAGTTGTTCTACTGACAGTCAGTACATATAGTGATTTTTCTTGATTGACCCTTGTGCACATTTCGGTTGCACATAGAACAAATCCAAGAACGTTTTTTGTCATCAATTCGAGGAGAAATAGCACATATCCTTCTTTTAGCTGGAGAATCTGTTTGCGGACGGTCCTCATTGATGTTCCCATCAGTTACTCGTAACAATGACTGCCGAAGCCTACGAGAAAGTGTCCCGCATTCGCCCCTAACTGTTAGGTGATCTTGAATGAGTCATCGCAATACTCCTCATGAAGTCTCGTCTCTGAAGTCTTCTTGGTTCTTTGGAAAGATGGTAAAAAACAAAAACAAAAACAAAAAAAAAAAAACAAGGCTATTTAAGCATGCAACGTCCAATATTCTGTATAAAATTGCAAGAAACCACCTTTGCAAAATCTACCAGTTCCGGGTTCTGCACACATCTCCGTAACACTCCCCAAGAAAACCACAGAAAAAAAAGTAATGCAGGAAACGTATAGCGCAAGTACTGTCCTGGGGAATATTTCGACCCAAGAGGTCCGAAACCATCGAAACAACAAAGTGCATTGTCACGAACAACAAATCGCTACGAGATCTCAAGATCAACTGAAAAAAATACAACCGTTAAGTTTTACGACTCACGATTATGCCGCCTAGGCTAAAGGAGACGGCGATAATGAGAAATGAATGAAATGGTGGAATGAAGAAAGTGGGACGAAACTGGAGGACCCCGAGAAAATCCACGCACACGGTGTTTATCCTGCACAAGGTTCACTTTGCGCCGGCTGGGATCAAACCCAGGACTCCATGCATCAGAGGTGAATACTCTACCACTGAGCCACCGCTGCCCCTTAGCAAGGTCAACTGAGAATAGACGACTGAAGCCTCAGTGAAACAATATATATATATATATATATATATATATATATATATATATATATATATATATATATATATATATATATATATATATATATATATATATTGTCCACACCTAGAAATGTGTTTGCTGAGATCAAATTTAATCCTACGATAGTAGTTACGAGTTAAGTATGTAGTGATAACTTAGGAAAAAGATAAGTAAAAACTTAGATTTCTTAATAAAAATAACTTTGTATACTGTTAGTATATATATATATATATACAGGGTGGGCCATTTTAATTAATCCACGGAAATATCTGAAAAATGATAAAACATAGAAGAAATGTTTGAAGTACACGTTATATATTGCTAAGGGGGAAAACCATTTCCGCCAAAAGTACCCCTCTCCACCCCCCGGAAATGGGGGTAACGGGGGGTAACTTTGAAATGTCAAATGGGAACATGGGTCGAGTAATACCTCGTTCGAAAGGTCTTGAAAAACTAAGTAACGCTGTACCAAAATTGATTTCATATGAAGCACCAGTTTCAAAATGGCCGCCATGATATAGTTCAGAAACTCCAGTAGCCGTAGTATGAAAACCATGGGAGGTAAATGAATGGAACAAAATTGAAATACGTAAATATCATAGGACATATCGAATGATGTAACCCCTGCGATCCCAGCGGCTTCCCTAAAGGAATCTTGTGAGCTAATTTCAAAATTTCAATGTCCGACCGAACAACGGTTCGGGCGTACGCTTGACCTACCCAATGCTGTTTGGAAGGCAGACTTTAGGGATAGAGAATTAGTGCACTCAATTAATGCGGATGGCCACAGTCAAGGGCGCCCATAATGGGGGCAAAGGGGGCTCTCGCCCCCTAGAGGAAATTGTGCTTCGGAATATCGAAAACTCAATAGAATTTTTAGAATAGCTACAGCAAAATTTTAAGCTATATTTGAAATGTCGCTTCTTCTTGCCTCCCTTGGAAACCACAACATGGGCGCCCTTGGCCGTTACATTTTGATTAACTATTAGCACTCATGTCATATTGTGAGCTTGAGGGACGAAACAGTGTGTACGTATATCCCCGAAATGCTTTCCGAATAACCAGCACGCATTGCATAAAAGTTTCTGTGGCGACGGAGATTAGCAAATTCACACGTTTGTAAGTTCCAGCAACTGCATTATTCGACAACTTCTTTCGTATAACGTTCCTTCTGTTTTCGCATCAAATCATACTTAGCCGTACAGATATGCGTTACCATTCAAATAAAATTTCACCTTTTTATAGTCACTACAGCGTCATCCTTACAAACAAATGTTTCAACCATACCATACCTATTTGTAAGGTTGCCTTAATTTGAGAATTAAAGTAGAGTTCTCATTTGAACTTTCACTGTTACTTTCCACCCCACTCACATACAGAGCACAGGAAAAGATTATTTTGCAGGACTTGGATATCTCTCTATACATTATGGTAATTTTACTGTAACATTTTTATCTCTGTTGTATCATTCTCGAGCTTTGGAACGCCTCCGTGGTTTTTCTATTTCATTTTCGTTATTTTCATTTATCTCTACCCGTATTCATACTATGGGCACTAGGCGTTTTCTTAGACACATTCACCATGTCTTGGCGATCATTTTGAAAACGGTGTCTCATGTCGAAAATATTCTTACAGAAGCTGTTTGATATTCATTTGTCTATGTAACATGATGTTACTCGCTTCAAGTTGCTATTCGAAATTTTCAAGTTGGCCCCGGATACCTTTCAGTGGAGTCACCCCGACAACACCTCTCGATGTGCCTTACGTCAGTTACCTACTCCAGTTTTTCTTCTGTTGATTTATCTCAAAACGCTTTCATACTACGGATACTAAACCTTTTCTCTGACACGGATACTATGTTTCGGCGGCCTTTTGAGAACACTGCCATTTCACCTCAATCGTTTTCTCCTGCAAGATGTTTGATTTTGCAAGATTTATCGAACGAGGTACCACTCGACTCATGTTACTATTTGAAATCTTGAAGTTAGCCCCCAAGACCCCTTCAGGGAGGCCACTGGGATCACAGGGACCACACCATTCGATATGCCCTATGATATTTACGTATTTCAATTTAGTTCCATTCATTTACCTCCCATGGTTTTCATACTACGGCTACTGGGGTTTCCGAACTATATCATGGCGGCCATTTTGAAACTGGTACTTCATATGAAACAAATTTTGGTACAGCGTTACTTAGTTTTTCAAGACCTTTCGAACGAGGTATTACTCGACCCATGTTCCCATTTGACATTTCAAAGTTACCCCCCGTTACCCCCATTTCCGGGGGGTGGGGAGGGGTACTTTTGGCGGAAATGGTTTTCCCCCTTAGCAATATATAACGTGTACTTCAAATATTTCTTCTATGTTTTATCATTTTTCAGATATTTCCGTGGATTAATTAAAATGGCCCACCCTGTATATATATATATATATATATATATATATATATATATATATATATATATATATATATATACAGGGGCGGATCCAGGATATGATGAAGGGAGGGGCTAAACCATATTTTGCCGTTTTATCTATATATATAAAACGCAGCACCCGGGACAGGGAAGTATGAGCAAATCGATCACCAATGGAATGAATCGATCCAGGGCACAGTAAAACTAGTTAAGCTACTGGGCATATCTCCTTCCTTCTCTTCTCTCCACATTATATCTGGAGATGTATGTTCTGACTAATAGGCTACTGTGGCGATTTTAAAAAGTAAGAGGATATACGCTATCAATGATAAATTATGACTTTTAATAAGTATAGGGCAATAAATGGAAAAACTCTATATCGGCCTTTGCCCCACCCCGTTCGAAGAAATCCTGCGAGCGTTAATGATTATCATGTTGGTTAATTACTGTATTGTGCTATACGCGGAATAGATACTTCTGTGTTTTATTTAATAATAAGAACCTTATTTACATTTATTACGGCCATTGCTTAACGACAGCGAAACATATTCACGTTCAGCATATTCAGTTTCCATTCTGAAATAAGGACAGTGAGACGAATGAAATAATTCACGCATACATTTAGGACTTAGAAAAGTGTCCTGCGAAGTTAGAAGGACGGTGCATGTCGTGTTTAATTCCGGAAGAGTGAAAAGCGCTAGTAGCAGTTATTAGCAGTTATTAACTTAACATATAAGACAATGACATTTAAAAAAATCTGAGAATACGAATCTTTTCAGGGATGACAGTGCATTGATGCTTCGAATCTGCGCTTTTACTCCCTATATCTACGTTATTTCCCTAGTCAAAATAAAAACTCTTCAAAAGTAATCACAAATCCTGGTGCGACCATCAGACATTAATATGTGAGGATATAAATTTGAACACCTTTCATTTAGGATATTTCACACTACGATTTAGCAGGTGTTTCCAGGTCATTTCATAAATACCTACGCAGTCAACAATAGTGAACTAAATTGCATCGATTGCTTTACTAAGTCAGTAACTATTTCTTAACGTATAAAACATTCAGTGCAAAGTATTTTAAATTCGGATGCATTGACACAGGAATTAACTGAAGCATTCGTAACAGTGACGATGGCAGTTTTAATTGATTAGGTGGGAGTAAGCGGAAGAACAGAAAAAACGAGAGACAGCAAAATTTTGTATACGAAAAAGATAACTTTATATTACTTTATTACTTTACCTATTTCACAATACAATTTGTCTGCAGAGGGCAGGCGTCGTCACTTGAGACGGACGCTCGTCCTCCTATTCCCCTCTGTTGTTGTCACTGATATTTAAATTTCACATAATTCGGGGTATCACAAATGTGTTAGGATATGAAAAGTGGAAGGGCATCGCGAACGAAACGTGTGTATGCAACTTCTACTAGGAGAACTTATAAGAGTAAGACGAAAAAGAACAGGTAACATACTGTATATAATAAAATTAGTAGTTCATATGATGGAAAGTTCAATAGTGAAATACAAAGTGAGAGTTTTGAATATATAAAATAATACATATTTATTTTTCCATAATATCTTACAAGAAGTTAAACACCATGCATACTCCACAGTGTAAAGACAAAAAAGTGTGATTATAATATGACAACTTTGTGTATATATAATTGCACGTTATGTAATAATTACGAACATTCATATATGTGGATTCTGTCAAAGTATTCCAATGCGAAGTTTTTTTTCTTTCCTTTCAGTCCTACACTCAATTCGATTATGCTGATTTGGCATTGTTCGCGCTAATTGTTATGAGTGTTGAGTACATCATGTAATTTTTATTGACTTAAGCCATAATCTTACGAACGTTCGCGATAATCACTGGTATATATATACAGGGTGCGGCACGTAAAACCGGCCCGTCGTAATATTGTGGTATATTGTGTTTTTGGCTACACTTAAATAATCTATCTTCCTACCAAGAGATGGCGTGTCGAGGTCGGGTCGACTTACGTGACCTGCAGCAGTCACGTGCAGCCGAAGCCAGTGAAACTTGTCGAAACCAGTTGAGAAAAAGGCCTCGTTGTGTTAAGCCGGGTGAGTGTCAGTGTGTGATAATGCCGTATTCGATACCCCAGCGTGTTGCCATTGTTGAAGGGTTCATTCTCACTGGATCTTTTGTGAAAACAAAGAATTTGTTTCGGGAGAAATTTCCAGGACGTTCTGTACCAGCAAAAAGCACCATTCAGGAATTGATTGAAAAATGGTGGCGTACAGGATCGGTTCAAAATGCTCCCAGGAACAGACGACCATCTGTCTGCACACCTGAATTAAAGATGCAGGTGGAGGAGATAATGACAAGAAGTCCTCGAAAGTCAACCAAGATATTGAGTCAACAGGTTCATGCGAGTGAGAGAAGTTGCAGACGTGTTTTAAGGGGACTGAAGTTAAAACCGTACCGGATAAGTGTTATGCAAGAACTGAAGGAGCCTGATCTGCAGAAGAGGGTGCTTTTCTGTTCATGGCTGTTGAGCAATGTTGCCAGTGGTTTCTTGGATTCACTAATGCTTATCATGAGTGACGAGGCGTGGTTCCACCTGTCTGGGTATTGGTCGACAGAAAATCCACACGCAATCCACCAGGTACCCTTGCATGATGAGAAGATTGGTGTTTGGTGTGTCATTTCCGCCACACGCGTTATTGGGCCCATATTCTTTGAGTCGACAGTGAACAGTGACGTGTATATGGGAATCCTGGAGGAGTTTTATACACACTTCACCGAAGAGGACCGTCAGTTATGTTACTTTAAGCAGGACGGTGCAACATGCCACACATCAGCTGCATCATTGTCCCTTGTGCATGAGATGTTTACACCAGAGAGGACAATCAGCAAAGGCTTGTGGCCTCCTCGGTCACCAGACTTGTCCACGTGTGACTTTTACTTATGGGGACTGTTAAAGGGAAGAGTATACGAAACAAATCCACACACAATTGAAGAACTCAAGACCAGGATCGAGGATGTCACCAATAGCATTACAACACAAGAACTGACAAGGGTATATGAATCTCCTCAATCGTGCTCACATGTGTGTTGAAGTGGGCGGAGGACACTTTCAGCACCTGCTGTGAAGGGTGCTGTGAAGGTGAGTAGTCATATTCAATACATTGCATTTCATTTTATGTGTTCACTTTAGGGGCCGGTTTTACGTGCCGCACCCTATATATATATATATATATATATATATATATATATATATATATATATATATATATGTGTGTGTGTGTGTGTGTGTGTGCGTGCGTGTGTGTGTGTGTGTGTGTGTTATTACTTTAGCCCTAACTGTTGGTCTAATGACTAGTGCATGAACCTTTTCTGTACGAATTCCACTTTAAACTGTAGATCTACCATATACGTCTCATATAATCTCGGATCTCAAGAAGAAAGCTAAAATTCATGTTTTGTTTGATTTAGCTTCGTCTTTTTCCCAATTACATAGGGCTGATCTCAAAACAGATTTGTAGTACCCTCTTCAATTGCCATCAAGCAACATAAGAGTTAGCAGATTATTTCTTCTGAATCGAGACTAGAAACTACTTTACGAGAAAAGAGTAGACGGGAAAATCTTTTAAGATAATCGAGACGAAAGGGAAATAATTATTCGAAAACGGAAACGAGATGAGAATTCTATAAAAATTGACGAGACGAGAAAATCTTATTTGGGAAACACTACTATATTTGGGATTGAATTATGGTCCTCACATCAAATGTTGTACTGAGTCATCAATCTTCTCCCTCCTTAGTACACGGAAGACTTGATTTAATTACCGGTACGTTTACGTAGTTACAAAGCGTTTGCGTACCGTACGCTTGTTCACGAGACTAGACGAGAAATAAAGTTTTCTTCTGTCGTCTCTTAAATTAAGTTTGGATTCTTGTCTCGTTTTGATTCGACTCACGAGAGGTCCACTAAGAGTGTAATATATCAACATTTAAATCATATTTATTATTGAAGTATATTATATAATAACTTACGTAACTTAAAATGTTGATAAATACTCTTGATTGTCCGTGCTCGTGTGTTTTCTCGGGGTTCTCCCGTTTCCCTTTTCTTCATTCCATCATTTCATTCATTACTTATCATCACCATCTCCTCTAGCCTAACCGACATAAGCGTGGGACGTGTAGATTTAAATCCTACTAACCTATTATTCTCTTAAAATTTCTGCCAGAAATATAATATCTAAGAAGTTTTTTATATGATACGTATGTTTCTTATTACCATTATTCTCCGGACAATAACAATTTTAACGTGATAGGATTTGTTTTATCTCTTTCTCTGTCTTCTTATCACTCAGTGCGTATCATTTAAAATTATTATACAGGGTGTTTCGAAATAGCACCAACAACGTTTGGGAGCTGATTCGTAACACCAAGATAAGACAAAAAGTATAGACCAACCTGTGTGCACAAATGCTTCCTTTGAGTTATAGGCTGCCGAAAAGGCGAAAAAATGAACTTTAAATGTCCGCAGCTCCTAAACTATGGGACTTACCGTAGTCGGGTCAAGACTTAACTTAGGATCTAATATGTGCACTATCCAAATATCCATGTTTCAGAATCCTGCGGTACTTCCGAGACAATTTTTATAGAGGTAGTTGGTGAGTGTTTCAAATTATATACCCGTACCAAAGTACCTTGTATGAAATTCGTTGCGGAGGAACCGCAGGATTCTGAAACATGTATTTTTGGATAGAATACATACTAATTCCTAAGTGAAGCCTTGACCCGACTACTGTAGATCCCATAGATTTGGGGCTGTGGACCATTAAAGTTCATTTTTTCATGTTTTCGCCAGGCTATAACTCCAAAGGGAAGCATTTGTGCATCTAGGTTAGTCTATACTTTTTGTTTTATCTTGGTGTCAGGAATCACTTTCCAAATGTCGGTGTTGTTTTGAAACACCCTGTATATATATGTATATAGTGAGTCACAAACATTTCTGTAAAACGGCTTTTTTTTAAAAAAAAACTCTAGTGTTGACCTGGCTAACTCTGTCCAGCACATTCTGCGCCTACCTGTCACTACTTTGTGTGACTTCACTCGCTACGACGAAGGGCTTCTCTTGAGACTGTCGTGTCTTACCCCGATGCAAAACAAACAATATTTTGGCAAACACAGCCACAGCTAGAGGCAGAGAGGGAGTGACACAGAAGGCATACAGCTCACTTTATAGCTGCAAATACTTAGAACTATGAAACGTCAGATCCATGGACAACTATAGTTCCTCTCTTGTTACAAGGCTTTCAGTCAGGGAGACAACTTTAGTTGTCGCGCACTTATCAAGGTCAAGTTCCTGTGACGGAAGAAAAAAACAGCAACATAAAACTACTCCCTTGTGTTTACTTTTCACGAATATTTATCACTTTCATGCGTACTGGTCAGTTACTGCTTAGATTTAAATGACATGCTGTGTAAAGTATTATATATTCCCTAAAAGATATAAGTACTGAGAAGAAAAAAAAACATGTAGCTATTTTTGTTCTTTTTCTATTAGCCAGTAGAAGTGTGCATGGCTGTTTCAACACCCTTCTTGTAATTTGCATAGGTTTGACATCCTCTTTTTAGTTGAGCTTTTGGTTATAAATAACACCGGGACAACTCTGGTTCTTATGATAGTGGCGTATTTTCGCCCGGAGGATTACGGAAATAATGGGTAATATAGACTCCGATGCTCTTGAAACGGACGATGAAGGTAGTTTGTATGAAGATTCTAGCATCAATTTATGTGACACGCATCTAATTACGTCTATCTATTTCAAAATGTTGTGTAGTATACAATATTCAGAATTCTAGATGGCTGCCATGATGTACACTAAATCATTTAACGCTGTTTCTACACGAATGAGAAATTGTAACATTTTCATTTCCTCCGTCCATGCGTCTCTTTTTTACTGTCCTGTCACGATATTTTTCTATTAGTTACATATGTCAAACACAGCACCCCTGTCCCAAACAGATGATGTGTCAGAAATGAGTTACATTCTCATTTGTGGGAATATTCAAGACTAGGTTGAAGTGTAAAATCATAACCTTTTACATTTAACACAATATTGTGTGATATGCAATATGGCGGAATTCACGTACTGCGTAGATTTAAATGACACGAAGTGTCAAGTGCATATTCCCTATAAGGATATGAGTATTCAGAAGAAAAGAATCCACTGCAAATCAACGCGTCCACGCATGTAGCTATTATTGTTCTGTCCCAATGCCCTGTATACAGATCCACATATGTCTTCTGAGAGTAACATTAAACTAATGTTTTCCAGAGAATATTTTTCATTCTATACTTTGATCCAGGGGTGGAAATGGAATTTTAGAACTAAGGGCAAAGTCAATAATAGATAAAGTTTGATTCAGAAAGTCGGAAGTACAAACGAACTTTGATGGAGAACGACTTAAGCGATAGGATTGTTGCAGAACAATTAAGAAAAAAACAAAATTAATATCGCTATTCAAATTTACTGTTAGTTAATAATTACTACAGATGTTTTTCCTTCTTTTGCACAATATTATCCCCTCGCGCATGCCTGATTACCACTCTTGCTTTGATCTCATGCTTTTCACACGTGAAACCGTATTTTCCAGGTGATTTTGACGCGAGGCCATTTTGACTCGTGAATTTTTGTCGCGGAGCACTTACGCCCAGACCTTTTCCACGCTGGGCCGTTCGACTCGGGCCCTTTTGAGGCGAGGTTCTTTCGACCCAGGTTGCTTTGACGCAGGGCTCTTTTAACTGGATCCCTTTTGACCCGGACAATTTTGACGCGGGGCCGTTTTGACTCGGGCCTTTTAGTAGTGGGGCTATTTTGACCCGTGTCCTTTAGAGGCGGGTCCTTTTGACCCGGACTCTTTTGATGTAGGGTCCGTTTGTCGCGGGGGAAATTTAAGCAGGCCCTTTTCGAGCGGGCCGTTTTGACTCGCGTCCATATGTAGCGGGGCCGTTGTGACTCGGGCCTTCTTCTCACGGAGATATTTTGACCCGGTGTCGTTTCGACTTGGGGACTTTTCTCGCGGGATCCTTTTGACCCGGACACCTTTTGACCTGGGCTCTTTTTTTTACATTCGCTCAGCCGCGTAACTCTCAGCCGGTGCCTTAAGATTTCAAAACCGGCGAGGTAACATAATTGCGAATGTTTCTTCTATTCTAGGCTCTCTTGACGCGGGGCTGTTTATACTCAAGCTTGTTTGACCCAGGCCTTTTTGACGCGGGCCGTTTTGACTCGGGCTCTTTTCTAGCGGGGCTCTATGAACTGTGCCCTTTTGAGTTGCATTCTTTTGATCCGGCCTTTTTCGAACTAGGGACCATTTGTCGCGGGGCGTTTTGACTCGACTCCATTTCACGCGGTGCCGTTTCTACTCGCGGCCTTTTGTCGCGTGGCCCTTTTGACCTGGAGACTTTTCGACTTGCGCTCTTTTAACGCGGGGCCGTTTCTTGTCGAGCCCGATTGACGTAGTAACCTTTTGACTCGGGTGCTTTTGCCGCGGGATCCTTTTCAACTGGGAACTTAAGACGCGGGGCCGTTTTGACACGAACACAATTGTTGCGGAGACTTTTTGACCCGGACCCTTTGGCTAAGGCCTTTTTGTAGCGGAGCCCGTTTTGACACGGGTCCATTTGACTTAGGGCCCTTTTGAGGCGGAATCTTTTGACCCTGGATCTTTTGACGCATGGCCCTTTTAACTCAAGCTCATTTAACCCGGGCCCTTTAGACGTGGGGCCGTTTTGACTCGGGTGTTTTTGTCGCGGAGACACTTTCACACAGATCTTTTTGACTCGGGCCCTTTTGTTTCGGAGATCTTTTGAACCCGGGCCTTTTATTCTCGGGCACTTTTGTCGGAGGGGTTCTTATATCCGAGCCGTATTGACCTGGGCTCTTTTCACGGGGAGCCGTTTTTACTTGGGCCTGTTTGACGCAGGTCCATTTTGACACGAGTCTTTTTGTCGCAGGACCCTTTTGACAGGAGCTCTTTTGACGCTGGGCCCTTTTTGATCCGGTAACGTTTGTTGCGAAGAGCTTTAGGCACGGGCCTTTTCGACTCGGGCATTTTTGTAGCGTGGCTTCTTTTGGCACAGCCCATTTGGCGTAGAACTCTTTTGACTCGAGCTCTCTTAACACGAGGTCTTTTAATGAATGACAAATTATAAAATATACAGCATGTTTCAAAAGTCCGGGAACACGTTTAATATTTTATTGTAGGAAAACTAGTAACATTGGAAAGTAACGAATTGCATAATTGTAAAGGGTAAACTGTAAAGTTTGTTTTGAACAATGCTTATTTCACAGACACTCTATGTGGGAACCACGTGTGACCCTACAAATGTCTGCGCGATAATCCAACTCTTGCCACACGCGCCCCATGTCTTCCGAGACTGTTGCTTACTCAATTTTCCTTGATGCATGAGGGTTTTGTGTTCCCCGAATTCTACAATTGTGCCTGTTCCTTTTTCCACTTGTATGAAATGTCTCGTCTGAAAAAATGATTGTATTCACAAAATCATCCTCTTTGTCCTGCAGTGTACAACAGAACTAGAATCGCTCCTCTTTGTCTTTTGGATATAACTTGCACTAACTGTAGTCTGTATGGTTTCATGTTTCATTTTTTACGCAAAACACGCCACACAGACGTTGTTGACATTTGCAACTCAGGTGAAGCACTGCGTAACGATTTTCTCGGGCTCCTTGTGAAACCGTCTCTCACTCGTTCAACGTTATTTGCACTCACAATTGGCCTACCACTTCTCTTCTTGGAACATATACACCCTGTTTCAACGAACTTCTCATGCCAATTGTAGATTGCCTTTCTTGTTGGTGCTGCTTTACCGTACTTCAACCTAAATTTTCGTTGGACATCTGTTGCACTCTTTGTTTTGTCAAATTGTAGGTCGCAGAAAGCTTTCTCACCTCCAGAAAGCGCCATCTAGATTTTGGTATCACCTGGTGGCGATACATGGTACTACACGTTACACCTGCAATGAAAAAAATTACAACTTCAATGTTTCAAATTATTTACTTCGTTAGTTTACAAAGCTACTAGTTTGGCTACAATATTTTTTTTAAAAACTGTTCCCGGACTTTTGAAAGAAACTGTATATATATGTAATATTTTTTACAGGTTTGTCCGTTTTTGTAGACAAAAGAAAATAATAATAATAAAAATGAAAATAATGAAAAATAAAAAAGGTACGTTAAAGGGCATGGTTTAAAGTATTAGATGCCATGCTAGAAAAATATGCTTCACCTCAACCTGCTGAGGAGTAATAGCCGAAAAAAGAGAGATACACGAAAATAAAAGTAAAAAGAGAAAATAAAAACAGAGGCAAAGTTGCGACTGCCCTAAATAAGTCCAAAAGTAATTTGCAACGACAGGGGAATGTGGAGACCTTAAAATATAAAAAGGAAAACACGAGGTCCTTTGGACTCAGGTCTTTTTGTCACGTTACGATTTTGACCTGGGCCCTTTTCACCCTGGGCCGATTTGACCCTGGCCTTTTGAGGCGGGATAATTTTGACCGGGGCTCTTTTTACGCAGGACCCTTTCAACTCGAGCCCTTTTGACGTGGAGTCGTTTCGACTCGTCCCCTTTTGTCGCGGAGACCTTTGTACCCAGACATTTTCACGCTGGGCCGTTTTGACTCGGGTACTTTTGAGGAGGGGTCCTTTTGACCCAGGCTATTTTGACACAGGAACTTTTAACTCGATCCCTTTTGACCCGTAAAATTTTAACGCTGGGCTTTTTTGACTCGGGCCTTTTTGCTTCGCTCTTTTGACCCGTGCCCTTTAGAAACCGGTCCTTTTGACTCGGGCCCTTCTGTTGCGGAGTACTTTTACCCGTGCCCATTTGAGGCCGTTCCTTTGAACCGGCCTTTTTTGATCCAGGGCCAATTTGTCGCGGGCCCTATTTACCGGGGCCCTATTGACTCGGGCTCTTTTGGCTCAGTTCCCTTTTGTCGCGAGGATCTCATGACCCGGGGCCGTTTTTACTTGGGTCCTTTTGTCGCGGGGATCATTTACTCTGGCCCTTTTGACACTAAGACATTATGGCCTGCGCTCTCTTGACGCGGGGGTGCTTTTTCTTGGCCCCGTTTGACACAGGGCTCTTTTGACTGGCGTCTTTTTGTCGCGTGACCCATTTTACCCGGACCTTTTTCACGCTGGGTCGTTTTATTCCTGATTCTCTTGACGCGGTTTCATTTTGTCTCGGGCCTTTTTCACGTTGGGCTGTTTTAACCCGGGCCCTTTTGAGGCGGGCTCCTTTTGACCCTTACTCTTGACGCAGGAACCTTTTTACTCTAGCCCTTTTGACCAAGACCCTTTTGACGCGGGGTCGTTTTGACTCTGGCCCTTTTGTCGCAGAGATTTCTGACCCAGGTCTTTTTGACGTGGGGCTTTTTTGACTCAGACTATTTTGTAGCGCGGCTGTTTAAATCGGTGCCCTTTTGAGGCAGGTCGCTCTTTTGACCTGGCCACTTTTAAACTACGGCTCTTTTCTTGCGGGGCCCTTTGATCTGGCACTCTTTGGGATGAGGCCGTTTAGACTCGGGCCCTTTTGACGCAAGGCCGTTTTGTCACGGATATCTTTTGACCCAGGCTGTTTTTACTCGGGGCTCTTTCACCCATCCCTGTTGACTCGGAGACATCTTGACCTACGCTCTTTTAACGCGGGGCCGTTTTTACTCGGGAACGTTTGACGCAGGACCCTTTTGACTCGAGTCATTTTGTCACGAAACCATTTTGGCCCAATACCTTTTGAGTCGGGGTCCTTTTGACGCGGGCTCTTTTGACGCAGGGCACTTTTGAGCCGGACCTTTTGACGCGCGTTCGATTCAACTCACGCCTTTTATCGCGTAGACCTTTTCACCCAGGCCCTTTAAACCCAGGCCGTTTTGACTTGGGTCCTTTTGTTGCGGGTTGTTTCGACCCGTGCCTTTTTGACCCAGGGCCACTTTGTGGTGTGCCCTTTTGACCCGGATTCTTTGATGCGGGGCTGTATTGACTCGGGCCCTTTTGGCACAGTGCCTTTTGTCGCGGAGAGCTTATGACCCGGGGCAGGTTTTTACTCGGGGCGTTTTTTCGCGGAGGTAGTTACCCGGGCCCTTTGACGCGGGGCTGTTTTGACTCGGGCCCATTTGACGCGGTGCCGTTTTGACTTGGGCACTTTTGTTTCGGAGACCTTTTGACCAGGTTTCTCTTGACTGGAGCCCTATTGTAGCGGGGCCCGTTTTGACACTGGTCCATTTGACGTAGGGCCGTTTTTACACGGGCCCATTTGATGCGGGTCCGTTTTGCCTTGAGCTCTTATGTCACGGGCCCTTTTGATCGTTGCTGTTTTGCCTCGGGCCATTCTGTCCTTGCTTTTTCGTCTGGCCCTTTTGACGTAAAACCATATATATAACGCAGCAGCTGAAATACGTGGGGCAGACGGCGGGTATGAGTAAATCGATTATTAACCGATCCCTGGTGCAGTAAAATTAGTTACGCTACTGATCATATCTCTTTCTTTGTTTTCTCTCTGCATGATGTCTGGAGATGGATGTTCTAATAGGCTACAGTGGTGATTTTAAAAAGTAAGACGATATATGCTATCAATTACAAATGTTTTCAATTTTAACTTAGTATGTATAGCGCAATAAATCGAAAAACTCTATATCGGCCTTTTGCTCCCCCCTCCTGTTGGAAAAAATCTTGCTGGTGTTATAGTTGAGGTGCTACGTGTATAAAAACTGCAAATTGTGATAAGAACATCCCTGTTGGTATAAATAATGTTTAAGGTTCTACAATGAAATTTAGTCGGAGAGGCATCGTCTAAACGCAAAGAAATTCAAGATGGCGGCCATATTTCAAAATGGCTACGCGGATACAGTTTTTTCTGTTATACGTCGCAGAAATTGAGTGTTTGGTATCGATTTATAGGTTTATGAGGTCAAGGATAGCAATTTTTGTGTTAAAAACGTGTTAGGAATTTTATATATAAACGTCCTGGTCACAAGTGTAGTGTTTCACATTTGTGCTTCTTTTACTCGTATATAATAATAAACTCGTTGTAACAAAAGCGCACCCAACTAATCCCTGTTTTTTATTTTTATTTTTTTTTTTTAGATTTGAGTTTGTGAACATGGCAATCGAAAATGGCAAAGCGATTCAGTGGAACTATCAAAAGTGATTCAGTGGAAATATCCAGACATGTATGGTGAGATAAATTTCATGGTGATGTTTGGTGCCTTCCACATCGAACAAGCTTTCTCAGAGTTTTGAGTCAGTGGATGTCAGAAAGTGGATGGAGCGCTGCAATTTCCAGCGCTGATATTGCATTGCAGAAAGCTATCTCAAAATAACCCCACGTAAAGGAAGGCAGAGGGATTCACCAAGTGACTGCAGCAGCACTATACCATTTGTCGGAAGATGCTTACCACCAGTCTGGTTCCGAGCTTGAATTTGACATATGGAGTGAAGAGCGAGCTGCAAAACAGTGTCGTGTTCAAATATTGGCTACGGAAATCCTATTGCTTCTCTTTGTTCGCTCAATTAGAGAAGGCAACTTCTTTTTGTATTGTGACTGCTTAAAAGACATGATTCCTTGTTTTTTTGTTCTGGATCATCATAACTATGCCTGTTGGCTATCGGTCCATCTAAAAGACCTATTTGATGCAGAGTCTCAACTATCAGGCATACATCGCTCATTTCCTTCTGGACAGTTTGTGATAAGAAAATCAAACAGAAACTTCTCAGCAATTAGCATAGACCAAGCACATGAACGAAATAACGCAGTAGTGAAAGGTGATGGTGGTGCCGTAGGGCTGAACCAGTATCCATCGGCACTAAGACGTTAAGTGGTTGCCAGGCCAGAAATCTGAGTTAATACAGGAATTTGAACCTTTGAAGAAGAACAAAATACCTCTGTTTAACACTCCTGCGAAGGACTCTAGTAAACACAATAGTATACTTAAGACTTTAAAAACATATGTTAAGCTGTTTTCTAGACTCTTTATAGTTACACAGAATCGTCAGTTGGATATGGAGAGTTTTTTAAAGCACGAAAACCAACCATTTCCGCCTGCAGTTTCAAATAATGGCGAATTTAGATTAGGTAATAAATCTGACTTAGTACACATTCTAGAAGATACTGTAGACAAGAATGATAATGCTTTTCCTGGAAACTGTGATGCTATAGTTTATGATGGTGCAGTTCTTATTAATATTTTAAAACCACATTCCTCAAGAACATTTGGGGACTACTATATGAACACATTTCATCCTCACATTGGTAACGGCATTGAAAATTTTGCTTGTCAAAGAATTGATTTGATTTGGGATAGATACATTACACCAAGTATTAAATGTGCAGCTAGAGAGAAGAGAGGAGCTGAAACCAGGAGACAAGTACTTTCACACGTGATTTTACCTAAACATTGGCAAGATTTCTTGCGTAATTCTAGCAACAAAGAAGAGCTTTTTACTTTACTTGGAGTATTAGCTGTAAATAATATTACAAATATTCAGGTTCTAACTACTACAGGAGAAGAAATTAAAGGCAATATTACTGCACAAAGTTCTCTAATTGGTGCCCATTGCCTTGGCCATGAAGACGCGGAAACAAGGATAATACTCCACCTCCAAGACAATGTAGAAAACGGCTTCAAAAATATTGTTATACGCACTATAGATACCGATGTCGTAGTCTTAGCAATTGCTTACTTCTTTCCCTTGTTAACAAAGGCCTGGATAAACTTTGTATTGCATTTGGAACAGGAAAGAATTATAGATTTATTCCAGTCCATGCTATAGCTGAAGCAATGGGAAGCGAAAAGGCTATATAGCTTCACCAGGATTTCATGCTTTTACGGGTTGTGACAGTATTCCAAATTTTACAGAGAAAAAAAAATCAACTTGGAAGACATTGATGCTGTTTAAAGAAGCCACTATTGCATGTTCTTTCATCTCACAACCTCAAACTTCCATCCCAACGGCAATTTTTGACATTCTTGAAAGATACGTGGTACTACTATACTGCTCAACCAGTAACAGTAGAAGTGTCAATAATGCACGACAGGAGTTGTTCATGACCAAAAAACGTCCCCTTGAAAGTCTGCCACCGACAAAGAACGCATTACAAGAAGTGTTACGTAGTGCTTTCCAAGCTGGACACGTTTGGGGACAAGCAAGCAAACGCACAATATGTGTACCTTCTCCAGCCGACTAAGGACGGTAGTTGGATGATGCATCATGGCACGTGAAATAGTCGGATTTGTCAGAAATTTCGGAATCATGTAGAGAACTAATAAAATGTACGTGCAAAAACTGTAGAAACAACTGTGGATGCAGACATGTTGGACTGTCTTGTACACTATTATGCAACTGTAAGAATGAATGTGAACAATGAATGAATGTAAGAATCAATGGCTGTGGTGCTTGTCGATGTGTTTGGTTATGGTCTAGATACATTGTTCAACTTCAGAAATATTCAGTTTAAACGAAGCATTATATCATATACTTTTAGATAAAAATAGTGTATAATGATTTCGCCTATGTTTCAATTTAAAAAGTATATGGAACAAAAAAACACCTACAGTAATTCCTAACTTGTTTTTAACATAAAAATTGCAACTCTTGACCTCAAAAACCTATAAATCGATACCAAACACTCAATTCCTACGACGTATAACAGAATAACTGTAACTCCGTAGCCATTTTGAAATATGGTCGCCATCTTGGATTTCTTTGATTTTAGACGATGCCTCCCCGACTTAATTTCATTGTATAATCTTAAACATTATTTATACCAACGGGGATGTTCTTATCACAATTTGCAGTTTTTCGTTGATTTCTGCGATGTAGCACCTCAACTATTAAGGATTATCATGTTGCTTAGTTACTGTATTATATTGTGCTATACACATAATAAATACATCTCTGTTTTATTTAATAAGAAGAACGTTATTTACATTTATTACGGACCTTGCTTTACGACAGCGAAACATATTCACGTTTAGCGTAATCAGTTTGTATTATCAAATAAGGACAGTGAGACAAATTGTTAGCAGTTATTAACTTAACATAGAAGCTAATAAACTGAAAAACTGAGAATACGAATCTCTTCAGAGATGACAGTGTACTGATGGTTCAAATCTGTGCCTTTACTCCCTATACATACGTTACTTCCCTAGTCAAAATAAAAACTCTTCAAAATTAATCACAATTTCTTATGCAACCATCCCTTCCTTGGAGTACTGCGCGGTCACATACCCGCCACGGCGATGTAAAGGCACTTTTGGCGACGAGGATGCATACCTATTGAATGTGACAAATGAGGATGACTAGCAGCGTTTACCTACATCCATTTCTGTTGTTGCGAGTCGCAGAAGATGTAAAAGAGAAGAATCTCCAAGGCAGCTTCTGAAGCGATTCTTCAAACTCAGAAAAAGCAAATGTTTCTTTTTCAAAATCTAATGTCAGACGATTGCAACTTGGAAAGTGTGCTAAATTATTTTTCCCTAAAGCAGAATGGAAAAGCTTCAGTTTGTTCCGGAATACATTTATATGCCTTATTAGATCAGAAACTAATTGACCTTTTCCCTGTAGTTTTTTGTTCAGTTCATTTAGATGCCCTGTAATATCTGTCAGAAATGCCAAATGTCGAAGAAAGTCAGCACTTCGAAGCTCCTTTTCTAGGCATGTGGTGTCTGATGGAACGATCTGGTTAAGAAAATCAGGGATTTCTTTCCTCAGTTCAAAAAATCTTTTAAGACAATTTCCTGCACTTAACCACCTAACGTGATTGTAAAGAAGTAGGTCTCCATACTCTGATTCCACGTCCTCTAAAAATTGACGAACTGGCGATGTAAAAGAGCTCTACCACCTCTTATTTTGTTAATAGTTTTGACAATCTTTTTGAAGACTTCGTCTTGCTTTAGGCTAATGATTTGCCACAAAGAGCTTCTTGATGAATAACACAATGAAATGAAGGGCAATTTATACCATTTTCTCTCAAAAGGCCTACTAGCACAGACTTCTCTCCTACCATCGCTGGTGCACCATCTATTACAATTGATGAACATTTTTCAAAACCACCAAATTTTTCTACAGAATTTTTAACTTCTTCATAAATGTCCCTTCCCTTTGCGGTACCGCGAAGAGGACACATGTTTAACAACTTCTGTTTACTCGAAAAATCTTCCTGTGTTGTTCGTATAAAAATCAGAAGCTGATTTATATCTGTGTGATCGGTACGTTCATCAAGGCACAAAGAGAAGAAACGGCACTTCTCGATTTCGTTTGAAATGTTTTTTTCCACTTGGTCCCCCTTTTCTAATACTTTTCTCTGTATAGTCTGATGAGAAAGCGGTACAGATTCGAAGTGATTCGCTAATTTTGTGTCACCAAAAGCCTTTGCCATTTCTACCGCGCATTTCTTCATTATAATTCCGTCACTGAAAGGCTTTTTGGCTTTAGGAAGCTCCAGAAAAACTGCATATGAAGCATGCAACGCAAGGCTTAAATTGTATTTACTTTAGTAAACATACCTGTTTGATGCTTCAATTTTTTCTTCAAATCTTCGATCAACACTTTTCGACCTCACCTTCATGTTTATTGAATTTATTTTCATGCATAGTTGAATAATGTCTCTTCACATTGTATTCTTTAGGCACAGACACAATCTGCATGGATATTAAACTTGTTATGAAATAGTCATTTTCCCAACGCTCTTGATAAACTCGATTTTCATTTTCTATTTTACGTTTTATTACACTCATTTCTCCAATGCGACAAAAGCAAAACAAAACAAACACTTGCACAATGAAGACTTCAGTTCAACGGTCAATCAATCTCTGAAATGACGAGTGCTAGAAACCGGAAGAAAAAAAGAAAAGAATTAAAATAAAGAATAAAAACGGACACAGTTTCAAAACTTCAGACGTTATAGGACAGACTGCAGTATTGTTGTCACTACAAGCATCACACCACACGGTAAATTGAGCTCTGACCTTTCCTGAACCCAAAATATGACGAGAGGGGGTGGGAAAGTTTTGCTTGACGTTCAACAATGCCATCTATGTTTCACTCTAAAATCAGTTTGTGTGTGTGTGTTTATGACAGGAAGTGGTGTATTCCTTGCTCGCTATGGTCCCTAGGCAGAGTTCAAGGAAGAAAGGGGCTGCTTTACAAAGCTAGACCATAGATATTTTTTTTGGGTTCGTTTATTGAAGTAATCGTCCCTTCAGCACCGATGCCTTGCTTGTAGTTGCATTACCGACTCCAGTGTTGCCGTAGATGCCCGTGTCTTTTTGTTGTATAGCATTGCTAAATGGATGCATTATTTCAGAAGAAGAGTAAACATTAAAAGCATGAATAAATATAAATGAAAATATTATCAGTAATAACAATTGTAAATCGTGAGAGCTTTGCGGGCCGCAGAAAATGGTTTGGCGGGCCGCCATTTGGACAGCTCTGCTATATACAATGCACTAAGCAGAGTGTGTCGGTGGGTCGTAGTGAGTCTGTAGGTTATGGTGGATCGCTGGTTTATGGTGGGTCACGGTGGGTGGTGGATTGCAGTGGGTCACATCCTCTTGACCTACGACCCACTAACGACTTACACATCTTGATCCACATTTCTCACTTGACACAAGACCCACTTCAATTCTGGTGAGAGGTTTCCAATTCAGCATGGGAGAGACAATATAAGCTTTGTTAAATCCGAGACGAGACGAGACAAAGTGTCTGTCTCGTCTCGTTTTCCGACACGAGACGTGACATGTCCTTGTCTGGACTCATCGCGTTTTAAATGCCTCGAAAGCATTTCATAGCCCTCTCTTGTCCGATTATCAATTCTAACTTGTAAACTTCGTTACATTTCGAAGTCGCATGGCTTCCAATTTTACTTCTATTATTATGAGGTTTACGAAAGAAAATTAGACGAAAGGAGACTAGATAACAATTTGTCTCGTTTCGGAAACACGAGATGACACTGGGATAGCCACGAGACGAGACACAGGTTTCGTCTCACATTGTTAAAATGAGACAATTTAACATGAGGAGAAGAAACAGGCAATCATGTTGTGTCTAGTGCATCATAATAATTTCTTTTCTAAAGTTCTGTTTTCATTTCATTATCAAATTATTTCTCGACGTCCGACATCGGATCATGTTTCATTGAACGTCACGGTTCCGGAACCTTAGGTGATAATGCTTGCAATTATCACTTTGATGTTTTATAGTTGTTTGTATTCCGCATTCTCATTATGTAAGCGTTTATTTGTTAACTCTTGATTTGAATGGAAGCACCTCACTCTCAGTTCCGGGAACATCTCTCTCTTTCTCTCTCTCTCTCTCTCTTTCCGTTTCAGAGGTGATGATAGATAAAAGGGCAAAGTTGCATAGAAATTGTACGGCATTTCTGGGAAGATGGTCTAGACGCACATGTGCAAAATTCGGGAAAATTTGCAGTTTTTGAGATTACCACCCTCTGATACATACCCCTGATTAAATATACCTGCTTCCTCGTTTTCATTGTTTTACTTCTTTAATAAATTACATCGAAATTTTTAACTCTTTTTCACTTAACGTATTAAACGGATAATATGTTCTCTTTCACCACCTCTCAAGTGCTCTATGCATTATTTTTAAAAACCTAAAAGAAATTATATACTCCTTGGAGCAATTCGAACCGCCGTCCTTTGGATTTGGAATCTAGCGCCGCCTTAACCACTACACGAAGATCGTTGCTTGGTAAACGTTTAGTTGTTGGAATATATGTTCGCATTTGTATTTTATTTTCCCACTTTGACAATTTCTACTTTCTTTTTCTCCGCTTTCTCTGTATTGATTTAATTCTCATATTCTAGATGGTTTGAACGCAGGATGTTGTGGCTAAGATGCTAAATAGAAAATACCAAGGACGAAAGTTCGAATCCACTACAAGTAGAATGATTTTTTAATAATGCATACAGCACGTGAGAGGTGGTAAAAGAGAGCGTATTACCCGTTTGAGATGTTAAGTGAAAACTTGGCAAAAATTCCACTGACATTTATTAGAGAAGTGATGCAATGAAAATGAGGAAGCAAGTATATCTAATCACTGGTATGAATCAGAGAGCGGTGATCGATAAAAAGAAATTTTTCCGAATTTCACACATATGAGTCTCTACAATAGGCAAATTTTTTCAGAAATGTGCCTATTACAGAGACCATCATATTCCATCGATTGCGCTAGCTAAAGTTAGTTTAACAATAACAAATGGTGTAGTGTTTTTTTTTCTTAGAACGATAAATTAAAAAGTGCATACTGCAAATGAACGAAGTGCTTCGAATGTCCTAGTAATTTCCTTGCCCTTTCCCAATTAACATGCGTAAATCGTCTCTATCATGATACAGGTGTTTGTGTCCACTTTGTTAAGGATTGCTGATTTAGTATGAGAAGTCACTCTTTGATTCTTCACGATTACTTTAAAAATAAAATAACTTGAAAAGGATTTGAAGCAATATTGATTAACTGTATTACTCACAAGTCCAGCACTTCACCCCTACATTATCTTCTCATGCAACATTATAAGCTAAATGCAACATTAGAGCATTCGCCATTAACTGATAAAGCAATTTTTTCCCTCACGATACAATGTAATCAGACTTTTACCCAATGTTCTTAGGTATTCTTGAGGAAATTTTCCTCGACTTGCACAACATTTTCCTTCCCTTATCAAATTATCCCTAGTTTGTTGAGTCTTCAACTCCTATGACAAAAGTTATGTGATATTAATTTAATTCTATTAAAGCAAGCGCCAACCACATTTGTTTTATTTATTTCCTTTTTGTTTCTATTTTCTTTTTACTTTTTTAAAACCTTTTTTAAACAAAAAATACACATAAATGCACCATTAAACAATGGGTGCAAATTATGCTACTTTGAACAGACACACACACACATCTACATTCACAAACTATTGCTATTTTATTGGTTTATTTGTAAAGAACAAATAAAAATTTAAGCATGTATATTGATCAATCAGTCAATGTGAGAATTTCCCTGGATTTTCATATTTTATTGAAAGAATTCCCTTTTAGCTAAATCTACGTGTAAAATTTCCTTAGATTAGGGAAATTTCCCTCAAATTACAAACACTACTTTTACCATGACAAGAAAAACGTGTTTCTAGCTGTTTATTTACGGATAGCGAGAGAAATGAGGAGGCGGGAGCGAGGTTGATACACTCAGCTCTGTGCTGGTTTTCGCGTCCACAGGATGAAGATAGAATGAAAAACACCTGTTTGTTGCAGGATAAAAATGAGTCGTGTTGTTTCAGGGGCGTTAGAACTTTGCTCTTGACTTTTTTTTTTTGTCTTCGAGACATTCTTTGCGACCCTCGACGGAAAAACGGAAAAGTAAAATACTTTCTTAATGCTCTAAAATTTTGAAATTAAATATAACTATGTATAGTAACTATTTTGTGAGCATTGAGGGACAAATGAATATTTTAAAGTATATTTTAAATTGATTTACCTCTGAAACAGTGGCGGAGTGGTCCGCCCTGATACCTGGAAATTTCCTGGTTATTCTGCAAAATCACTGAAGATATTGGTCGATTATATATAACTAATTCAAAACTCTGTTCTCGTTCATAGTAACGAGTGGCGTAACTAACGGACCCGCAGTACTAGCGAAGAGGAAGCACTAGGGAAAGGGGACCCCTGCCCAACCCATGGCCTTGTTTGTTGAAAAATCAATAAGACGTATTTTTGAGATTTTTTTAAAAAAATAAGTTATTAACTCGAAAATGTAATCTCGTCCATAATTTATGTATTCAACAATGTGATGTGCAATCGTTAACATATGAAGAGCATAGAGCTGATTCTCCTACAGTAAGGAAACCGTGTTAGACATGGATTTGTGGGACGCGAGTGGGGGTGATAAATAATGGACCCCTGAGAACAGCGGTGATGTCAGAAAACGAGCTCGAAGCCCCAGAAATCTGGCCCCGAAATTTCGAACTTGGATCCTTTCATTTCACCAATGAAAATGTAGTTCTTGGGCTGAAAGGTTGCAATGGAAAGGTCGTGGTCCCCTGAGCACAGTGGTAATGTCACAAACCGAGCCCGGGGCCTACTGTCTCCATATATCGGGGCTCGAAAGTATAGGGTCGGGTCCCCTCTATTCACCAATGAAGCATGAAGTTTATGGGCTGAATGGTTGCATTGAAAAGGTTCGGTTTCCCCTGAGCACACCGGTGAAGTCGTAAATCTGCCCCGGGGCCAGAAGCTCAAGAAATCGAGCTCCAAAGGATGTTCATGCCATATTCTCCATTCTTTTTGCTCACAAAAGTAAATTTCCTTATTATCCTGTCTAAATATTATTCAACCGACCATTACAAGACAATACTGTGATGCTGCTTGTCGTAAGGGACAGCGCAATATATTTGATATCGAATAGAAGGGACCTGAGGCAAAACATGGCCAGAAATCTTGGGTTTCGGGCCACGGGACTGATTTCTAACATCACCACTGTGCTCAGGGAATCCGATTCTTTCCAAAGACACAACGCCCATCTCCAACTTCATGTCTAACAAGGGTTTCCTTACTAGTAAGGAGGATTTTCATGGAATATTCTCCATGTTCTTATCCAAGAGTAACAAAGACATTACAAAGCTGTGGGAATCAACATGGCATTAGATTGGGACAGTTTCTTTTTATCGTATATGTAAAGTACATGGGAAATAGTGAACTCCAATGGAAACGCACCACTACTTTCTTGCAAATTTTTTTTATTTTTTAACTTAATGATTTTTATTTTTTACTTGTTTTCAAACCTCGGGTAGAAGGAGGTCTCCATTGCTGATGCAATAATGCTAGCTGCATTCTACATGGTAGAGGGCAGTACTCGAAAAATTAAGCTATGATGATGAGGTAGAGTGCACATTTCTGAAGAAACGAGTTCGAAAAAGTCATTTTGTGATGAAACTATAATAGACACATAATTACCAGCCGAAGCAGCAGTTTTCCATGTTGGTATATTTCGATCTGTGCTCGATGAAATCCGGACTAGATTAAATGATAGATTTACAAATAATAAAAAATTAATCTTTGATGCTTCTTTCTTTGTCTTGATCCTCGCCGACTTACTGATTTACTAAATGAGGGTATTCCAGAAGGTGCTATGTAGGATATAGCTGAAAAATGTTTAGTTGGGCATGAAAATTTGAAATCTGAATTGTTGAAGTTTAAAAACCCCAGAAAACTGTGCGAGACAACTGTGATAAAGCAAATAATACAAACTGTACTGACATACAACCCGACGTAGATGTTGCAGAATGGGACAGTTCTACTGAGTGTAGTGACTCGGAGGGCGAAGGTGAACCTGAGGAATGCATTGCCTTGTTTTCAGACGGCCAATTTTATAAGATGTGCAACGAAAATCATCTGTTTAAGCAGTGTTACTTGTTTGGTACAGGTTGCTACTAAGATATAACATGCATGTTGCCACTTTCCAAATACTGTTTACTGTTTACAAATATTTGATACTCTTTCAGTTACTCAAGTATCGTGTGAGCGAGCATTCAGTTACCTTAAGTTAATTAAAACTTGTACGCGTTCGTCTTTGTCAAACCATGTTCTGGAATTACTTATACTTATGGCAATTGAAAGGGATGCTCTACAACCTCTAAAGATGAAATTATCGATGAATTGGGGAAATCTTCTGTTTTTAGAAAAATGCTGCTGTAAAAGTTGATTTGATAAATGCACTTCATTACTCACATATTTTATAAGAATTGGAAACACAAACATGACTGACAAATGCATTATCATCTCTGTGTAGTTAATAAATATGCGAATTTTTACATCAAAAGTTCGTGCTGTTTGTTCCGTTTTTCTTTCTTGATTTTCAGAGGGAGATTCCTAACTACCATTAGTAGAAAAGATATTTTAAGCTGTACTACTAATATACTGTAGTCATGTTCCAATTTAATTAGTGTTTAAGAAGTCAACAAGAAATTATTTCTTATCAAGCTCAGCATGCTTTATCAGAAATGTTTTAAAACTGTTTCTCTAAAGTTTCTGGGCCTTATGCAGAGTCGCTCTGACGCGTGATTAGTACCACACTAAAGAGTTCGACTAACATGTTTCCTGCAGTAGTCAAGCATTTACTATGATGCTAATCAGATTTCAAAATGGCAGCATAAGGCGTTCTCTGTTTTCAAAATGATACTTTCTTTTTTCTCACCTCCATAATTGGATGGTTACTCAAAGTTCTTCATTATGTATCATGTAAACAAATCTACAAAGACAATTATTATTTTACGCAATAAAATTAAGTTTATTATAATTTATACACTCATTTGCATGTACCATTAATGAAAATAAAAAATTCTCATAGTTTTGAAGATGTAATCGTATCATATTAGTCGTTGAGCCAGGAGGTTTCATGGTTTCATCTCTGAGGACTTGGTATACCATACATTTTTTGATTCAACACAATACCAGAATTACTTTTATCCATGATACTGTCAGTTACAGAGTAGCTAATGGCCACCATATTGGAAAATGGCCGCTAATATTGCAATTTTTGAGACCATTTGTTAACAAGGGAGTTGCATGATTACGTCTCTGTGGACTTGGTGTACTATACATTTTTTGATGCTACACAATACCAGAATGGCTTTTATTCATGATACTGTCAGTTACAGGGTAGCTATTGGCCGCCATATTGGAAAATGGCCGCTAATATTGCAATTTTTGAGACCATTTGTTAACAAGGGAGTTGCATGATTACGTCTCTGTGGACTTGGTGTACTATACATTTTTTGATGCTACACAATACCAGAATGGCTTTTATCCATGATACTGTCAGTTACAGAGTAGCTAATGGCCACCATATTGGAAAATGGCCGCTAATATTGCAATTTTTGAGACCATTTGTTAACAAGGGAGTTGCATGATTACATCTCTGTGGACTTGGTGTACTATACATTTTTTGATGCTACATAATACCAGAATGGCTTTTATTCATGATACTGTCAGTTACAGGGTAGCTATTGGCCGCCATATTGGAAAATGGCCGCTAATATTGCAATTTTTGAGACCATTTGTTAACAAGGGAGTTGCATGATTACATCTCTGTGGACTTGGTGTAATATACATTTTTTGATGCTACACAATATCAGAATGTCTTTTATCCATGATACTGTCAGTTACAGAGTAGCTAATGACCGCCATATTGGAAAATGACCGCTAATATTACACTTATTTTATTTTTTCCTTGTTGATAGTTACTCAAATTAACGGAATAAAATTAACAAAAGTTATTGATCTTAAAATGTTCTGAAAATAATATTGAAGAAACTATAAATAAAGACACACAGGGAACAAAAGGTTCAACGATGTTCAGCAAAAGACCTGCAGCAGTTGAAAGATACTATTTAAACTCTGATATGAGAGCAGCATTTCTTCACATGGTTGGTGAAAGAACAAGTTGATATTCTTCTTCAGGACAATCTGTGCTACATCCAGATCTTTCCTTGCCTAGGATCCAAAAAGATGAACGTGATGTTTCAGCGTTACAAAACCTGATGACCAATGAATGGATAAATCCGTTTGAAGAAATAGATATGATCAATTTATCTACTGGAACTGTGCCAACTTCAGACATTGTCAAAGACATGGTCACAGCACATAAAGTAGGCCAAAAAGCTTATGAAAAATTCAAGAAAGATCATCTGTCTGAAGACTCAAAACCAGAAGAATTTTTCAAGCCTCTCAAGAAGCAGAAGCTGAAGACGTTCTCTGATTTGAAGAAGAGAGAGAGTGAAGATGAATAACACAGAGTTCGTTTTCCACTCTGGGACCTCTTCCATGGTCTTTGGCTACTCCTGATAGTTCGATTCGAAAAACTGCTAAGTCCAAACTGATGGAAGTCCTGACCAAAGACTTTGCAACTGATGGGCAAATTCCTAGTGACGCTGTTAACATCTTTGATGGAATGTGTCTGCCACAGGGACTACAAACATTTGGCGAAGTAGCTGACAAGCTCTTTTCGAGAATATTACAAGAAGCCGTATCTTCTCAGACAATTCACGTTGTCTTTGATACGTACGGACAAGTGTCTATAAAAAGTAGCGAACAAAAACATCGAGCTGTCGGTGATTCTATAAAAGTGAAACATATAACTCCTGCCCATTCAGTCCGAAAATGGAAGCAGTTTTTATCTGATGACGAGAACAAAAAAGAACTTATACGTTTCATTTGTAAAGAGTGGCAGGGCGTGCAGTATCTTAATCAGCTGAATACACGAGTTATGTATGTTACTTGTGAAGAAAAGTCCCATAAAATTACAAGCAAACTGGCACAAGAAGCTCCTCAGTTGACATGTTTCCAAGAAGAGGCGGATGCCCGACTTCTTCTTCACGTACATCATGCTCTTTTTTCGGGATTTAGAAAGATAATTATTAACTCCGTTGACACAGATGTTGCTGTTATTACATTATTTGCTATAGAAGAACAGTTGAAAAAGTACAAGGGATCAATATTTCTAAAATGTGGATCTAGTGACAGAGTAAAGTACTACAACATGAGAGATGAATGCTTTTCTAGGTCAAGAAGTGTGTAAAGTATTGCCCGGACTTTATTCATTTACTGGGTGCGATGCAGTACGTGCATTTGCAGGCAAGGAGAAATCTGCAGCCTACAAGATAATGACTCAAAATTCTAGACTCAGAACCGCTTTAAGTATTCTTGGAACTCAAGCTGAAATACCAGAGGAAACAAAGAAGCAGCTTGAGTTCTTTGTTTGCTAGCTCTACTCTAGACAGCAAAAGTTCACTGACATCAATGAATTGCGTTACAGCATATTTTCTGTTAAAAAGGTGTCTGTTGAATCTCATAGCCTTCCTCCATGTCGGAACAAGCTCTATCAACATATAAGAAGAGCAAACTACCAAACCCTCGTTTGGAAGAAATGTCTACAAGCTGATCCAGAGCTTCCATCCCCAGTGGACCATGGCTGGATTTCTACAACGGACAGTGAGGGAAGATCTTGTCTGGGAGTACAATGGATGGATTCTCCTGCCCCTGAAGCTGTTTTGGAACTGATGTCATGTTCTTGTCCAAGAAAATGTGCCATGCCTTCATGTGTGTGCCTTTCCAACAGTCTCAGATGTACAGACATGTGCAAAATACAGACCTGTTCCAACTATGAAAAAGTCACTGATTTCGACGCTGGACTGTCATCTGATGACGACAGCAGTGAAGATGAAGACTAACATGGATAATTTTTGAAGGAACTTATTAGTATAAATATTAAATACTTCAGAAATATGTATCTCGGTAAAATATTTCCAGGGAAAATAATAAATGTTACAATTTAAAACAAGGCCGTTTCTCCTTTAATCGCAAATATCTCCTAATAGATTGGTTCTAATAAAAAATATTACTGAACATAATATGTGCAAAATTTTATCCTCTTCAATTTCATCCCTCTTCATTTTCTCGATAAGAGGAACCGTTTATGAGATAAATGCGCAAAACCTCGTAAATGTAGACATGGCAGCCATTTTTCAATATGGCGGCTTTAAGCTACCACAAATTTTAGGGTATCATCATTTGATGAACACCTTGGACCACTGTGAATACACAAAGATATATATCATTAATTCCTTAGAGATGAAACCAAAAACCTATTTTTTGGATTCTGGCTCAACGACTATATTCAGATATCTTTCAATATAAACAGTCGCTGCTTTGAAGGCGCACGTACAAATTCATTGCAAAGATTTTCAGACTAGAAAATAAAGAAAGCGAAATAATACTTGGCTATAGATACGAATATACAACTTGACATTTCGTGACAGGAGTTTAGCCATCCAAGTATCCAGCTAAGGGTTCATTCCTAAAAGGACAGTCCAGACTCCAGACCAACTCGGTATTCATCAAGGCCCTTAAGCGTCATTCTCCGGGTGGGCCCTCGTATTCCCAGTCCGCCTCTGCTCTGAAATATTGATGTAAAAGCAAACATGCTCAGCTACAGAGAAATACGTATGTAAATGTCAAAGTTGTAATTTAAATAAATAATTATAAAATACCAACAAGTAGAGAATAGACATCCATCAAGTTAGGTAGGTTCAAGGCACAGAACACTCACGAGAAGTTAAGTAAACTCAATTCACGCTAGACTAACTGAACTTCACTCTTTCCTGAGCTATCTCGTGGATTAGCAGTTACTGAAGTTCGATTCCCCGTAGGAGCAAACGTGACTCAAATTCTAGGTAAAACAATAAATTTATGCCTTGGTGCTGAAAGTGAATGGTCGAATGAATTACTACACATTTACTTTAGCAACGGTCGAAATTCGAATGCATATTTGAATTTCAGTGCATTGTGAAATTATTATCGTGTCCTTACTTTAGAAGTTAATAAATAGCAGGCACGTAGCCAAGGGGGGGGGGTCCGGACCCCCCCCCTTCGAGACCAGAAATAAAAAAATAAGGAAGGATAAAACAAAATGAAATGACAAAAAGAAGGACTAGCGTTAAAATTAAAAAGAAAACTACAGGAAGCTTTTGCTAACTCTTTCTTACGAGGAGATTTGTATTACGTGCAATATGGTAGCGAGGTATTCTGGAAGAGTCAGGAAATTTGAAATTTCAAGAAAAGTTATGGAATTCTCAGAATTCCTGCTACTAGTCAGGGAGATTTCAAGCTTTCGAAAGCATAAGTGCCGTTGTGTAACAGCGTGGACATTTTTAATCATAACTGTTCGTCATCGCACCCTTGCAGTATCAGACATGTTATTTCAAGAACAATTTTCTGTTGCTCCTTTAACCTGTCATTTGGAACCGACAGTAGTTGACGGAATAATAAAAACAAAAAATATGTTGAAAGAAAATTCTGTTAGCATTTGATTCAAAAGAGAAAGGAACGCATATATTGTAAAAGTAGTTGAATATACACATGCTTCTCACAGGGGCTGTATTTGGAAGTCAACGCCTGTGGGAGTATCACCATTGATCTCAGCGACCGCGAAAACTATGGATTTGATACTAATATCGGTCATTTTGTGCTATTTTTTACATGTCTCGGTATCCACCTCCCGCTGACTCCCGGCCCAAGTGGTAGAGAGTTGGCTTCGTATTCGGGAGGTCATGGCTTCGAATACCGCTGCCTACTATCCTGACTGAGGTTTTATAGGGTTTCCCTCAGTCCTAAAAGGCAAATGCCGGGATGGCACCTACTAAACAGGCCCTGGCCGATTCCTTCCCAAATCCTTTCCATTGTTAATGTTGTTGGATATCCAATGTAAAATGGCCTCTGAGCTGTATCTGGTATTTGTTAAATAAATAAATAAATATCGGCCATTTCTTACTACTTTTACATGTCCCGGCAAACGCCCTCTGGTTCGAATTTCGACAAAAACGTTTAACTCTGGTCTGGAGCCTGGACCAAGGTATTCGTGATTAAAATTTGGTAATTCTCGTCCAGTCGTCTGGTCCCCAGGCCGCACACAGACAGACAGACAGACACACAAACAAGCTCTTTATTTTATTTATATTAGAAGATAGTTTACAAGACAGTATTAAGTATGTACTTTTTATAATAATTGAGGTCATAACGAAAGGAGAAGGACGTAAATATTGCAAAATCTTTTTCAATACTTTTTTTTATTATTTTGCTCGAAATTTCTTCATATTTTGTTATTAAAATACTTGCCAACATATCCTAATTTTATTGTCCTAAGAAACCAATATATATTGATAGTAAAGTAGTTTAGATAGATCGAGCTCCTGGGCATTCAGAATTTCATGTCACTTCCCCCCCCCCCCCCCCCGTTACGAAGTCCTGACTAAAAGAACCAATATATGTTCCAGTAAAATAGTTTAGAGTGATAGAGCCCCTTTTGTGATGACCACAGTATTTCATGTCACGGACCCCCCCCTTCACGAAATCCTGGCTACGTGCCTGTAAATAGGTTATAATAAATACATTAGATATGCGGTTTGTTAGCTTTTCGTTATTCGCTAGTTTTTTTTTTATCCGTTTCGAATTTCACTGTTAATTATGTACGTTAAAATGTATGGAATCAAATGATTTTTACAGAATCAATTGAGAAATTGAAATTGAAGAAATAGTTTGAGCAGTGTTGGCAGCATAAGTTATTTTCCATTTCTTGAAAGGCTTGAGTTCTTTGTGCTGAATAATACATTTAAAATAAAGTTAACTAATCCTGTATGTACATGATATATGATTATGCAATGTCAAATTCGTTATCTTTTCTATAATATTTGTACCTCATATCAGAATTAAAAAAAAAAAAAAAAAAAAAAGCTTTCAAATTGAAAAATTACGGTATGTCCCAAAGCTGCGATTGATTTTGCGGGGAAGAGGACGGGAGCAAAGCTAGTGTATGTCTTTGATATAATCCACTGCGGAGCGAGTTTTTGAATGCGTTATATACATGAGAGAGAAATGTTCATAGAATGTTGTTAAGTACGTATAATACGAAAAGTATCAACCAGAAGTGAAGGTAATGCCCGTTGGAGAGTTAGAAGGTTAAGCGGAAGACTAGTCGTGTGACTGACGTCACGAACCTAGAGGTCGTACTGAATCAGACTGGCCATTTTCTTGTGAGAGGAGGAGCGAGAACTTAATGTTTTGTTAATTTTTCTTTGTTACCTACCTTTTAAGTCTTAGCAACAAAATTTGGAACGTCAATGGCTCAGCAACCTACAAGTAGTGCTTTAAGAGCTTTAGCATTAGAATATAAGAGTTTGCAAGAAGAACCAGTAGAAGGGTTTCGCGTAAAACTTGCTAATGAAGACAATTTATTCGAATGGGAAGTAGCAATTTTTGGTCCACCTGACACATTATATCAAGGTGGATATTTTAAGGTAAGACTAATATTTGTGTATTAAAATGATTTATTGAAATATGGGCAGGAATCTCAATCATGTGAACAGTAAAATAATATAATAATATTGATGACTTTTTAATGGAGCTTTTGCTATGTGCGAATAAGGAAAGTCTGAACTGATTCCATTAGCAGTGCTGATTAAAAAAATCGAGACATTAAAATAGTAGCGCAAATTACGTTTGAAAGCAACTATGAATAATTAATCAAGAATTGAAATTAATTAACTATTTGTCCTTTTGCAGGTATTTTGGGTAAACAACATTTTTCGCTCGGAAACAATACTCGTACACACACGAGAAATTACAGACTTAATTTTAAACCATAAGGTAATCCGATCCTACTTACGCCTACTCGACTGTCTCATTTAAACAAGATGCTACTTATTTATGCGCAGGTGGAGCGTGTATTGAAAAGGACCAAATATTTGCAATGAGCAACATGGCACTGAATTAATGGAGACAGTAATATGCTTTCTTTACGGTATAGGTGAATTCGATTGGAAGCCAGCAAAATTAATGTTTAAAAACTTACCATTATTCGTCACATTAAAAGAAAACATTTGTTAAAAAATATTGAATTTCTAAGCAATTCTGCATTCATATTTTCGTGGCATATGCCCAAAGAATTGTACAGTATGTTGATATGGGTGCCAACTGACTAAACACTATTTTTGGTGCTGGTCAAGTTTACACACACTACATGTTGCAAACAAGTAAAAGTAAGGCTTAAGTTTAGAGTTGCCCCTCCAGTTCCAAACCTAGAAAAAAAGTAGTAAAAACATTAAAACGTGCAGTTTTACTATACAGATCCATAATATAAGTAATAGTAGGAGTAGTGGTAGTAGTAGGAACGGGTTAGAAGCCCCGCAGGGGTTCGTTAGGTTCTGTTCTTGACATAAAATCGGCATGCTGCTGAATCATCGAACCTTCCGCGTCTTGCAAATAGTACTAACTTCCACATATCTTTCCTCGTGTTAAATATAAGTTTACTGCCAAACTTACATACCTAAACATCAAGAAAGAACTCCAAATCACAATTTCTTACCTCATTTTTCCTGTAAATTTTCCTAATTTTTATAAAAGACGAAGGGACAACTCTAAACTTAACCCAAAATTAAATAATCTGATGAAAACACGGGGAAGAGGTGCTGTATCGCTGAACCTCACGAAATTAAAATAAAACAAAAGACTATTTTTTTTTTTAGTTTATTCACCAAATTACTAGGTTGTGACCCGGGCTCACTTGGTAGTGATTACTGTCCAAAATACAGGTAGCTGTTTAGGGGACCGAAACCGACAAAACACAGGATGATTTACAGGAGAAATGAGTTGATAGTGGTGTTCAAGTAGTCAAAGTATCGTACATAATTTTTTGAGGCAGTAGGGGACCTGTACAAACCATAAAGGTAAGTGAAAGTGAATGCCCATTTTATGTTGATAACATAACTCAACGAACCCCTACGGGACTTCTAAGCCGTTCCTCCTCTTTCTACTACTACTACTTATACTATGGATCCTAAATTAACGTATAAACCATAAAACGACCAAATCGAAATAAAATATCGCAAAAAGTAGGTGAAAAGGCTGGCCCCTCAAAGTTAAACAATAGCCTAAAAACAGTGTAGATCTATGGCGTAAAACCTGCAGTGCATAAAACACGAACCAAGTTGCTAGGCTACCACTAAAAAGCAAGAATGCTATCTGCGTCGGGGCAGAAGCACAACAGGAGGCCTGAGCGGAAGCGAGGGAGCAGGCGCGTTAGGGGTGTGTGTGTATACACAAACGAGATAGCTGCAAAACGCTTTAAACCTGTATGTCTTACGTGTTGTACAGCTTTGAGAGAGATACTAAATGGCATCCAAAAAAGTACTAAATACAGACGTGTTCAAATTATTAGACTCAACATTGTTTCTGAATATTTTACTGCTCTTACAATATTACGTGAGAAAATACGTTCGAACCTAGTCCATATTACTTCTTTGTAACTGTCCTAATTTCTAGTGTGTGTGGCATATGCTTTTCAATGTCAGTAAAACAAATGCGTGCGTAACATTCAAATATAATTACTATAAAGTGTGAATGGTTATAGTTAAGAAGCCGTACTTCCCATTTAGGGAAGGACGAGAAACGCCATACTTTCAGGAATTATTCATTGACTATCTAGGATGTTAAAAAGTAGGTAATAGACTGAGTTCTTGCCCTTGTACTTAGGGTGTTTAGGTAGTGCAACAGTAAGATGTATCCTCGTGCACGGGAGATGAGAAGTAGCTGTTCTTAACTATTACCCATTTTGCCTTCAATTCAGCATCGCAATACCACAAATAATTGATCTCCTTGATCAATTAAAGTTTGGTTCTAATGCTTCTTCTCTAGCTTTTTCTCCAGGAAGTTCCAAAAGTTTTCAATCGGATTCATGTCAGGACTAGTGCCTGGGCCACGGAAGAACACTATAATTTCGTTGTCCTCGAATAATTTTGTCACAGCTTTAACCCGGTGGTATTGGGCTCCATCATGCATAAAGATGAATTATACGTCGTCAGACCAGAATGCAGTCTGGGAAAGAAGTTCTTCTTGAAACACTTGTAGGTATTGGTTGTGGTTCATTGTCATCTTTACTATATACAGTCTTCCAGGCCCGAAGACAGAGATCACATCCCAGACCATGACTGAGGTAGGATGCTTCACGGTTTATTAGACATTCCAACTTGAATTCCTCCCAGCTCAACGTCGCACATATTGTGAACATTCATCAGTCACAAAGATACATGATTCATCACTTAAACACTATTCTCCCCTCGTCAGCAGTCCAATATTCTAGGTCTCGTGCCCATTCGAGGCGCGTCTTTGCCATGATTGGAGTAGACCCTAATTTTTTTTTTCTTGACCGTGTGCTGTTATTCCTTCGGCACAAATAATCCTTCAAACACAAATGAACAAATTTTAGAGTGAAGTCCTCTTGGTGTATTGGTCAGCATAACGGAATTGCGTGCAGAACGTCATTTTAGCGTAGGTTCGAATCCTGTTTACGAAAATGTATGCGTTGTATTGCAAAGAATATGGATGTAAGAAAATCATGAAATATGTCACAGTTATGTAATATAGTACATTACATCATGTATATTAAACCAAATCATAAGCTTTCTCCTTTTGTCTCTAGTGTGTATTCTTAAGTCGAAAGTAACATAGAAAGTGTTTTTCAATATTTCGCGCAAAGGGAATCATTATGTAAGAAAATAAACGGTCACTAAATTATATCTATAGTTTCAACCGCAATCAATGGGAATAATCAGGTGACCTATAGAGATTACGTATTCTGATTCAAACGCGAGAATTGTTACTAAAGCAACATACCGTATCCAAATATTTGAATTATAGACGCCACAAATATATTGGATGAAAGAAAATAATCATCAAAGAATCAGGCAAGGAAGAGAAAGCAACGGGAAACTCACTAATATAAATTAGGTTTACTACTTTGCGACATAATCAAGTCGGTTAGCGTATCTAGTTGCTACGGGGCAGATGAGGGTTGGAATCTTTCTTTTAACGTTTGGTTTTGCCATTGTTGACATTGTTGGAGAACAGTTGAATACTTCGTACGAATGCGAGATATTTCAACTATTAACATCAAGTAAATAGTGTCAAATTGAAGTAATACCTAGAAGGGCAAAGTATGAAGAAAAAAATAGGAAAATATGAAAATCGAAAGTCTAAAATATGAAAATATATGAACTTTTACGTATATACTTTCTAAAAAATAAACTAGCAGGTTTGTACAACTATTTCAATAAAAGCTAAAATTAATCAGTTAACGAAATTTGTAGTTCGATGTTCCACGATTATGCTCTTTAGGCTAAAGAAGAAGGATGATTAATGATAATTCGTGCATTGAGAATACGAGACGAAACGAGAAAACCCATGGACACGATGTTGCCCAGCATAAACTCATGGGCAGAGGTCGAATCAGGAACCCCTCGCACCAGAGAGAAGTGTTGTGCCTTCTGAGGTACTGTATTGTGTCTTCTTCACGATTAACTATTATCGTTGTATATACAGAGTGAGTCTGTAAATTCGTCCAGTGCCTATAAATCACAAACAACTGGAGATAAAAGGATGAGAAATGCTAGAAATGGAATTAGGAAATGCTAGGGAGTTATTCGAGTGGAGTATTTAGCTTGCTTGTCAGGACCCTTTTAACAAGAAATTCTGGGGGTTACTCGAAACTTCAATTATATTAATATTGATCATGTAGTGACAGGGTTTGCGCAAGCGGGCCCAGCCCGAAAAAACCCAGTGGGTTTTTTCGGGTTGGACCCACCTGAAAAAACCCACTTTAAAACCCACCTGGGTTTTTGACCTATTTGTTAATATATTATTGATACAACTAAGGTGATCACATTGTAAGTGATTTTCATCAGATTTTAGACTTTCCTTGGGCGAATTAGAGGCTTTCACGTTAAGGTAGACAACAACATTCAACATACGATCTTCATAAAGTTCTGAATACACTGAATGAATTTTAAAAAATACCTTAGCTTGAGATAGTTATAGAACAAATTAATGTATGGATTATGCTGAAAGCCTATTTGAAGTACAATAAGCAATTTTGTACTTTAGAAAATAGTTTCCGTGAATAGTGTGCTCGTCGACACCAAGGGACGTTATCACTCATACATTTGACGGGTTTAAGGTCATAGGTGCCGGTACTAATAGTACATATGTTAATACATTAGTAAAACTATTAGGATTATTTCTTACCTTTGATGTAAAACACAAGTTTCTTCAACTAAAATTTGGTTTTCCAGCAATAACAGTTTAGTCCAGTCATTTGTTGCTACTCTTCAAATAATTATTCTGTAGAATCAACACCAGCAATAGCGTAAAAATTCTTGTCAAATTTAAGAAGCTTAATGCTCGGGGTTCCGAAGACTATGTAACGCTTACTATTTCAAGTGCTGAGTTTAAATTTCCGTACTAGTGGAAGTTTTGATGTACACGCTGTGAAAGAAGTGCTCGGGAAATTAAACGCAGAAGGATCGGAAATGAATACTTCAACAATAAAACTATTTATTTTACGCTTAAGCCTGCCATACGTCCCGTTTTTGGGCCCGAGTGTCCCGCGACCCGTAAATTTAGTCGGGACAGGGAAATGTCCCGTATTTTAACTCCGTTCCATTTCTGCTATCAATATCAGCTTATTCGAAAAGTGAAAAAAAAATAATAATCTGACATTGGCTGGAAATCCTGTAATTAGTGAATGAACAGTACGGTGTTGCATGTAACAGTTTCGAGGAAGTTATTACACCACCCTGTTCGACTTGATAGCGAGCGAAATTTAAAATGCTACTTTTTCCATTGCACTTTATGGAAACTCGGATACTCTCCGGAACATATATATATATATGGCTTTGAGTGTTTCTACATTTACAAACACAGGGAAGATCACTAACCTTTTCTTCAGCTACACATTAGATAAGTTAACGAGAATTATAATCTTTTTCAGAGGCTAGGTCATAGAATTGTGCTTTGGTCCAGGTCTTAGAAAAATGGAAATCTGACAATTACACACGACACAAGGAGAAAAATCAGCTTTTCATCAGATTAAACTGACGAACGTAATTTTGGCAAATACAGCCATGTAAATAAATACTGCTAAACGCGCGAAGAATATTGAAGGTAGATTGTACCACTGATTTAAATAATTTCCATATTGTTTTCCTGTAAAGCATTTTTTATAGCACATCTTAAGTTTTTAGGCATCTTCAGTCCGTACAATTAATTGCGGGGTACGAAGAGAGAAAAGCAGCTGCTGCTTAGTGAACTTTCACCTATTATATTCCGGAACAGAACGTTTGGGCGCGGACGTTTCGGCGCTGGACGTTTGGGCGCAAAGCCGTTTAGGCGCCAGACGTTTGGTCGCGAGGTACATAGTAAAAATCACAATTTACGACATATAAAGTAAGCTAGACGCTGAAATCTAAGCGCGAATCAATATATATATATTTCCTACACTTCTATCTTTATCTCATCTCATTTATCTGTATATTTTCTATCTCTATCTTATTTATTCATCTAAATTAAATAGTTTAATGCGTTTGTGGCATTTGTTGCCTAACCTCGTCATGGATTGATTTTTCGCTTGTTCACGATTCTTTTACTTCTGATCTAATTTTTGTATTATATAAGAAAGCTAGGAAATAAAGGAATCAGATGAACTGTTAATTTTCTTAATGTTAATTAAAACATATTGATTTAATTTTTGTATTTTTTAAAGAAGTTAATAATTACATACTTATGAATATTAAAATTCGTTTCCTTTCGTAATACATTTGTCAAACTCTATTCTTCCTTAAGTCCAATAAAGAACTATCAATAAAAGATTTCCGCGCACTCGAGTTAAGAGAAGCGGCCCGGCGTAGCGTAGTCGCTAACTCTCTCGCCTTCGATGCGAGCAGTCCCGGGTTCGATTCCCGGTGGGAGTACTTGGTCGAAAAAGTGTAATACGCTCTTTGAGGCCAGCCACCCTGAATTAGGTTTTCCTGGGTTTTCCTCATTCATACGAGGCAAATGCCGGGGAGATACCTAATTTATAGGTCCAGGCCGCTTCCTCCCTTCCCCAATCCTTTCTTCCTTCCCTTTCCCCGGATAGTGTGCTCCCTCAAACGTGACGGGCTAAATGGCCTTAGATGCCGAGAGCAGAAATTTAAAAATCCTAAATCCTAATCGAGTTGAGGGAAAGATGTTAATACAGCGTGTCTAAGATATTGAGTTTAGGAACTGCAGTATGCCGTATTTCTGGTATAACTTTTTTAAAATTAACATTCCAATATAAAAATCAAAACTTAACATATTTTTTTCGTCCCATTTTAAACATTTAATCTGCACTAAAGGAAGTGGCGAAAGGAAAAAAAGAACTATTTCAAAGTGAAAAATAATAGTTAAGTGTACATATGTTGGTCATTTAGCCACTAGAAATGTGTTTGACATTCACACTTATTGCAGAACTACAGTAGAAGGCCTGCTTTAAGTTTTTTTAATGGAATAGGCTCACTATGTGTGTAATACAATCAATCATATCTAGTCTGGTCTACTTACCTTTGGCTTGAAAAGTTATCAGATAAAATACACACTTAACTTTAGTTGAAACTTAAATTCACAAAATTTAATTGTTAATTCAGTTTTTAGAATTTTGAAATTCTAGTATTTCTAGTATGTAAAACAAAATCCAGTATAATTCAAGGACTTCTACTACAGTAGACACCTTGTGATATCTTGATTCGAACTTAGTACTCAGCGCCTAACATAATGACTTTTTAATTTACCTAACGCCCAAACGTCTGGCACCCAAATGATTTCGCGCCCAAACGTCCAGTGCCCAAATGGCGTGGCCCAAACGTCCGCGCCCAAACGTTACGTACCGTTATATTCTTTAAAAAAAAAAAAAATGAAATCTTTTAGTCTCACGGTTATGCCTGCTATGCTCAAGGTGACGGTGTGATGAGAAATGAATGAAATGACGGAATGAAGACAGTGGGAGGAAATATAAGAATCCCAAGAAAACCCACACACAAGGTGTTTGTCCACCACAAAGCTCACTTGGCGCGAGCTGGGATCGAACTAGGGACCCCATGCACCAGAGGTGAACCCTCTACAACTGAGCCACCACAGCCTATTATACTTTTGTTCATAACCAGACTACAGTTCATTGCATTGTGTTGGAAAGTTGATGGGGGGGGGGGGGGGTCTGAGGTGTCCCGTATTCTCATGAAGAAAATATGGGATGTTTATTTACGCTGGAAGATGTTAATTTCATACAAGACATTTTGAAACATTTATTTATTTCATATAACATGAATTGTATCTTTGTTTTAAATTAATAGACCCCTTTTGGTATTCACATTTGCCGAACTTCAGTCAGGCTTCTAGATGACTTGATCTACATGTGTTCGTTTGTCTGCCGAGCTCCTTCATGGTTAAGCGGTTAGTGTACGTGTCTTCGGCGTGGGAGATCCGGGTTTGCTTCCCGGAGGGAGATCTTGTGGTTCGGATTCCATGTTAATCAGTAGGTCCCGTCTCATATAGCCTCGGTGCTGAAAGGGACGTTAAACACAAAATCAACTCAACTCGTTTGTCTGCCTCTACCACACACACTACAGGGTACAACTTTCGGCCTTTTAAGTTAAAATTTTCAGAGTACAAGCACAAGACACTCTAAATTTCCTGTATAGCTTTTGGCGGCATGCCAACGTAAAATGTCAAAATGGTGGCCATGTTTTAAAAACAGCGAGTATCCACGGTACGAAGCGCAATTTTCAGTCTTTTACGTTGAAATTTCGACGGTGGAAGCACGAGATATGCTAAATTTGCTGTATAGATTTTCTCAGAAATCGAATGTAAAATTTCAAAATGGCGGCCATTTTTTCGAAACAGCAGTGAGTAGAAAATTGTTGCAAGTTGTTGTAATGACAATCTTCAAATATAAATCACATTTTAACACTTTTACCCCAAAGGCATTGAAATATTTCGAAGAAACCCTATTACTCCCGAAAAACCCAATTAAACCCGAAAATACCCGAAAAAACCCATATGGGCCCAGGTGGGTTGGGCTTTTTCAAACCCTGTGTAGTGACCACTTACTTCCGTACTCAGTGAATCCCATTGATCGAAATACTAGAATATTAGGTGGTGGTTATCTTGCTATATGCAAATGAAATCGATTTTTTTACTATACTATAGAAAAAAGTGCTAACCGTTTAAAATTACTTTCTAAACATAGTACTTGGTTCGATGCGACCTTTTTCATTAAGGAGAGGGGAGGATGATTGTATATTTCTATCAAAAGTAGAGTTCATGACGAGACTATAATGTTACGGAGTTGAAGCTTGGTATATAAACTCCTTATGGAACGGTAACTGGATATGTCTAGAGTTTCCGAAACTTTATCTTCTAACGGGCAAAAGCGGGAGAGAGCAATTTCTACATGTTTTTCAATATATAACAGTGACATCAACGTTGTCCGTCTCAGTATTATGGGGAAACGTTGAATCTGCCTAAGGGAAAGAAAAGGGGTCAAATGTATTTTCAAATTTTTGCCATCAGGGTTGGCTGGTTTATTTAAAAAAAAAAAAAGTTTAAAACTAAAAATGTTCATAAAAGTATAAGTGTTCGTAAAATCTTGAATACACATTTGTGGGTTATCACGTGTCACTCCCGCATGTTATTCGTATTATATTCAGACCTAAATTCCCCATTCATTACTCAGAGATTATACTACAAAAGCATTTTTTTTGTTTACATATATAAGTTTATGAATGTTTCTTTTATTATTTTTTTATATTTTTTTTAATAATCTGTTATTACTGTTATGCAATTGCAATCAAAGAAAAATTCTAAATATTGGTTCGCTTTAGCAATGTTTACTATTGATGAAATACATCAAAATACCGTACTTTTTTTGGCGGGGGGCAACAACAAACCCCACGAGAGGCATTTACTGAAATCAGAAGTAGGGTGGTTCCATTTCAAATCGTCCAGGGTGGTCCCCACGACTGTCTCAGATTTAGTTTATTTTTTAAAATAAGAAACTACATACAAAATTATTAGACCCATATTTTTTCTTTTTGCTGAAAAAATTTTTTTCTTCGATATACAGCCTTCCAAAATGGCTGCACTCCTCTCGGACTGCTCGAAAAACTGAAAAACATGTCAAACTAAAAATTTTATTGTAGAGAAACGAGTGTACTTAGTAACATAATAGCAATACCAGGAAGAGTATAAAGTTGTATTTTTCGGTGGAGGACCAAAATCCGTTTATTGGTCCAATAGGAATCGCGCAATTCACTCACAATGTTGCCAACTTTGATGAAATTTTTGCTAATTTTAAACATTTATTTTTCTGTCCTCACGAGTAATACCAACCATCTGCTTCTAGCATCGAAATCTACTCCATAAGGTCTCTCGAAAATGTAAAGGACTTATGTTTCTGATTATTACATCCCACGTTATAGCATGATGAAAAGCTGAAAATTTCATTAAGACGCGATGTTTGGACGCCATTTTCTCAAAAACCCCACCTTTTAAAAATCTGATTTTTTTTACAACTATTGGAGAGGTACCTAAGTATTTAATATCCGTTAACCGTTCATGCGGCTGCAGCCCCTAACATTCGCAATTAATTATTGAAATTTCGATTTTTTTACTTGAAATGTAAATATTTCCTATGGGCATTTAGGTTCTACACACAAGGCGATTTGAAAGGGAGTATGGAAATTTTGAGGGATGAATCCTGACATCAAATCCAGTAGAAAAGTTCCGATAAACATGAGTCGAATTCAGATTCGTTTTCGAGTTACAGGGTTTCCAACTCGGGACCCAAAATCAGCTCGGGACAATGGAAAATAAAATATATATATATTTCGCGTTAAATCAGAAACTATATGTTAAAGCTTTGATGAAGTTCAGAAAGTTGATTTGTATTAATATGATGATTTTTACGTTAGTTCCAATTCGGTTGGCAGTGTTGCCAACTTGGTAGAACTTTTATTTGTTTCCAAACGACACTACGTGGGTTTCATTTGATATTTGGTATTCAGTAATGATTGTGAACATCACATGTAGCACAATTTTTCCACATCATCACAGTTTTCGAAAACTTACATGTATTTCATTAAAAGGTATTATCTCGTGCGTTATTGATAGTTTGCGTGATTCAGTGTCGTGAAGTTTTCTCTAGAACCATGAAAATTGTTTTCACTGGTAACATGACATTGTAGTGCACTAGTTAAAAGTGTTTGTGTGAATAACAATGGGGAAGTCCTATTACAGTAAGGACCGTATTAAATATGATGATTATGCTAAAAGCCGTAAGAAGATTGTACACAGAAAGAATTGTAGACAAAAAATTTATCTTGCGGTAAAATATATGGATTGCGTACAGCGTGTCTGCCCAAACGTACTATTAAGGGAGGATGATTATTTGTGTCCTGTACACAAAGCGATTTGAAAAGCAGTATGAAAAATTTTGAGAGGTGAATGCTTCACTGTATCTAGATTTCACCGATACCGTAACTGCTGTTTTAATGGCTACACATTCATGTTTAGCATGTTAACTGTCTGGTTAATGGTTTCCAAATCTACATTCAGAGGAACAGATTCTTTATCTTGCTGGTGCATAATTTCATATTTACACCTTCTTCCGTGGTCACCAATATCTCACACACATTCACGTTGTTCACGGTAAATATTCAAAGCACCGTTTACACAAAGCACGTGTCTGTGCGTACAAGGACATGGGCCTGTCAAATCGGCAAATTGCAAAACAGCTAAATCGTTCAAGTTGTGTAATTGATAATTGCGTTCGATTGGGCTCACAATACGGAAAGAACGGGAAGTATGGTAGAACAAGAAAACTTTCGGAGGCTGCGAAACGATTAATTGTGCACAAGGCAAGGGACGGAAATATGTCATCTTTCCAAATTGTTGCTGCTTGCAACTTACCTGTCACATCCAGGAGAGTGCGTCAAATTTTGAATCAAAATCCACATCTTATATTCAAAAAACGGAAGTGTAACTCCCCCTCCCCCCTTAGTGCGACGCACAAGCAAGCGCGACTCCAGTTTGCGGAAACACATATGTCGTGGACATCCGAATGGAATCACGTTGTGTTTAGTGATGAGAAGAAGTTCAATTTAGATGGTCTGGATGGTTTTCAGTACTATTGGCATGACCTTAGGAAAGAGGAGCAAGTGCAAATGAGCAGAAATTTTGGCGGAGGAAGTGTTATAATCTAGGCAGCGTTTTGTGTTTAAGGTACATCCAACATTGCAGGCTGAACACCAAAATGAATTCATCTACGTACATAGAGATGTTAGAAATAGAATTGGTGGATGTATGAGGAGTTAGACGATCAGAACCTGATTTTCCAGCAGGACAACGCTGCTATCCACAGGGCAGCAGCAACCCGACTGTGGTTTGAAGGTAAGGGCATCAAGGTTATGGAGTGGGCAGCGAGAAGCCCGGATCTTAACCGGATAGAAAACCTCTGGGAATCCTTGCGCGCAATGTTTATCGCAATGATCGGCAATTTGAGACGGTCGCTGAGTTGAAAAACGCGATACAAGAAGAGTGGTCAGCTATTCCACTGCAACAACTAATATATCTTATAAACACAATGCCGAAGCGTCGTATTCCAACTCATTCAGAAGAAAGGAGGGTCAATCAAGTACTGAACATCTATTTTCCTTTCTGTACCGTACACTGTATTTTTATTTTTGCCAAAGACAATGGGTGCCTTTATACTAATTTCCACCCGAAAATGGTCTAATTTATATTTTTGTAAAAACTACGCGTGCCAGTGACGTATTAGCAAACTCTATGCCTTTGATTTTGTGCAGTCTACAATGTTACTTTGTAATTATATTATCTTTGTCCATCTTTGGCATTCTTGCCTTCTTCTATTTTCAAATATCCCTCTGCCTTTATACCAATTTCCAGCACTGTAGATAATACTAGGACGATGTTCACGACACCGAGTCACGTAATGAACTGTTTCGTGGTTGCAGCAGAACTTCTTGAACAAGTTCAAACTTGATGCGTGGAGTTATGAGAGGTTTTGCAATAATAAAAAATAAATTTTCTTCTTTTTATTATTATTATTATTATTATTATTATTATTATTATTATTATTATTATTATTATTATTATTATTATTATTATTATGACAACTTACACAGACGTAGTTTCTATTCGAGATTTTGGTTTTATTAATGATGGCAAACATCAAGTGAAATTCACTTAATGTTGTAAGCTATCAATAACGCACGAGATAAGACCTTTTAATGAAATCAGGGTTGGCAAAAAACATGGTTTTTATTAAAAAAAACCAAAAAAACCGTTTTTTTTTGGTTTAAACCAGGTTTTTATGGTTTAAATGATTTGCTCTATATATTCATATCATATATGGACAGAAATAAGTTTGTTTCGCCTTGATGTTATTATGCAACAACCGGGTTATGCTGGAAGGGGTCACATAAGCTTAAAGCGGCATAAAAACCGCTTCTCGAGTTACATCCGAGAGAAATTGTCCTCCATTTGAACTCGGAACCAGGACTAATTGGCCACAAATGCGATACGTCTGCCGACTCACTCACGAAGGAATCCTGATAAAAAAAAGTACGTTGTACTGATCTTTACATGCTTCTTAATATAACTGTCAAGAGTCATTTCAGAAGGACAAAAAGATAAACAGTTGCACAAGTGAAACCATTACACAGAATTAATTACATATGAACAATTTCAAAGTACGACGGAGTACAGAAGTACTAATTTTAGTTCAAGTTAGTTAACAACGACTTTTATTGGTCCAAATTAAAGAAATACACCGACTTAATCTGCATATCAGTAAGAAAAGGGAATAAAGATACGAATTATTTGAGTCCACTTTGGCTCAGACTCATTTATACATAAATAGATACCAAAGATACTTATTTCACTAAATGCCTTTCGTGGGGTCTGTATGACCCTCCCCCCCCACACACAAAAAGTACGGCATTTTCGATGTATTTTATCAATAGTAAACATTGAAACGAAACAATATTTAGAATTTTTCTTCGATTGCAATTACATAACAATAATAACAACTACAACAAAATTACATAACAATAATAACAAAAAAAAATCACAAAATAAACATTTATAAACTTGTAAAAAAAAGTTGCTTTTGTAGTATAATCTTTTTGAGTAATGAATGGGGAATTTAGGTCTGAATATAATACGAATAATATACGGGAGTGAAACGTGATAACCCACAAATGTGTGTTCATCAAGATTTTACAAACACTTACACTTTTACGAACATTTTTTTGTTTTTTGGTTTAAACCTTGGTTTAAACCACCTTGGTTTAAACCAGCCAACCCTGAATGAAATACATGTAAATTTTCGAAAACTGTGATGATGTGGGGAAAATTGTGTTTCATGTGATGTTTACAATCATTAATGAATACCAAATATCAAATGAAAAACATGTAATGTCATTTGGAAACAAATAAAAGTGCTACTAAGTTGGCAACACTGCCAACCGAATTGGAACTAACGTAAAAATCATCATATTTGATATAAATCAACTTTCGGAGCTTCATCATAACTTTAACACATAGTTCTGATTTAACGCGAAATTTAGATTTTATTTTCCACTGTTGCGAGTCTATTTTGGGTCCCGAGTTGGAAACCCTGTAACTCGAAAACGAATCTGAATTCGACTCATGTTTATGGGAACTTTTCTACTGGATTTGATGTCAGGACTCATCCCTCAATATTTCCACACTCCCTCTCAAATCACCTTGTGTACAGGACCTAAATACCCATAGGAAATATTTACATTTCAAATACAAAAATCGAAATTTCAATAATTAATTGCGAATGTTAGGAGCTGCAGCCGCATGAACGGTTAACGGATATTAAATACTTAGGTACCTCTCCAATAGTTGTAAAAATATCAGATTTTTAAAAGGTGGGTTTTTTGAGAAAATGGCGTCCAAACATCGCGTCTTAATGAAATTTTCAGCTTTTCATCATGCTATAACGTGGGATATAATATTCAGAAACATAAGTCTTTTACATTTTCAAGAGACCTTATGGAGTAGATTTCGATGCTAGAAGCAGATGGTTGATATTGCTCGTGAGGACAGAAAAATAAATGTTTGAAGTTAGCAAAAATTTCACCAAAGTTGGCAACATTGCGAGTGAATTGCGCGATTCCTATTGGACCAATAAACGGATTTTGGTTCTCCACCGAAGCATACAACTTTATACTCTTCCTGCTATTGCGATTATGTTACTAAGTGTACTCGTTTCTCTACAATAAAATTTTTAGTTTGACATGTTTTTGCAGTTTTTCTAGCAATCCGAAAGGAGTGCAGTCATTTTGGAAGGCTGTAAATCGAAGGAAAAATTTTTTCAGCAAAAAGAAAAAATATAGGTCTAATAATATTGCATGTAGATCCCATATATATATATATATATATATATATATATATATATCTATATATATATATATATTTGGTCTAGGAATTAATTCTGCGGGTGGACAAGAGATGGCGCAACGAACGGAGCGTCCCACAGTTCCGTGTATCCACACATGTGTTGCAAACCCCTGTCATCGCGTATCGTTCGTAGTATAGGGCAGTGGATTAAAGCGTCAACAACACCAGTTTGTAGTTAAGTGAACATGGCGCAATTTGTGCGTGATAAAGTGTTTTTGCGGGGTGTCCTGCTGCATTACTTTAACATGCAGAAAAGTGCGACTGAAAGTCATCGTACTTTGGTGGAAGTGTATGGTGACCATGCTCTAGCTGAGCGAACGTGTCAGAAGTGGTTTACACGGTTTAGAAGTGGTGATTTCGGCTTGGCAGACCAAGAGCGAGCTGGACAGCCAAAAAAATTTCAAGACGAAGAATTGACAGAGCTTCGTGTCAAACGCAGGAACAACTTGCAGCAGCATTAGGCGTTGATCAAACAACAATCTCCAAACGCTTGAAAGCCATGGGAATGATTCAAAAGATGTCACATTGGGTTCCACATGAATTGAAAGACAGAGACGTTGAAAGACGAAAAACCATTTGCGAATTGCTGCTTCAACGACAGAGCAGAAAGGGGTTTCTGCATCGAATTATTACGGGTGATGCGAAGTGGATCCATTACGAGAACCCTAAACGAAAAAAGGCCTGGGTGAAACCAGGTCCATCACAACCAAAACGAGATATTCACTGTGCAAAGGTTATGCTGTGCATATGGTGGGATATGAAAGGTGTGGTGTACTATGAGCTGCTGCAACCGGGTGAAACTGTGAATGGAGAACGTTATCGACGACAATTAATGCGTTTGAAGCAAGCTCTGGCCAGAACACGACCAGAATGGGAGAACAGACATGATAAACTTATTGTTCAACATGATAACGCTCGCCCACATGTCGCAAAACCGGTCAAAACCTATTTAGAAAATGTCGGATGGGAAGTTTTACCCCACCCGCCGTATTCACCAGACGTTGCTCCTTCGGACTACTACTTGTTCGATTGCATGAACAACGATTTGATTGGACAGCGGTTTACTTCTTCAGAAGATATCGAAACATGGGTCTCTGACTGGATCGCTTCCAAGGATGAGGACTTCTTTCGCCACGGAATCCGTACATTGCCTGACAGGTGGGCGAAAGTGGTGGCTAGCGATGGACAATATTTTTCTTAAGGTATTTATGTATTTCGTGTTTGTACTACAGCTTCAATGTGTGCGTACCAACCGCACGAATTAATTCCTAGACCAAATATATGTATCAAAAAAAAATCTGAGACTATGATGGGGACCAATTGTGGTTTGCCTGGACGATTTGAAATTGAATCGGTCAATATCTTTTGTATCTATTTATGTCTAAATGGTTCAGAGTGGACTCAAATAATTCCTACCTTTATTCACTTTTCTTACTAATATGCAAATTAAGTCGTTGCATTCCATTAACTTGGACTAATAAAAGTCGTAGTAAACTAACTTAGACTTAATTAGTTCTGTACTCTGCAGTATTTTGGACTTAATTAGTTCTTCTGTACTCTGCAGTATTTTGAAATTGCCCATAAGTAATTCTTTATAATGGTTTCACTTATGCAACTGTTTATCTTTTTGTCCTTCTCAAATGACTCTTGATAATTAGACAATTATACTAAAAGTATGTAAAGATCAGTACAACGTATTTTATCAGGAGTCCTTCATGAGCGTGCCGGGCAGACGTATCGCATTTGTGACAAATTAGTCCCGGTTTTGAGCTCAAATGAAGGACAATTTGTTTCGGATGTAAATCGAGAAATTGTTTGGACTCCGCTTTAAGCTTAGGGTGTATGTGACCCCTTCCAGCATAACCCGGTTGCTGTGTAATAACGCCAAGGTGAAACAAGCTTATTTCTGTCCATATGTGATATAAATACATGGAGCAAATTATATATATATATATATATATATATATATATATATATATATATATAAAAGGTTTAAACCAAACAACCGGGTTTTTTGGTTTCAATAAAACTTACGGTTTTTGCCAATCCTGTCTCTTCCATAAACCTATTCTCCTGCGATGTACAGGCATTTCAGCTAGTCTGTGCTGTTCTCTGTGTAAGAATATACAGGGTGTTTCAGATAAAACATCCAGTGCTTATAAATCCGAAACGGCTGAGAATAAAAAGATGAAACATAAACTGAGATAGGAAAATGTCATAGGGCACATCACATGGTGTTGTTATGGTGACCCCCAGGGCCCTCCTTCAAGGGGGCCCAGGGGCCAACTTCAAATTTTCAAATAGGAACACGTATTGAATCATACCTCATTCAATAGTACTTGAAAAACGAAACAACTTTTGTAGGAAAGAATTTTCGATTTGGGCCACCGTTTTTAAATGGCCGCAAAAAGTGGGTCCTATATCAGATAAAACGTCCAGTGCTTATAAATCCGAAATGGCTGAGAATAAAAAGATGAAACAAAAACTGAGATAGGAAAATGTCATAGGGCACATCACATGGTGTTGTTGTGGAAACCCCCAGGGCTCTCTTTCAAGGGGGCCCAGGGGCCAATTTCAAATTTTCAAATGGGAACACGTATTGAATCATACCTCATTCAATAGTACTTGAAAAACGAAACATCTTTTGTAGGAAACAATTTTTGATTTGGGCCACCGTTTTGAAAATGGCCGCAAAAAGTGGGTCCTGTATCAGATAAAACGTCCAGTGCTGATAGGCCTAAATTAGAAACGGCTGGGAATAGAGAGATGAAACAAAAACTGAGATAGAAACGCTGATAAAGCATATCAAGTGGTGGTGTTGTGGTGACCCTCAGGAAACTCCGTGAAGGGGGCCCAGGTGCCAACTTCAAACTGATAAAAGACTGTTTGCGGCCATTTTGAAAACGGTGGCCCAAATCGAAAATTGTTTCCTACAAAAGTTGTTTTGTATTTCAAGGACTATTGAATGAGGTATGATTCAATACATGTTCCCATTTAAAAATTTGAAGTTGGCCCCTGGGCCCTCTTGAAGGAGGCCTTGTGGGTCACCATGACAACACCATGTGATGTGCCCTATGACATTTTCCTATCTCAGTTTTTGTTTCATCTTTTTATTCTCAGTCATTTCGGATTTATAAGCACTGGATGTTTTATCTGATATAGGACCCACTTTTTGCGGCCATTTAAAAACGGTGGCCCAAATCGAAAATTGTTTCCTACAAAAGTTGTTTCTTTTTTCAAGTACTATTGAATGAGGTATGATTCAATACATGTTCCTATTTGAAAATTTGAAGTTGGCCCCTGGGCTCCCTTGAAGGAGGCCCCTGGGGGTCACCACAACAACACCATGTGATGCGCCCTATGACATTTTCCTATCTCAGTTTTTGTTTCGTCTTTTTATTCTCAGCCGTTTCGGATTTATAAGCACTGGACGTTTTATCTGAAACACCCTGTATATTATACACAAAGAGAGTTGTAATTGTTTAAAGGCAATATATGCTCTCAATTATTATGGTGCGTTTTCGTACAAGTGTTCGAGCGTATTGCATGTCAATTAATTCCTATATGTATTTGGAAGCCACGTGTGTGCAAAAACTTTGAAAACTTAGATTATGGGGATGTAGAATGAAGGGAATTGAATATAATTCTTGATACACAACGTCGTACTGAAACATTTGTTGATGTTTTGGTTGTATTAGGAAAATATTCTTTGATAAACTATTCTTTCATTTGACTGACAATGTGACAGTGAGAAAAATGTATTTATAGCTTCTTTGTTGTACAGATAGACGAGTGGATTTCTTTCGCACAATTTTATGTTTATTATCTTCATTGTTTGCTGTACCGTGCTTTCCATGTATATCCTTTACATTTTCTGTAGTTCATCAGGTAGCTTTTCTTTTTTCTTGCTGTTCTGAATGTTGGTGTCATTGTTAATGGCAATATTTTAGGTGAATGTTTTCGTATTTGTTGGAAGGGTTTCATTGCAATTATTTCACATTCAAAATTTCAAATAAGTAAACGATTTTAAAACAACGTTGTTCGTTGTTGAGCACACGAAAAATAAAATCTCGCGCGAAGAATCAACTCTAGCCCTACGGTTTTACGCGGTTTTGAGACTTCGTCTCAGTTGAAGTCGAGTTAGAGAAAAATGGATGTAATTAGGCAGCTCTGGAAAGAGGATTTTAGATTTGGCTAGGAAATCATTCAAGGCTTTATTCAAAGTCAATATCTTATGTAGTTCCGATTAGCTTCTATGACTGCTTTTAATTTCCTTGGTAAAGAGTGAACTAAGCTGGCGACATATCAATGTCCCTGCGCAACTCCTTCCTCCTTCGAGAACTAGCTCCCACAATCGTCAGCTCTCTTTGGGTTATGAGGCCAATTTTTTTTGTACTCGTAGCTTCTGCCCATCGATTTTGCATCGAATTGAGATCAGTTGTTCTGGGAACCCAGTTGGCTAATTCTACTTTGGGTTCGTGTTGAAACCAGGCGTGAACCAAATATGTATCGTGAACTGAGCTACGATCTTGTTGAACTTCTACAATGCCATCTTGAAATGTATTTCTTACAATTGGGAGCAATCCATATTGGAAAATATCCAGATATATCTTACTATGCGGTGTAACTCACCTACTGCGTCCTTACATAACCACCTCCAGCAGTGAACAGTGACATGCCCCATTCGATGTGTACGAAGCATATACTGCGGATTATATTGTTTCCCTAGGTTTGTAAACTAGTCTTGGACCATCATTCGGTGATACAAATATTTTCTCGTCTATAAATATTACTCTATCCCAGTTACACTAAACATTTGCCTCAGCAAATGCCAGTATGTTGACTTTATTTATGTCTGTCAACTGCTCTTTACCTACAGCTCTATAGGCCTGAAGACCGGCGTGTTTGAGTCGTGGTCGAATTGTACGAAAGGAACCAGGGTAACGAGAGGCCAATACTAATTGTTGGGAAAGGGTTTTGACGGCTGACATTCATCAATGCCTGATTTTGGTCCTGGATTGTGAGACTCGTTGAGGGCCACGTTACCTGTTTCTCTATACTTCCTCCACCAAATGTATATCTGTATTACGGGGAACATAAAGTTGTTCGCCAGCTTCAGTTACGGTCACATTAACATATTCAGCCAGATTAGTGAATAGCTCGCGAATAGTTTGACAACGACTTTTCATGGTTTATGAGTGGCTGACTAGTAAATTTTGCAGTGAGGTTCTTTTCTTACCACCTAGGTATTCGTGGTGATTCTTGAGCTAGCAGTTTTCTCTCAGGGTGGAAAGCAGGGTTATCTATCTTGAAGACGATTGGGACCAAATACCTCAAGGCTTCGGTTAAAGCATTTATTTGATTGCTATCTTAACATAGATTAAAGAAACTACTAAGTAGATATTTACAGTTATTTTGTTATAACCTTCTTTTTTGAATCATAATTATTTATCAGTTATATATTACTGATTGGTATTTTTTCAGTAGGTCCCATCTGCGCTGGAAAGGGGAGTTACTCCAATCCGATCGATCAATACGTTCACGATTGAAGTAGTTCCCGTGATGGTTCATTATTATTATTATTATTATTATTATTATTATTATTATTATTATTATTAACTTCTACCGACTCTTGCACTACTAAGATACACACACAGCTCGTGCTAGAGAGCGCCACTGTGTGCGGCCAGTGAAGCAAGCACTGATTGGTACGAGGAGCCGATGCGAGGTGTGTGTAACTTCATTGTGTAAGAGTCGGTTGAAGTGGAAGCACTGTTACTGAGGTGTATTTGGTGTTTCTATTCCGAAATGGACACAACCGAAGCAGCAAAAGAACGACAGAAGCGGAAGGGACGCAAGAGAAAGGAAAATTGTGAACTCTGGCAAAGGATTGTTTGAAGGGGCCCTCACCTTGAGGGCCCTAAAATGGTGGACAAATTGTGCGAAAAAAAAGTTTGTTTTTAGTTTTATTTCTTGTTGACAATGTTGCCATCATTTTCAGCCCCCCCCCCCAAAAAAAAATATATGTTGTTCCTAAGAATATAACAAATTTTTTAACCAAAAAATCAGCGAAGTGTCCCCTCCAAAAATTTTTTCTACAATTTTGTGAAAATTTCAACACGCAAAAAAAAAAAAAAAAAAAAAAACCCGCTTGGATGCTTTTTAAAAAATTGCACATTTATATCTAGATAGTATCTATAATCTGTGAAACTTTCAAAATTTTTTGACCACTTCTACCAAAATTTAAAAAGAAAAAATATTCAATTTTGAGTATGTATGATACGATAATTCGGTAAGGGGAGGGGGAAGTGGGTGAAGTAAGGTCACCTTTTGGATCAACCGGCCGAATTTGGATCAAGGGCCGATTTTACTATCTTACTAAAAAAAGAACCTTTGTATTCAACATTAAAATATATAGCAACTCAGCCCAGTATGCAAGTAACTTGCGAGAGTGTTTTTTCCAAACTTAAGAAAAAACCTCTGAAAGTCCTCTGTGACCAACGAGATACTCTCTCCTGTAATTCTTATTACACTTGAAATATTGACAACGATCTGGCGAGTATGAAATAACCAAATCAAGCGACGAACTGAAATTGAAGTTATTAAAAGAAGTACTGTAACGTGAAAACTATTAATGTTCTAATATTGTATTGATTCCTGATCAGTTTTGTGTTTCTAGAAAATGTGTATTTTACTGTTTTGAAACTTGCAGTTATGGAAATATAGCCTGTGCTGTGTAACTATAATCCATTAATAGGCTGTATAGAATATCACATTTATATTTTTCGTATGTATGATTTATTTGTAGTGTAAGAAAACTTTATTTTAAATATAATATTTTAAACTTTGGTTGTGAGTCTGCTTTTAGTGGTAATACGGAAACGGGTCATTAGGGATCTACAGAAGGTTACTTGCTCATGTACATTTTCCTAACAGTGATTTACAATTTAAATGTAAAATGACGTTACAAACAGTTTGGAGAGGCCCAAGCAGCTATCAGCGCCAGGGGCCCTCGACATTGCCAGTCCGGGCCTGCCCCCAATGATGAATGAAGCATAATTGAGGCTGTTTAATAGTTTATGTAGGTGCTGCAGCTTAGTAATTTATAAAAGGTAAGTATAGGCCAGTAGTAATGAAATATTTCTTGACATATATTCCAAAGTACAAAAGTCATTTAATGAAATTGGTTGATTGTTGAAATCGTTCATTAAGCTGTTGACGAGCTCTGAGGGTTTTACGATGTGGAGCAATGAATAAACTTGTGATAGTGAAAGATATCTGTGTGCAATGTGAACGTGAAGCTTGGGAGAAGAACGCGGTGAAATCAGTTTTCAAATCGGTTCGGAAATAGTGCTAAAATTACCAAAAACTGATTTGGTTTCAAGAACAGAAGCAAACATATACATCTTTCAACAATGAATACTAAATTAACGGTTGATTTTTTTTTAAACATTGCCATCATAAGTTAATTAAAATGTATATAATTGAAACAAATTTATGTAATAATCTAAATTAATGGAATCATCAAGTGACGGATGTGTTTCGCAAGCTGGAAAGATGCCAGGTTTTACAAACAGTGATTCAGTGCCAAGTGCTAGCAATGGTAGCTGTTTCTTTGATGCTTCTAAAAGTGCTAATGCATTGCCTTGTCCTCATTGCGGAAAGCATTATGTGAGTGCCAGAGGTTTAGCTCTACATATTGTTAAGAAACATCGGGTTGCGTGTGATGATGATTGCTCTGATATCACCTTTAATGCCTGCCTTCAGAGTAAAACTGCAAATGCTACCGACACTAACAGCAGTAACAACACAAAAGTTTTGACGATTTTTAACCTAGGTAAAATATTACTGTTACTAAGATGCTCGACATATATATTAAGACGTGTTCCAAGAGGTGCTCGATCAACGGTGGCTGACGCACTCGCAGAGGTGTTAAACCATATAACAATTTCAAATAATACAAAAGACTGGATCAACCTTTGCCTATTTCCATTTGTTGCTTTAAGTGCTCCCAAACAATCAGATAAAGTTAAGAATCTGACTACTTGGGTGAAGCAGCGAGTTCGCCTCTGGTGCAATATTGGCCATGACGCCTTAACCTGGCCTTGAACGAAGATGAACAAAATCTCGATTAAACCACACATTTTCTAATTTGAAGATTGTAGAGAATAAACTTGCCGATGGTGACATCCATGGAGCAGCATGTCTTTTTAATTTCTGATGATACGGTTGCGTCTCCGGATACCTCTGTATTGGAGACCCTGTTGGAGAAACATCCTGCCCACCCTGGCAATTTCATTGTGCCGGATCTTCCTGATGGTCAACTCACTTTTCAAGGAGTTTTGACTATGGAGGTTCAAAAAGCAATTAACTCCTTTCTGTCAGGCAGCGCGGTAGGTCTAGATGGGCTTCGTCGTTCAATTCTTAAAGACCTTCTTTCTTGTCAAATACTGGAATCGAAGGAAAAACTCATAAAATCCTTATGTGATCTATTTAATTATTTCTGGAAGAGTACCAACGGAAGTTCACCCACTGTTTTTCGGTACCAAACTTACAGCGCTAAGAAACAAGGATGGTGGTATTCGGCCCATAGCGGTTGGGAATGCTTGGCGCAGAATATCGGCAAAAATTGTATGCTTTAGAATACGTGAGCCAGTTAGGAACTTTTTATCCCCCCATCAGCTTGGTGTTTGTGTTCCTAATGGTGCCAAAGCAGCTGTTCACGCAGCCCGAGTTTATTTATCTTCTGTTCATAGTGCTACTAAGGCGATTGTAAAATTGGATTTTCGTAACGCATTTAATGAGCTTCGCCGAGATACTATGCTTGCCGCAGTGATGAATAATTTTCCTTCAATTTATCCATATGTTTATCAATGTTATGCTCAACCAAGTGACCTGTTTTTCAACGGAAACACTATTTCTTCTCAGAGAGGTGTACAACAAGGTGATTCCCTGGGCCCAGCACTTTTCGCTATAACCATTCACTCTTTAGTTAAATCACTGGATACCGAATTAAACATTTGGTACTTAGACAATGGAACAATTGGTGGTGAACCCGAGATAGTTCTTTCATCTTTAATAGAAATAAATAAGAAAGCATCACTTCTTGGCTTGCGTCTTAACTTTTCTAAATGCGAGGTTGGTTATCTTGGAACAGATGAAACCGCATTCGACGAAATCTTTAGAAGATTTAATGAGGCTGCACCAGGTATACGCCCTCTAACAATTCAGAATGCTTGTTTTCTAGGTGCTACTTTCACGTTGGAAGCACTCACTAACGTCCTATTGAATAAAATATCTACTTTAGAATTGTTCTTGTCTCGACTTCCCTCAATTTCAGCCCATTCAGCCTTTTTCCTTTTACGAGAGCATCTGGCATGAGAGTTCTTTGCTTGAAAAATATTATACTGTCCTGAAAACTGGCCTTGAATCAATTCTGAACTGCTCCTTAAATGATGACTCTTGGACACAAGCATGTTTACCTGTTGGCTTGGGCGGTCTTGGTATTCGACAAGCTGTGGATATGGCGATTCCTACATTCTTAGCGTCATACTACGGATCTCTGCGTTTAATCGAAGCTCTCCTTCCATAGGGTTATTGTTTGGACCCAGATGGTTCAGTCCAAGAAGGCTCTAATAAGTGGGCAAGCTTAGCAGATAAAAGCCTTCCGGAAATTAGCAAAAAGTGTTATCAGTCATCTTGGTATACACCAATTGCATGTCAATTACATAATCATTTGTTACAATCTGTTGTTGTTCCGGAAGATAAAGCCAGGCTTCGTGGTGCCTCGTCTCCCGAAGCGGGTGCATGGTTGATGGCGATATCTTTAGGCCTTCATTTGTCAAATAAAAGCTTTCGAATTACTGAGCCTTACGTTTAGGCTTAGCAGTTTGTGAGCCTCATCGCTGTCCAGCTTGTGGGGATGAGGTTAATCAACGTGGCCTGCATGGCCTTTCATGCATGAAGAGCGCTGGTAGATTCACCCGACATTCTTCTGTAAATGATATAATACTACGAGCCCTCAACGCAGCTGGATTTCCTTCAATACGGGAACCTAGTTGCTGTCGTTCGGATGGAAAGCGACCAGATGGAATGACACTGGTTCCATGGTTAAGAGGTAAATGTTTATTGTGGTACTTCACAGACGCTGATACATACGCTCATTCAAGTCTCCCTCTGTCAGTAATGAACGCTGGAGCTGTTGCTAATCGCAGAGAAGCTGAAAAGCAAAGAAAATACAACCTTCTCGAAAAGTTTCTTTTCACTCCAATCGCTATTGAAACAAGTGGTGTTTGGGGTGCAAGAAGTCTTGAATTCATTAGGGAGGTAGGAAGACGCATTTCTTGTGTTTCCGGCGAAGTTCGCTCCACATCTTATCTAATACAGCGCATATCCGTTTCTATACAACGTGGTAACGTCTTGTCGGTCCTTGGTATTTTACCACCTGGCAAGGAACTGGATGAGGTGTTTATACTCTGAGAAGAATTGTTTTATATATAATAGTTCCTGAACAATAGTTTTTCTTTTGACGTTATAATTACATATTTAAAAATTCAATGGTGTTCATATTTAACGTCAGATAACAATGAAATATATTTAAGTTCTGTCCAAACAATGATTGAACAATGTATAATGGAATCTCAACAATGTTCTCACTTATATTACTTACATCTCAATATACCCACTATATCTTCTGTAAAATAATATAATAAAAAAAATAATTATAAAAAAATTAATGAAATATTCACAATATAAAAACATTGGTAGTCTGTTGAAAATTGACACAATGAAAGCAGAAGTACTGTTTATATTTTCAAAGTGTTCACTTATTTACTCAATTCACGGGTAACATCCAAAAAGAAGAGCCACTTGTCCACACTATGCATCATATGCTCAGGTCCATAACAAGCACTCTTATGAATCGAATTTGCAAACCGTCAGCACAGTTTTCTGGGGAAACATTCAGTGATTACAAAGATTTTCTCCCTTTGCAGGGAATAAATTGCGGAGAAGGTGCGAATGAAGAGTTGAGCAAAGTGCATAAAAAGTCAACTAACTAACTTGCATCAAGCATGGACACACTATGTTGCTAGTTCTAACCGGGGAGTTCTATATGAGATATATATGATGGGAAGGCACATCTTACATAAGAGCTTGTAAATCGGGTACTTACTGCTTACAAGAGTTATAGTTCTGTGAGCAGCAGAGGAAATTGAAGGAACAAGGAGGAGAAGAAACAGAGGCAAAGGAAAAACAACGGGCAGGTGAAGAAGAATTGAAAAAAAAATCGAGAAAGGAACAATTGAAGAAAAAGAATCTACATTAAAACGTCCAAGGGATGAAAAAGAAGAAAAAAGACAAACATCTGATTGGTTACTGAAGGATCAAATGAACGGTTGAGAGAAGCCATTAGTAACAAGGATCTTGTTGGAGCCGATGTAGCACAAGTAATGCTTAACAGTGCCACAAAGATGAAGAAAGGAGCTGATAAAAAGAAACGAAAGGCTGAAAAAATTCAGAAAAGTGTAGTAAAACGAAAGTCTTCATTAATTACTACCTTTTCAAGAAAATAAAAATGGAGTGAAGATCATAATATGGTTCTAAAGTTTGTGTGAATAAAAGGAGGCAAGGGAAATTGGCCTGAGCAGCTGTAATTATTTTTCGTATGAAAGTGAGTTTACTGCAATTCAGTTTTCTATGTACTTGGTTTTGCTTAGACAGTTTTACAAAGACAATCTTTGTATTTTTTTTATCTCTTGAATTTAATTTACTTATTGCAAAATTTGTTAATATCTGAGTTAACATATGCTTACAGCTGTTCAGTTGGGAATAGGGTGGCCAATTTAGTAATTTTGATCTCAAAAGTAGTAGTTTGCAGCCTGTATAGAAGAAAACCCAAAACTATGTGTACGTATTTAAAATGGTAAACTATAGTATATCTTATTCGTTTAAAAGTTTCATTTCATTTAATTTCGGCCTCCCATTGGACGCCTTCTTCATAGGCTCGAACGTTGAGTTCCAGAAGCCTGCTCCCTGGTTATGTAATAAAAAAAATATGTCAATAAAAGTAAATCTGTTATTTCACATTATCCATTGTAGATTAGGATCACCGGGTACCAGGGTTTGAAAAAACCGTTTTTTTAAAAAAAAAGCCCAATCCACCTGGGCCCATGTGGGTTTTTACGGTTATTTTAGGGTTTAATTGGGTTTTTTCGAAATATTTCAATATTTTGGGGGTAAAAGTGTTAAAATGTGATTTATATTTCAAGATTATCATTGTCACAACTTGTCACAATTGTCTATTCACTGCAGTTTCGAAAAAACGGCCGCCATTTTGAAATTTTACGTTGTATCGCTGCCAAAGTATATGGGTCGTTTGCAAATAGATTGGTCTTTTGAAGTCTTTCGATAGTAAGTTAAAAAGTTGTTCTTAAAAATGAGTTATTTTCGATAGACATATTCTTTATAAATATATCAAATTGGTAATCGGTATTTTTTTTTACATAGTTCGTAATGATTTAATATATTTTGAGAGAAAGGATGAATAGAAATGTCATTCTCCTGGGTGTTCCTATGTACAATTATTACTAATAACTCTTGTATATTTTCTTTTGATGTCAATTCTATTTCATAAATTTCACATACAATATTTGAAATATATGGCACTTTTTCAATTCAAAAAGAGAAAGCAAAGACATTTTTTATAATAGTTCCTATAACATGAAACTCTGTCCTTAATATTTCTGTCATTCTCCTGGGTGATTTCTCCTGTCTTTCAAGATCACATTTGATTACATGTACAAAATCGTAAGATTTCATTTTTATACAGATAGTACCTTCTATATCTGTGATATTGGCAACACTGTTCAACTTGCCTGTTGCGTCAGCCACTTTCTGAGTAAGTGTACTGCGAAGTAGGTGTGTAATTCTTTGCAGCACTTCCAGTCATTCTTCTGGTAAGTCATTCTAGTTTGTTTTTTACAATATATAAATTAGTTAGCTTTCTTGAGAGAGACAAAACAGATATGTTTAAAATGAGTACATTATTTTTTGTAAAGATAAATATGGTATAAGATTTTAACGAAATGTCATTCTCCTGTTATAATTACGCAGTCATTCTCCTGGCATTTTCGTGCCAGGAGAATGACCGACTAGCCTGGAGAATGGCAACTACTACATGATCAGGAGTAGGGGCACCCAGATGTTACTTATAAGGGATCTGAAGTGGACTTCCTTGTTACTTGCAGATGGTGAGAAAGAAGCAAAGTAATGAAGAGCTTCAGAAAAAAAGGCTGAACGTCGAAGATATGAGAGACTGAAGCAAAAAGCTGCGGAGTGTCCTTCCTTCGTTCCAGAATTGAAAGAAAAAATCCAGAATGAAATACCAAAGAAGACGGAAGAAAGGACAGGTTAAGCTCATCAAAGAAATGTCAGAAAGGGAAAAGCGAATGAAGAGAAAACAGTGGCGTCAAAACACAGCAAGAATGAGACAAAGGCGGAGAGTAGCAAGTAATATGACTATTTCTTGTGATATTATTCCACCAGACAGTGCTTCGGAACGCAAGGTTGTTCCACATTCCCCAGAAATTGTGGCAGAAATTATAAAGACAACAGAACAGGAGAAAAAGAAAGTGATAAGAGAAAAAAATCGCGAAAGATGAAGTAAAAGTTGGATAAATACAAGAAATGGCTGCAAAGATTGAAAACGAAATGTTCTAGGGAAATTAGCTCAGACAAAGAATCATTTTTAACTCCAAGAAAGTAGGAAAGCTCATAGCTTCAAGAAATAAGAGTGAAATAAGAAAAGGACTTCTCTTTGGTGAAGTTATTAATCAACAGTTAACACAATTAGTTGAGACAATGAAGGGTGGGGATTCGGAGAGAAAAAAACGAATGTTACACTTAATAACCAGATGAAAAATATTAAAAAAGTATCGGATGTTGTCCGCAGCTAGATTTCTGAACAGAGGGCGCGTAAAAGTGTTAGAGGCAGAAAATACCAGAGTGCGCAAGACAGCTACTTTGAAGCTTCAACAGGATATCATCTCGTTTTACGAGCAAGACAAAGTCAGTAGAATATTCACAGGAGAAAAGTATTATGTCAGTTCTAAGTGTGGAAAGCATCAACGAAGAGTATTGGAAGATAATATAACCACCTTATATACAAAGTATTTGAGAGATAACTCGAAAAGGAAATATATCAGCTATAGCACATTTACCCGGTACCGGCCAAAATGGGTGACGAAAATGACTATCGGTGAAAGAGAGATGTGCAAATGTGTGAAGCATTCAAATTTGGAGATGTTAATCAAAGCTCTCTATGCATATGACGTTTAGGTGTGTCAAAACCAGACTCGATGTTAGAAATAATTTGCTGTGACTCGCAAGAGGAACAATGTTTATTAAGAGAATGTGAAAGATGCAACAAGAAAACAATCATTTTCAAGGAATTTGATGATCATGAAGCTGAATATTCAAAGTGGATCACAAAAACTAAAAATTATACAGATAGCAATGGATCGGTCAAATCAGTCAAAAAGAATGTTGTTAAAGAAAAAGTAAATACGACAGTTTCAAAAATAGCAAATAAGTTAATAGAAACAGTAGATGAATTTTCGAAGCATGTGGCTCGAGTAAGACACCAACAAAATAGTTTCAGATTACAAAAAGAGACCATAACTCAAAGAGAAGCAATAATTCACATGGATTTTAGTGAGAATTATGCATGTAAGTATTCAGAAGAAATACAGTCATTTAACTTTGGAGGATCAAGACGACAAGTGGCAATGCACACGGTGGTCGTTTATACCCGCGACAAAAGTGAGTCTAACAATAATATACAAAGTTTTTGTACTCTGTCCAGTAACCTTCTACATGGAGTACCTGCGATTTGGGGCCATCTTCAACCAGTGATGAAAAAACTGCCTCCGACTATAGATATAATCCATTTCTGAAGTGACAGCCCTGTTACTCAATATAGGAATAACTTGATGTTTAGTGTTTTGTGCAGTGATCTTTTTTAAATGTACCCAAACATATCTAAAGCCACCTGGAACTATCATGAAGCTGGTCATGGTAAAGGCGCACCAGATGGCATTGGAGACACGTGCAAACGAGTGGCAGACAACATAGTAGCACAGGGTAAGGATATTGCAAACTCAGCAGCTTTAGTAAAGTGTTTGAAAGAGAGCATGCAAAGTGTAATCATTGAAGACATACCATCGGATGATATTAAACAAATGCAGCGCAAATTACCCAGGAGAAAGGTAAAAAAAAAAAAAAAAAAAAAAAAGGAACCATGTCTGTACATCACGTGGTCACTGAAAAGGACACAAGTAACAGACGATTACTCAGAATGAGAATGCTGTTTTGTTTTGATTGTACAGGCTATTGTTATCACTATGAATTAGGCCAGTACTCTAATTTTCAAATTCCAACCGAAGAGAAACTCAGAGTTGAAGACATTTATAGTAGTGATGATGATGCATCTTGTGCAAACGTTACTACTTCGGGACGCATTAAAGAGGGAAAATTTATTCACGTTAATATAAAGGGTAGGAAAAGGTCATTTCAGTACATTGCACTGTGTAGAAGTGATGTGAAGGATGGTGAAGTGGATACTGAGTATCTTATTGAATGTGATAAAGACACGAGACTATGGAAGAAAAACCTCAATGATATTACTTACAGTTGTAATGTTCATGAAGTTACTGAAGTTCTTCCACAACCAGAAATTATTGTAAAAGGACAGCGTGAGTTCTATAAATTTTAAGTGTAGAATGGTGAACAAGTACTCTGTGTGAGTTCTTTTAAATTTAATAATACATTTGCTTCTATAGTATTGTAAAAGCTAATGACCAGTCTCTTATATTTATTATTGAATACGGACAAGTCACACTCTCTTAGATAAGATCTTGTTTTATAAAAGTTGTGAAAAATATATCAATTGCATTAAATTTATACTTTCCAACAAACAAAGCTTGTATGATGAAACAGTATGTTTATTTTCAGACTTCTTGTCTTATAGCCGTCGAGTTTCAGATTAGAATTTGTGTCATAGGCTATATTCTTTAAGATAGCGTGTTGCTGTTCCTAGTTTCGCACATAGAAATGTGAATTTAAATTAGATTGAACGACTGTGATGTTACTGTTATATATCATTTTCTAAAACATACAATATATTATATACGTTAGTATGCATCTTGTAATAAAAACTAAGTATTATGTCATACATATCGCTTTATTATTTTATGTTCTCCCTATTCTTTATATAATAATATAGTTTTAAACTTTTTTCGCGCTCTGACTCTTTACTTTTTAACTATAGTGAAAGATTATCCTTGTATTATGTGAGTCCCTGGCTGCCAGTTATAAGCATAAAATTAAAAAATTGTCATTCTCCTGGCTTCGCTGTCATTCTCCTGATGCATGGATTTCTCTTTTTGCTGTAAAAATGGTGAAAATCTTAATAAATGAATTGGCCTCGACCATGAACGGTTTACATTTTTAGTGCGTATGATTAGTGCTAATTATGAGAATGATATTTTAATTAAGTTTCGCCGTTTTTAGTCCCCAAAAAGCCAATTAATTTGCAAATGACCCATATACAGGTAATTTAGAATGTCTCGTGCTTCTACTCTGAACATGTCGACTTAAAAGACCAAAAGTTGCACTTCGTAGCGTGGATATCCGCTATTTTGAAAAAAGGATGGCTGCCATTTTAAAATTTTACGTTGGCGTGCCGCTAAAATCTATACAGAAAGTTTAGTGTGCTTAGTGCTTGTACCCTGAAAATTTAAACTTAAAAGACCGAAAGTGATACCCTGTAGTATGTGTGGTACAGACAGACGAAAGAACAAATGTAGATCGAATCATCCCAGGAGCCTTCTTTTCAAATTTTGTGTTTCTTGAACAACAATACATTTTCAAACCAAAGAATGTTGAGACAAATGTAACTTCATTGTAATAACAGAATTATAAAGTTTAAAATTAGAGTATAAAACCATTCTTCCATAGGTGTACGAACACCGTGATTTAGGACGCTTTTCGTTCGTTAACAACAAAATCGCCTATCTTTCATGCCTTGTGTAGTTCGGGTTTTTTCAACATTTAAACCGAGACTGCTAATCAATTTGCTGCTCTCTGAGGTAGACTATTCTTTTGACATGAAGCATATGTTTTTGGTGTAAATTTCGTAATTATAAAATGGTTTCTTGTCTGACTTGTGTGAATCTTCACAACCAACTATGAGTACGTTTCTTTTCTTATTTCATAATTTTACCTTTTTTTTTTTTTTTTTTTTAAATATCGTCCTGTTGATAGTTCAAGTAGATAGACTGTGAGTAGAGCTTGCACTTCGTCGAAATTGGGTTCCATTTTTTTATTTACTGTATATATATATATATATATATATATATATATATATATATATATATATATATATATATATATATATATATGCTAAAATAGAAGTATTCAGATTCTGTAGGCAATAAATATAATTACTTTATGAGAGAAAAAAAATGTTTAAGAATTCATGAAAGAATGTTAAAATGTTGTTCCGATGATCTGTGAATACAGGATTGGAAATTATTAACAATGCAAAATTCATACAAGAGAATCTATTGCATTAAGAAGTGCAATATGAAAATATTTTTAAAACAGTAAAGTGCCACGTCAATCTCATGGAACGTTTAACTTTCTTTATGAGCAGCAAATTAAAACGAAATGCGCAAAGCAGAACGTTTTTTAACTTTTTGCTGTGATTTACGAAAAATCCAAACACTTTCTGCAAGCGTTTTAGTAATGGCGTAGTAAAATATAAAATTTTCAAGTGCATGAAAGCAAAAAGTTTCTAAATTTCTATTTTTCTAAAATATTTTTACTTATAGGCTTTCTGTGTATGGAGCATTATGTAGGGAGCTTATAGGGCTGTATAATAACTAAGTAAACAACCGAGAGATCTCCGTATATACAGTATTTATTTAAAAAATTACAGGTACTTTCTTTTCATCTTAAAACATGACGATGAATTATTTAAGTCTCCTTGGATCCTTCTGACAACTTGGAATGTCACCTTTTTAGATATTAATTTGTTTCCAGAAATGGACTTGAAATAATTGTGGTATTGACTATCGTATTTGATAAAGCCATTTCCAAAAATTTCCTTTTTCTGTTGTAACCAGCAAGTAGTCAGTTTTTCTGGATGTAAGCCAAATTATCTGTTTTGCCAGTCTCTTCAAATGAAAGATCACTGTCTACAGGGCGGTTAGTCATAAGACCCCAGCTTTTACAAATCGTACTGAGGTGGCCATTTCCTAAGTATTGCAACCACGTTATAACCACGACATCACTGCCATGTGATGAGCAGTGGCTCAGCAAGAATCCTGCCACCGGACAGCTGTCTGCTAGTGTCTCGACTCTGCTGCATGCGCTGTAGCACTAGCAATTGCATCGCTCGTATTGGTGACTGTACATATCGCTTACTCTTCTCTTTCGTTTCTTTCAAGTTAATCGGTATATTATCATGACTATCAAACGTTGAACTGTTCCGAATCGTATTTTATTTACGAAGAAGAAAATCTTTCCACAACCGAAATTTAAATTACAGAGTAGACAATCTTTCTGCAGCCCATATTTTCTTTCTGCGACATAGTCGCACCGTGCTTGTTGACCTCTGGGAAATGAAATTACAAACAATAATGAATTTATTGGATCGTTTTCAAAAAAATGGCATTGAGATCAATGTACTTTTGGCAGCGGTGTTGAAGCTTTTCTAGCCCATGAAGAAAGAAAGAAAGAAAGAAAAAAGATTTTCCCTCAAATCAGCTCTCGGCAGCCTGTGAGACGTCAGAAATGTCCTCAAAACGGTGCCCCTTCAGGTGTTCTTTCAGTTTGGGAAATAGAAAATAGTCAGAAGAGGCTAGAACTGGGGAGTAAGGTGGGTGGTGGACCAATTGAAAGGCGGCCAGTTTGGCAGCAATAATATCATGCAACATCATGACCCCTTTTATGAGCTTTTCACGGCTTTTATTCATAATTGCCTCTTCCAACAGGTCTAGAAGATTAGCATATTCTCTGGTGATATACAAGCGTCATTCGGTAGATAGTCTACCATTATATCATCATCTTTGTCCCAGAAAACGGACGCCAGAACTTTTTGACCTATTTCTAGGTACTGAACTGTTTGGAGTAGGGGCAACCATTATGGCACCATTCCTTCGACTGTACCTTGGTTTCGGAATCATAAATATGGAGCCAGGCTTCATCTTCTGTCACTAATCTTCATTTGTCTTTTCAACATGGGCCAAGGTGGCTTCAGATGCTTCGACATGTTTCTTCTTTCGATCCGTACTCAAAAGTTTCGGCACCCATTGCGCTGAAAGCTTGCGCATGTTTAGGACTGTGCTAATAATATAACCAACTCGCTCCCTGGAAATGTCCAGTATCTGGGCAATCTGTTTGGATATTCAACGGTCCTCAAGCTGGTTTGCTGGTCTGTCGAAGTTGACAGCGTTCCACTGCGGGGCTCATCTCCACCATGAAATCGCCACTCTTAAACGTGATAACCAAGTTTTTACACAGCTATATGAAGGACCTTCTCCTTTAGCGTTTGGCACATCTCTGTATGAATTTCCTTTGCAGACTTTCCCTGGAGCCATAAGGACTTCATAACGGTCCTCAGAATGTGAAACTTCTTCGCGCCTCTTCCGTCTCACCTTCTGCCTGCAATGACAGATGTTGTACAATTAGGATTCAATTTATTTTATCACAGTTACATGTTAAGATATGAGGCTTTCATATGACAACAATTTTGTTTGTCTACTTAAATTTAAAGGGAACAAAGCCAGGAACTTTTCAGTCCTCCTCGTATAAGTGGAAATCTGGGGCAAGTTCCATGTAGCTCACACATAAACTATATGCTCTGAACCGTATCTTGTAAAATCAAGATCTTCGATGCTATAATACACCTCTGAACTTCACTATATTTTAGTACTACTTACGTGTATATACATGGTCGTAGCTAAGCTGAGACCACTCCAGCCGACCGCAAGAAGTTTAAATTAATTTTCACTTTAGGCCCTAGAACTGCTGGTGTTAGAGTACACAGAGGGAGCGGAATACGCATAATGAGTGACATAAACCTCTCACAGAGTATAGTAATCAACAGCGATCCTAGGTATGCATGTCTTTTTTTCTTTTTGTTTGTTTGTTTGTTCTCATCTCGCTATACAAATTTAATTCACTTCCTTTTTTCCTCTTTTCATTTTTGCCGCTCACTGCCACATTTTCGGTAAGGATTCGTGCCTCCAAGAACCATTTTTCCGCTGAGAATATAAAACATGACTTCTCTTATTTTAAGTGTACTATCTCAACGCAATTTTGTTACGATGCTCCATGTACTTCAGATACCTATGAACAGCCTAATGTCATTACTAATTTTGACACTTTGATCATAAGTTGGATAAATGCCTACCTATCCATTTTGTCACGAAAAATATAAAAATCTTTTTGACTGCTACATCTGTGCTCAATTTCGTTCTCTTCGATGGCGTCGATTTCAAGATTTTGGGCTGAGACTTTTGCTTCTCACATTTTTCCACAGCAAAAAGAAAAAAATAAAAGCAAACAAAAACGTCAGTATCTACTTAAATTTGGTCGAAATCAGCTTAGAAAACGCTACTCGCAATGAACATTATCATAATGATCCAAGTCCTGAATATTTCCGCAAATAAATTTTACTATTTTCCTTAATTTTGCAATATTTTGAGATGTGAAAAATGTACGGAAGTGATAAGCACACTTTAAAGTGTATAGTTTTATACAGAATGAAATGATCAGAGATTACGTATAATAAATTAACATTGCTGTGGAAAATATTTTACTTAGTTTTTACCATATCTCTAATGGTTAACAATTCAATATATAATGATAGCCTTGAATAGTGGTGTTTGTGTTTACTTTCAGGCTCATATGAAGTTTCCTCCTGATTATCCATATTCGCCTCCAAGTATACGCTTCTTAACGAAAGTATGGCATCCAAACGTATATGAGGTAAGCATATTTAGTAATAAGCCTATTTATAACAACTGGAAAAGTAAAAAACTTCAAAGAGAATTGTGGATATGTTACTGAACCAGAATGGCCAATGACATAGTAAGGAACATATATTGGTGTACAAAAATATCAATAAGAATAGATCAACTACCAAAATGTTGACAATAACCAATACATTGACGAGCAAATATGTCACAAGCAAGCAAATTTGTCGACTGCCGAAATGTGAACAATCAAATATATCTACTGTCAGAGTATCTAACATCTCGACGAAAAGAAAAAAAGGAAATTGAGGCCTTATAACCAGCACTTTCAATATCAAAGGCGTGTACTCCACGAGATCGTACGTACTCTCTGCTGTCTAGCGTTTTTCAATATTCACAAATTATGAACTGAAAATTATCTTCCCTGTTTTCATATTTATTGATTTAAATTTACATTCACTGTTTTTGTTGAACTCTATCCTGGATATATGGTTAGCGTATCCGCTCTCGGCGCGGGAAACTCGAAATTGATTCCCAATGGAAGCTCATGGTTCGGATCCCATGTTAAGCTGAACGTCTACGTCTCAAATAGACTTGCTGCTAAAGGGACCACAGTGGCGACAGACCTTGAAATTCGGGATCAGGGAATTTCGGAAGACCAGAAATAGTCTGGGAATTTCGAGATGTTAAGAACGAGATTTTAAAAACATTTGAAGTTAAGATCATAAGACTACAGGGTGAGGCAGAAGTCCATCACTAAACTTGTATTTTTGAAACGGCTTGAGAAAAGATGACGAAACTTTGCATGTGGGTAATTGGGGTGGGAGCGCACCAGATGGTGCCATTTGGCATCATTGCGATCATCTTGAAATCCGCTATTTTGAATTCAGGTCTAATATTTCATATGGAAAGGAGGACATGCGACACATAATTGTAAACTAGAATTTCACCAGAAATACAAATCTGAAGTTATTTTTCACCTAACTTGAAACAGTAATGGAATTTTATGAAGTAAACATTGCATATTACATTATGTAATAGGTTTTGACTTGTCTTTTCAAGTGATGTAACATGGCTCTCATTCGCCTACAAAGGATGAAAATGTTCTCATCAGTGAGGAACGCAGTGCCGGAGCCATCGCTGATGACTTCAATGCCCGACATCCAGAGAGGAACATGCCAGTGTCACGTATTTTGCAGAAATTTCATGTTTCTGGATCTGTACACGTCAGACAAAGCAGTTGACGTCCGAGGATAGCAACAGATGAGGCAACAGCAACGGCAGCTGTAGGATCCTTGGCAAAAAGCCCGCAGCGTAGTACTAGACGTTTAGCTTCAGTTTCAGGTGTAAGTCAGAGATTGCAAACAAACAAGTGGCATCCATACAGACACCACCTCACCAATACCTAACGGAGGATGATCCAGATAAGAGAATGCGGTTTGCAGAATGGGCTGTGCCGAAGTGAAACGAGGATCCCATGTTTCCTCTTAGTGTTTTGTTCAGTGATGAACGGTAAGCTCACGAAACAGAATTACCGTTATTGGTCAAATATAAATCCATATAGACAGATGGCTCGAAGGTAATTCGTGTAGAAAAGGTGATGGTATGGTGTGGGATATGGAACACTCGTATCATCGGGTTATTCTTCATCCATGAGAACCTAAATGGGGACAGATATCTTGACATGCTGCAGAGTAGATGTTCCCATCACCTCTCAACCCTGATGATTTCCCTGCCTTTTTCCAACAAGATGGTGCACCTCCTCACTATGCATTGTGTGTCAGGGGATGGGTTGATGCACAATTCGTGGGCCAGTGAATTGGTAGTCGGGGGCCAGTTGAGTGGCCACCCCGTTCACCCGACCTATCATCCTTAGACTTATATCTCTGGGGCCATCTCAAAGCACTTGTTTATCAGGAAACAATCACTGATCTCGGACACCTCGAGCAACGTTTCAGGCTCGCTTTAACTCTGTGATGCCGGAAGTGTTATTATTTGTCCATCAGGACTGGAAAAAGTCTTGCATTATGTGTAGCATACAACGGGGAACACATAGAGCACATCTTGTGGGATTCAACATGCAGTGTTTACTTCAAAAAATTTCATTACTGATTAAAGTTAGGTGAAAAATAACTTCAGATTCGTATTTCTGGTGTAATTCTAGCCTAAAATCACGTATCGCATGCCCTTTTCCCATTTGAAATATTGAGCCTAAATTCAAAATGGCGGATTTCAAGATAGCCGCCATGATGGTACGGACCTATCCCAATTACCCACATGCAAAGTTTCGTCATCTTTCCTCGAGCAGTTTCAGAAATACAAGTTTAGTGATGGACTTTTACCTCACCCAGTATTTCATATGTGGTTGAGTGCTTGCTTCTTAATTGGCAACTTTAATGTTAGAAACTTATGTCTTCCACTAACGATATGTAACAAACCTATGTTCTGTAGTTGTGTGCAATACCTTTTGCTTTCACTTGTGCAGTGGAATATCATATTGGTTAATTATCCACAAAATGCAGTTGGATCAACGATGAGCTGTTAAATTCAGTTTCGACATACCCATAATTCCATACTTTTTTCTTCTTTATTCCCACTAGTTTCATTTTGTTGGTTTGCTGTCCTGCACTGAGTCTAGCAATCTAGCATATCACAAATGAAAGGATTATGGAATACTGTTACTTGTATATGAGCTTCTGTGCTTTATGTATTTAAATTAACAAAGAGTGAATACATACATGAAAATACATATTACCAGGGTGGAAAAAAATCATGATTTTTTTGAAAAAAATCATTTTTGTTGATTTTTTTGATTTAAATCGATTTTTTTGATTTAAATCAAATCTTTTTCTTCGTATAATACAAGTCGCGAACTGAAGAAAAAACATTAAGAATTAGTATTAAATGTTAATTATGTCATTTAAGTGAAAGTACTGGGTTTTAATTTTGAATTAATTCCCAATCGTTAACCTATTTCAATCCCAAACAATGTTTCTTAAGCATCAAGGAAAAAGTACAGCAATGTATATCAACATGACACTTTTCTTTTCACGAAAGTAACTGATATTTGGCAGGGGCATATTTTTAAACAATTGGATCTAGCTAGCGGCACGAAATACATATAAAGTACATAAATTTCGCCTAAAATTAACTAACTCACTCTATGACCTATGGAACCCGAAGGTTCAATGCCATGTTCACAAAAGCTCTCCTGACTTCTATCCTTAGTCAACTGAATCCAGTTTCTATTTTGTATTCTTATTTCTGCGAGATCCATCTTAATATTGTCCTCCCATCTGCGCCTAGGTCTTCCTAATGGTCGTTTTCCGATTGGACTTCCAGTTAAAACTTTGAAAGCGTTCATACTTTCTTCCATCTTGGCTATATGTCCTGCCCACCTGAGCCTCCAAGATTTGGTCACCCTAACAATGTTTGGTGAACGGTATAAATTATGCAGATCCTCATCATGAAGTTTTCGCCATTCCTCATTTCCGTTCCTGTTGGTTCCGAATATTCGTTTCAGGATTTTATTCTCAAATACTTTGTCTGCGTTCTTCCCTCAGCGTAAGCGACCATGTTTCACAACCATACAGCACAACAGGCATAATTATCGTTTTATATGTTTTAAAGCTTCAAATTCCTCGACACAATTCGCGACGATAAGAGATTTTGAACTGAATAATAACACGAATTCCCTGCTTTTAGTCGATATTTAATTTCTTCGTGAATATCGTTTTCTGATCCTATATATTAGCCGATGGCAGAACTTTCTTTGTCTTTATGCGATGAGCTTTTGTAAGTCAAAAATTTTCTGCAGGAATTCCAAAATAAAAAAATCAAGATGATCAGTTCAATCAGAAGAAACACTTGTGATTGTTAAAAATATGCTTTATGTGACGTCAAAAACGGTTCAAACGCGAGTTGTCCGTGCATTTAAGACATCTATACATAGCAGGCACGTTTTTATACTTTTTTTGTTGGCTATTTTATTTCCTCTGACAATTTTTCCTGCGATCACATCGCAGATCGCGGCATGTTCTGCAATAGGGTCAAGTATCCACTTTATCAAAAGTATTATTCGATATTTTAACGCATCCAAAATTTGTCGTATTACGATCCCGAGGAACTTCTATGTATTTAGTACATACATTTCGCCCAAAATTTTAAAATCTATTTTTTTTTTTTTCGGAGAGGGGATCGGATCCCTATTATTTGGAAACAATCAGACGTGAACACAAAAGAGTTTTCGTCTTAAATGTCCATGGTGATTTCACCGTTGGAATAGAAATTTTAAAACCCTGTGTTACAAAGAGAAGAAAGCAGGGTTCACCCGTAACCCGTTCAAACGGGATTTTCCCTGATCGTTCCCTACATAATACTCGTTTTCATATTGTGCGTACATACATTTGAGTCTCATTGTATTATGATTATTATCTTCCATAATCGAAATAACAGAAGAGAAACGGGATTTTACTTACTTTCACTTTAAATTAATTCATTTCAAAATTTGATTTAAATCAACGATTTTTATTTAAAAAATCAAGTGATTTAAATCTTGATTAAAATCGTGATTTAAATCAATCCACTCTGCATATTACGAGTTGATGAATATACCTGATAAAGTTGCACTTCAGAGTATGCATTGAGTCAGTACTTAGCGGCTAGCCGAAATAATTTAATCGATCGAACTCGTGATCTTTAACCTAGGAAAGATACTTTTCCCTTAATCTACGCAAGGTAAAACGCTGAGGCTCAGTATAATTTTTTGTGCGTTTTTAGAGTAAAATTGTTTTCTCTTTGTAATCTTTGAATATGTTTTTATTTATTCCAATACTTTTTTATATTTTCACAATACATTGTAAGGCCTATTTTAGTGTATTATACCTTTTAAGGTACAATACTAGAATAATGTCAATCATGATAATTATATCAAGGTTACAAAGGACACCGTACAAGAAGCATTGCATTTCCTCGTCTGTCCGATTTGGGTGATCTTTGGATATGATGTACTTGAGGACCCCTCGGTCAATTGTTTATACGTGGCCAACTCCGTATGACCAACTCTGTGACCTCCAAAGGTCCCAGATGGTCACGAGTTTTGTCGGAGCTGTCCCAACTTGACATACAAACTGCAGTAGTGGTTTCATGGAAGGTCACAAATCGTCACGTGTTGTGGGAGATGTCAGCCGGCAGATTTGTCCTACCATTGCCCGAAGAGGGAACTTGGACTCTTCTGTCCACACAGCTCCCTTGCGTAACCCATGTACCACAGCAGACTAGCAACGTGTGCGCAGAAACAAATAGTTCTGTCTCCGCGTTTGCACGTGCAGTACCAACCTAATATTGAATCTTCGAATAAATCCTCGGTGTCGTCTTCGGGATGCATGTAGCTGGGTTCTTTAAATACAATCCAAAGTTGATGTTTGACGGAATCTGAGAACCGGGAGAACGTTCGTGCACGCAGTAATTGCACCTCAAACTTATATCGCCAGTCACGTTGTACCTTGCTTTGAACGTATGACGGAGCTAGCTTAAGCTGGTAAACCCCTAGTGTCAGGACGCGCAACTGCATTTCCGAAAGCACTGGAAATTCTGGCGAGTGCTCGGATGTCATGGGAATCCAGTTATTCCGCCATTTAAGATTCCCCTTGTCCAACCGAGCTTTCGAAACGTTCGGCTGGTTTTCCAGGTCAAGCATCTTCCTAGCAGATTCAGGCGTTGCACCCGCCATTTCAATGGTGGGGCGATACTTATTCAGTAGCGCACACAGAATTATATAGCTCCGATATTCGGGACATGAGGGGCTGGAACCATGTCACCGAAAAACTTAAACATTGATTTTATATGCCCATTCCGGGATTCCACAAACCATTTGCATTTTTGTAACTAGTCGTGATTCATTAGCTCATCCGTAGGATATTGTTTCAACCTCTTCATCAGATAATGTGGCATTTTAGTTTGTAGTCCTAATTGCTGTAAAAAATCAAGCGCGTCACGATAACACCTTTCTATTAGAAGGGTATCGTAGTTCTATAGCCAACCTATTAGACCCTCCTCTCCTTTTAGTCGAGGAGTAAGGCATACGCGTCGTTATTTCGGCCATCTGGGAAGTAAGGAGCATGGACGTCTAAAATGTAGCCGTTAGCCATTATCGGCTTGCCAAGATGCAGCCCTTTTTAGCCGCTGGACCAAGATTCAATGGAACAAACTTAGCCATGAATATCTTTCACACTCGCGAAACCAGTAAGCTGACATGCGCTGTGCTGTTGTAACTAAATACACATTTTAGAAAAGAATCAGATAGCCCTTGCTTTAATTTTGTTAAGAATATTAGAAGGTTCCGTTTACTGCAGGTGATCTTTCTATCACGTTTACATGGCTTGGCAACTGACCGTTAAAATCATTAAAGTGATCTTTGTGTAATCTAGTAAGGGATCTGAAATCTTCGTCTTGCAAGAGCGTTTCGTCATGGAATTGCCTCGATGGCTGAGATGCGGCTTCCCTGAATCCGGCGAACTATTAGGTAACTTCACGTGCGTTCATGTACACTTTCCGTGTCATTCCAGTAATTCCAGGCAATAGAGTGGAAAGTATGAGTGATTTACTTAAGAGGCGCTCCTTGCACACTCTGGAACCCTTAATTATGAAGAAGTTCCTCTAGAAACTTACCGGTACAGCTATTCTGGCTTTAAGCGTACATCTGTCAGGTTCTCAGTGCTCTGACATAGACGCGAATGGAGATATGTGACAACAAACTGAAAGATTATGGGAATTGTAACCTCTTCGTCTTTAGGCTCATTATTCGCTTGTGGCAGTTAGTGTTCTATCTACTGTCATTGTCTAATTCTTTTGACGGCATCTTGGCCTCTTCTCGATACTGTCGTATCACATCCTTCATTTCATCGCTCTTTGGTCCAGTAAACCTTCTCATGATACCGGCTCGAAACGTCCTTCCGCATACGCAGCACGCCATTTTCAAACAATGGTTGGACGAAGGATGTCACTTTCAGCTGACTTTGAGATCCCATGCACCCTCACAGTCTCCCCACCTTAACTTGAGACTCAGCTCTTTCAGGTCCACTGCCGCTATCACTTAACCGGGTTAATTAATTACTTCTATTTCAAGGCTTCGTTTCAGATCTCTTTATATCTACTATTCCTATCTTCACAATAATTTATTTTCTTGTAACTTCCTTACAATATCTGCAACTAATACTTGCACAATTAAACTGAGTTTGCATGGTATGTACCTGAAACACCTTCTCTCCGACTCATTTCTTTGCACACGTCCATTAGAACAACTGACGTTTCTACAGGCAAGTGCAGCGACTTCAAGTCTAACCAGCCTCGTGATCTTTGACTTCTTCAGATTACACGGTTTGTTATGTGAATAATCCTCCTTTGGCGTAGCCCAGTATAACATACAAATATTTTTTATATGCCAAGTTTGAATCAGTTCTGCCAATACCCGTTGTTTGACATTTGGTGGCCTCTGGAGGGCGCAGGGTTGGTCATAGGGAGTTGGCCCCATATAAATAATAGGCCGGGGGTCCTCAGCTACAACATATCCAAAAATCACTCGAATCGGACAGACGAAGAAATGCAATACTTTTTGTATGATGCCCTTTAAGATTTTAAGGAGTTTTAAGTTTTTCAGTTCTGCCTAAATGAAGCAAATTAGACTCCCAAATACACAAAGTTAGTATTTTTGTTCACTGCAATTCATGAAAACTCTCTCGGAACCCGCATCTTGAAACAATTCATAATGACTTTCCAAACACTTCAGGCATCATCTTGACACCCGAGTGTGCTCTCCACATACATTTTTCGTACACACATCACATAGTTTTGTGTATTTTGTTCTTGCATGGACAAATGTGACATTGTCTTATTTTATTCGAAAGTTCCACGCCAAATTCTGTTTGCTGTGACATTCAAGCTACACAATCGTTCAGTCGTTTATAGTTGCAAGAAGGGTTTCTGTAAGCCAATTTTAGAGCTTATCTGATTTGCAATTGTACTAATTCTATAGCTAAATCAACCAAGAATTGATGTAAGTCATTTTGCTTATGAATTAGATGCCATTGATATTGCAAAGCAATATGTAGGCTGCGAACACGGACAAATCAATCCAGTTCATAAGCATCTGTTTGTTTTACGTCTGCAGGAATAGTTGCGAACTATCTGGTCCTGGATATCAACTTCTTCTTTAGTGCTATTGTTGTACAGAATGTTGTCTGGTTTATTTGATCCTGCTGCAGTGGTAGCATTAGTGATGCATACTTGATAATAACACTACGGATCTGTTATTATTGTAGAGGCACATAGGAAACAAGCGTGGATTGCTTTGTGAATCCTCTTATAAATCTCTTATTTTTTTCTTAGTGTCTACAATGGTAAGACCATTTTGTAACAATCTTCTCGTTAGCGGAAGCGAAGCAAAAATCATCACAAATAAAATTCCTTTTTGTACCGTCAAACGGTTCTACTGAACTCGCTACATCATCTTCAGCTTCTTATTTTATCCAAGGTAAAGTATGACTTTCAGTTGATATGCTGTATTAGAATCTGTTGCGTAATGAAATACACATATATAATTCCATGTATCCGCCAATTCCCAGTTCTAGCCGTTTTACCCTCTCGGAATATAAATGGCATTAAAATTCTTTACTGCAAAATAATTCCTGAAAATAAAACAACCAGCACTGACAATTAACGTCCACACATCGAGTGAGCGCGATAGTTACGATAGAAGGGTAGAATAGGTTCGTATCAGTTTCAAATTACTGCAAATCCCAATTTCAAATAACAACTAACAAACTTTATTTTGTGAAATTTAGTAACAAATAACATGAACGAAAGTAATAAAGTCTTGCAGTGAACTAAATCAAATCTCAAACACAACATCCAATGAGAAAGTAACACACATTAACTTTTTTTTTCTTTTTTTCAAGATTTGTTTGACACTAGAATCTTTAGATATAAAATCCCCACTTTAAACGCAATAAAGCACTTCTTATCGAAACTTTAAATGATAAGGAGAATTCTCTACACAATACGAATGACCAGGGTTAGCTACTGAAACTTATAGTTAAAAGCAAACATCCAAAAGGGGTTTTATTCAAATAGCTTAACCAAGGCATTTAATGGTTACGTAAGTTGTCCGAATCCAAGGTTTCTTTCATTTATTTTCTCTTTTTATTCTTTCTTTTCCAAACAAGACAATAAGGAAAGTGAAATGGAAGTTACTAATGCAAATAAGAATAATTACCATACATACCAGAAACTGTTTCATTCATTTTCATTTTTTTTATTATTTTTTTTTATTTTTATTTTTTATTTTTGTCTCCAAACCTGTTTTCCTTCCTGAGCAATTTAGTGGTTAGATTTTTTTTTTCAGTCTCCTTACAGCCAAAATCCAGTAGTTCCTGTCTTCGTAACTTCAAATATCAACACCTCCATTTCACAATTCCCATTATCGTGTTTTCGAACTTCACTCGGGCAGTACCTAAGTTAAAATACGCCGTCCGCTAGTTAAGCAGCAAGCAGCTGGCTGCAGCGACAACTAGCGACACAGAGCGGAAAGCTCGCGCACTTCCACCACAGGCACCCAATTACCCAGGCCAGGGTCACCCAATTACGAGTTCTCACGAAGCTATTGCTATTTTAAAACTGAGATTTTATTAACAAACATCTTACATATTTTTATTTTTCGACTAAACGCAACAAATCATAAACTAAGAATATCTTAATTTCGTATTTGTACGGCTTCGAACGTATATACTGTCGAAATCTACATCTTTCTCTGAATGGCACTCACTAGCCATTTATCAATTTTGAGATTCTCCGAGCAGCCTAGGCTCCCACAGTTCTCTGAAGGCTGCAAATTTATCTTTTCCCCTTCCTACACTTCTGGTTGTTGCATAATCAAACTTCAAGTACGTCATGCATTTATGAATCTTTTCAGTCAGATTGTTGTCTGAAATATGGATGTTGCACATAAACGACTTCACGTTACCCTTCACTCTAATGATTACTTTTTAGACATCCTCCCGCAATAAACATCCTAGTCTAGGCATCAGGACTTAAAAATTGAGTTTTAAGTGCAAATCATGTAACAATTTGGCATCCGATATTTTTTTGAATATGTGCCCATCACTGATCACAAAAATGCCGGATGCCAGAAAAAGCACCTCACGGGAGGGGAGGAGGGGAAAGACGAAATTTTAGTAGTTTCTATTATTAACTATATCTCCGTAACCATTGAAGCTAGAACATCCGAACTTTGTTTGTCTAATTGTCTTCTACAATTTAATCTTAGTGCATTTATGAGCTAAATATAATGGTTTTCTTGTAATTTTCATTTTTTACTCGTATTGGTTGCGCGTGACGTCTCGTGTTTTTTTTTTTTTTTTTTTTTTTTTTTTTTTTTCATAGCCAGATTCCTTACAAGATCGAATTCGGGAAAATGTTTCCTTTAAGTGTAGCTCCTACGAGTACGTTAAACTGTGCCGACTTGACGATAAAATCATGAATTAACGTTTCCACATTATAATATAATGTAGAATGTTTAATCGTAATAACGAAGAAACTAAGAGAGACAGAGAAACGAAACTTTGCACGAAGCAAGTAGAAAAAGGATATTGCCCGTATACTGACAAACATCACCGGATGAACAATGTTGCCAACCCAAGAGAAAGTTGGGGCCGCGATGGCTCAGTGGTAGAGCATTCACCTCTGGTACTTGGGGTCCTGGGTTCGATCCCAGCCCCCGCCAAGTGAACTTTGTGGTGGACAAACACCATGTACGTGGGTTTCCTCGGGGTTCTCCCGTTTCCTCTCACTCTTCATTCCACCATTTATTACTCATCATCACTGTCTCCTTTAGGCTAACAGGCATAACCGTGGGATGTAAAACTCAAAGTTTTCATTTTCATTTTCCAAGAGAAAGTTGTGTTTTTGTAAATCGAATGACCTAAATTGGATATCATCGTTGGAAGCATCAATGAAAATAAAGACAAAAGAGATGATAAACGCAGATCAGTGTTGCAGACTTTTCGAGAAATGACGTGAAACATGTGTTAAATTCAAACGCTATGGCGCACACAGGGAATGAGATACTAATGTTTCGTACACCTTAAATTAACTATTGACAAGAACTGTTCACGCTGACTTCAAATCTAGAAGGCTCCGTTGAACAGTATTGCCATCAACAGAAGAGAGAAGTTGAGTTTGGAAAAGGTACAATAACTCGGAAAAAGTCAGTAGTGCAGTATGGTTTAAAACCTATAATGCAAGACAGTAGAGCATGAGGAGCAGATCCGTGATTATGTGAGATCGATAAGTCGCGTACTGACCGAGATATTCGGTATCTTGTTAAAGCTGAGAAGTAAGGTTTGTAAAAAATGGCAAAGCTGCACAGTTGGTAGGAATCCTAACAACCTGGTCAGGATGTCCTGGTTAGGTGGTCCTAACAACAATGAAAACAGTGCAATTTGCATGGGTTTATGCACTCGTAGGTTTTCGAGGTCGCTGATAGCGATGATGTCAAAAGTGATTTATCGATCTCACATAACACGGTAAACTCGTGGCAAAAACAATAAAGCTCTTCGTGGGTGATACCGGCAATGTCTGAACCGTCGTATCCTCTTACTAATGACATTGTAAGTAAATGTGTATCAACCAACGTTGCCATAATTTTGGTCCCCGTTATACTCTGATTTATGACTTACACATGTGGATTTAAGAGGTCACTTTCTTCTCTCTCTTTTTTCCCCCTTGCCGTGGGTTTGGGATTCCACTTTGCTCTTGTCTCCCCCGCCAACGAAAGTTAGATGCTCTATTTTGTGTTAATGCTAGTAAAAAAAAAAAAAAAAAATAATAAAAATAAAATAATAATAATAATAATAATAATAAATAAAAAAATAAAAGATTTTCAAGTACTCTACCACATCAATATTTTAATATTTCAGAGTACACGATATTTTTATTGTCTGATCTATCTATAGCAAGAAATCATGTGTAATATTCACTATTTAATGCAAATGTCATAATTTATTCTTAAAAGTATGTTTTAAAATACCAAATATACACCACTTTAAACTATTAAGAAGAATGAATTCTGTTATTTATTTATTTAGCTTATTTCAACTTTGTTTCAGTAAAATTGAGAATATTAATTAAATAAACTGTACTACCGTTCCGTTTAAATGAATCTCTGGTTTAACAACATAATCCTTAAAAGAAATAAGCATTTACTCGTGCACGACTTTTATTTTTAAAACACCAACAATGAATAAAATATTTGTTTTTAAATGAGCAAATCAAGAAACTGCTTTCTGCAATCGATTTAGTGTCCCAAGAATACGTTTTAATCATCTTCTTGAATTCGCATAGTTTGGAAGTGTTAATTACAGTGAAACGGTACTCACTTGTTATGTCATCAAAATGTGTATGCTAAAGTGGAGGAATAGGGTTTGAAATGTATGTCAAAAATAGGATATTTCGCGACATGTTAGGGAGATGAAACAGTATATAAACTACCGCTTCTTCTCGCATCTCTCGTTTATCTGCAATCCGATGTCCCATGCCATTTTCTAACATTTATGACAGCTCATAACTCAGTTACGCCGACGCATTTCACTGTGAGTCACATTGACTTTCTTTTGTTTTAATGTGTGGAATCATCTCCCAAACGTTATAACATATATTCTGTTACACCATGTATATATGAGTCCCAGATAATTAACCCGGGAACGGTCGACAGGTGAGCGCAGCGCTCACCCTGGTTTATATTTTCGTTTCAAAGCCGCCCTAGTGGGGTCACAGACTTGAGGCGCCGTCTAGCTGTCTCTTGATGTGTCTTGTGTGTGAGAGTCAAGTATAACCTTTTCATTCTCTTCTGTTGGAGTAGTATTGGCCTTATAAATGTGACTATGCGTATTTTATGAGCGCCACGCTCACCTGTCGATCGACGGCGTGAGTGATTTTTCCGAGATCATGGACAACAAGGAGGAGCAAATTCAGCTACGGCTTGCGAAAAACAGAAGAAAACGGTACGATATGCTGCCTGTCAAGTGCCAGTCTGTGGGAAACACACTGTCAGCATCTTCTGGAAGTGTAGTGGGTGACATCAGTACAGTGATGAGACATGGAGTAGAACAGCGTCTTATTGAAATATGTATCAAGAGACATAAGTAGAGTGTTTACAATAAAATATTTATATTTTTAATTTCATCAGAAATTTCCAACTCAAAATATAAATAGTATAAACATATGCAGAACATATACTGAAAACTCGCTCTGATTATGTAAATATTTTTTTAAGAAAATGTAATCCTTATGTGATAGTGACAATAAAAATGTTATTCTATGCGACAATGATAATCAACTAATTGTATTGTTTATGGGATAACAGAAGTTGGTTTCATAAGAAACTTTGATAATAAAAATAGATATAACTTGTAATAAGAAATGGTTTTATATAAACGCATTATAAATTTTATTTGCGATTTAATTTTAATAATAATAATAATATTATTATTAATAATAATAATAATACATCAGAAAATGTCAACATATAGAAATGTGTTCAAAATAAATTCCATGTAAAGTCATAAACAGCTATAGAAACGATTATATTGTAAGTGAGCGCCGTGCTCACCTGTCGACCGCTCGCGTCACAAATCAACACTCGACCGTTCCCGGGTTAATAGTTCATAAATTTAATGATTCTTCCAATGTTCAGTGCCAAATTTGTTTTGAAAAAATTTCTTTCAACATTTTTAAAAGATGGAAATTTTCGTAAGAAAATTCTTGCGCTTACTGAAAAAAAAAAAAAAATAAATGTTATTGAAGAAATTAGTTTAAAGAATTTTGTTTGAAATTTTTGTTCGTAAATTTTCAAAATTTTTGTATGAGATGTTCGGTAGAAAACTTTTGCACTCGCTTAAAATTTGGAAATGCTTCGTTTGTTTCAAAAATTGTCTTAAAGTTTGTTCGAAAATTTTGCACTTACTGAAAATGAGAACTTTCAGTTTGAAAACTTTCGTTTTAAATTCAATTTGAAAATTGTTAGCTTAAAATTTCGTTCTCACTGATTTTCTATATATTTGCACTCAGACGAATTTTACTTTGAAAATTGTTTGAAAAAAATTTTAGTTGAAAAATTGTTTTAGAATCTTTTTGAAAATTTTCCTTAAATTTTTAGTTCAAATTTGTGTTAACGGAACGAGCACCCTGGTCATGTAATTCATATGGTTATGTGCTTCAGTAAATTAACACACTCGAGGCTAAATTAGGCCAAAACCTCTGAAATTCCAATTGTGAGTAATTGTTTACACATGAAAGGAGACAACATGGCATACCCAACATTATAGAAATATATATCTTAATCCTAGAAAACATTGTAAACAAGTTTAGTTTCTAATAATTTCCAAAATCTAAGGATGTGCCAATACATTCCTGTCAGAAATTTAAGTGCTACATCATGTTTTATGAAAGAAAGATAACTCGTGTCATTCTGTAAGACCATATCATGTAGCAAGGCTTCATCAAAGATAAATTAGGTGAATCTGTCACGTGCTAAAACATACTACTTGCATGTACTTTTGGCAGCTTTTTTTTCCCCTCATATGAAAGGAAACAAGCAGAATCAATCAAGTTTACAGAAGTGTATTTTCAAGTCCTAGAAAACATTTATGATTTTTTTTTTTTTTTTTTTTTTTTTTTTTTTTACAGTTCCTAAATGTAAAGAATGAAATGTATCCTCTACAATTTAATAGCACATCCATGTACTCATGTTCTGTGAAAGAGAATAGATACCTGTACTTATCCATGTAACGATATAATGTAGTAAACCATAATCAATGGGGATAAATTAGGTCAGTAACCTACCATATGGTAAAACGTATTGATTACATGTATTTTTCGCATATTTTTCAAAACATGGAAGGAGAGAAGCAAGACCACCTAAGTTCGCAAAAGTCATATATTCAAGTACCAGAAAACATTTCTTTATTTTTGTTTTGAATCAACCACATTTTTTTTTTCGATTCCCAAATTTAAGGGGTGATTTTATGTACTCTTTTCAGCTTTGAAAGAGGAAGCAGGGACCATCAGTGTACCCATGCCATATAAAATCTCTGTGCTCATCTATATATTCATATATTACAAAAGTCTCATTAAAGAGGATAAAGTATGTCAAAAACTTCTCAATTTTTGGTAAGTTTTTAACCCATAAAAGGGAACGAGATCGGACCACCTAAATTTACGCACAAGATTTCCTGAATATGAGTGTACCTCTGTATATTGTGGTTCACAATTTTTCGCGTTTATTACATTTTTCATTCCGCCTTTGGCTGAAGTTGTGATTAATAAGTGAAAATGATAGAAGCAGTTCCTTGTATGAGTTACCAAAAAATATTTAAAAACTAGTAAAGTAAGCAAAAAATTAAGTAAATCCTGGCAATCATGTTTTCGAAGGATTTTTGTAGTAGGGAAGGGAAATTCAGAATTCCTAAGGAGGTTGGTAATGAACAGAACGGAGGGAGGGAAAACAGTATAACATTGAATCTATTGGTTTAAACTTAGTGTCTAGATTGTCTGTCTGTTAAATACATTAGCTTCAAGATTTCATATGCAGATATAGGAAAAGAGGCTCGAACTCCTTCGTGAGGCTCGAACCGACCTGCTAAGACTAAGAAAGTTCAATGACAGGTATAAAGTAGGAAGCTACGTTGGCGGAGTCTCCGTGGATGAGTGAGTATTATAAGACTATAAACTCGTAAAGAATTTTGATACCGAATCGAATCCCATTCACTTAGGATCTTTTATTATTATTGCATTTATTTTAAAATTATAGGATACATGTAAGACCGAAGCAGCATAAAGAAACTTGTACTGAGTTTTTCCTTAATCTACGTATCTACTGTACTCAAAAGCAGAGTGCTGTCGGTAATAGCTATGGTATACATGGTCCTCCCACCCTTCGTTACGTAACAAACACCACCACTTCGAATTCGGGTACACAGGGAGAGAGTGAGGCACTAACACGTTGCAGTACTATTACCATGAGTGAATTAGGAAATGTTGTCGTTATCAAATCAGCCGATGGCTAATTATTGTAGATAGGCTAATGAACTCTTCAGCATGACAAAAATGTTCTTCGTGAGGGCATAGTAAACAAGTAGTGTGTTCATACCTACAAGTTTGGTTACAGAGTGAAGGATGATTGTTTTTAATAAATATGTTTTATAAGCTTAGGTTCTTGAAACACGAATACTTCGAAAAAACAGCTTACGTATCAGCCATACCATAACGATTCTGAAACAGACAGGAGAGAGAATTACTGATATTAAATAATTACAACGAAAAAACGAGAGCAATCTTTTTTTTTTCTTTTTTCTAGCGTACGAACATACTAACAATATTAAATTAAATTTCTCGGGATACGGATTATCAACTTGTTTGTGCGTATTCTTTCCTTAAACATATACTTTTAAAGTTTAATTCTGTTTTCAATATTCCTAACCAAATCGAAAATAATAATCCCATGTGCCTCTTTCTGGCCAAGCAGCTAAAGCGCATAATCCCAGGTTTGATTCACGGTGGGAGCTAATGTTTTGATTCATCATTATGGTTTAAATATCACATCGGCGAAAAAAAAAAAAAAAGTTACTACGGAATTTCCTGGGAAAAAATCTATGTGGGAATGCAAATTTGCATTTTTAGTGACATATTACACGCCATTGCTTGATAGGAAGATATTAGGTTCTCCACTGGTTCCTTAAAGTTCTGAGATCGCATGTTTCCTAAAAAGTTCGTCACCATATTTCGGAAAAAATCCAATGCAATCTTCTTACCATCTAACAGTGCATCAGTGTCAGGATCGTTGAGGAGTTGTCGAATTTGAGGGCCAATATATATTCTCTCCCTGATTTTAGTCCCAGTTGTGGAAGTTACGCAGAATATATTTAAGGCATCACCTGTTTGGTTCATATTTTTAAAGAAGTTCTTCATTAAACCCAATTTAATATACGTGGTCTGTTAGAAAAGTATCCGACCTTTGCCCGGAGTAAAAAAAGCTGGCTTACCTGGAGCGTTGGACACCTAATCACCCTCAAAGTAGGTCCCTTGGGACTCCACACATTTCTCCCAGTGATGCCGCCATTGTTGGAAGCATGCGGAAAAGGCCTCCTTCGAAATGAAGTTGAGCTCGGCTGTCGTTGCTGCCATAATGTTCTCTCTGGTCTGAAATCGCTTTCCTTCCAATGGCCTCTTGAGTTTGGGGAACAGCCAGAAGTAGCAGGGGGCCATATCAGAAGAGTAAGGAGCCTGTCAAAGCACAGGAGTCGGGTGTTTTGCCCAAAAAAAATGTCTAAATCAAGTGCGAGGAATGTGCTGAAGCGCTGTCGTGAGGGAGGCGCCAAATACCTGTTTATTACAAATCCAGTCCCTTGGCGCCACACTGCATCACGTAGGCGACGGAGGACATCCCTATTGTGCTCTTTGGTGATTGTTTGAGCCTGTGGTGCACACTCGTGGCATACCACACCGCAGGAGTCAAAGAAAATAGCATCACTTTGACGTTGCTGCGCACTTGGTGGGCCTTTGGTCTTGGTAACGAGGAATGCTTCTACTGTGACGACTGGGATTTGGTTTCCGGGTCGTACGCGTACTCAGGACTCGTCGCCAGTGATAATGGTGTTCATGAAGTCGGGGTCACTGCAGAGTCCAGCATGTCCTGTGCGACTTCAACACGAAGTTGCTGTTGCTTCGCTGTTAGCAGCTTCGGCACGAATTTCACTGACACTCTCTTCATGGCCAAATCTTGGGTCAAAATGGAATGTGCCGAAAAAGTGCTTATGCCCACCTCTTCCGCTATTTCTCGGTTAGTCACACGACTGTCCTACATCACCACAGCGTTCACGTTGACAATGACCTGGTCATTTCAGCATGTTGATAGGTGACCGGAGAGTGGCTCGCTCTCCATCGATGTTCGGCCGTCTTTAAACCGGTTGAACCACTTCTTAATCTGTGTGACGCCCATAGCATCATCCCCTAAAAGCAGTCTTAATCTTCCGAATGGTTTCCACCTGGCTGTCGCCCAGTTTCTGGCAAAATTTGATGAAGTAGCGCTGCTGCAGTCGTTCCGTCATTTCACTTGCACTTCAAAACCGACCTGAGCATTACACACCACCTCACTGAACTGCTGCTTACCAGCAACTGACGCTATCGACAGGCAGGAAAAATTCACGTATGCGCACGAAGGTTCAAGATCAGCTTATGCAAGCATGCTTACGTCAACTCCGTCAGGTTTTCGAAAAAAATAAGGAAGTCGGAACTTTTCTAACAGACCACGTATAAAGGAGAAAGTAAAACTGCTAGAATGTATCAAAGTAACATGGTAGAACGTTCTTTGCTCCTGGCTTCAAAGATGGTTTCCACCTTTGAAGTGGCCACTTTTTTTCATTTTTCACGCCGTGGGAAGCTATATTACGGCTATCCCATTTGCACAAAAAACAGCAGTATTTCATGTAGCCGAGCTGCAGGCTAAGAAGTATAGCTAGAACTTCGAAGTCGCCACAAATATTCCAATTATATTTGTTGTGATTTATGGCTTTCAGCAGTTTTTTCATGTTAACATGTCTCCTTCCAGTGCACTGCATAACAGTGGGATTGATGGCAACAGATTTCCATTGTTCACTAACACAGCTTTCAGACTTAGTTTTGACTCGTCTGTGAACAGCCGCCATTCATTGGGATTATGTTTTGTATTAAGTTTACTCATACGACCAGGTACAGTTTTACAACACACTGTCACTTTCCACTGAGAAATACTCTTCCAGGGGCTTCCGACTTTTCCGATACACGGATACTTCTGATGCACATCTTCACAAAGAGCTTCCTACTGCTTTGAGTCTATATGCCAGTAGCTCTGTGCCACTTCTTGACAATCCCAGGTCCCTTACAAGGTCATTTAATTCATGTTAAGTGATTATATGGCGAATAGATATCTTGGTTTGAAGTTAGGGTCGGTGGATGACCAGGGATCTGGAACAGGATGCGACGTACCTGGGTCGACTTTGCCCGACTTCGTCGAGTGAAACACTGGCGTAAGATAGGGAGGTTGTGGAACCTTTAGTTGCTCAGAATGTGGCACAGGACGAATAGCTAAAGAGAATACTGGAATAAGTAGTGGTCGATCCTCATAACCCACAATTCTACGTTACTGATCGAGCTTCGCGAAATTTCTTTACTAAAGATACATGACTTTCGAACATCACGATCATCCCTAACATTTCGAAGCAATAAAGTATTGGGTGTAAAGTATTTTAACACCTGGTACAGGCCCAGCCATCTAAATAATAAACTTTTATTTATTTTATCTAGCAGAGACGACTTGATCTGAGATTTTATTAAAACTTTAGACCGTACTTCAAAATCTGAAGGCGTTCGATCATGTAAGAGTTTACGACGATTCCAAGCCCTTTTCATGTTCTGTACTGCTATTTCCAATACATTCCTATTAGGTTTAGACGCAAGTACTTGACCAAGTCTCCATTTAACATCTAATGGATCATTAACCTTATAATTATATTTTAATTCCATAGGAGAGACTTTAGTTTCTTCGTGAACGGAATTATTAAAGGAAAATTCAATCTCTCCCAACATCCTATCCCATTGATCTTGCTTATTATGTACGTATATTTTGAGCGCGTCCGTAACACCACGAATACAACGTTCTGAGGAGTTAAAAGCAGCAAAGGATTCCCAAAATATGCAAAAAATCAACGAAAACTTGTGAAGTTAACACTGAAGCATTATCATGAACCAAACAATAAATATATCCATGTCTATTCATTAATTTTCGCAGAATTTTAATAACCGAAAAATTCTCAGTGGTTCCAATAAATCAAAAATTTGCTACAACGATCCACTATAATTAAAATATAACTTCCTGACTTACTTTGAACCAATGGACCAATGACGTCTACGTGCCATTTGGCGTTGGTAATATTATTTACTTCAGAGAACAAAACACCTCTCGGACGAGTGTTTGCAGTCTTTGCCTTTGGCACTATTCGCACGAGGTTATATAGACGTTAATTTCCTCCCACATTTTCTCCCAAGTATAACGTCTCGATATCCTTGCTATACATTTCCCTACCTCCTAAATGAATTTCGAGCAGAGGATCATTACGATATAAATCTATAATCATTGGTCGAAGAGAGACAGGAATACGTATTTTATATGGTCAAGTAGCTTTTGTTTTCTTGCATAAGATACCATTGACGAGTTTATATGTTTTAATTTCGTCTCCTTTCTGTAGACGCCCTATGATCGACGAACATTCCGGATCTTTTAATTGGTGCTGCTTTATGGAAATTGAGGAACTTTGACTATCCCGTAAATTAATGTTAACTAAATTTCGATCTACGTCTTCTTTTCCTTAACAATGTTTGATAAATTTCGAAATTGTAGGGAACATGGACACGTGAAACAAAATCTGCACCCATATTTTGGACAGATGATTGGTGTTTTACATCAAAATTAAAACAAGACAGTCTATAAATAAAACTTCCATACTTTTTTCATTCGTTTTACATTACTTAATGCAAATGTTAATGCTTGATCATCAATCGGTAAATCAAATCTGTTATGTAAATACAACTTGAAACGTTCAGTACTCTCAACCACCGCTAATAAAACTAAATTGTAAATACTCTTATGAAAATCTGAAGGTTTAAGTTAGCGGGAGAAAAACGACATAGGCCGAATATTTCCTTCATCGTCAGTTTGCTCGAGGACCCCCCGAGGTCCGGCATTAATGAATCTGACCTGACAGTAAACTTTCGGTTCAGATCAGGTAATTTCAAAATCACATGACTCTAATAATTCCTTTACCTTATTCATTACAGCTTGTTCTTCTTCCCAGACAAATTTTACTTTTGCTGAACGCAATTTATGTATGGGATACATAATACCATTGAAGTTTGGAATGAAACGAGCGTAAAACTGAACTAACGCGGCCAAAAAAATTAAGGACTGGGGGCGGGTAAATTTCGAATAATGGCCCGTTCCATCTCAATTCAGGCAAGTATATGCAAAATTGACTAGGTGACTATCTCTGATTTTTTTTGAAAAAAATATATTTGGTAACCCTGTTGGAGATATGAAACCTGCAAAGAGGTTTTTCCCAGAAAAAAAATTGTCTTCGAGTTATGGGCTAATGAAATTTGGACGAAAATCACTATATTTAATAAGAAAGTGGACGAGCAAAATATTGAAAGACACGTAATTCAGTAACTACTTGTGATAATTGGATGATTCTTTCTTATTTAGAAGTGCTCAGATTACATTTGTCGTTCTGATATATATATATATATATAAAAAAACTCAAATTACAGTCCAACAAGAGTATTTTGTAAACACGGAAAACTTAGTAAAAAAGTAAAATGCAAGAATTTTACATTTATTTTCCGTATGAAGGATTAAAAAAAGAACCGTATTATTGTGACACAAAATAATACTCCTTGTGGGATCCCTATTGATAATTTTGTTTCCCATCTACGATGGCATATGGGTGAGAAAACGTGAGTGAAAGCATGATAAAACGTAATTTTCGCCTGAAATTAGGGCGGATTTTCTCCAAAAGGCCATTCTTAAAAAATCTGAAAATCTGCCAGAACAATCTTCCATTGTTCCCTATGTGAATCATGCAAAAAGAAATAGAGATATTTGTGTATTAAATTTTTCGCAAATTTTTAAAATATTGTGTTGCACAGGGGTCGGGTATGCAACCACGCTTGGCGTGGTAGTTTTTTTCTTTTTTCATTTTCATCGTTTGAAGAAGTAAATCGAAATGTGCAATGATGCAATATTCTTATATAAATGTACACTAGAATATATATATATATATATATATATATATATATATATATATATATATATATATATATATATATATATATATATATATATATATATATATATATATATAAAATATGGAATTTAACATGTTACAAAAAGTGGTTGATTTAAACAATTTTGCGTGGTATGTATAAATAACATGAAAAATTAATCAATAGCATAGTTAATTATTACATACTGGCTTCTCTCTCTGTAAGCCATGTTGAAGCAAAGAGGTCTTGTACCAACATCACTTCTTTGGAAAGGAATTTGTGATACCGTGCTGAGGCACAAGTAGGAGACGGCGGAGTGAGTTTAAGAACATCTTTCAAATTAATGTTACACTCATCGTTTTCAGCTGGCCATTTAAAGGAAGTTGCAGGTCCATGAGGAATCATAAAAGACACTGTAATATCGCTAAATTCCTGTGAGAGTGATACTACTTGACCCACCCACCACTGCTTATCATAGACGCAAGCAACAAAATCTCCAATTTGAAGGTCATTCAGAGTATAATATATTCTTTTAGAACTGTTAGCTACTTGTATCTTTTCAAGTACATGTTTCGTGCTTCTTGCCATGAATGTGCCTGTATTGTCGACCTGCCAAAAATGACTAGACTGAATACCAATCACAGGTTTAACATTGGCCCACTCTTGTGATTGTTGATTTCTGAAGTCTTGAATAGTACATGCACTTAATAATAAGAGCCTTGTGCTTTTGATAAGTTCCGAAACGGTGTTGACAAACGATTCTGCATCCCTTATAGCTCTTACCGGGTCATTTCGAAGATTAAACGTTGTTGCGTAATGTTTGCAGAGCCCACCTATACCGTCACATGCACTTTTTCCGTGTCCCGTTGCCGAGAAAATCCATCTTCTCTTGATTGAATCGTCTTGGAAATGTTTATCAAGCTCATACAGCTGGAGCCTGTTTTTAAAATGAGAAGCGGCTCCATCTGAAATATAAATTATGAGCAATTCATTGTATGAGTCGGTGATTTCATTAATATCTTGATGTATCAGTTTGATTGCACAAAGTGCATGAGCACTATCATGTTGCAAGTCATTGCTCACTACCGCATAACTTTTTGTGTTGCCATTGAAGTACACTACACACGTAAATATAGATCTGTGAATTGTGCCAATGATAACTTTGGATTTCATCTGGCAAAACAACAGACCAGTTCTCGGCAAAATCGAAATGCAATACCAAGGATGTTTCAAGAAGTGTAGATCTTTTTATTCCCGCTATGCTTTCTCGCTGGATTTTTCCAATATAGCTATGAGTTATTCCGTTTGAAATCCAGTACTTTACATGCTTTAAAAATCTATTTAGGTTTCCAGTTTCTTTCACAAGATCTCCGCTATCCCATAGTGCATACGTGATTTCATCACTATCTTGTATCTCTAAACTTTGTTCCGAAATTGCATTTAGTCCTGGGCAATTCTCACATTCTTGCAACCAACACTTTTCGGTAGAATCGCCACAGAGTACAGATCTGTATCTACTATATTTCGTTCAGTAAGATTGCCAGGGATGTACATATGAGATTTATATTGGTACAATAAATACATGTGCATGTTTGTTTCACCGGCTGACATTTAACCCACTTGGGACGTAAAGAGTAAAATTTAGAAATAGATATATTTATATCGGGATTACCTTCATTCATCAATCTGAAGGCTTCTTTAATGGAGCGGGTCATAAAACGTTTCTCTTTTTACTTTTTCACCGTTTTCACATACAGAAACAACATCTTTTTGATTCGAACTTTGTCTAGAACAGTCTTGACTATCATCTACGTAATATGACAATGCAGTCCCGAAGTAAGCGGTCGGTAAAAGGTGTCCTTGGTACGGATCTGGCGTTGCCCACATACCCTTTTCTTTTTTCACTTTGCGTGACTTATCTATTAGATACTTTGTCGCAGATGGGATGCGTTCGACGACCATGCGTTTACTGAAGGTTTCAGGCACGATACTGAGAAGTCGTACTCTTTCACGATAGAATGATTTCTCTATTGCACAAGTGATGTTGGAAAACCACATTTCACAATTATTGCAACTCTCGGACGAACTTCCTGAGGAACACGGTACATTCACACCAAAAGCACACCAATTTTCCAGACATTGCCGTCGAAAACCCGTTTTTTAGTTCTTCTGATTTTCGTTTTACGTACGTGACTCTTCTTTCTTCCTTCACTTGGCATGGTTTTTTCCAGGGTTGATATGTTTAAAACGAGGGCTGTTGTTTTATTCAGTTTGTTTTAAACGTTTTAAACCAATTGTTTTAGACGTGTTGTTTTTTCGATGGTGGTTGAACATGTTTAAAACAACTAAAATATCAGATTAAGTAAGTTAATTTAATTTTCTAACAAACAACCCATCCTCCGCAGGATTTGTGCATGGAGTAAATTACAACCAGAGTTATATTCTTATTATAACAACAATTACTGACTGAAATTCTGCACATCAGTGTGCGTATAACTAAACCAACAGAAATTCAAGTGAAGTATTTGAACATTTCTTAATTTCCAAGAATAACGGAAGTTAAACACACTATACACTATTCTAAGATCCAAATTCACAAATTCAAAACTTGGGTATTTTTTGATCACTATAATTTCCATAATAATGAACAGTTCTCACATCATAAGCTAGAAGAAACGCTCTGACAAATACAATACAACTCAGAAAAGAGCAGTGACTAGCCTACAAGGAGCAAATGACATACTCGTATTTTAACTAAACAGTTTTCAAGATACATCTCTATCTGCAACAATTACTTCTTTTCGAGTTTCGTAAAGAAGGCTCCATAAGACATTCAAAGCATACAGATCCTACCATTTTTCTTCCCAGATAGGCAACTTCCCGTTAAGAAAGAGGAAACGATCTTGTAAATCCCACCAATAATTATGATATTGGTCATAGCATCCTATTCAAACTGTTCTCAACCGATTTAGCCCAGTTCCTTAATGTACAACGAAAATCTTGCAAATGTACTTTTATCCTCTAATCAATATCAAGTATGGGAGAGTGAAACAAGAAGAACAAGTGGGGTACAAACTTTCATTGACTTTGTTGACCTGAGAGTCAACGCCTTACAAACGACTATTTGACATTGCTTACGGAAAGGTGCAGTTGCTTAAGCAAGTTTGACAACATTAGAATTTTAAAAATCGGGTTCTGGAACAATAGTTATATACTTTAACTCATTTAATAATTCATTGGATATACCTGTATTGCACGCATGCCCATGACAGATCAATATCACGGATGCATAATATGATTTTTACAATCCTGGCCTTTGCATTCGATTTTACTTCTTATTTCATAGTAATGTATAGGCGGTCCTTTGCGCATTATTGAGTTGAGTTGAATTTCAGTTTAGCGTCCCTTTCAGCAGCGAGGCTATATGAGACGTGGACCTACTGATTAACGTGGAATCCGATCCACATAAGCTCCCACCGGGAATGAACCCGGGTCTCCCGTGCAGTGTTATTGTACTATATTCCAACATTAATACAATTTATGGTATAAGCGTCCAGCTTTCCGACGCGAGTCATTTATGGATTAAAGAATTCTCCCTCCAATAAATCTGGTTGTGGTGGGTCATTTGTTAATAGTGTGAATCACAGAAGAAAACCGAAGTCCATTATAAATCTCTCTAGGTATCACAGAACATGGGTGACTTTTCTCTACTCGAAGCTCATGATTGGCCTAGAGTGGAATGAGCATTTTCCCAAGTACAGTGGTTGTAGGAATGATATCCAATCTCGAATTATGAAACTGTAAATTCACTTACTTTATATGGTGTACGTTTCACTCTGATGCCTTTGATTACATTATTCCGGGATACGGACAAAATCTCGCGGCCGAAACATCGCCACCCAAAATCTCGCGGGACAAAATCTCGCCGCCCAAAACCTCGCGGGACAAAATCTCGCCGGGCCAAAACCTCGCCACCCAAAATCTCGCCGCTCCAAAACCTCGCCGCGAATGAAACTTTTCTTTAAAATTTACCCAATGTGTTTCTTACGCAATTCCACATTACAAATAATAATAATAATAATAATAATAATAATAATAATAAGATACAAAACATCGTGTGCGTGAGATTTCTCGGGTTATTCCCGTTTCCTCCCACTTTCTTTATTCGATCATTTCCTTCATCCTGGTCATCTACGTCTCCTTTAACCTATAGGGCATAATCAAGGGACATCGTAAAAACTCATATATTATTTCATACTTTTATAAATATTATTAGATTTTTGTTAAAATTTTAAGTTTTTGGATGTTCCAAAGTTCACGAAACTAACCTCGTTAGTTGTTATTACTTTCCTTATGCAGACTTTCTTTCCCTGTAACCAGTTTAAAAACATCCAGTCGCCCTACCTTCACATTGAAATCCTCTAATACAGAAATAGAATTTTCATATGGTATCGCGGGTCTTGGTCAAATACCCGTGATACTTCTGAAACAGCGTCTTTTATACCGTCATCCTTATCATCTGTTGGAACATTTACATTTTGTTCAGGCGAGATTTTGGGTATGGCGATATTTTGGCCCGCGAGGTTTTGGCCCGCGAGGTTTTGGGTGGCGAGATTTTGGCCAGGCGAGGTTTTGGCCCCGCGACGTTTTGGGCGGCGAGGTTTTGGCCCGGCGAGGTTTCGGCCTGGCGAGATTTTGGGCCGCGAGGTTTTGGGAGGCGAGGTTGTCGCCGCGAGGTTTTGAAAGAAAATGAACCCCTGCCTTTCATGTGCAATGCAATGAAGGCATCTGAATAAAGTATAATCCTTATTTTGACTACTGCAAGAGTAACAGAAAAGATCAAGATTATGGATGTTGGGAGATGATTTGTCTTACTATTTTTTTTTAAAGAAATAGATTGTTGAAGCTACATTTAGCTGTATGATCAGTCAACAGTGGAACATAAATACAGTTGAACGTTATCGACAAGGGACAGAAAAATAAGAGTAAAATGAATTCCCCTTTCTTCCACTGTAAATGGTGACGATACCTTCTTCCATTTTAAAAGAATTTTTAAACTGCTATAGCAGGCTAACCGTAAACCTTTTCCCCCTTTTCGATATCTTGAATGAAACTCACAGCGTGCTCAACAAGATGGCATGAAAACCGAAATTTCGCCCAAAAGTGGACATCCCGCATTTCCCCCTGGACGCCTCAAACGTTAATTAGACGGTTGCTATCTTTTCTTTAGTCCAGTTCTTTCTATAAAATAACATTTTCTTCGTTTCTAAATTTCTCAGCTGTGAACAGTTTCGAAAAATCATGACCTTCGTTGATAGTCGGAATTGGAATACTTGGTTTACAATTCTGGTACAAGTTCTCAACGAAATTACTCGTTCTCCTATTATTTTTTCGTGTGAAGATTTGTAACAGCGTGTTAATGTCTTTGCTCTGTCTGCAGGATGCTAGGTGGGGTGAGCTTTTGCATTACCTATCCATACCTCAGGTGCGGAAAAACTTCTTTGTATTCAATGGGTTTTCTCGGTGTTCTTCTGTTTCATAACGGAGACAATTGGACCATGAAATACCTGATTCCCAAAAATAACGACATAATCACGGGCACTGGCACAACCGGTATGCGTCAGCACAGAATCTACTGAAAACAGGATATTTGAGCCTACAACGACACAGAGCCGTCGACATGTTTCACTGTTGACATTGTGCCAAAGCGTCATGGTCCATTATGAAGGCCATCCATGTCAGGTCATATTCATGTCATGTAACTTGGCAGACATTGTCGACGCCGGTTGAGGAAGGTGCTATTTGTTTCTCCATTATTTGCTCCGCAGTCATACGATGATTCAGAGTGACAATACGCCGTAAGGCTTGGTGAGATCTGTCAAGGGCGGTATTGTTCCATCCACTGTTTCACTTCGCGGATGAGAATTTGCCGTCAGTTTTGTAGGTTGTAATCACTTTGAACAATGCCCTTTGCCTGGCACACGTAACAGGCCTGTAAGTTTTGTCGCGCTTGCAGAACTTGACGGAGAAACAATTTTTCTTCCTTGAAAAGTAAATAGAACTCTCATTTTACACTAACTCTGCTCAGCTCACTGTCCATTCACGTTCTACTACCCCTCACGTAGTATGGAGTTGGCCGTAACACACCACTACCATTGTCTCAGATCTGTGGTGGCCGCGTAATCTTTGGTGACCCAGATATATGACGTGTTTCCAACTCCAGGTGTGACTGTTAAATAATTAAGCATTTGCAGATCTGGAAGAACAAATATTGGTACGTTTGGTATATGGGCATTGAGTGGAAGTGTATTAGTGAATTCGTTGATAGTCCATAAAAACAATTTTAACTTCGGATACTCTTAGAAAGACTTACTGGGCTTCCGCTTTCATATTCCCTAGTGGTTACATGGTTAGCATGCGTGCCTTAAGTGCGTGAAACCCGGGTTCGATTTCTGGTGGGACCTCATGTGGTTAGGATCCCGCGTTAAGCTGCATTTCATGTTTCCTATATTCTCGGTGCTGTATAAGATGCTAAGCCCTGAATCAACCAACAACTCTTGCGTAAGGATCTGAAGAAACGGATGAATGTGATGCAGATATGTAAAGAAAGAAAGCTGAAGACAAAAACTACCGGGTGTTCGAAATTAATAAGTTTCAAGTGCGCTAAGTGAAAGATTTTGTGTATTGAGAAAATGGAAACTGTCCTGATGATTTGCATGTAAAGTAAAACAGATATGAAATACAGAAGAAAGAAGGGACATAATAATAATAAATATTACAATTTCAACACCAGACTCGACTGCGGAGGGAAGTCATGTCCGTAAAACTTAAAAGTTTTGTCGCATCACACTGAGAGAAGAAATGTTACTTACTGTTCCTATTTTTATCAACAATCAGAACACGAGAAAGTATTACATCTGTTTGTTTTACGCAATATCACTTTATTTTTTACTGTCGTAATTTACCTTACAAGTCGCCTTTGGCAGACATCTTTAACATATTGTGCTCGTATTTTGATGGTTGAACAACTCCAATATACATAGTGCACTAGATAACAAATATACTGAAATTCACAGGTCTTCTTTTTTTTCGATTAGACAGGTTCATGTTATTAAAATAAATATACCTAGGTACTGTCCTCTTACAAAACGTCATTTCTATGTTTTATAACACTCCAATTTAAAAATATACAAATTTGCTTTTCCTACGTTACAAGTATACAAATATATAAATTTGTATAATTGCAGATACCTGGGATTGAAGAGGTTATATAGAAAATATCGAAATATTGTGAAACGTGGACATACTAAAGCATTAAAGGTATCGAAGAATCGTAATATCCTAATACTGAAAAATACCGAAATATTGAAAAATATTGAAATATTAAAAACATCGATCTTAAAAGTTTTCGACTTAAAAATTATCTACCAATCAATATATCGTAATATCGCACAGCTGCACGTGGGACCTGTCACCGAGAATTTTCTTTTAACCACTGTTTCTCTTCGAGAATGTGTTTTCCCCGTAAATCTTGTAGAATTTTATCACTTTGACCGTCACCTAAATGTTGTTGCGACACACTCAGCATACTTACCACTTTCAGCACGTTAACACCATATATCCGAGCTTTAATAATTTGGCCTTTTTGGAAACTAGTTAATTTACTTTATGACCGCTTGCTCGATACAGGCACACTACTATTCTACTGAGACTCACAGAATACGTAGTTAGCCTTATCACCCCCACCAACAATCAAGGGCTGCGGTCACTGCCTATCCTTTGCCAACCCAGACATCTTACGTGTTTCCTACTCCATATGTTTGAATTAATTTAATAAATCTCTATGCGACATATTTGTAAACTACGGTTGTGCTTTTTTTATTTGTTAAAGGTTAAAATAAATATTTAGTTAATTATTATTTTTGAACTAATGAGTTCTGTTTGACAAAAGAAGGAAATAAAACAGTGTGAAAGTTGGAACATATATTATTAGGTATGTATGAATCTGTGCTCTGCAAATGTGCTTGTAAGTCTTCAATCTTAGACCATTTTAGTGTACCTCTTAGGATACATTTGTTTTTGCTCTTGTTCATATAAATTAACTTTCGCTTCAGACACTGGTCCCAGACCTTCTTACATGGAGCAACAGAAAATCGAACTACGTGTGTAGATAGAAACAATAATTGTGTCCCGATAAGATCACGCTCTGTGTATATGTTTTACGCTAGCCTCTCTTCCATTCATTTATCACAATCTTTGTTTCTGTTCCCATCGTTTCTGGAAGTACGAGTTGTAAATATATGCATATACGTTTCTCCAATTGTAATCAATGCCTCCCCTGATTTCAACCTATCTTCTGCTCTTTAACTATGTCATGTGACAGGCAGGCTACGGTGAGTCAACGCGAATGCGCAAACGAAAATTTCAAGGTAGCGTCGGTACCAACAAGCACAGTGTAAATTTACTTGTGTGTTTATTCCCCCGCACGACTCACCTCCTCTTTCCACTCCCTTACGTTTCTCCATCCCGTAAGCAGGGCGGTGCCAATAGATGCGGTATGCGTCATATTTACACACCGTTTCTTAGTTAAAGTGTGAGACCACCAGGAGGCAGCTAATTCGGCAGAGCATATACACGGTTTACACAATTCTCACATTTTTCTATAATTATTGGGACCTTCCCGAAATTCGGCCAGGAGGGCCTGTAGGCTTAAAAATTGTTGGCGCCGGAAAATGTCCCAACAATTTTTCCAGTCCCAACTGGTAAGGTGTTAAACCATATGGAGGTACCAACAAGAATAGGAATACGGGAAAACACACACACACACACACACACACACACACACACACACACACACACACACACACACACACACACACACACCCCTGTTTGTCTACCCTACAAAAGGCGTATGCGAGCTGGGCCATAGGAAAACCGAGAATGCATTCATATCTACTTTAGTATTGAAGCTACTTTCCTGATACGTTTCCAAAAGTTGCGCCGGCAATAGAGCTACGTTCCCAGAGGCATCAGAATGCAATATCTCGTCCATGACTGGATGCGTACAAATGAGCACCCAAACCAACTGGGTATTTGCAAAACGAGTAACTGTAACAAACGAAGACACTAACAAACAAACAAAGATAATGTGTGTAAAATGTGTAAAATGTGAGTTCAGTGAGTAAACGTGAGCAGTGCGATTAGAGCAATTGCTTTAAACACTAGTTAACTTTGTAGCAAATGAATCACATGGATTAATGCTGTTGACTTTCTTGGGTCTTCCAGTTTCTTTCCACATTTCCTTTCCACCAATTATTTAATAATCATTCAGACTCATTAATCACCCGTCTGTTATAAGCTATAAAGTATAATCAAGGGATTTAAAACTAGAAATTTCATTTGATTTCAAATGAAATAGCACATTGATTCAATCCCCGGAGAAGTTAGTTTGTGGTGGACAACATCGTTTCCATGGGTTTTCTCGGAGTACTCCCATTTCCTTCCACATTCTCATTCCACTAATTCTTCCATCGTCATTCACTTATCTTAATCACCGCCTCCCTTAACCTAACGGCATAACGTGGGACGTTAAACTGTAAGATTTCATTTCATATTGAAATGGAATGGCGAGACTAAAGTAGGGTTATATTTGTTTGTTTGTTCGATGAAGGTTAGTGTTTCTTTTCAGCACCGAGGCTGTAATAGACGAAGACTTATAGGTGAAGGTGGAATCAGAACCACAATAATAGTTCATATTTTATTAATGCTACCATGAGACTAAGTGACCAAAGAAGGTCATGCTAGCTACAAGACCAGCTGGAGAACAATATTATATGCCTACAAGAAATACGAAACAAGATACATTCTTCATACCAGGTGGGAGACCCGGATTCAATTCCCGTCGGGAGCTCATGTGGTTTGGATTCAATGTTAATGAGTCGGTCAAGTCTCATATAGCCTTGCTGCTGAAAGGGACGTTAAATTCAAAATCAACTCAATTATTCGTACCATCGAATTTAATATTTTTGTTATAACGTGGAAAATGAAGTACTAAACGACAAGAATACTGCAAAACAAGATAGAATATAAAACAATAAAAGGCAGTAAGTTTAAAATTGTCAAGGAAAGGATTTTAAAAGGTTAAGACATTATCATGTTACTTGCGTTAACACTTAGCAACAACACACAAATATACTATTATACTATTGAACTAATATACTATTAGTTCATATACTATGACTAATATACTATTGAACGTCGTAATCTTGTATCACTTAAAATTTCTGTTTCTCTGAAATATTATAACATATTTGACTAATCCAATCAATTTATCTATTTTACTGTTTTAGCCGTAGTAACTATGAAACAAACCATAGCTTATACTAATATGCAATGTTGTCAATTTAATGCGAATGGTTAGCAATAATCTGTGCCTTCACTTTTTTTGATAACTTTTTCATCCGTTTGTATTGACATACTTACAGTACTCTTACAGAATTTTTCTACTTCGATCTCTCCATAAAATCCATACATTTGCTCCCAAAGGATTCAACTGTTAATTTAATGAGAGAATAGCGGGACGATTTGAATCCAAAATTAGTGACTAACAAAACTTGATCCGTGCCTTCTACGTGTGCACCACTCTTCTCTCGGTTTTCTGTCTTACCGGCATGCTTCAAAGAATCACTGACCTTACCAGGTATTGCGGAACTCAAATGCTACACAATGCTTCATATAAGCATTATATAACTACCTATGAAATTTCGTAGTTGACTTTCCCAACTTCAGGGAACAAAACCTAACTGTAACATTCTATTCAATAATAATAATAATAATAATAATAATAATAATAATAATAATAATGATAATAATAATAATAATAATGTGTAACTCTGTTACTGCTCGACCACTGACATTTGCGCTATGCACTTGATAGACATATACTTTCATTTGAGTTGATTTAGAGTTCAGCAGCGAGGATATATGAGACGGAACCTACTGCTTAACGTGGAATCCGAACCACATGTTCTCCTGCCGGGAATCGGACCCGGGTCTCCAACTCCAAAGGCGCGCGCAATAACCGCTTAGCCACGAAGAAACTCATAGACATATTTGCTTTTGGTGCAGTTTTCATTTCTCTTTTGCAAAAACTTCAATTCCGTATATTATTGTCGCACTGTACTTGTGTATACATAAATATATTAGCTCAGTCTCTTGAATAATTACAGGAGGAAAAGTACGGCAACGGTGGATCTTGTGGCATGTCAGGACTAATATTTTGCAACAATGGAAGCGAGTTCTATAGAAGGATAAATGTACAGAAAAGGAGAAGGTTGACAATTCTTTGAAGTATAGATAAAAAATTAGATTGGTGTTTTTGATATCCTAATTTAGACCACTCGCAGAAACAGGCCATTCACGAGTTATTATACAAATATAAAAATATTTTATACACTCCGAAGAGCATTGGATATTACAGGTGCCACAATCACAAAATAAGAATTCCTAAATCGGCAGTGTTCCAGAACAAATCTCCATGTTCCAATGCATGTTCGAGATCAGGCAGACAAATTCAAGAACTCATTAATACTAGAATTATACGACCCACAGTTGATAATAACTTCACCTCGCCACAGAATATTTTCAAGAAACTAAATACGAACGCCTTTAGAATTTTTTGAATTTACAGCAGCGTAAAACATACATATCTATGGGTGCCATGCCAAACTGAATATGTGTTAAACACTTTGAAAGGCAAAAACACATAACGACCTTAGATCTCTTCTCGAGCTACCACCAAATCTTGCTCCATCCGGAAAGCCCCTGATACATGACCTTCGAGGTCAATCACACAAGAAAATCTTACAAAATTCTCATATGTGTGATGGGTCATAAAACTAGCACGCAAGTTCTCTTAATTGCAACTAGGATGATTTTACGTTGATTAACGAATAAGATCTTGTTGTCGATAACATCGTGTTAAGAGGCTACAGTTTTCAACAATAGCTATCGGAATTTTATTTTAAAAATTAAGAAATATTTGTGCTTCACTTAAGACAAATTTATTTTAGTCAGAGCTGAATGCTCTCGGATATTTAGTATCAGGCAATTCTATTAAAATCTCTCCAAGAAACCAAAAAACAGCATTCCATATTCCACCAAAAGAGAATTTTGCAAAGTTTTACGGGCTTATGCTCCTACTTACTGGCACATAAGGATTTTGCCATGAAAATAGAATCTTTTTAACAAATGTTTCCATAGCAATATTTGTATTTTTCAAATGATCTTATGGATTCTGTTCCTGGTGTTGGAGCTGTAAGGTTCCGTGCCTCAGGTGTAGGCAACTACCATAAAGCATGCTTCATTAACGACCACGTGTTTCCTGTTGAAAACATAATCACCAACAGACGGTGTAAAGAGGATACAAGAAAGACGCGAAGTTGTTCCGAAGGAAATCGAAGATGGTCAACCCTCTCCTCCCGAACTTCCCCTTCAGAGGACAGCCATAAAAGAAGATCTCAAATGGACAGAAGAATAAATTCCAGTGCTTGTCGCTAATCTTCTTAAACTATTCCTGAGATCGTTTTGTGTTACGGAGATTTCCTCAAATCCAACTTCTGAAGCCGTAATAGGCAAAGGAGTATTTCTTTAACTACCTACCCTAGAGGCTGCAATAAACAAAGAGATACAACTACACTATCTCCTGAAACTACGATAAGTAAGAAAGATATCCTTTAAATCACCACCCTAGGCCGTTGTGGGATAGAAGATTTTATCTTTTAATGTTAAGCTACTTATCACCATCGATTTCGGTAGAGGCAAAAACATTACTTTCGTTGCAACCATAGCACTGATCTGAGAATAAGCTAGCGATTATTTATTTCAAACTAATGTACGGCTTTAAACTTGTTTCAGAGGCATATTGAAACGTGGGTCGCATGGACACTGCTCTCAATAGATTTGCGTGCACCGGAATATATTTACTTAACCCTCAGATATTTACAGACACAACTATCTGTCCAGACACTTGATTCGTGTCGTAAGGTGATACACTAGACCTACCTGTGAACACCCACAATGTTCAACTTCGGTAGGGGTTGAGGAAAAGGGGTTTACTTCTTGTTTATCGCCTGCAGGGAATCTATGTTCTCCACATATGCCCGAGAAATCAGAATCTTATCGTTCATCAACTAGTAAAGTGCTCTCCATTAGTGAACAGTTATAATCATTGCCGGTAAATCGCAAGAGGCATTTAGCGTCACGCACCAGAACTGGGTAGATTTCGATACCATATGAGGCAAATTGAAAGAAAAAGTGACTTCAGCAAACGAAGTAGCAAAGTAACGTAACAAGAAGCTAATGAACCACCACACGGACTACGAGAAAATATTAACAGGAAAGCATCACTGAATTCATAATTTGTGGTGAAACGTTCAATGAAGGCTGGGTGTAGTGTGAATTCTGCGATGGCTGGGTACATGAAACGGCACCTCAATTAAATCAACAGATATCATTACACACGTTACCATTGTTAGCATCGTGGGTAGGTTTTCTTATTGTTCCTTCTATGTGTAGAATATGATGTTTTTCAATTATCTTACGTGTTCGTTAGTGCTCGCCAATATTCCAAATATGTTAAATTTAGCGATCTGTGTTGTCATTTGTTTATTTCATTATTTTGGCATTTATGTCGATATCTTCAGTTTGTTAATAAAGTTCACATTCCATATTTCAGGGTTATTTCGTGGCAATTTTATATCTTTTTACCAAGAGGCACTTCAATGTGTTAAAATGTCTGGGGCTACCTCCTTTCCCATAAAAATGTAAACTAATACATGTTTATCTTGCCAGGTTTACTTTCAGAAAATGCTTAGCACTCTTGAGTTAGGTACTAATTTGTGCAAAACAAAAAGTTGGACACCAGTCAACTCCCCTCCTGAAATTGGAGGAGGCAGTGCTCCCTTACATCACTCTTCCGTCTTTTACGCCACTACGAATTTTATGATTCCTGATGCAGGGACGACCATGTTTTCAAAGATTTTGTATCCATTTAACACAGGCTGCTAGTATAGAATAGATAATTAGGCCCAAATGAAGATCAATAATAGAGTGAGAGCAGCTAGATTCATTTTTTCTACTCTTGGATAAAATTCACAAAACAAGGTTACTTCCCTTTCCAGCAATGCTACATGATTTGCTATATCTATGCGATGTGCATTGTTAAATCAGTGTACAAAAGCATTTTTTTTTCGCTACAACTGAATGCCGCAACAGATCAACGAAAGGTACAAAAATCTACCAAGACAAACTACATAAAATCAATAGGTTTCGTTCTGAAACAATCACAGGAAAATATGGATGTTATCAATATGGTTGACTAGTATGTGGGAAACATTTTGAATATCAATGTTCAGCTAGGAGCGCACAATGTAGAAATTGCAACGAATATAATCATTTTGCACAATATTGTCCAAAAGGTATACAAATAGGTACATAAGAAGAATCAATGAGTTGCCTGATGAAGATATTCAGAAGGAAGACAAGATCTTCATCCTTACTGAATTACAGAAGAATTAGATGACAGAAGCAAATACGAATGTAGAAGATGAACGAAATTTTAGTTCAGTGGAGATTTTATGTTAAGCTCCATTCAGGTAGCCAATACAGAGAAGAAAATATGTTCACTAGTAATTAATCGAATTTAATTGGTAAAACGAAATTCAAAGGTTAAACACGAGAATCTTGAACCAGAAAATCGATAACAGAGGAATCAGGTCTGTAGACACACCGACAAACAGGTAGTAGAAATGGAATACCTTAGTATGAGTCAGGGAATACGTACAAGGTCAACAATAATAGAAGGAAAGAATACAAATAATATAAGTCCAAAACAAATATGGTAAACAGGTGAGAACAGAAAATAAAGTTACGAAAGAAAGAAACAGAAGAAAACAATACAGAAATGTAGATAGTAAAATAATAAGAATGTGTAAAAATAAAAGAGAAGACGAAGATATAAAGGGATTAGTCAAGAAAAAAAATGTAGAGGATAAGTATAAAGAAATGATACAAAAAGATGATGGATGGAAGTCTGAAGAATTAAAGCAAACCGTTGAGACACAGGTGAAAAAGAGAGTCAGAGAGAAAAGGAATGCGTACAAGTTTACTTTTGGCGCACCACTAGAAACAATTGTTAAAACTTATAATTCTTTTACTAATTTCCTAAAAGGTTTCCCTTGGCGACATGAAAATGTCTCACTTGGCATAGATAAAATACAGGGATGAATAATTAAATATTATAGTGCAAAAACTCAAACCAACCTGCCTTAGGTGGCCATTAAAACACAAATGCTATCCACTCAGGTCAGGGAAGAATAAAGCTGGTGGGTCCGTACGCTAGCGCGGGAGTGCGTCCGAAAGGAACAAGTCTGTCAGCAGTCGGGGATATGTGCGCAAGCCAAGATGAAAAGGAATGGGTTTTGTCAATGGTACGAATTTCAATAGCACTTGTAATTTTTTTTTCCAGTAACGTTGCACTTGAACATATAAAATACAGGTTTTTTACATTGTGCAAAAATATGCTGCCAGTGGAAAATAATATCTAATAGTGCCATCTTTTATATACACTCACTTATTATATCCGGCGTAAATCACTTGTGATCATTTTATACTAGAACACTACACTTGTAATCCTATAATACAGAGTATTACTTTGTATTTCATTCTGTCGCCATTTGTTCCTTATAAACATGCCTATCCATACAAAGAATTGAATTTTACATGTAAATAGTTCAGTGTCGTGCGCCAAAGCTACACCTGCACATAAGAAAAATGAAATGAAATTTTTAAGTTTTACGTCCCACGGTTATACCAGCACATAAGAATGAGATACAGGTGAAGACGGGGGTTAAGAGGGAAAGAAGCTGCAAAAAGGAGTGAAAAGGGAGAAATTTTTGTATGATGGTTATTAGTAGCGAAAAATACATTAATGAAGTGCAATCTGACAAAGTAGAAGAAGAGAAGAAAACGGAAAAAAAGTTCTGATATAAAACAGTTGAATATTTGTTGTTTGTAGTTGAAAGATAAAGTGTTGAATGTTTGTTGATTTCGGCTCCTATTGCCTATTATTTCGTGTGCTTGTGGGAACTCAAACGATGTTTTCGAATATCGTAGCTTTTGATATGTTAATAGTATTGAGTGAAGTCGGGAGAATTATCGCGAGGCTGCGCGGCTATATGATCAACGTTTTCTCAATCGTGCTGGGCAGTCGAGGAAAGCGTTTCGTCTTGCACTTGGTGTGCAGAGGACTGGGCATGTCCCTTCTCAACACAAAAGACGTGAGCAGATCAGGCGCTGTGTTTAGGATAAACGGTCTCCCGGCATCCTTGCTGCAGTCCATGTGGTTCCCCAAATCTCGAAAACACGATTCGCCAGGGATGCTGCGATAAGCAACATGACGGTTTGGAGGATTCTGCTCAACAACGTGCTCCATTTTGACCATGTTCATCTGAATCAGGAACTCCGAGAACAAGATTTACATATCCGTCTAGTTTTATCAGTGGATGAGTGCCAGGAAACCCATGTTTCCACCGGGACATTCTGTGGACGGATGTAGCAACCTTCAAGAGTAATGGAGATGTCAGCATACACAACGCACACTACTGGTCCAGTTTGAATCCTTTTTTTTTGAAGTGTCTACGTGCACTACGAACAGAGAAAAATGCCTGTGCCGGTGGACTGATTGTAGCAATTCAACTTCAAATAACAGACGTAGATTCCAAACCGCAGAATTTAACGATAAGTGTTTCCCGTTAAAGTTGTTTCTATTTCAATAATACTTCCAAAGAAATCGAAATTGATACCAATTTCCATTTGAAATTTTGGAGTTGACCACCGTGGATGTATCCCCGCTACGCCAATTGATATAGAAGCATCACCATTGATTCTTCACGTACGATTTGGTCATTCAGTTTTTTGTTGTTTGAAGTGTCTGCGTGTACTACGAACAGAGGAAAATGACTGAGATGGCAATTGGTCTGAAGTGGCAATTCAACAAATAACATAAGTAGATACCAAACCGTAGAATATGACGAAAAGTGTTTCCCGTAAAAGTTGTTTCTTTATCAGTAATACTTTCAAAGAAGTCGAAATTGATACCAGTTTCCATTAAAAATTTTGGAGTTAATCCCTTTGATGCATTCCCGCTACGCCACTGGATATGGGAGTATCACCATTTTATTATTCAGATACGATTTAGTCATTCATTTTCTGTTTGAAGTGTCTCCGTGCACTATGAACAGAAAAATGAGTTTACCGGGTTGTCTGATAGTAGCAATACAACAAATAATAGACGTAGATCCGAAACCGTAGAATTTAACGAAAAGTGTTTCCCGTAAAAGTTAATTCTTTTTCAATATTACTTCTAAAAAATAGAAATTGATACCATTTTCCATTAAAAATTTTGGTGTTGACCCCCTTGGTGTATTCCCGCTACGCCACTGGATATGGAAGTATCACCATTTGATTCTTCATGTACCATTTGGTCATTCATTTTTTGTTTCCAGCGTCTACGTGCACTAGAAGCTGAGAAAAATGTCTAAGACTGGTGGTCTGATACACCCTCTTCCCCTTCCTACATTGGACCGTCAAACTAAAATGATAAAAGTCATCCCAGGTCCGAACTTCATCCATGTTGAAAATTTGAATGAGATCGGTTTGGTGATTCCAAAGTTATGAGGTTTTACTAGTATATACCCGCTTCGCTGGGTGAAATGAAAATTTAAATGCACAATTCCGTGTCTCATGTGTTCTGTACCCGTGAAATATGCTGTTTTCGTTTTTAATGGCATCGAATTAAACGGCATCGGAAAGATTATTGATCACCTCGGCGATCCCGAATACCACGTATTCGACGCTAATTTTAATCATTTTCAATCATTTCATTATCTCCCAAGCTACGGGGCTGAGTTTGGTTTCAAACGGGATCGGAAGTGTCATTCTTCATCTCAGCGACCCTAAAAACTACGGATCAGACACTAGTGTCGGATAATTTTGAACATTTATTATATATATATATATATATATATATATATATATATATATATATATATATATATATATATATATATCCCCTCCTCTTCTTTCGACCATTTTTAAACGTTTTACTCCCCCTCAACCAAGTTGAAGGTTTGAATCTGAATTTAAACGGGATCGAAAGTATCACTGCTCATCTAAGCGACCCAGAAAACTATAAATTCTACTGATAGTGGACATATTCGACCATTTTTAATATATCTCTTTCTCCCCCTTCTTCAACTTGTGGAGCTGATTTTGGATTTAAACCGGATCGGAAATGTCTCTGTTCATCATAATGATCCCGAAAACTATGGATTAGACACTAATATTGGTCATTTTCAATCATTATTATATACAACTCCTCCTCCCCTCAACCGTGCTGCGGCACACGGCGTCAAAATTGTCATGTTAATCTCAGCAAATCCTAAAACTATGGATTCGACACTAATATTAGCCATTTCCGATCATTTTTAATGTTTATTCCCCTCCCCTACGTTGCAACTTCCCCCTCCTCAACTATCAGGGCTGAACTTGGATTGTTACAGCATCAGAAGTGTCACTGTTTCTCTCATCGATCCCGAAAACTATGGATTCAACACTAATATTGGTCATTTTGATCATTTTTAAATTTCTCCTCCTTCCCCCTCCCCTACTGTCATTGTCAAAGTGAGTGTCCTTAATCCCTGCCCGAAAACTCATGTATGTTGAAAATTTGATTGAGATCGGTCGGATGGTTCAAGAGTGATAAAGTCACAAAGGCAGTCATTTTTATTTTTTACATATATCTCCCCCTCCCTCTCCCCTATGGTGGCTCGTCATAGTGAAACGATAAAAAACACCCAAGGTCTGACCCTGATACATGTTTAAAATTTGATCGAGATTGGTTGGGTGGTTCAAAAGTTATTAGTTTTATTAGTTTTTATTCATACGTTCCCCTCCTTTCCCTCTTCCCTAGGATCTACCGTTAAAGTGAAATTACAAAAATGTTTCCACATCCGAACCTTATGCATGTTGAAAATTTGATTGAGATTGGTCGGGTGGTTCAAGAGTGATGAAGTCACAAAGACAGTCATTTTTATTTTTTTTTACATATATCTCCCCCTTCCCCTCCTCTATACTTGCTCGTCATAGTGAAACGATAAAAAGCACCCAAGGCCCGACCCTCATACATGTTGAAAATTTGATCGAGATTGGTTGGGTGGTTCAAAAGTTATTAGTTTTTATTCATGTCCCCCTCCCAACCCCCTTCCCTAGGATCTACCGTTAAAGTGAAATTACAAAAATGTTTCCACATCCGAACCTTATGCATGTTGAAAATTTGATTGAGTTTGGTCGGGTGATTCAAGAGTGATGAAGTCACAAAGACAGTCATTTTTATTTTTTTTACATATATCTCCCCCTCCCCCTCCTCTATACTGGCTCGTCATAGTGAAACGATAAAAAGCACCCAAGGCCAAACCCTCATACATGTTGAAAATTTGATCAAGATTGGTTGTGTGGTTCAAAAGTTATTAGTTTTATTAATTTTTATTCATGTCCCCCACCCCCTTCCCTAGAATCTACCGTTAAAGTGAAATTACAAAAATATTTCCAGATCCGAATCTCATGTATGTTGAAACTCTGAATGAGATCGGTCGGATAGTTCAAGATTTATTAAGTTACAAAAATAGTCACTTTCAGTCTTATATAAATTGATTTTTATATACCTTCCCCTCCTTCTCCTCCCATACGTTGCTCAGTCAATTTAAAATTATAGAAAAAATCCCAGGCCTAAACCTAATCTATGTTGAAAATTTGATCAAGATCGGTTGAGTGGTTCGGGAGTTATTAAGTTTTATTTATTTTTATACCCATTCCCCCTCCCCCCTCACTTTTACCATCCAAGTGAATAGCCTAAAACCAGCCCGGCCTTGAACCTCATCCATGTTACAAATTTGATCGAGATCGATCAAGCGGTTCAGCAGATTTAAAGTCATAAACATAGTGATTTTCAATTTTATATATATAGATATATTTTTATATACACACGTCTCCCTCCCCTCTCCCTCTCCTCAGCTCCCCTCTCCCTCTCATTTTAGGCATAGGGTTATTTTTACGTAATATTCATATCCGAGTTCTTACTGTGAAAAATTCCTTGCTATAGTTGCTATTTTTCTTTAACGTTTCAACAAATACTTGATTGGCAACAATGGTGAACGCAGCCGTTGGGAGTTTGAATTGCTCTAGTTCCTGCTTGGAATACACACGTAGATGGCACTGCGTCGGAATACACACCGATCGAGAAACGAAATTTTTCAGTCTGAGCACACACTTTACACACACAAACCGGCTGTATCCGTATAAACGAGCGGAGGCAAAAGAACTCGCGGGGGGGCCCCTATAATGGTCCTGCACGCGTTAAAAGTAAAAAACTTTTCGAGCAACCACTAAAAAATGCTCGCTTTGCAAAAATTGCTCAGAGTGCTGCTCTGTAGCCGATCGACCTACAAAGATTGGCGGGTTCACCAACGCACACACACACACACACACACACACACACACACACACACACACACACACACACACACACACACACAGAGAGAGAGAGAGAGAGAGAGAGAGAGAGAGAGAGAGAGAGAGAGAGAGAGCGAAAGGAAAACAGTTATCACCTCAGAACGCACCGTTCTATTTTTAGCCTGGTCAAGGTCAGCTGATCCTAAGAGTCGTAAATGTGCAATACATTTCTTTCAACTCCCTCCTTTGACAAGTTATTTAGTTTTAGAAAAAATCTTCCTGCCGAAGCAAAAGAAAAGAAAAGCAATGATCTTTCGACGAACAATGTTAGGAGAACCAATGCGAGTTTATTCTCTGCCGTTAGTAAGATTTTCCTACTGCACTTACACGGTTTATTTTTTGCACAATTGTTCACAATAACGGGGGTAGATGTGAGAATTTTTTTCTTGAATACGACAAACAACATCGTTGCCATAGTCCGACAAATTCGAAAAACATGATTTTCCCCCCAAAAAATTTCATTTTGTCTTTTTTCTTTTACTGGTTTGGCCCGACAGACACGAAAGTTACCTTGTTAAAATGTCTGTTCCATAAGGTTTCCAACGAGGTATAGCTGATACGTTTGTGACAATTAGGAGCATGGCCAAGCCTGCCGATATTAGCGTATACCACAATCTATCGAAAAAAATACAAGATGATCCACGTGGATTCGGTGCTCCGAATTTTTCCCTCCATTCCTATTGCACCTACACCATTCATTTTTTTACATCATTGTCCCCAATGTCTGGCGTAAATGTGAGATTTTTTTTTCTTGCGTACGAGAAATAACAGCGTTGCCATAGCCCGACACATTTTTAAAAAATGTATTTTCCAACCAAAATTTTGATTTTCGTCTTCTTTTACTAATTTAGTCCGAGAGACGAAAGTTACGCTGTTAAAATGGGTGTCTCATAAGGTTTCCAACGAGGTATAGCTGATATGTTTGTGACAATTAGGGGCATCACCAGACTTGCCAATGTTAGCGTATACCACAATCTATCGAAAAAATACAGGATGATTCACGTAGGTTTGGTGTTCAGAATTTTTCCCTCCATTCCTCTTGTACCTAAACCCTTCCTTTTTTATATCATTGTTCCCAATGTCTGGCGTAAATGTGAGAATTTTTTTCCCTTGGGTACGACAAATACCAGCGTTGCCATAGTCGGACAAATTTGGAAAAAATAGATTTTTTTGCAAAAGGTTTGACTTTCGTCTTCTTTTACTAGTTTGGCCCGAGATACACGAAAGTTACCCTGTTGAAATGGGTGTCTCATAAGGTTTTCAATGAGGTATGGTTTGTTTATGTGTGACATTTAGGGGCGTCGCCAAGCCTGCCAACGTAAGGGAAGACAAAAATTTCTCGGGAAAATAGGAACAGGATGATTCACCTAGATTCTATCTTCCGATTTTTTTTACCTAGCTATTGTACCTTTACCCTTCATTTTTTGGTATAATTATTATCAATGTCTGGCCAGAGGTCAGAATATTTTTTCTAGCGTACGACTAGAAACAGTGTTGCTAGACTCACAAATTTCGAAAAAAATATTTTTTTCACTTTCTTTCTTTCTTCTTCTACGGGTTGGGTACGGTAGCACTCAAAGGTTATCTTACTAGAATCTTTGTTTCATAAGCTTTCCAACAAGGTATAATTCATACCCATGGAAGAATTAGAAGGAGTGCTAGGGCCGCCAAAGTAAAGGTCTACGATTTTCTTGAAATTCCTGTCCGTCCTGAAAAGGTTAATGTCCACCCCTTAACTCCCGAAAACAGCCCTTATCAAGGCTACCTAAACGTTTCTGAAAATATTTCTAGGAGTAAACCATTACTTGTATTCGATTTTTGTGCAATTCTACTAACAAAAATTCGCTGCAGTCTTTGAACTCAAGATCTCATCATTGGCAAGCCCATGCTCTACCAGTGAGCTAACATGACCACTCAAACCCAATGTAAAGAAACACGACTTTGAATTTCCGGTGTTCGATGACAGTGATACTCATATACGTTACAAATGTTGTACTTAACTTGGGATATTGCGCAACACACATAAAACAAGAGAGAGAGAGAGAGAGAGAGAGAGATGAGTATAGAGAAGCATATCAGCGCATTGAAATGAAACTCTCATGTAACAACTTTCTGTTCTAAAGAGAATCTTCTCGTGACATTAAGGGGATCGGGAAAAGTTGTCTATCTCGAACCAGGATCCGACTTCGGATACTCTGTTTATACACTTTGTATATCCCTAGGAATATACTGTATTTCAAGAATGTAAATGCCATGCTGTAATGAGAATGTTGAGAAGTAACCTCTATATGAAAAATAGCAGCAAATAAATATACTACATAATTTATTTATTGCTATTAAAAATTTTTCTTAATTTGTATTTAACGTTCTCATATATAATACCAACGTACTGTGAACACGTATCACAGTTGTTACATTTTAAACATAATAACAACTAATATTCTGCAATGATATATCAGCCTCTTCGAGCAAGATAGTGGTAACCCACAAAATTCGAATTTTTGAGATACAGTAACTACGGTATCCGGTAATACATGGCTACTCAATCAGCTATTAACATTGTGTCAAAGAACATATCTAGTGGCAAAATGCGAAGGTACTCATCATGGTAACCCCCAAACTTGTTACTGTCAAGACAGTGGTAAGCCACAAAGCAAGGTGGCCGCCGACAAGACGTCTCTGTCGCAGGATGGTAGAACTCTTGGAGGTGTTATTTACTATGAACAGGAAGACGTAAGTGCTTGCTTGCAGTGGAAGTAGCTATAAGCCGTCGGATTCAGTTTTCTATAATACAGAAACTGAAACTGTAGGTTTGAAAGTTGAATGACAGTATACTAATGCAAAATGTATGTAGTCTTTGTCTGGAAGCTTTCAATGATATCCCATCGGATAAATGAACGTATAAAAAACAAGACGTTGTGTACAATATTCGATATGGAACAGAGAAGATTATAGTGTAATAAGAATGACGAAATGGCCCAACGACGAAGTAGATAGTCCGGATATACGTGTGTGTAGTGTGGGTTACCATTGTCTTGACAGCATGATATCCCACATTTGTTCATGATATTGCACACAGTGTTGTAAAGGAGAAAAAAAGTGGGATGTCTTACAGGGCCACAACAGGGAAAGAAGTGGCAGCAGCTAGCATGGGGTCAACATGTGGTTGCGGGGGCCGCGGTGGTTCAGTGGTAGTGTTCGCCTCTTGTGCATGGAATCCTAGGTTCCAAACTTGCTCCCGGGGCCGCGGTGGCTCAGTGGTAGAGCGTTCATCTCTGGTGCTTGGGGTCCCGGGTTCAAACCCTGCTCCCGCCAAGTAAACTTTGTGGTGGACAAACACCGTGTGCGTGGGTTTCCTCGGGGTTCTCCCGTTTTCTCTCACTTTCTTTATTCCACCCTTTCATTCATTTCTCATCAGCACCGTCTCCTTTAGCCTAGCCGGCATAACCGTGGGACGAAAAACTCAAGATTTCATTTTTTTCAACATGTGGTTGTGTTAGAAAATGTCAAAGAATATCGGATGACGAGCAGCAGAAACTGTTGAAAGACTTTTGGGCTTTATCAGACTTTGCTCTCCAAAAGGCATATTTGACCGGCATAATGAAAGTGTGTAATACGAGGAAAACACACACGAAAGCAGAGAAGAGCAAAAGCCACACATTCCAATATGTCGTTAAAAGCAAGGATGGATTGCTAGATGTATGTAAGAAAGCATTTCTATCCATACACGGTTTACAGTGTCACTGGGAAGAGTTTAAAATACTCAAAAGCGTATGATCATGAAAGGAGGTCATATATAGGGAAAGATCAAAGGGGGCGTCATGGAACTAGACCTAATAGACTGGAGGATAAAACTTAAACTCTGTACGAAGACACATTGGGAGCATTCCTGCTTATGAATCAAGAAGCAATATTGTTCTTTTTCATTAAAAATGAGAATCCTGATTTTCTAGAGTTAAGTGGATACTTACTAATATTTCTTTTAATATATTATTTACTATATAATTTTATATACTTTCACTTTTGTAAGCAAGTAATACATACCTTGTTCGTTTTCATATTTGATCTTTTGTATTTCTGAAATGAAATGGTATACCTCACTCTTCCTGCAATATAATGGTAACCAACATTTGGAATATCTGTTGAGGCTTCCAAATACATGCTTACTGTCTTTCTCTAAAGTAACCTACAGGCTTCATATTGTTATACTAAGTTACCAATACATCAAGAATGCAGTTTCCATGATAAAGATTGCTGATGGTCTTATTTACGAATTGTAGCAAATCTTGAAATATTCATTCGCATTTTCTTACCCCAAGAGGCTTGATATATAACTGATTTATTTTATTGTAATTATTTTATATAATTTTTCATGTATTGCGGAAGATAGAATTTCATAAAAAAGCATTGACCCAGATGGGAATCGAATTCACAACCTTATGATTTAAAATCCAACGGCTTACCATTGACCTAACACAAGCACACTTCGTAACATGCTTCTAGCGATGTATAACGGGCTCTCAAGACAGTGACATTCATATGCACCGCAAACGCTGTTTTTGTTGTACTTTGACTTTTATTTTAGTACGCAGGCGAGAATTATGTTCTATGTCTTAACTTTGAGCATTCTTTTACATATTGAAAGATTTCTTTACGTACGGAGGGGAAATGTTCTTTTGCGTATGGAGAGCTAAATGACAAACAAGCATGTGCTGACATTAATACAAGATTTTTAAATATTGTATCAATAAGTATTTCAATCAATATTGCTTTTTTTTTTCTACGCTTGGTAACAAGTCTTATTATATTTAAAAGAAGAAAAACACATCTGCAATTTTTTTCTCGATTGCAAAAGTTGGTTTGGAGGTTCGAACCTGGTTTACTTTTTTCTGAAGATACCCGAAGTTGGACTTTGAAAATTTTTGCCTCAAAATAGTAATAAAGAGTGCGGCCAAGCTTTATGAGACAAGGTGTACATGTTCGAGCGTAAACATCACTTCCGGTGAAATTTAGAAGGTGGAATGGGTTGTAATCGACCCACAGAAGAGTATATAGGTTGTTTTCGGAAGTGTACCAGAAAATGACAGGGCAAGCTAGTTTGGTATGTGTCATTATTAGAGACCGGCTGTTAGAGAAAATGCCTATTCTTTAATATTAAAGATATGATCAAAAATAACGTTTTAAAATTTATATGAGGGGTTATAGTTTCGATTTGAGCCAATTTTATTTTACCTATTTCAACCTTTACTGCCTAAATTGCTTTAGTACCTAATGTTGCCTATTCTATGCATTTTCTTCAAAATAAGCCATCATTGGAAAAATGTGTAATTAATATAACATAAATAATACACACATATATACGTACATTAGGTGTTTGTAAACACAAGCAAGTGGTACGTTACACACACACACACACACACACACACACACACACATATATATATATATATATATATATATATATATATATATATATATATATATATATATATATATATATATATATATGCAGGGTGAACTTCAAAGATGTGCACATACTTCGAAAGATGATACGTGACATGAAAAGAAGACAAAAAGTCCTCTTGAATGTCATGAATCACCTCCCGAAGTATGTGCACATCTTTTAGGTTCACCCAGTATATATGGAATGCATAACAAGCTTTGTTTTTATATATACAATAAAAGAAGATATTAAACAAGTACGTTTCTATATTCTTTGAACATTATCTATGACTTGAATCTATTTTTTAATGGTATTAAGTATTTGTCTTCATTATTTCGAGATACATTTTAGTGCCTATTTTTTAAATTTTTAGTGTCTTTGCTGCCAATTTTCCAGGTTTTTAGTGCCTAAACATTCGGTCTCTAGTCACTACATTGAATTGCATGGGAATGGTCAACTAAATTTTCCAGTTGACTCGAAAATTAGAAAATGTAACCTCTCATAATTATGTTCGCCAGAGCCGCTAATTTCTTTCGAGTACTAATATGTATGTACTTCCATGCGCAATAAAAATTGCGCGTATACTGTCACTCACGATTTTTCGCATTTATTCCATTTTCCTTACGTTTATGGGCAAAATTCAGTTATTAGTATGTGGAGATAATAGAAAGCTATCCATCTAAGGAGATATTTTCAAAAAAATATAATAAAATAATAAAAATATAAGCAAAAAACAAAATTATGTTCGGTTTTGTGTATACTGGCAATCATGATTTCTAGGGATTTTTTCAGTAGCAAAGCACGATTGCGGAGGGAAATTGATAATAGGCAGTTAACGAGCTGGCGGAAGGAACTGGAAAGTGAAGTAAAATATTGAATTTATTGGTTTAAACCTAGTGTCTAGATAGTTTGCCAAATATAAATTAGCTTCTGTAACAAAGATATCGTACGGAAATATAGAAACAAAGAGGAAATCTCCTGTCTTGAGGTTGGAAGTGACATGCGCTATGGATATTAGCATTTATTTGTTAAGAAAAAGACAAGCAAAAAGTATTTTCCGTGGTTAGGTGGTGGATTAGTAGTTCTTACACCATTTTGACACAAGATCGAATCCCATCCTGTCTTTTTTCTTTTCTTTCCCTTTTTTTTATACAAAACATTATAATTTTCATGTTAATAAGAACCGAAGCAATATAATAAGGACATAACTTATTCATATTTTGGTGTAATGACGTATTTATCCAGGATTAGAGTAATATTGGTAATAGCTTTTGTTTTCAGTTCATGCTGTTGTATAGCTTCTCTCATCCTGTTTTCTTGGAAAAAGAACAATTTTGTCTCCAACAAAGTGTGAAGGATATATACGGACAGAAAAAGACATCTTAGTACCAAACGTGATTTGTCGTGATGAAATGGACTAGTTTGCCATTATATATATATATATATATATATATATATATATATATATATATATATATAAAACTAAAGTAAATTATTGAAGTTGGCTTCTCTTTAGCTTTTAGCTAAAAAACTATTTTTACCTTTATAAGACTATACTTTATAAGGCAAGGTGTGTGGTCATACCCAGAAATTTAGCTAGGGACTGAAAAATAATTGTTATACACACATTTTACAAGTTTAGGTGCGTGAAACACCAATACACTATGGTTTCGATTATCCGACCTTCCTTTGTTCCACATACAGTATGATCCGACATATTATTGCAGGTAAGCACCAATCGGCAAGAAGAACTGCAAGTTTTGGTCTTAATCTATTTTTCATGCTCTGGAGTCTATCGCCTAGCGCGCCCGTCTACACCTTGACTCATGTCTATCATTCACTGCAGACACGTATCCAGGTTTTCTATTCGGAGGGGGCCCAACACGAATCCTCGTAAGCACGTAATTCTAATGTTTTAAAAATATCAATAATATAATAATAATAATAATAATAATAATAATAATAATAATGCAACAGTTCTGTATTTCTCTTAAACTTTTTTCCTACTTTTCATTTATAAACCGGTTTACTTTGGAAACTGCATTATAGCACAAACAAAACGAAACGTATTTTCAAGAGAAATGTAACTAAAGAAAACTGTCTGCTACTTATATCACATAACAAAAATAGCAAGAAGACATTGAGTGTATCGTTCTAATATATTAAAAACAGAACGGAAACGAAATGTTAATCCTATTTAAAACTCTTCTTTAATTCCACCTGGTATAATGGCATTATGGTATGTTCTTAGAGTTATAAGAAGACAACAGCACATGGCCCAAAGTTTGGACACTGACTCCAAGTAAACTGATATAAAAAACCTCAAAAGGGGAAAAGCAAGTTTATTAAAAAGTGCTTGAGTTTCGGAAGGGGACAGCCTTCAGGCCCTCACGCTGGATACATCCCTGATTCAGTGCAGTGCATTTATTTGTTATAAAATATGATTATTAGATGCGTAATATGTAAAATTATACCATAAGTTTAACTTTTAATAGGTCTTTTCTTAACACATCCATATTATCCGTCGTTCTGCCTGCCTGTTTATGTCGGATAAGCGAAATTCTACTGTATTTCCAAAGCTAGCATATACATGAACTAGAATTGTATCGTCCTAGAACACACAATAGTGTGAAATGCTTATATTAAAAGGCTGGAATAAAAAAAAGCGTAAGTACTGTTCCGGTAGCGTGAGAACAAATTACAAACAATTCAATATATTTCCTAGGTATCAGATTATCATCTTATTGTGTCGATGTGTATTCTTTTTTAAACATAGTTTTAAAAGTCATACCATTCGCAATATTCCTAAGGAAATCGAAAGAAAAACTCCTATGTGCCTCTTGTGGCAAAGCGGCTTAAGTCCAAGGTCCGAAACCGATTCCCACGTTAGAGTTCCCGTATTTCAAAAATGCAAATCCGGGACGATACTAAATTACGAGAATCTTTGATATGCTTAAAATTGAAAGAAGTGTTGAATATTAATTTACTGTAGAGCGTCGATTATCCGAAGTAATTGGAGGACATGGGTGTTCGGAAAACTGGTTTGTTCGGATAATCGAACTGTACATGTTTATTTGCCATGCGCGGAGCGGCACGCCTCAACTCTAAGCTGGCGCAGCTGTTGCTGTGAACAGCTTTGATACTGCCGCTACTTCTACAGCCAGTGCCAAACCGACAGAAGTGTGCTGATTGTTGAAACACAGCGACTGGCGGCTTGGCCGGTCAGTAGCGCCTTATGAAGGCCCCATTAGAAGCAATGTTCCGCCAGCGGTGGCTCAGTGCGGCGACTACTGTGGGAAACGTGGTTTGGGAGTGAGGGGGATGATGGACGGTAGGGTGGGAGAGTAACAGGTGCGAGCGAGTACACAGTTCGGTTAAGCGGTCGTTCGGTTGACCGACGTTCGGATAATCGACGCTCTACTGTACTTTCCTCCATTAGATAGAGTTGTTCAAGTATTACGTTATCTCACATTTTTATTCATTTCACTAGACCTTCTTGCAAGGGCGCCGATTTCTCTGTAAATTTGAGGGGGCATTCAAATGCAGAATATATATATATAAATTGTGATCAGAAAAATGGAAACACCTGAACGAAATTGCAACGTACCAGATGAATATGGTGTCGGGCCACCTTTCTCCTTCAGAACAGCCTTGATGCGACGTGGGATGGAGGCATAGAGGTCGTGAATGGTAGCAAGTGGAATTTTACACCATTCCTCGTGCAGGGCATCGGCCAGTTCTGTGAGAGAGGATGGAGGTGGAAATCGTCGCCGGAGTCGTATTTCCAAGACGGACCACAGATGTTCAATTATGTTGAGATCTGGGGATTGGGCGGGCCAGAGGAGGTGTTGAACTTCATCCCTATGTTCCTCAAACCACGCTGCAACAACGCCAGCTGTGTGAATGAGTGCATTATCATCCTGGAAGATGGCGTCATTGTCCGGGAACAATATCCGGACCATAGGATGCAAGTGACCTCCTAAAATTGCAACATAATCGTTGGTAGTGATTCGTCCGCTAAGTGTGACCACAGGACCCAATGAAAACCATGATATGGCGGCCCACAGCATCACCGAGCCGCCGCCATGTTTCACAGTTGGGCGGAGACACTGCAGATCATAAGCTTCTTTGGGCGTTCTCCACACATAAACACGACCCGTGGTTGGGAATAGGGTGAAGGATGACTCATCCAACCATATCACACGTTTCCAGTCCTCAACGGTTCAAGTTGCATGGTCGCGGCACCATTTGCGGCGTGCGAAAGCGTTATGGTCCCTGATGAGCGGTTTGGCTCATGCAACACGACCCCGTAAGTTCATGTCATGTAATTCGCGGCGGACTGTGATTGTCGAAACAGGGTAAGGAGGTGCTGATTGAGTTCCTCCGTCACTTGCTCCGCAGTGGCACGACGGTTCTGCAGACAATGCGCTTTAATACCCGGCGTGACCTGTCACTCATGATTTTCTTCCGCCCACTGTTCCACTTCCCCGATGTGCTTTTCCCGTGTGTTGTGTAGGCTGTCATCACCTTCGACACTGTCCCATGCGACACACCTAACACAGTAGCCACTGCCGTCACACTCACTTTACGTAACCGCGCACCAACAATTTGCCGTCTTTGAAAATCTGAGGTGTCTCCCATTTTACACTACCTCCGTCTGCTGCAGCCACTGGACACTGCTGTTCCACTGCGCCTGACGTAGTATGGAGACCGACCTAACACACCACCACCAGCGGTCCGGCGCTGCGAGCGCCACGACACCACTGCCAACCCATACATCTGACGTGTTGCCAACTTCAGGTGTTTCCATTTTTCTGATCACCATCTGTATATATATATATATATATATATATATATATATATATATATATATATATATATATATATATATATATATATATATATATCGATTTTAAGACAAATTGCACTCAAGTTGTGCGAAATATTGTATCTTCATAAATACAAAGGGGGGCCCACACGAGCTTTGGGGGGACCCGGCCATCCCCCCAGGCCCTTGCCTTCTTTCTAGTTAACCAAACGTAAGCAGATGATTTACTCCCTCCCCCTGGTAAGCAAAATTGTTTTTTTCCCCTCAAGATCTGTTGTGTTTCGTGAAATAACAGCAGGAATTTCCTGATTACTTAACTATCTAAATGAATGTTTTCACTTAGAGCCATCCCATCGATTCGCGTTGCCTAGGACTAAAATAATAAGGGTCAATAATAAAGATGAGACTTCCATATCAAACATGAAGAGACATGGAGATCGGAGATCTTTCTTTGTTCGAACTTTGATTTTTTCAAGTCCATGATGGGAAATTGTATTATGAGTACAATTTTTGAAATTAATAGTATATAATCGTAAAAACGATGGTTTATTTCAAAATACTTTGACTCAAAGAATAAATCACAAGTAATAAACTTGTTACTTTTCCTGAAGAGTCTAAGTCTTGAATGAGACGGAGACTTTCAAGCGTAGTGCTTGGAACGATTGCCTCACTTGTTCTACCTTCTCGTGGGGCAGCCTTGATTCGACTTGATCCTAACCGGATTATTCAGAAGTCGAAGTCGGAAGAGGTTCCCCATTGTTCCAAAACACTCTTGGTCGATTACAATCTTCCTCACTTGTGAGGGGACAACCCCATGCCGTAAGCGTAGGTGGACCACCGATAGGCAACTAGCAACATGTCCCCAAAAATTGGCAGTCCCGCAGCGACGATCGGCGGTGGTCCCACTTCCGTTTAGAAAATTATACCACCAGCGGAAGAGAAGCGACGGAACGCCAAAGAACCACAAAATTATTCCCCTAAAATACGTTAAATCTCCTATATGCGTAATTTGTTTGCATTAAGGTGAGTCTAAAAACATTTTTAAAAAAAGTAAAAAAAAGTGACCTGAGCTGGGCGCTAACCACCAATCTTAGGATTACTAGTTGCGTGCTCTTCCGAATTCGCCACGGAGGCGATTATGAAAACACACCTTGTAGAGTGATAAATCGTTGAAGTCTTTTTAATATTTCTAATCAGAGTGTTCCTTTATCCGTGTATATTTGACGATAACTGTTTGGAATCAGATCAAATGCACTCGCCATGTAATTTTATAATAAAATGGCAAGCGTCTATTTACTTCTTTCATAGTTCTTCCATATTCACTTGCTATTGATCGGCTACAGTTGCCGTCTAAATTCATACAATTATACGCACCCATCTCAAGATTTTTCACTTCATGATGTAAAGGCAGGAGTTACTCTTGACTCCCGGAGCTCAAGTATTGTCCTGGGAAAAATAATATAAAATAACCGTATGCACATGACTGGCGATAGTTCATGTTGGTTCCTTTGCGATTCTCCGTGACAAATCAAAGGAGCGCGGATCATAATGAAGTCCTCGCTGTTACGTGGTGGTAACTTCAATACCCCCGATTCTAGATATCTGCTTCGACTCGACGAATGCCTGCCACTAGTGGCATACTAGCGGCAATCCTTCGACGCGTCGCTATATCGACGATCGCAATTTACCGGCAAGTGGGCCACTAGGTGTGGGCGACGTTTACGGCATGGGGAAGCTAATAAACAAACCAATAAATAAATCTAAAGCCTTATAAAATAGTTTTCCCAAAATTTACATCTAGCAAAATCATTTGTTGGTATTCCAGAACTGTAAATTCACAATTTACTTCTATCGTAGTTTTGATATGAGAATGATATGTCTGAAACTGTAACACAGGTCATTAATTTATATATATATATATTTGCTTTAGTCAGATTTAGCAGTTTTACTTAACAGTCAGTCAATTTGGATCTGTGATTTCAGAGTTTTAGAGATTTACTTAAATTTTTCATTTCTACAACAGTTTGCAACTAACACCATTAACATATCTCTTTCGATATTTCCATAGTTAATCGCTTGGTCACTCCCAGTATATTTCAAACAATAAACTAATTTCGGTGTCTTACTCCACTAATCCGAACTACATTTAATATGCAACAACTCTGTGCATTTTTTCTTAAATCTGCAAACTTTCTACTAGGTTAAAACAGCATTTTCTATTTTCTTCCTTTCTTGCTAAAACAAAAGCGTTCTTTAGACAACGTAGAAATGATAAGTCTATACTACATTATGTAGCATATCATTTGACAGTTGGACACTTTCTTCGTATATTGAAAGCTACAGGGATTAAGTCCTTGGAGAAGTAAACAAATTCTTTTTAATTCGTGGAATTGTGCCAATGCACTAGGTCCAGAGACTTTTTTAATTTAAGATATTATTATTATTATTATTATTATTATATTGACTTAGGTTTTCCTAAATATTAAGCAATATTTCACAAAAAGCAGGTATTTTTAAACAAATTTGTTCGATATCAAGTTTTCATAACGTAGTCACTCTCTCCTATAAATAATTTCAGAGGGGCCGCGGTGGCTCAGTGATAAAGCGTTCACCTTTGGTGCATGAGATCTTCGGTTCGACCCCAGCTCGCACCAAGTGAATTTTGTGGTGGACAAACACCATGTCCATGGGTTTTCTCGGAGTTCTCCTGTTGTCTCCCACTTCCATCATTTCATTCATTTCTCATCATCACCGTCTCCTTTAGCCTAGCCGGTATAACCGTGGGTCGTTAAACTTAAAGATTTGATTTCAAATAATTCCAACCCTAACAGTTGCAGTAAGTATGTCATTTCGAATAAAACAAACTACTCTATAAAATTCTGGGTATTATTGTTTTATATATACACAATTCTAGCGGACCTTATTTCTAAGTCGAAGGGTAAGAAGACTAAATTCACTCTCTTATTATTATAGATTCATTTCAATTGAAGCAGTTAAAATAGTTGGGAAAAATTAGAAAGCCATACCTTATTTTCCAGTGTGCCATAACTGGCACTGGCGTGCCCAGCAAAACGAATAGTGTGACGCAAATTTTTACCTATTATTTACAATAATATTTGTCGAGTTTATTTTTTATTATCAACGATTCTTCCACGAATCAGCTGTCTGTATACAGTTAAACAAACAAGTATCACATTGAGGGAATGAGTGTAATTATTTACTTTAATAGTATTAGAAAGGTATATTTTCTTGTATTTTCTACCGGGAATAACTGCATCCAGTCTAGAAAGCTGGGACTAACAACAAAGGAACCCGATGGGCCAACCACACACCACCCTATAGTCGAGAGTGCCACAAGTCCTTTTCTACGTCTTGGCACCCTAAAGGTTGTTGCCTTCAAAGAGAGAGAGAGAGAGAGAGAGAGAGAGAGAGAGAGAGAGAGAGAGAGAGAGAGAGAGAGAAATAACTTAAGTCCATTGCCCTTCCATGTTTAAATAAATAAATTTATGTAAATAACTGTTTCGTTTTATTATTATTATTATTATTATAGTAATAAATTTCTTAGGAAGTTGACTGCCATATGTATGCACACGGCTCTCCTGTGCAGTGCCTCGTATGATTTTCCGTACACAAACTATATATTCCAAGTTTGTTGTGTTCGTTCTATAAGTGTTTGTAATTAGATGCATAGACCTATGGCGTAGAAGTCAAAATTTCATGTCCACGCTACGTATATGCAAAACCATAAACAAAGAAATTTATGAACAAAGACATTTATGGCGCTAAAACAAAGGGCAAAAATAAAGAATTACTGGCGGATTGTTGCCCGTAGTGCACAGGTGATAACGGTTAACAGCGTTTTAATTAAGGACGAATTTAACTTATAGTGCACAGTAAGGAAGGCTCAGGCTTATAGTGTACAGGAATTTAACTTATAGTGTACAGCTTGGCTAGGATCGTTACAATATGGACCCCCGTGAAATGCACTGCAAACCTGTCCGCAAGCCTCCCGTAACGTTCAACAGACATTGGTATTGTCCGTTCATTCTAGGATGGAAAGTTGTTTACAAACAACAATTGTAGTGCGAGCCTTAACACCTTGCGTCTCACCCCTACATGGTTAATTCATGGTTGCCAGGCACATGAATCGCCGTACCGAAAGTACCTACTTCTGCACAGTCATAGAACAATTATTATTACTACATAAATTGCTGCTTTTGAGATGACTGAGATATTAACGTTATGACAAATCGAGTTAGTTATTATGTAATACAATCTTACATATAATGCACACTCAATTTTGTACAAGTGAACTTGTTCGAAAGTGTGCGAAAAACTTGTACACCTGGCAATATTGGAAGCATGCAGTTTGTATTGTAAACAATAAACAGAGAGAACGAAGACCGTTAGGTTCGCTGAACAGCATTGTTTTCATGATAAGGCGACAGAAACATATTGTACTGATTGTAAACAGGGGCTGGGAATTTCGATGCAAGTATAGGTGGAAATATTCTCGCCACATTATTGCCTGTTGGTGAAGGTTTGCAATGTTGCGAACTGCCAAGTCTATAATTTCATACTAATTGAACGAGCTTTGAGGATTAGTATGATGCAATAATTATAAATACTAACAACCATAGACAAAGTATTAGGGAATCAAGCATGCTGCTGTAAGAAGAATATAATACACATTGAATTACGTGTTCAAAGTACACTATAAAGCGAATTTTAACATGTAAACATTTTAAAGCAGTACGCATTTACCCTGTTTGGGTGTCCTTACCAGACACTGTCCAACACAAAAAAGGCATTAAAATAGGTAGATGAGGGTGGGCATGAACCCCGCTCTGGCTGGTATTCCTTATTAAGGTTTTCCTCAGTCATCACGAGGTGAATTCCTAAATGGTAGCTTCTGTAAGGCAGGGGCGGATCCAGGACGGATTTGTGTGGGCGGTGGGTTTTAATACTGCTACTTAGAGCTACTTTTAAGAGTTCCAAACTCTGGGATGTGTTTTATTTAAATATATAAAATAAGAAAGTTTCCTCTCCGGGAGGGGGGGGGGCATATCCTCGATCACCCCCTGGATCCGCCACTGCTGCAAGGCCAGAATTGGGCCAAACACTGAGACCCCAGAATTGGCAGGAAATATATTACGCCAGAATATTATGTTGCCAACATTTCTACAAATATTATGGTGGTGGGTTCCGATATCCCTTTTTCGTTTATAGCTTATGTGTTTAAATTCATTATGAAGTAAATGTAAAAGTGTTTCTTTCATTCTCTTTCTTTCTTACTTCTCATCTTTCTCATCCTCGCTCTCTTTTCCTCACCTTCTTAAAATCTGAATACATCCTCCTGTAAGATTGTTTCTCTCCACGGCCCATGGTTTAAAGAGACCAACCTGATATAGTTAACTATTAGCAGAACTGTACCAATAAATTCACATTAGAGACAGCGCCGTAATTTAGATTGTTTCTGGAGGCAAGCATTAATACGTGTATTTGGGCCTCCTAGAAAAAGCTTTTTCCCTCATTTTTGGGCCCTCCTCTTTCTATCTTTCCCTTACTATTTATGTCCCCCCGGAGCCTGTGGGCCTTCCCTCACGGCAAGATCTGCGGGACCGTTACTTACCCCCCTGGTCTCCTTCCATACACGACAAATTAATTCAGGGGACAAAATTGACAAATCTCAAAACCATAAGAATAAATGTTATTTCTAGGGCCCGTAATAGTAGACGTTTTTTTACTGAAGTGGGCCCAGACTCACTTTTGTTTTATTTACCTTTTGTGCGCTGCTTTATGTAATGTAGTGAAACTATTTGATGCTTCATTCATATGGATTAAGAAAATTTTGCCTCAAAATGGGCCCCTTCGAACGGCGGGGAACCTCCCTGGGGGCAGTTGCCCCTCCCCTGCCCCACACAATTTACGGTCCCTGATTAGAGAAGAAGTAAATTGTTTCGAAATTTACGCAATTTACAAATACCAAACCCTACTAGTGCTAAAGTTGATGAGTTAGTGCCACTGTTACCACTGCGATAAGGGGAAGGACTGCTAAGATTCGCTAGTCAGGATTGTGTCAAAACACAGCGCCAAGCTACAGTAAACGGACAATATTAATGCTCATTTCAATGCAAACCTATATAGGCCTACACACTTTAATACTCAACGAAGGTATAGACTATTCATGAATTGCAGTATTAAACACTCACCCACTGTATTCTCCTAACATGTGTCCCAGCTATTACAACATTTTTTGGTATCTCAATCACTTCTTAGTAGGATAGCTTTACCTAGAGACCACTGATTAACCTGGTATTGGATGTTTCATTTTCTTCCTTATGGAGTTGATAGTCATCGGTTGGACATTCACACGCAAATATCTAATATTAACAACGTTTCTTCTATAATTTCGTAATATTATATTATTTCTTTGTATTATTCATTAGCTTGGTTAGGCTTGTTTAAACACTTTTCTCTTTGCACCTACTTATTACCTATACCTTAACTTTGGATAAAAATACACTAGCTCTCAGCGGGAATCAAATCCAGAACCAACGCACTTGAACAATTTGGCCACAACAAGGCACATTTAAAAAGATGTTTCGATTTGGCTGGGAAATTTGTGATTAGGTATAACATTTAAAAATATATTTAAGAATGGGTACGGATGAAACGCACTGAATTTCTTTTCTCGAATTTCTTAAACTGACAGTTACGCTGCAGCTATTATTGAAACATTTATTTGGGAAATGCGAATAAAATAATGAGTTTTGGAAAACTTTGTTCGAAGCAACTTACGTCCAAAAGTAAAGTACCCATTGGTCATATTTCTGTTAGAAATAACTTATGCCATATATTAGAATTATTAAGGAAATAATTGTATGTGAACTATGAGCAAAAGCATCTGAGTACTTTCTGAGAAAATCGTCAAAAAAGTCTTCCCCAAGAGTAAAATATTCCTTGTATATCTTCTCAGGACAAACGAGTTATGCTATTTATGAAATACGAACAAAATTGCCTGAGTAGTTCTCGACAAAATAGTAAGGTAAAATTTACTCCGAAAAGTAATATACTATTTCTAACTTTTTAGGATGATGGAATTATACCATATCGTTAGGTTATTTATGTAACATTTATGAAATATGAACAAAATTGCGTCAGGCGTTAACGGAAAAATCGTCGAAGAAGAGTAAACTAAGAGTAAACTACCCCTTCTGAATGTTTACAGGATGAATGAGTTGTGTCATATTGTTAGGTTATTAATGCTACATTTATTTATGAAATGTGATTGAGAAAATTGTTCGAAAAAACGCATCCCACACAGTAAATTACACCTTATTAATTTTTTCAGAGCAATGATTCATACTACGGTGAAGGGTTATTAATAAAATATATATTTGTAAAAAAAAAAAAAAAAAAAAAAAAGCAAAACCTTTACAGCTGTTTTTGAGACAATTTAATTATTTTAAATTTTCATCCTTCAGTAAACTACCCTTATTTTTAGGTGTTGGAAGATATAGAATTCGAAACGATAAAGTGTTATAAAAACTTCATGTCTAGAATTCGGTCCAGATGCGTCGAATAGTATGGCCTCTATTTGAATGCATGTGAAAGCGTGACAAACCGACAGACGAACAGATGGACAGACATGAAAATCACTTTTTCGATATGTAGGGACGTCAAACTCGAATCCATTGAAATCCCGAATTGGATTTTTATCACTATCCCTACAATTTCTTCTTTCGTCGCTCGAACGTGAAAACGAATAGGAATACAACGATACGTAAGGTAATAATTTGTAATCCCCAAAATTTAATGATTTACGTTTAATGTGTTGCCATGCTAGAAAAAAAAGCTTTATGCCTGTTTGTTATATCATTTTTTCACGCTGGTATATAATGTAGAAATATGGTATGGTTATCGTTCATAATCATGCTATTTTTTTGGAAATATTCGTGTTCCGCATACATAGATCTGTATAATTTAATTTCATTCAACGAAAGCATAGACTTATGATTGCATTTCTTGCACTTGTGGATGTGAAAAAAAAAAAAAAAAAAAAAGATTGGGGAAAAAGCCAATACTCTCAAAAGAAAAAAAAACACAAGCACATACACACACAAACGAAAATTTGACCTCAGCTTTTTCCTTTCTTCCTTTTTTTCATGAAAAAAAAAAGCCATTCTAACATTCGATGTAACAAGAAGTAAGACTGGAAAGACTGTCAAGGCCGCGTATGTTCTTTTACCAGTTGCTGACACATAAATCCGAAGTGAGCTGCCTGCTGTTCAAGAGGTGTAACATACAAGACCATAAACTGAAAACAACCACTGTCTCCAATAGTACACGTATTCTAATACTGAATAAATACGTCGACTAAAGAATACTATCAATAAGTTATTTCCTTATTATATTGTTTCGGTTCTTATTAACATCAAAATTATACACTTCCTATAATGTTTTGTAAGAAAAAAAATATATATGGAATGGGATGGGATTCTATCTCGTGTCAAAATAATAAAATAACTGCTAGTCCGCCACTCTATCCACCTAACCACGGAGACTGCGTTTTGCTTGCTCTCTTTTCCTTAACAAATAATAGCTCATAACCATGGAGCGTATCGCTTCGAACCTTAAGATAAGAGTCTTCTGTTTAATTCTATATTTTCGTACGACATCTTAGTTACAGGAGCTAATCTATATTTGGCAAACCATCTAGACACTAGGTTTAAACCAATAAATTCAATATTCTACTCCACTTTCCAGTTCTTTCCGCCAGCTGGTTCACTGCCTATTGTCAATTTCCCTTCGCAATTGTGCTATGCTACTGAAAAATCCCTCTTAAGCATGATTGCCAGTATACACAAAACCGAGCGTAATTTTGATTTTTGCTTATATTTTTATTTTATTATATTTTTTGGAAATATCTCCTTAGATGGATAGCTTTCTATTTCCACATATTAATAACTGAATTTTACTCATAAACGTGAGGAAAATGGAATAAATGCGATAAATCATGAGTGACAGTATACGCGTTTTGCGCATGTGGGTACAATACTACTAGTACTACTATCACTGATCATAATATGATAATTATTTCTTTTATTAATGGACAGTATATGAGTAGGGATGTACCGATATATCGGTATCGGTGATATCGGCCACTTTTGGGAGTATCAGTATCGGCAAATGGACACCGTATTTTCAGTTTGTTTAGTATTAACAGTGACACTTACATTTCATCGATTTCTTTATGCATCTGTACACCTTTGATTTACACTACTCGTACTCAATAGCTATTTTTAACCCCTCCCTGCCAAAATACTGGTAAAGAAAAGCCAAAGGTCGTCAGTCAAGATCATGGCCGCCCGAAGAAAATTTTCTAGGGAGGGCCATTTCCATGGTTTGCTATATACACTGTATTACGTCTGGTATTTAATATATGTGGTTTGCTATATTACGTATACATTTTCATGAGCCAGGGGGACGGGCCCTACTCTGCCCTCCTCCTTGGGACGCCCATGATCAGGATAGCAGACCCGTCATTTGAATCCCAAACGAGTTAGAGGTTTCGATTCAGACGAAAATGCTATGCGAGAAACCCACAAGACGCTCACTTTGTCATTATTTTCTTCTACTTACTGGTTAAAAATAATTAGTTCTGAAGTTAATAAATAGTTTTATGGTTTTCGACTTCGCTTAAATATCCCTCTTATTTTTTCACGGTATACACAACAACACGTGGTTCATCACGCATAATTTTTTAAAGAATAAAAATTTGTAACTGTAGTACCCATTTCCATCATATGTATGCAGGGGTGGCGATTAGAGGGCAGTTTGCCTCCCCCCACTTTTTTGAAGTAATCACCTTAATGTATATTGTTTCATTTGCAAATGTAAGTTTTTGTATGTATTAATGGTTCATAGAAAAAAATGACGCAATATAATATTTGCCGTGGCGTGAGTACCTATTGGTGATTTGTCTTCCCGTGGAGTTAAGAAAGCTACATGAATTGCATTTTAATTGCCATGACAATAATTCCAGTGTACTTTCATTTCTTCTTACAAGGGCTCGATATGTTAATCAGCCATTTTGAAACTAATTGAGAGAACATTTCGCAAAACAAGAAGTGTCTCTCACAAGTTATTCTTTAATTGCACAAAAAAGTCAGCAGTTCCTAAAATGTTTTTTCTTCTTTCTAATAGTAAGGAATATTGATTAAAAATTAAGTAATAAGAATCAAATTCTACCTTTTTCAGTTGCTCACAACATTTATGATATTCCGCAGTTACAAATTGGTGGTGAAAAAAATATTTCTTTTTTTACTATCAGACACAACAATGCTCTTTTTACGGACGCAGCAAAGCCACAAGAAAAAAACAGTTGAGAATACTCGAAGAACTTTGCCAGAACGAACTTAAAAAGAATTAATTTTTTCGAAATTTATATGAAATTGTATATTACATGTATTTGATCAAATTCAATAGATAATACATTTACATATTTGGAACCTACTTATTACGGGATCTGTTGAATTATCTGTATTGAGCTCACTTTTTATCACCGTGTATATATAATATTGAAAATGAAGATATAACCAGTGGTTACCGGTTACTATTTAACAAAATATTCACCATCCTCTTAAGTATTGATCAACACCAATATCATCTCTTTATGATTTATGGTTCCCGATATATAGCTTCTTAAATCTCCCGAAATCGGAACTTTTTTGGTCTATATCTTGGGAACGGTAAGTCATAAAGATATGATATTGATGTTGATCAATACCTAAGAGGATAGTGAACATTTTGGTACCATATAGTGACCGATGGCCACTGGCCAAATCATACAATTTTCCAGACAGAATTTTAAGATGCTCATGAGCAAGGACTCAGATCTCTTCCTACACTTTCGTTGTTTGAAAGTACAAAGGGCTAGTACCTACTTGCGTTGCTCTCGTCAACTTACTTAATACAATATGAAATACGATAGACAGTATTTTAACTGAAAAAGTAGTATCCTATTAATTATACAACCTTTCGTCAAAGTGTTAGAAAGAATCAGGAAAACTAACATTGATATACAAATATTCAGATCACGTCTTGCCCCCACAACTCCCACTTTTAACGTCCAATTGCCGCCATTGTATGTATGTAATAGAGATTAGTAAATGCAATGTAACTATTAAAGTACATTATCACTATAAATATCAATCACTGACTCTTAGAATTAAGTTTACACTATGTAAGTATTTGCTGCTTTTTAGTTCATTTTATGTGAGCTGGATTAAATATAGAGGAAATATATTTTTTGTGTGTAACCTAATATGAAATTCTGCTTTTTGCCTTTGCATGTCAAATTTTGGCCTTATGTCTAATATACCGTATTACAATGTTGATCATTTCATTATTCTGAAAATTCTTGATAATATATAAGAAATGTGTCCAAAAGTATCAGTATTGGCCTCTTCAGTTTCGGGTATCGGTGAAAAAGTGGTATCGGTACATCCCTATGTATGAGGAGTTAACTATACCAAAATTCCATTTCACTACTATTTCTGCGATACACATTCGTGGATTTAAAGTATATAGTTACGATTTAGGTTATTTTTTTTCCTGTCTTTTTCAGAATGGTGATTTGTGCATCTCTATACTTCATCCGCCAGTTGATGATCCACAAAGTGGAGAATTGCCTTGTGAAAGGTGGAATCCTACTCAAAATGTAAGGTACGTTGAATCACAATGATGGCAGGATAATAGTTTTCTAAAGACTGTTTATTTAGTTTTATACAAGAACTTTATAGTGTTAAGTCCTGGTGGTTATAATACACAAGAAGACTGCGGCATACTGCTTTTAACTAGATAATATGTTAGGAAATTATTTTCCATCGCGGTTTTCTGCTTCGTGGACCAGAGTTCGCTATATCTTATTCAAATATCTCCTGTTTGCTTCAAAAAGCACAAAGGTACGCATGTACACCGATGCATATTTTACGATAAATAACTGCAGGTATTTCTAAGAAGAAAGTTATTTCAATGGTACTGCAGTGTATATGAACGTAAATCAACTTAACCCTGCCAATTCTCCAAGTAGGTTAGTTGCAGTGGAATTCTCTTATATGGTGTTCATGACATAATTAATCTAGGATCTTTTCCTTCACAGATCATTGTAATTGGCTCTCTCGTTAACAAGTCCCACTGATCCGACTTATGGTAATACCGTTATCTTGGAAAAATGGCGGACGAAGAAGCACGTTCTATCTGGTTTTTGGCCAGTTTCTGAAACTCAGTTTTAGAAGGAAACTGAACTGGACGAATTTGAAAGAACAGAAAACTTCCTGTCAATTTTAATATTTTCCCGAAAATTTTCCAGTCTCTAAAAATAATCATGTACCGGAAAATTGTATTGAAAGCCGCCTGAAAATTAAGTTCAATCAGAACACTGAAGTCTTAAGAATTAATGTCCACTATTTATCTCGAAATCATGTTAGTATTCTGAAAGGTGGATTTTAAAATATTTCTTGTCTCTGGAAATGTTTTCCCATTGAACTTCCTGATGCCTATATTTTGTTTAATTAAAAAAAAAAAAAAAAAAAAAAAAAAAAAAAAAAAAAAAAACCAACGCGAACGCTGTTTGCGGTGTTTCTGTGTTCATAATGTTCGTATGACCCTGTCGTTAATCAGAGCTGTAGCTTGTTCAGGATGCCTGTTGGTCACGAAAGTCGCGAAAAAGTCACGAAATCAGAACACAGACATGAAAGGCAAGAAATTAAGCTTTCGGGTCACGATTTTTTTTATCTATACAAATATAAGTACAGACTTGAAACTTTTGTTATACAAAACATTAAAATTCACCACCAAAAATATCTATCGTCAGCTCTGGATGTTGCCAAATTGCAAGCGAAGTACGCTTCTATCTCATACATAAAAATTCGGCCTAATTTGCACCCAGATTAGCTCTTGAGGATGTTACGAAATTTTATGGTTTGGTAAAGAAAAGTTCACGAAGAAGTCATGAAATTCTGGAATTTTAGTAGACACCCTATTGTCTCCCACACTTTTTTTTTTTAAGTAGGCTTTCCAATCATCCTATATTTCCTATTTTTTCTGTATATTTGCATCTCTTCCTACAAACTATATTTCCTACGTTTTTACGAAACCTTCTATATTTTTGTGACATAGCTATTCCACTTGCGAAAATAACATAACGAAGTTGTGGGTGATCGGAGAGCCTTTTGTCTCCACAGTAGGATGAATGAATGGAGATTCTTCTGTGTTTCGGGCTTTCCTGCTTATTGTCTAAAGATAATTACACCAAAGAATATACAGTTAGCGCTAAAAGTACTCATACACCTACAAAATGGAACGAAGTGTGTTAAGAAATGCGAAGCAAAAGGGTATATCAAAGGAAGTTTCAAATCAAGGTATATCAAAGGAATTGTCTCTGAAGAAATTAAATGAAATGCACAAAACCGTACAGAAAGAAATGGAAGTAGCTACTAGATTGATGAAAACTGCTCATACAAAATTATCTTTTGCGCTATCAAAAAGGACACGGTTTACGTTAGTGTTGCCTAGGCAATGATCCAGACCGTATCCTTGAAGATAAATGAACTACAGAAAATTCAAAACGAGCAGAACAAAGAGAAACGGAAGATGTCAAATAAGCATATTCAGGCACTGAAGAAAATGAAAGGGTAATTGATTTCCTTAGATGCACTAAGTTCTGTGAGCAATTGTGTATTTAGATACTTAACAAACCAACTCTTTGTATCAGGTGGTTTGTGATTTTTTAATGAATTTTATTGATTTTTACAACTTATGTATATTATTTTTTAAAAAAAGAAAGAAATTAACATAGAAATGATAGGATCTTGCAAGTGATGAAATTATTCATACTTTGGAGGCGTATACTTACAAACACTGATTTTCTCATGCATATCCTTTTTACACTTTTCTTACGGTCGTAGCTTAGTACTGGTAAGCTACGTACGAAAACACTAAGAAATTCTTATAAATTTTTGCTACGAAATAATACCCATTTAATTATATTTAGAGTAGAATGTATGTTCATATAACAATTCGTGTATTTTCCATGTGTTTTTTATTTCTACCTATTGAGTAATTGAAATGTTCCTTTTCCACAGCATCACTAAACCACCTATTTTTTTCGCCGTGATTTCCTATATTTTTTCATTAGCATTGGAAAGCCTGAAAAAGAGAAAAGGAAAAAAGAAAACATGGTCACATAGCTCGAAAACGTCGTCAAGGCGACACAGCGTACACGCAGTTCAAGTATGCTCTCCTCGAAAATATCCCAAGGACAGCGCTTGCTCCATGCCTCAGAAATTTATTCTTTACAGTCGGCCCATCAAACAATTCCATTTCACTTCTCTTCCAAGTAGCAATTGTTGACCGCAAGAAAATTTGAAATAAGTTTGCAGTAAGATTAGGAAGTGTTGTTGCGTCATTGAAGTTTACTGCATTTGAAAGACTCAATAATCACTCTAAATTAAAATGGGAATGCGAATTTAGTCGAAGTATGGAATTGATGTAAGTTACTGCGTTTCTTATTGGCTGGTGCAGTAACGATGAAATACTTTGGGATGCGGCTATTGAGACATGATGTTTTATGATATAACTAGTTGCTGTGGATAAGCAATATAAGGATCTTTTTGATACCTTAAATGGTACCTTCGTGTAATGGAATCATTTACTCTCAAATCTTCATAATGTTTTGTAAATAATTTTGTTTTCTAAGGACTCATTTATTGTGAATTGAAAATCGCTTTCCCCGCTGCATATTTTATATAATGCAAACTATATATTGGGATAATTTATACATACAAGTAATAATGGCGGAAGCTGATCGAACTTCTGTGCCTTTGGGTCCCTGATGTAGGGGCCATGGCAAGTAGTGCATACGACCACCCCCTTGAAATTTTGGCAGGGATATCTTGGCCTACTCCCTAAATTTTGGCAGGGGTACCTACGACCGCCCCGTTACATTTTGGAAATTGCAAAATTTAAAAATTTATGGTAGTATAGGACTAGGGTATGCATCTCTGTAAGTTTGGGTAGTCCATTTAGTTTTCTTTCATGAGTACAACATTTCCAAATATTCAAATATCGGTAGTTTTTGACCTAATTTATTCCCTTCTATGAGGCCTTATGACCTTACATGTTTATATGGGCGTGTACAGGGGTTCATTCCCTTTCATAAGAGATACGTATATTGATGCACCTCTCTAAAAACTTGGGAGTGGTACTTAGGACCACCCCTTAAAGTTGGGAATTTTCAAAATACAAAAATTGGTAAATATTTCCTAGGACCCTAATATATATCATTGTAAATTTGGGTACTCCATCTCGTTCCGTTTCATGGGTATAAAATTGCTAAAACTTATTACGACCACGTGTTCGCCACAAGGTTGGTTTTGATCTAATTTATTCCTTTTGATGAGGGTTTTATTACCTTATATCATTTTGTGGATCTGTATAGGAGTCCATTTTCATTCATAGTGCATGGGTACATTGATTTACCCCTCCTAAAATTTGGGAGGGGTACGTAGGACCACCCTTTAAATTTGGAAAAACCAAAAAACAAGAATTGTAAATGTTCTCTAGGACCCTAATATATACCAGTAAAAAGTTGGGTGGTCCAACTCTTTTCCTTTCATAGGTGTAAAATTGTCAAGTATTAGTACGGTCACGTGTTCGCCACGAGCTTGGTTATTGACCTAATTTATCTCCTGTGATGAGGCTTTATTACATTATATGATTAAATGAATGAGTACAGGGTTCATTATCTTTCATAATACATGGGTATATTGACAGACCCATCTTCAATTTGGGGAGGGGTACATTGGCTCACCCCTTAAATTTGTGAATTGTTAAAAAGCAAAATTTAATAAATGTTTGTTAGACCCGATTGTAAATTTGGGGAATTCAGCTTTCTTTCCTTTAGTGGTAAATAATTGCCAAATATTTGTAAAAGAAAATGTTCGTCATGTCTGTTAATTAACCTATTTTTTCTTTTTTGTTTTATTGCCTTATATGGTTAAATGAGAGAGATTAGGGGTCCTGGACGTGGGCACATATTGCTCATCTCTTAAATTTTGGGAGTACTTAAGAACACCCCTTAAATTTGGAAATTGTTAAAAAAATGAAACTAGGTAAATGTTCTTTACGACCCAAATATACATTTCATTGGTCGTGATTATTCCCCCTTATGGGTAATATATAGGGTGGAAGGGAACAAGACCGAAAAACTTCGGGAGGCGATTCTACAGCTAAAATGAAGTAAGAAAAGTTCCAATAAATATAGATCCAACGTGGCGGCGTTTTCAATCAGCAGCAGTGCGACGCTTCGCCGGCCTCCGTCTTCTAAGTGCAATATCTGCCGAACAAAGAGATCGTTCGTTGTTGTTGACGTCGGGTCATAAGAATGTAAAGAAATCCCCAACTGCATCTCATTTGGTAAATCCCGTTCTCCTTTTGGGGGAGTCCCCTTGTGCAGTTCGCTTTGTCGCTTTCTGTTTGTGCGATTATTTGGTAGAGTATGACTTCCTTTACATTCTTTTGACCCTACGCACAGTGGTTCCGATCACGAATCTAGCGGGACAAAATTAAGAACAGCACATCATACATGAGCGACAACTAGCATTTCCGTGAGACATAAGCCCGGATGTTGTCCATAAACTTGCTCTAGAGTGAACCAAAAATGCAAACCCTTTTATCTGTAGAATATATTGACAAATAATTGTACAGTGGATACTGATGTTTCCAGTATGTGAACAACAGGGAAGAACCACCTGATAGTTGCATAGAATGTTGAAATCTGTTATAAACAAGTGAAAGTCTGTGAACTGACTCTACGTCGAAAATAACACACACACAATCTGAAAACCATATGAAAGACACAAACAAAGATACCAAATGGAAATAGACTAGTTGTTCACTGTCCATTATCTTCATCAACAATAGCGTCAGCAGAAGTATTGGTGTCATCGATATCACATTCTGGATCTTGAAGTAGTTGCAGTGCCGCAGGAGGTACACTGGTACGTCTCTTCACACGTTTCATTCGAAGAAAGCTGACAATCGGGTTTGAAGAAATCAAGAGTGTGTTTATCACATCCGTCATTGTATCACAGCTAAAAAATTTACGCGTATGATGCTCCCCGAAATACTTAGTCCTTATTTCGGGCTTCTTGCGCTTCCTCTGACATCATTCCAATAGGAAGTACGGCCTCTGTTATCAACTGTACGCCATGAATAAGTATCTTATGCACGCTTTGTGGCTTATAATACCAAGGATACTTCTGGACGTATAAGTCTGCTATGTCGGAACAGTATTTTTTACTCAGCAATGTTATTGCACTACCCACAGGCGATTGCTTTCAGAATAGTTGTAAAGCACCGAATCAGTTCATCTACGCCAGCAATAGCAGACACTAAACCTGGATCCGCGGACTATTTCCATCATTGGTCGTACTAAAACCCGGTTTTGGTAAATCGACAAGAAGTCCCATTTAGTTGCGAAAGCGCTGTTGGATGAATCGTTTTCTGTCGTCAACTTTAGATTTGTTTTCCTCCCATACTTGCCCCTATTGAATATCTAAGCGGTATCCAATATGGAGGATGCATTCGAAATACTTAATCCACGCGTGAAGGCTGGATACGCCCAGAGTCAATGCTGTCGCATTTGGATGTTTTGTCCGAATAAGGGGCAGATTGTTCATCTGAGAAGGGGTTACTCCACATACACGACAATATTGAGTTGCTTTAATTGGAAAGCACGCTACAAGTCTTTTCGTCTATCATCGTGAGAGCGAGTTTGACTCAAGAATTATACGTCCATCTAAGTGTACCACCGTAGGAGAGAGGGCATTGCTTTGAGTTTTGATGTCAGTTTCACTTTTTATTAACTCCGGACCCTCCTTCTTCAGAGTCACTTCGATGGACCGACAGAATTTTGTCGACGAAGGCAAAGGATTCTTCCATAATATTAGCTTCGTCTCTGAAGTGGAACTACTTCCAGTAGCAGAAGCTGTAGTCATCTGCAGTGGTACAATCCGCGGCAAAAAACCTGCAACATGAGGATGTAAGTTTATTGTGAAACTACGCCTAACAGCACAGGGAATGAACATAACCTCTAAGTGGAACGAATCACGCCAGATAAACCTCGGCCTCCTCCCGTGCACACTTATTTTGGAGCAAAAGACTTCGTCATTTCACAATAAACTTATATGCTCATGTTGCAGGTTTTTTGCCGCGGATTGTACCAGGGAAATAACAAATACATTGGAGTCATCAATATCCTGATGCATAGCCGCACTAAATTGTTTATAGTGACTTTGCCTAGAAGCACCATCACAGCCCCATTTTTCTACCAGCTAAACGATGTACAATTATGATAAATCAATGACTGTAGGTGTACCTCAGCAGAGTAGTCAGTGATCGTAAAATTCTCCGGATAGCAACGCTTTTTTGCCTCAAGAAACATATGATAATTGGGGAAGATAGCATTATGAGCGATACCTATTTGACGCATAGAGATGTACTGGACTTCTGTAAATTTTTTATCCACACAAAACGCTAATGCGTAATTTTTTTATTCACATAAAACGCTAATGCGTCGTCACATGTCATTTTAACTTTGTTTGGTGGAGACCAATACGCTTTTTCCATTTTCGTGGCTCTCTGTGAACAACTTAATACTTGCTCCACTATTTGTGTAGCATCACGCCTACTCATTTCCGCGGCAAGAACAATCTCACCAACTGTGTATGTTTCCACCGCAGGTTTCACTTTTCGTTTTTTACATTTGTCTGTACTCGTTTTGAACAATTTTCGTGGCCGATTTTGTATGTTTTATTGTCCTTCCATACGTTCTGGTTCCACAACCGTCATTTGAACATTCAGCCACTTATTATTTTGTCGCAGAAATTCTTTCCGTACATAATGACACTTGACCCACTTTCCGTGCAGCTTCTTATAAAACTCAGCACTTTTTTTTTCTGTACTTGCACAGGAATATGGTCCTCACACGTTTGCATACCATACTTGGTCAGTATATACTCACATACACGGGCTAATCTCTGACGGGCCCTCTTCATTCTGCCACACATCGAATAACTCTCGTCTTGAAATTTGGTCCACCATCACTAATTTATTATATAAACCGAAGTTCGTTATAGTTGGGTTACAAAACTCTTTTCTTTTGTACCCAAAGGGTTCATGTCCACACTGAATATTATTTCACGGTGGCCTTTTACGGCGTTTGCTATTGCTGGTCTGCAAGTTTACTGCGATCTTCATCAACTTGCACTTACTTACCATGCCTCTTGTGATGAATGCACATATACACTAAATAATGCAATGCACACGCTCACAAACGTTCACGGTACGACGAGAATGTGTGCTGTTTCATTTGGAAAAAACCCAATTCGATTCGTGAGCATCTTACGTGTTTACGCATCTTGTTTAGCGAGCACCCGCTCAGCAATTATCACGCGCTCCGACTGACTGTGATAAACATGATTTCTGAATGCTCTCACACATACCTCGTGTTTATTTCAGGAAATATGTTGTGGATCGCAGCTACACAACCCTGTAGGATTGTACCAAGACAATATTTCTGTGGTTTGGTTAATCATGTATTTTCACTTTTCTCCCGCTACATTTGTGATCGGAACCACTGTGTGACGTCAATCTCTTATTTGTTCGGCAGATATTGCACTTAGGAGAGGAGGCCGGCGAAGTGTGACAGCTGCTGCTTGAAAATGCCGCCACGTTGAACCCAGTGGCGGCTAATGTTAGTGTTGCAGCGTTGCGCAACGACCAAAGTATTTCAAGAAAAAAATATTATTATCAATAGTAGTAAAGAACAGAAAAATAATTTTTAATACTCGCATATATACACTTTAAATAACACATTTTTTACTTCTGTAACTGTCCGTTCCGTTAATCCATTTTAAAAAGCGAAAAATAATCCGTCACAGAGTCTCTAATTTATATTGTGTTGCAGCGAGCATGCAACGACCAGATTCCTTCAGCGCGGGAATTGGAGCAAATGTTAAGTGTCCTTTCCCCTATCTCAGAAGTTGAAGGGACTGGTCGTTGCAGTGCTTCTGCAACACAGCACGGTTTCCAATGAACGAGAAGGTTTTTCGCGCTAAATAAGATCTCTAAATTTTATTTCACTATCAATTAACAAATGGAATTTGTTTTTATGCATTCATATTTTTAAATTACAGGACCATACTGAAGCAAATCAATATAATGACAATTAAAAAAAGTGATTGCAGAATTACAAAATAAGAAAGAAAATATCTAGTAGAGCAGAAAACAAATGAAAGTACCCCCGCATTTACAAGTTAATTCTTAGCTTATATTGATAATGAAGGCTTCTTCCACAGTAATTTGTGATTCAAATATTAATAAGTCAGTATGTAGAATCGCCCCCCTTCCCCTTTGTGGATAGCGTAGCATTTTAGTATATACATATTTCTTTTATAAAATAAGTATATTTTATACTCTTGATAATTTCTACATAAAAGTGTATCATGGGGAACGCCACATTGAATTTGGGACTAGTTTGAAATGCTCAGGGGCGTAGCCACGAGGGGAGTCCAGCGGGTCCGTACCTCCCGAAAATTTCGAAACTTCACTAAAATTTGTTGACTTTTCTAACGAACTATACTTGTTTAACAGAGAAACGTTTGATGTAGGCTAAATATTTTATTTTACGCCTCATCATGTACTCGCTCTTTTCTTAAAAACAATGTTCTATCATTTTTTCTAAGAATATAGGTGACAGTTATTACTTACCGTCTTTTCCGATGCAGAATAAGAAAGGTATATATTGCATAGACGTATCGAACCCCTCCCAACACACATTTCTGGGTGTAAAACTGGCAATGCTGTTTGTTTTGATGTTCTTCGACTTTTACCTTCTGTTAGGTATACATGCTGATCCTACATCTGGCGAGTTTCGAGGTTTCCTTTCCAGAACATATGACATTGATAAGCATTGTTTCGCCTCATGTGGAAGTATATGGTGTTCATCTTGCATTGCGTAACAATCAAGACGGATGATTTGGAATGTAGTTTTTTCTTTTACGCACATGTGTGTATGTTGACGTATGAATATGTGATATTCGGAATTCATATACCAGTACCTCTTTTGTATCACTGTTTTGGTTTTTATTTATTAGATTTAATTTTATTGTGTGTGCTTTAATTCTGTAAATAACCTACAAATTCTGAATGAATTGTATACAGTGACTTCTGTAAATAACTTACAAAAAACATTGACTAGCTTTCAACTGAAGAAAAACTTGCAATTAAGGCTTAGACAAAACAAGCAAAGGGCAATTCAGGAGTGTGTTCGAAAAAAATCCTGTTTAAATTTACAGGATGTTTTATGGCAGTACCGTAATGTTGTTTGCACTAAATACATTTCCTCAATTTATTTTAAATTTTCCTGAATAAACTGTGAATAAAGTGTGTTCAATGGACATTTTTTATAACACTAATCTCTGCTATGAACTCTCTTCAGTCAACGCTGAAGAGGAATTCGGATCACTGTCAGGGACTGAGTTTGCTAGAATGAATCGTTCGCAACGATCTAGAAAAATATTTAGTGAATCTACAAAGCTTCTGAAATTAATATTAACTGTACCTTTGGCGTCAGCAAAAGACGAAAAGTATTTTTCTAAATGAAAAAGAATTGACCCTTTCAAGGAATTGAATGTCCCAAGAAAGGTTATCACCATTGGTTATGCTTTCCATCGAAAAAGACCTGACAATAAGAATACCCGAGTTCAACCAGCATGTATTAGATAGATTTTCTCCAATCAAAGAGAGGAGAATGAACTTACTGATTAATTAGGGTGATTAATCGGATAAAATGTTCTGCATTTTTTATTTTTTAAAAGCAGAATTTTATTTAATTTCACATGTCACACAGCATTTGCATCTAAAGTTATGCTGATTAGTCAATGAGTCCACTTTATATCTTCTCTTATTGTTCGTACTGCAACACCCGAAACCACAATCCACCGGCCGCCACTGGTTGAACCTATGTTTATTGAAACTTTCCCCATTGTTTTTAGCTGTAAAATCGCCTCCCGAAAATTTTCGGTCTTGTTCCTTTCCATTCTATCTATCTATCTATATAATAAACGTAATCAATACACCGTATCATGTGGTATGTTATTGACCTTCAAAATTTGGCGGTTTTTAATCCCCTTTTATAAGATCGTATATGACTATAGTTCTGAGGATTGGAATCAACGACATGGGTACGTGGATATCCTCCAATTTGGGGGGAAAGTTACCACTATAAGCAAAATAAATGACGCGTCTGTTTATTTGATTTTTTTTTTTTTTTTTTTAATATCTGCGTTTTCTGTATATGTCCGAAATTTCGGAAGATTTTCCCGGCAGGAAAAGTTAATAACAAACCTGTTTTAATATCACGTTTTATTTTGCCCCTCTCATTTCAGTACGCTCCCAACAAAGTAATTTCTGATAAGCAGGGCAGAAAAAATTAATAAGAAATATATTAACAGCATCCTCTCCCCCTTCATGATTAGAATATCACGTAGCATTTTTTATTCTACCGAAGTGCGGTTAGGGATAGGTAACTAAAGAAATACCTAATATATAGCGCCCCTTGATTGTTATATTACCGCTTCTTTATTTGTTCGAGGGAGCCCTACACAACCAAGGGTGACAAAAAGAATAGGAAAAGTGTCTATTGATTCTAGTGGCGGATCCAGCACGGACTCCTGGGGAGGGGGGCGGTGAAGTGTAAGATTCTTTTGATGTGAAGCTGTCACAAATTACCACTTAACTAAACTAAACATAATAGTGGGTTGAACCGGAACCCAGTCAGTTCAAATTGATGTAGAAGTTTAATTTTTGGCTTCATATTAAAGTTTTTGGTTCCAAATGAGAATTTCAGTCCGAGTGGTCAATGATCAAATCTCGGAAGACTCTTCGATGTAGAGCCTATGGCAAAAGGCAAAAATAATAAAATGCTTAAAACTTTCAAAATTTTCGTCTATTTTAAAGAAATTTTTGGCTTCATATTAAAGTATTGGTTCCAAATGACAATTTCAGTTGAAGTAGACAATGATCAAATCTCGGGGGGCTCTTCAGCATAGGGGGCTACGGCTCCTTTATGGGAAAAGGCAAAAATATGAAAATGCTTATAACCTTCGAATTTTTCCTCTATTTTAAAGAAATTACTGGCTTTCAGTCCGAGTTGACAATGATCAAATCTCGGAGGGCTGTTCAGTGAAGGGGTTTCGGCTTTATGGGACAAGATTCACGTAGTTGATATTGCAAAATTGTTTTGTCTACATCAGTGGAAACTTGCACCATTTGGTTAATTTTCTCATATTTTGCAGATTGAAATTCCAAGCAATAGTTACTTCGTAAAGCTAAAAGAAGGCACTTACTAGTTTCATTAAAATGAAATGTGTTTTATGAGAAGTTGTCATAGAGCAGACGAACGAACAGGCACCCAAACGTTGGCTGAGTCGGACGGTTAAATCTCGTTAAGCTCGCTTCAATTTTATTAATAATAATAATAAGTGATAGTGGTTGTTTTTGTCTCGTACTAGTATTTCCTGAGTAAGCCCCCTAAGTTTTTCGAGAGGAACTTTTGCGCTTCACTATCCAAAACCAACATGCTTTACTGAACGTTATACATTTGAAACCTTTATACTGAGTTGAGCTAACAAAGAAAAAGCAGACTGGCAAATGATTTTCGGGTTCATCTTTCGCGAGGTACTAATACACATTTAAAGGGTGAAAATTACGAATTGATAGAGCGAAATAGCCAGAAATAGCGGAGGAAAGGAGTCTCAAAGTTTTCGCCTCGCTGCATATATGATACGACGCGTGAAGTTAGCAAATGACGGTATGGCAGAGTGAGAAGCATTTATGACACGTGAAAACGGTCCCGGATTTGATTCCCGCTCTGGTAAGCTTTTATTTTCGTTTTTTTATTTAACCAAAAAAGTAACCAACCATTTGTAACTACAAGTAAAATATTATTTCGCCATATGTTTATAATGAATAAAGTAATAGAAAGGTTTAAATCAGTTGTAAAACCATTCAATATTTCATGTTAACTAGCAACAAAATGTAAACTATTCCATAAAATATTGATATCAAGAGTTATATTACGGTTACCACTGTTGTTGTGTAAAAGTGTTCTTGACGCTTCGTGCCTATATCTGTGGACAGTGTACGAATTAACCGGACATTTGCAAAAGGGGGTGGATTGTGCTTTAGACAATAGCATGGAAACTATGACAGTTATGGCCAGGGGCATCATGGGGGGCAGTAGGGTACAATTACTCAACCCCAAGAGCTTGAGAAATACAGATATTTTAATCGATTGTTTACTTATACTGTATACTAGTAAAAAAACGTGAAAATCTTATGTCGGTGGTGCTTTTGCCCCACCCCCTTCCCCAAGGGAAGTCGACAATGACGCTCCTCGTTATAGCATACATCCAGTATTACCAAATGGGATTTCCGTCTCATCCCTCTTGTAATTCGTACACTGTCTACAGATATAAACAGGAAGCGTCAAGAACATTTTTTTACACAACGACTGTGGTAACCATAATACAGAGGTTGTTCAGTCGACATTTGGCCAATTTCGACCTACCTAAAATTTAGAAGAATCCATGGCGCCAGGTCCGTAAGTGCTCGATGTGTTTCCCTTGGTTCCTAACAATAGCCCGACAGCGTAATTTCCACTATAATAGGCTTCTCTGAAGAACTGGGAGGGAAATCGTGTCCCATTCCCTTTGCACAGCTTTCCAGTTGTCACACGCCGTTTTCCCAAAGCCCGCTTCAGTAATCCAGATCCACAATAGTCCATAGGACTTGCATCTGGAGATTTAACAGGTACCTCATTGAAAGGTATTACCTGTATACCACTTGCCTCCTCCATCTCCCTGTAGAATGCGAGGACGATCGTGAGGTATGTGATGAGGCCTTGTCCATGTGAATGCGCACCAGATATAGGGGGTACGTATGAACGGCCGAGAGAGGGGAGATAAGTTTTTTTTAATTTATCAAATTTTTTTCATCAGGTTTTGGCGGGTATTCCTCCCCCCTTTGTGGTACACCCATAAAAATTGGTATATAAAGCTATGAAGTAGTCCCCTACATGATAGTAACCTGTATGTGTACTTGTTGTTTATAGAGGAAGAGGGGGTCATATTTGGTTAATTTTTACATTTATTTTCGGGACCATCTCATATAACAGAAGATATATTTCACTTAAGTGGTCTAGAAGCATAATTCTTGTTCGTATACATGTGTGCAGCAAAAATGACTTGCATATGGACATGGTACTATAGTTGGGGAGGGGACAGAATGTCTAATTCAATGAATGTTTTTCTGCGCATATATATATATATATATATTTTAATATTTCCTACATAAAATGAATTCATTACGCAATGGCAGCAATGGCTACCATTTCTTATATTATTATCACAAGTATGTGGCCTACACATTAGCATCATTTTGTCAGCGTAGGGTGACTGCAAGGGTTGCCAGGGTCCCGCAAAGTCAATATTTTCATATTTTTTATGATTTTTTTATGTCTGTTCTTTTTCTACGAGTACGGCGGGAATTACACGAATCTTATCTCGTTGGAATTTGTGGTCTATAAGCTTTCCAATGGTGTATAACTCATGACTGTGATAATTAGGGGGGTCACCAGAGCCCCGAACGTGAGAGTCTACCATTTTGTTAAAATCCCTGATGGGTGTCTAGAGTTTGTGTTATGCCGTAGACACTAGTCATTATTACCTACCCATGTTGCAGATAGAGATATATCTTGAAAACTGTAGGCTAGCCACTGCTCTTTTCTATGAGTTGTATTGTATTTGTCAGAGCATTTCTTCTAGCTTATGACGTGAGAACTGTTCATTATTATGGAAATGATAGTGAACAAAAAATACCCAAGTTTTGAATTTGTGAATTTCGATCTTAGAATAGTTTATAGTGTGTTTAACCTCCGTTATTCTTGGAAATTAAGAAATGTTCAAATACTTCACTTGAATTTCTGTTGGTTTAGTTATACGCACACTGATGTGCAGAATTTCGTTCAGTAATTGCTGTTATAATAAGAATATAACTCTGCTTGTAATTTACTCCATGCACAAATCCTGCTGAGGGTGGGTTGTTTGTTAGAAAATTAAATTAGCTTCTTCAATCTGATATTTTAGTTGTTTTAAACGTCCAACCAGCATCGAAAAAAAAAACATTTAAAACAATTGGTTTAAAACGTTTGAAACAAACTTAATAAAACAACAGCCCTCGTTTTAAACATGTTTTAAACATTTTGTTTTAAACATAACCCTGATTTAAACTGATGTTGCAACCATTCTTCTTGCACTGTTTTCTAATGACAGAAACACTAAAGTGGGCGTCATAAAGAGCCGCAACATAGCCTTCCCAAAACCGGTTTAGTTTGGGCGGCATTTTGGTCACAGCGGAAACCCACACATTTGGAAACAAATTGAACACAACACTCAACAATGGTCCTGTTTTGTGCGTTATTGTCGTGCGCGCGGAAAAACAACTCCGTTCCCAGGAAGCCACTGCACAACACATTGTTTTCATTCTTCCAACACTTTACCAATGGACCAAGCACGCACAATTACAGGTTTTATTACGATATAAATAAAATGGGTGGTTGTTAGTTTCCTGCTCACATATTTCGATAAAAAAATTTCATTGCTTCGTAGATACCTAGAGCAATGTTTAGATACATATTTTAGGAAAGTGCAGTTTCGTGTATATAATAATTTCATGCTAAAACACCGTGTGCGTGGGTTTTCTCGGGGTTCTCCCGTTTCCTCCCACTTTCTTCATTCCACCATTTCATTCATTACTCATTATCACCGTCTCCTTTAGCCTAACCGGCATAACCGTGGGACGTAAAACTCAAAATTTCATTTCATTTCATTTCAATTTCATGCTAGATAAAGGCTGGATAAGTTTTGATAAAATGTTTTATATGTAGTTCTCAATACTAGGCTTGCTGTTCGGGGTGAAATTCCAAGATTCAGCATTGACTAGGAGTTTTTGCTATTAATATCCCTTCTAACAATATTGGCAGTGGACAAAAGTTAGCCCGCGTTGAAGCTTTTTGCTCCTAACTTAGTTATTTTACTGTATTATTAACGAATATATTGAAAATATATTTGTCAGCAGGTACGTATGCAGGAATTTATTTCGGGAGCGGTTTATTGTGGGGGTCCGACTTCAATATTAGGATAAATTATAATATTTTTAAAAATAACCCCTAAAATTAGGCTAAATTTACAGAAAAGTTGGGATTTCAGAGAGATCCGGACCCTCTGGACCCACCCCTAAATCGTCCTTGTTTCAGTAATGTTTCCTCATTTTGAAACCCTCAGAAACTTATAAGGAATATATAAGGGAAAACGAGTTATTTTCGATAAAATATCACTTCAAGGAGACGCGACATTTTTATTGCACATGGTGGTACCCCACGTTAACAACGGCAAGAATTCCTTCCCCTTGGTTCTCTGCCATTGCGCTCTATCCAAAGGTTAGGTTTGTAAAATATTACTCCTAAGAACAAACGTGATTGGCAGATAGCAATGCTGAACGAACTCCACAGAAATGCATGCTGAACTTTCGTTTATAGCTACCCTTTGGTGATTTGCCCTCAAAGTGATAAGTCAGTTCCGTCCCTGTTCTTAAGCCGTGTTCGTATTACTTCAAGTAGTTTTGACGTATTTGTTTTCCAACCACCATAGGAACAGACAATCAGGGCAAATCATAGCATACAGTACATTTAAGCAATTATATTTGTCGTGAAATTATTACACACATTACCCAAAGACAATATATGAATCTATACATTTATTTATATAGATAAAGCAAACAGTGGAGACTACCTATCGAAAAGATAAATTAACCCTTTTAAATTCTTGCCTTTTTCGGCGTTTTTCTGGAGTCTCAGATAAGCAGCGACAGTATCATCCCTATTTACCCTAGGATCATGGTTCATACCTCATTTTTCTCAGAATGGAACAGCCTTTCAAACGGTAGCACTTACATGTCCCTATGATGTACCAGCAGAGAATTATTTGAGGGAAAATCGGGATTTTTTGCGAAAAAAAACTTCAAAGTTTGGACCCCCCTGAGGCTCTACCGGGTCTGTGCAAAAACCTCCAAAATTTGGAAAAATACTACGTAGTGTACTAATTACTTGTGACAAATTCGAATTTTCTGTCTTGAATAGTAAGGGCGGGAAAATGTTTTACCCATGTTGAGAGAGCATTAAAAAAAACGCCCAAAAATTCCCTAAAATGCAGCCTACAAATTTAAAAAAAATTCTGACACGTCCCTAATGATCGTAAAATTACGGTTCATACGTCGTTTTCAGGATGGAGTAGCCTTTCAGATGGTATCACCAGCATGTCCCTCGGACGTCCCTAAGGAGGGAAAATTGAGGAAAATAGGGATTTTTGCTGAAAATCCATTTTTTCCCGTTTTGGGGCCCTCTGGCGCGGCCCTGGGTTAACATAGAGATCTGGAAATCATTTTAAAAATATTACTTATGGTACTAATTACTTGTGCCAAATACCAATCTCCTATCTTCAATACTAAGGGCGGAAAAAATATTTTCCTCTTCTGCGAATATTTCCGAAATTTTCCAAGGATACTATACAAACTTCAAAAATTTCCTGACACGTCCCTAATTATTGTAGGATGATGATTCATACGTCGTTCGAGTAGGCTTTCCGAAAGTACCACTCAAATGTCCCTATCATGTAGCCGAGCGGAGCAAGAATCGCGAAAGTGGGATTTTTAGTCAAAAAATATCCCTTTTACCCTTTTGTCCCTCTGAACCCCCCTTCTATGTTAACGAAGAGACACGAAAAAATTCTCATAAAAACTAATCCACTGATTGTTTATGGAAAATGTTAGGATTTTAGGATTAAAGAGAAGCTCATTACAAAATGTTGAATTTAGACCTCAATAAAAAAGGGAATTTGTAAATTGATGACGTCATACCCCTATAGCGTATAGACGCTTTCAAGACTTTCTTGAATGCCTTCTCTCTTGGAAAATAATAAAAAAAAACGGAACTAAATAGCATTCTTAGTTCTCTTGTAATCGAATCTTGAAGACACTACATGCCTCGTAATGCAACAACTTCTTTCGCGTAAGAAATCGAAACTCAGTTGGTCAGAGCAACTAGTCTGTATGAATTAGGTTGTTAGTTCGAACCCAGTACGAGTGCTTTTTATTACTATTGATTTTCTCTTTTTATGTGAGGAAAGATCAAATTGTGACATCGCGATATCAAATGTATTTGGTTAGGTAACTTTGTCTTAGCTAAACTTTAAATATCAGTAACCGTCGAAATTATTTCACTAACCGATCAGTTAGTTACTGAACATTTCAAACATTTCAAACCAGTGCCATAACATGACAGTCAACCTCCCCTGCATCCCTTAGTTATGCGTCCGTACTTTCAGGTGCGGACCAAGGGCCGGGCGACCACCCGGGGCGCCAAAATAAGCGTCAAAAAGTAAATTTTATAATGTATTTTCTACTGACTTTTGGTTTATATTCTTGTAAATTAGCGGCAATTAGTTAATCATCTTCCATGTCATCATAGTCATTGAGTTTAGCGTTCCACGGTTATGCCTTAATGGCCAAAGCAAATGTGGATACTGATTATAGTCGAATCCGAACTACTTTTATCGTTCAACAGTAACCCACCGAGAATTGAACCCGGGACCACAGAAGGCTGGCGTGCTAGCCACTAGACCAGGCGGGCGGGGGGAGGGGGGCGGAGTTGGTATTGTTTATAGCGTGCCATATGCTTTATGAAGTTTTCCTAGGTAATGAATGTCTTTTTGAAAAATGGATTTAAAATATTAAAAACATTATGATAAAATGTAAAATATGGGCTAGTACTAGGGGGAGGGCGTCAAAAAGTCACCTTACCCGCGTGAAAATTTGGCCTTGCAGCTTGTGCGGTCCCCACGCCCCAGGGTGCGGGGGCGCTATTTACTCCTATGCTTTGAACGTAATACAGTAACTGTTTCAGAAATTCTACCATCAGCGTGAAAACAGGAATATATATTTTTCTAATTGTCCCATAGAACTTTCACTCAGAACGCCAAATGCAATTTTTCAGAATGGACTCTGGCTAAGTATAAGGAGGATCTGATGTTTCCTAAGTAAGTTCCTTTCAGAAAGTTTGCTATTTCTTTAACGGTAATGTAAATAAACATACTCATCGTTATTAGCCTGACACCAAACCATCCTGAACAAATCCCTATCGGCAAAAGTTGTATTCTTGGCGATGATGTCCTCTCGCAGCTTAGCACATTCGGCATGTATTTCGTTATATAATTATTTCCCTCTCCTTTTTAACTCAACGTTGCCGATCCCGATATAAATACCAGTAGTCTGGTATTAAAGATTAATACTTGTATTATTTTTTAAGATTACGCCTTAAATTAAAGCAGCACTACTAATTTGCTAAGATTCTTTTTGAACAGGTAGAAAACGTGCAGTCTGATTATTTTGTGTAGTAGTAATCGTGGAGAAATTTCACTGTTTATACCGCTCACCTAACATTGTTAGGGTTGTTAAAGCTAGGAGGCTCAGGTGGGCATGCCATGTAGCCAGAACAGAAGAAAGTAAGAACTCTTTCAAAATTTTAATTGGAAAAAGGCCATTAGGAAGACCTAGGCGCAGATGGGAAGACAACATTAAGATGGATCTTGCAGAAATAGGAATACAGGGTAGAAACTGGTTCCAGTTGGCTAAGGATAAAAGTGAGTGGAAATCTTTTGTGAACGCGGCATTGAACCTTCGGGTTCCATAGACCATAGAGTTAATTAATCGTGCTAAATCCCATTTACATTAATGTTTCTTCCCTATGTTTTCCTACAACATTTTAGTTAGATTAATCCTGTAGACTTTAATAACCGCATAATGGTTATCGTATTGTAATGATGATATTGGTATATTTACAAAGCTAACCATGGTTTTATCAGCAGAAGAATTGCCCAATGGACAGTACTATCTGTCCTTCCTCAACGTCAAACGGTCAATTATTGACATGTTGCCGTCGTACAAATTATGTAATTACGTTATAGTATCACTAAGTGTAAAAGATGGAAAGAAAAGCAGATTGGAATGATGTTCTCTCTCCTGTAGATATTAACCTTTTGAGATAACTCACCTTAAAGTTACTAAACAAATTTAAACTTTAGATAATTTGTAAAATACTAATTGTTTTCGTCCAATAATAAGAAAAAGTCTGAAAGGCCGTGAAATCTCAAACTCTCAATTGCTCTTTTTTGTTTCAGTATATCCTTTGGAAATGCGAATGCACTCCGTGGTGCTTTAATGCTCACTTTGAGAAGTACTGTTTTAAATTACTAAGAATAAAGTTGAAATAATGATGACTATGCCAAAGGGACAAAGCAATTTTTACTGCTTATAATGTAACTACAAGCCAAAACCACCCCAGTAGCACATGTCGGTGGGCCGTTTATGGGTAAATGGAAAACTGCGACATCGATTCATATGGATCTCGAGGTTGATCCTCCTAGAACGGTTAACAAGTCCCATTACAGATGGCGCGATGTCAAACTACGAAGAATGATATAGGCTAGGTAAAACGAGATAGGACAACATTGCTCCATATCGACTGCTACATTGGCTTAAATCGTCTTGTAGTTACGTTAACACAAAAATTCCGAAAGAAATTAGTAATTTACGTTCCAATTCGGCAGAATCTGCACAAATCAATAAATATGAGATATCGTTTATCTGTATCGGTTATCTGCATGGGTCTGTAAGGGGACCCATTTGGGCTCTGCTGGGCACTCTTAAATTCCACATGATCGATATGGAAATTACTAGGACCCCATGAATGGCCCGGGAATTTTTGCTACTGGGTCATTTTACACTCAATTAGTTAGTTACTCATATACGACATCTTTCAGAGAAATTGACAAAAGGGTAAAGGAAGTATATACTGCAGAGCCGTAGCTAGAGAATTCGGCGCCCGGGGCGAAGTAGAATTCAGCGCCCCCTACACTCACCAAATATTATATATATATATATATATATATATATATATATATATATATATATATATATATATATATATATATATAAAGCAGCTTTTGTTATGCTACGCTGAATTTTTATTCATCATCTTGAAAAGACCGTTGCAACAACCAAAAACGATCATTATGTATCCCTTTTCAAATAAGAGCTGTTTTCAAGAGTTATTTTGGACTTATTGTTAAACTTCCTTTGGTTGTATACAAATTCACTAGGAGAACAGTTATGAAAAGTTACTACTATTTACAACGTTTCATACTATCGATAAGAAATGAAATTTCAATACATTAAAAACTATGTGCTTTTAAATTGTTCGAAATGGGTGACAGTATTAATTTCCAGTAATAATTGTAAACTTTTTAATTTCTGTATGTGACCACATCAAGAGTATTTTAATTTCGATCTTTTAACGGTAAAAAATATTTTGTGAAATGTAATGGAAATTCAGAAGAAATCTTCTTTATGAATTTCTAAATATTGATCGATGGAGGTGACTAATATGTTCAGTGTTTGTACTTAAAATCCAAAATATACTTTGGCTACTACATATGTCTGAAATTATAGTAATTTCATAATGAATGAAAGTTCCGAATTTAAGGTACTTATTAATTAACATATTAAAATACACTAACACGTACATATATGAAGAATGTGTGTACTTATGTTTTGTATGTATGTAGATAAATAAAAACATCACACAACTAGACACGCATTCACAAAATAATATGCTGCCGGTACAAAAAGTTGATGAAAAAATGACTAATAAATTCCTCGAAATTGGAAGCATTTGATATGTCAATGGAATTTAAAAATAAATCATTGGTAGTGATTAGTGTCTGAAAAAGTCGAACTTCGTTGGGCTAAGTTCTGATCCCTTAAGCCCCTATTCTACAACTGCTTGAAGTTCGAAAATAATATTGTTCCCCTCGTTTACCTTTATTTTTAATATTCCCGCGCAAACAGCAGCTTGAATGTCTCTCTTCATTCTTCTTACTTTCATACCTTCATTCTCAACGTCGCACAGTGGGGCCAAACCAGGCAATTCTTAGCAAAAACTCGAAAAATGAAATAAAAGATTGACTCGATATAATTTGTTATAATGAAACCTTAATAAAAATAAAATAGTGTGCAGGAAAAGAAGTGATAGCAATTTACAGTGAACTCATGAGACGTATAAATTTGGTTATCCGCCGAAGCCGGAGAGGCGCTGCTTAGTGACAGAGGATAGGAAATTACTTTGAATGCGACTATTCCTACATTGCGTATAGATATTCAGTGGCTGGTAAACATGGTGACACGAACCACATGTATGAATCGTTTTGTATGTTTAGAATGCTGATGAGATGTGTAGTCAATAATCATATTTGGAATGATGTTAACATTATCATATCCCTATGGTAATCCCCTACTTAATATCATATTTGGAAAATGCTGTGGTACTGAAAGCATATAAACTAGTCAAACGATAGAATGGCATTTTAGTAGAAAATATGACAATGTCTGTGATTTTTTAATATGGCGTAGCGGAAACATTGTTCTTACTGTATGCAAAGAGAAAACCTTTACACATATTTGCACTTTTAGGAAATGTAACGCATGAAAATGTTTGGAGAAAACCGCATTCTGGATGCAATGCTGCTTTTGAATTTAGCTAGGATGAATGTGAGAGCAAGTGTTAGGTTATTAGACGTGTGATCCCCATGCGCACAGTGACAAAGTTGAATATAGATCGTTCTGGGAATTTTGGCACCAGATCTCGTTGGGGGATTCGCCCCCCAGGACCCGTCTTGTTTCAATCATCTAGTCATAATTCTCTGGCATTCACCAACAAAACTAAACTCTAGTCAAACATATGTGATTAATGGTGGCGACATTTTGAAACGCCAATGTTTGCTAAACAATCTATGGACCATAAGGTAGAACCATATTAAAACTGGTGATCAATTCAGTATTGTGTTTTTTGTGATGCGATGCGTGCACAGAAGTGACATTGGAATCAACTGTAACGAGCCTCCGCTCGCTCTAGCTCAGTGTTCCCATCAAGCCCTGAAATGAGCTCACGTAATGCACGATGCAATATATGAAACAACTTGAACAGGTTACTGATGCTTATAAATCATAATATGTTTAATATATTTGATAATATATTTATATCGAGAACTTGTGATAAGATAATTTTTATGTATTGAAGCGTCCTTGCATCTTCATTGTCATAACAAATCCTCCACAACTTTGAAATAATTTTGAGAAGCAAGAACTTTTCAATTTTATTACTCTTTAGTTGTAAAATGAATAAGTACACTTTTTCCTTTCATGCGTAAGAATATAAGTCAATCGTAAATCGTTAAACGTCAAACGTAAGTCAATCGAAACTACAGTAAATTATACATTACAAAACGCTTTGCCTAGACAAAGAAAAACAGACTATTTTCAGTACTTCACGGTTTATGCGAACTGTTGGTAGATGAAAAAAATAGCGCAAGCATTTAAGGCATTATGCTTGTAATCTAAAGAACGTAGATTTAAGTTCCCGTTATCGTTTTCTTTATAATGCTGCAGTTGTCTACGACTTGCGAAATAGTTTATTCACAGATACACACAAATCAGTAATAGAATTCGTAGGTTAAAACGAAATACTTCGTTAGACGCGACGTCTTGAACCAAGAGTCCACATGAAAACAGCCTTTGGTGTGAACAACAGCCAATGAATACAACTCTTTCTATTGGTGTGAACATAAAAAATACATTTGGCTCAGACAAGACGTGAATAACTACTGTTATTTTGAAAAATGATTTCTACTCTTTATGCTCTTACGACCATCTTTTTTGTAGATTATAAACATGTTTGGTAATGTCTTCATTTAAACTGTATACTAAATTTCATACTTTTCGCTCCTGACGCACATAGGATTACTAGATAAAATATTCTCGTTTCCACGTTAGTGGTATAATTACTGAAACTGTTAGTGATTTGCGTGAGAAAGTGCTTGATATGTTCACTACAGGGGCGTAATTTCAGACTTCGCTTGAGGGGGGCAAGAGCACCACTGACGTAAGACTTTCACATTTTGTACTAATACATTAGTAGGCAATCGATTAAAGTATATGTAAACCTCACACTCTTGGGGGGGGGGGGCAATTGCCCCCTCCTGCCCTCCCTAAATGACGCCCCTGGTTCACTAATTGATCAGCTAGTTAAACGTTTTGCACGGTTACTGATATTTAAAGTTTAGCTAACACAAAGTTACATAACTAAAAATATTGCAAAACTTCCCCACAAAACAGTTTATAAAGAAAATTAGCTGCCACGAGGGGCGCTCTCGGGTCCCGGCCATTTCCTTTCCCTCCTCGTTTTCTCGGAAATCACCATTTTATGGTAAATCCCGTTTTATGGGGAACCTCCATGTTAAGAGAAATTCCGTTTTATAAGGAATCATATTTTAATGAGAATACACAATTTTTGGGTAAACTCCACTTTTTGAGGAAATCAGTTTTCCTGGGCAATACCCACTTCTTAGAAAATCTCAATTTTTGCGAATACTCGCTTTCTGGGGAATTCCCACTTTCTGGGAACCACTGTAATGGGGAAACCCATTTTCTAGGGATTCCGTATTTTTCTTATTGGGGAAATCCCGTTTTCCTAGGCTAGACCCACTTTCTGGGAAAATCTTACTTGGGGGAATTTCAATTTTTGGGAAATCTCTTTTCTCTGGGAATGTTCTCATATAACAACACGTAATTTTCAGAGAATAAAAAAAAAAAAATTCAGGTTGTATTAGTTTGATTTCTCCTAACTGTCAACCTATAAAACGTATCGTACGTTTATATTTATCAGAAATGAAACTATTTACTAAGGCTAATCTAATCTAACTAAAGGTTTAATAGAATATTCAATTCGTATGCGCAACGGATGATACCAAAAGATTTCAAGTTCGAGATAGTAACATTTTACTAACATTTTGAGTTGGGAAGAAAAGTTGATTGGAGCAGCCATCGTCTCCCCTCAGTGACGACTGCTCAACATGTTTTCTGAAACGATTACCGGTTGGCTAATAAATTGGGAACCGATATTACTGTTTATCGGTTCCGCAGTCACCGAAGAATACGGTGGGTGCAAAGCAGAAGTGACAGTAGTCACTACAGGTACACTTTGTGAGAAGGGAGAAGTTACCATCGTAACAGAAGGACCTGGTACCATAACCGGTTTCATATTGCTAAAGTTATACATTCCAGGTACCGTATAAGGTACTGGTACACCCCCATACATCGGAACTGGTTGCATACCGTTAATGGATCTAAAACTACTTATTCCATTCCTTTCCCATCCTTGTTTTTGATTTCGGTTTCTTCTTCAATTATTACGATACGATTTCCCGTTAAAATTTTGAGGTTTATTATTCCTAAATTGAGAATTATTCTCCTTTCCCCCACTTTCATTGTGGATTGGTTCAGTTTGTACCGCATTGTCGGTTCGATTTGAGGTAATTGGTGAAAAGAATGTTTTCCTGACTTACGGTTTCCGAGTTTGAAATTTTAAGCTACCCTGATTTCCTAAGGTGGGAGTTGGACTACATTCTAACTCCGCTACACGTAACATCAGATCCTGTACTGTACTAACTGATTCCAGCTTTAAAATTTTAGATTCCTCCTCATGAAGGCACTCTAGAATCAAATCCTTCAACTCCTGATCAGAGGGCGAAGTTACTATCGAATTATATTTTTCGACAACGTGGCGCACGAATCCTAGTAAAGAAGAATGCTTTGACTTATCGCAACGAATAGAGGTGGAGTTTTTGCGCCCTCTCCAGCCGTTCCGATATGTATTCCAGCTTAAAGAGTCGCAGGAAATCAGAAAAGAACTTGATTTGGAAAGCAACACTACGGTACCATATCTTAGTAGATTTTTCTAGGCAACGAGCAATAATATACATGCGATCGTTATTAGTAAGAACGTACATATTCATGGTTTGTAGATCATCCAAAAAGATTTGAGCTACACCTTGAGTTAGCTGACCGTCAAATTTGGGAAAGTGGTGAAGTTCTTTGAGATATGTACCAACTCCCCCTTTTGTACGAAGGACTAGTTTCCCAATGTTTAATTTCTTTATTTAAACCTAGACTAACTATATTGTTTTGTCCATTGACAACAAGATCACTCTGATTATATTGATTTTCACCAATCCGTGTACGACCCGATTTCTTACATGGACGTTTTTTCTTTTTAAAACGATTATGCTTACGAGATTCTTTACGATTTTTATTGGAATCTGACGAAGAATAACCTGTATTATTATCGGTATCATCCAATGGGATTTCATCAAATTTGAAAACCGTAGTCCCTGAACATTCATTGCCATCCCAGACTGATCTACGATTTTCAGAAGGAATTTCGACTAAATTTGGTTTACGAATTTCCGAAGGACCTGAATTTCCACTCAAATGGCTCTCAATGAAACTAGTTTGTGCATTTCGTTCACATCTATCACGATTGTGCCGATATGCGTCAATTACATCCTGTTCCATTATGTGAATCATATTGATCGCCTTTCCATTAGCTTCCCGGAGATCCTCAACTTGTCTCTCTCTTACATTCTGTAATTCAGTATCTATTCTTACATTAATTTTACTAAGGTCACATTTCAATGTTTGAATATCTTTAGTTATAATTTCTACTTTACAATCTACGTTTTCCACAGTTTCATTACAAATTTTGTTCGTGTTTTCCAAATCAGACCTAACCTTTATAATCTCACTGTTCAAATTATCTACTTCGTTAATACAGACTTCCCTAACTTTTTCTACAGTTTCGCCTAAATTTTGTTTCCTTTCTTCCAACTCTGTTCTTAACTGTGATACCTCATGTTTTAATTCTCGTTTTACAGTGGATAAATCTTCCTGTACAGTGGAAAGAGACTCGTTAATGGTTACAATGTCGTTACCTAACTTATTTATATCAACCTTTAAGCCATTTTTACCGGTATCCATTTTACAGTTCATAACGGACATTTCAGTTCTTAAATCTTTGATGATACCAATTAATGTCTTAAGCAACGGCCCTCCACCGATTTCAATTTCCGGCACACCTTTTCTTTTTGAGTTTCTTTCCACGGGTCTCTCAACTTCTGGTACCAATGCCTTGTCTTGCAATCAAAACAGACCCATTTGCTATCAGTGGTACGTAAAACTTCCTGTTCTTCTTTAGGAATATTAAGACAACGGATATGGAACCACTGATCACATGCTTCACAGCATATGGATACACTGTCACTAACACTGTATTTGTTATCACAGCATTTGAAATGTTCAATAGATCCATCTACGCTAAGAGTTTCGTCACTCATTTTTTTTCATTCATTAATTAGGTCACGCGTCCAATAACTCACCATCATTATGTCCACTCATATATATTACATTTCACCTCAGTTTAACACACTAAAACAATAATTATACAATATATCCTAAGGCTGAATGGTCGCCACTTATAACAACACGTAATTTTCAGAGAATAAAAAAAATATCAGGTTGTATTAATTTTAGATTTCTCCTAACTGTCCTTAACCTATAAAACGTATCGTACGTTTATATTTATCAGAAATAAAGTTATTTACTAAGGCTAATCTAATCTAACTAAAGTTTTAATAGAATATTCAATTCGTATGCGCAACGGAAGATATCAAAAGATTTCAAGTTCTTGTTTCAGCAGCAAACCAAGAGTGAAAGAAAATTTAACGCTGTTACTGAACTGCAATTCCACACTATGTTAAAATAAATTATGCTACATATGTATATTTAGGGTTGTACGAACTTAAATCTATGAGCAGTATTCGAAATTATAAAGCCGGATTATCCTGACTATTTATTCTTGCCAATCATTAAATACTTACACAATAACAAATATTAACAAAAAAAATTGTTGTTATTCCGAATATTTGCCTACGTCGCAGTATTTCAAATACATTTCATGTGACTATTGTGACTATGTTGTTCCATTAGCATAGTACAAGATCATTGTCTAGATTCTCAAAAGTTCAGCACTCTTCATTAATACATATTAAATCATGATACATCAACAGAAAAAGAGAAAGAAAAAAAAAGACATTAAAAAAAATGTTAGTGATCCATCCTCTCTACTTATTCACAAAAATATCATTATATGGACGTTCGTAAGATTTAATTGATAACTACTCCTGTCATTCATATTTCAAATAAAGCAACAGACACAAGCCCGTATTGCTACTATTATACTCCTATTATACTTTCATTTCAACTTAAAGGTGAGTAAGTAGCATATACTACTATGTTTTGGCTTATGCATCAGTTAAATAACACATCTATTACGACGAGCACTACTATTAATGGAATGAAAAATGAACTATTTACAAATGATCAATTAAAAAAAAATTCTACATCTACATCTGTATGATAGGGCCTACGTATCGTCAATAATACCAGAACGTCATTATCAAAACTTATCATTTTCAAATTCACAACTTAGCTTCAAAAGTGATGGATACACATGGCAAGTAACATTTTGTCTAGTTTAGTCAAAGAGTGGCAAGTTAAGTGCTATTTGATTAATCTACATTCACCTACGACGAGACAAATACGCATTAATATAATCGAAATAAATTCTACGACGAACAAACAAAACATATTCAGGGACATAATCAAAGTAAAATTATACCTAAACTATAATGCGATGAAACATATTTATAGGCACGGTCAAAGTAAAATTCTACCAAATCAGTCTAATTTATGACATAATAGAAACGCACATATGTATATTTTTATCAAATGGACGTATTAAAAGTAATGTGTTTAGTAATTCGATCACATTTCGATTTGTATTCAATATATTTATGAATGGACAAAAATGTGCTGATTTACGAGGACGAGTGACGCACTCTTACTTATCTGCACATATTGGTTTCGAAGATTTTCATTTCATAAATTACCATACTGTTTAGAATTGAAAAAGGAAAATTTGATATTACCAGTTCTCCAACGCTTTTTACTAGAAGTTTACACAAACTGGCTCTCTCAATCTTGGATTATGCAGGCTCAATCTTGGACTATGCAGGAGAGGTTATGTTTCGTCCAACCTGCGAACTAAAACACCGACTTCCCTTTCCTCAGGCCACCAGCTCGACGTCCTACGATTATAGAAGGTAGATCCCGTAGTCTGAAGCGACGGATTTCGACGACTACACCTCCCGCCTCATTACTTTATAATAATAGTAATGGCGGAGGTGATATTCGGTGGCCTTTTGCCGAGAGAATGTTGCATACAAATTTTGGGTCAGGCTCCTCTCATCTTACCAAAACAATTAACTAGGTTAGGTCTAAACAACAATTTCATCAAGGTTAATGTTCGAGATAAACGTTTTGTCGCAAAATTTCTAAACTTTTTGGAGCACTGACACGGCCACCGTCTAACCATACTAGTACATAAGAATTAACTGCGCCTTCCCTCTCTCAGAACCAGGTCTCGATAAACGCGTTTTTCAATATCACATACTCGACTGTAATTAAGACAATTTTATAACTATTATGTTGCAGTAAAGAGACCTAGCCACATAAGCAGTAATTACATATATTAAATTTAAATTTTAAATTACTGAGAATAACATATAACATAAAATTTAGAACTCACTTGATCTTTCCTTGTCCGTGTTTACTCGTCGTCAACGCAACAAGAGGTTTCATCTAGTTCCTGGTCGCCATATTTCAAAACTAGCATTACGTCTGCATTAAATAGAGATTCAAACGCCCTCTTGCGGTAGTAGCAAGAACTACCACTCTACTATCAACAAAAGAACGTCATATACGAAGCAGAAGTTGTATTTCGTTTCCACCGTTTTATGAGTATTTATCAACAAGGTAATTAAGTTTAGTTAGACATTAAGCTTTTTTTTTAAGAATATCGTATATGATAATAAAAACTCTTACGCATCATGCCGTAACTTGAACTAAATCTATAGTAACTAGCTTTAAAGAAACATTCGAATTTTGGATTAAGATTTTTGGCGTGTGTTTCGTGTTTCATATCATAAATTAGCTTGTAGATTTATCGCATCTGTGCCATTATTACGGACATACCTCCATACCAGTAACAAAGAAAACGAATTAGAATTACTAAAGAATATAACAGACAACATAACAAGAATAATAAAACAATATGACTGGTACAGTAGCACCATACGGGGCCAACCTCAACACCAATGTAAACAACCGGTAAAACGGGTTGTTACATCCACTTTCTGGGAAATCTAGGGATGCGCACGAGACAAGATTTGAGGCTGTCTCGTCTCGAAAATGAGCTGTAAAAGTAATGTCTCGACTCGTAAAATGTATTCTTTATTGGAAGAGCTGTCTCGACTCGAATTTTGCAGGAAAAATTCTGTTTCGACTCGTCTCGTGCATTCCCTAGGGAAATCCCCACTCTGGGGGAATTCCAACTTCCTATGGAGTCCCTACACTTTGGGGAACGTCACACTTTGAAGTATGCCCACTTTCTAGGGAATTCCCACTTTTTGATGAATCTTCACTTCCTGGGAATCCCTTCTTTCTAGAGAATTCCCACTACTTTTTGGGAAAACCTCACCATCTGGGAATTTCCACTTTTTGAGGGAATCCCCAATTTATGGGAATTCCAACTTCCTAGGAGTTCGTACTTTTGGGGAATTCCCACTTTTTGGGGAATCTCCACCTTTTGGGCAATTCACACTTTTGGGGCAATCCCGTAACAGAATAACAAAACGGAGATAGATAACTATTTAATAGGGAAACCTGTTACCAAACTGTCCAAGCAAATAGATTGAGGACAATTTAATGATAAGCGCTGTGAAAATGTATTATAAAATTTCCTAAATTAGAATTACAATTTACTGGAAAGCATTTGTTATTTACCAGTGAACAAGTAAAAATGAACATCTCACTTTTACAGGACTCGAACCCACTTCTCACTGCCTCCTGCTTACAGACTCGCTGTTCTAACTTTTTTAAAGCTCTTTATTTAGAAATCAATTATACAGAGATAGAGTAGCTCAAGATAGGAGATGCATAAGAAGAAAACAAACAGTAAAGAAGACAAATACAGTGAGTCATATTAATATTCGGACACTATAGATATTGCACACAGTTTGCTGTAAATGAAAAAGTAATAAATGGGAAACTACCGGAAAACAAGTGAATAGGCAATGGTTTAGTCGAGGAAAAATGCTATCATTAATTAAATTATGCAAAGTAAGTCCACTTTGCATAAGAATGTATCTGTTTGTTTACCAATAGTGAGAGAGACAGGTAAACAGTTCCAGTTGCATTTTAACCCAGTTATGCCTGAAAAATAAATTCTACTATTAATTGTTTTAATCTTTTTATTTTGGCTCATATTACTGCCTTATGACGAAAAAAGGCGAAAAAGATGATCCCTCACTTCCAGTTTCACCGGGAGGGGTTGTCCCTTAAAAAGGACAGTAGGCACATGCACGTATAAAAATAATGCAAGTAAAAGTAACAAAGAAACCAGTTATATTTGCAGTTGCTATACATATATATATTCATTGCAGATCATTCTTTTACATATTTTAGAAAGTATTACATATTATTCTTCAAAATACACACTTTTAGTGGTATTGTGGTCCAAATGCACATTTTTCAGTCGTATCGGTTTCCTTGCACTTATCTTTTCATTTTGACGTGTGGTACGCATCAAAAAGTCGACCAAAGTGTAAGGTTACATCAGACTTTACACACTTTACAATTTCTTATGGCACACGCGCATCTTCTATGTTTTCCCTGAGATATCAGCTTATGATCCAATCGATCAAGTCGAGAACCTGCATTTTCAAGACTGGACGGGAGCGAGCGTTTACTTTTCCCTCTGGATTTGTTGGATTCCAAGAGTGCCAGTGCAATTTTTCTCCGAAATGTCAGTTGATCAAGTTTTCCTCCCCGTTGTCTGTGTAACTGCCATGAGGTTTGTGTTGCAGCGTCTAGTAGGAAAATAATCTCTGGGAGTACCATTTTTTCCAAATTTGCGTATGATGTGAGGAATATGTTTAGTAACATTTTGTGCCTTGTACACCATAAAATACAATTTGATTATTCAACATTTGATTACAATTTGATTATTCACAATTAAAATTTCTTAGGGAAAGTTATGTTAGTTTGCTATAGAATAATGCGGATAAAGAGTTAATTGTGTTGTGAGGAATATAATTGAATAATATTCAGCCCTTGTACTTCAAAATATGATCATGATTACTGGAGAGAAATCTAATCCTCTTATTTTAATAAAAATATTTCTTGCACATTATGCAGTTAAATGTTATGTAAATATAGTAGCAGAAATCAAAATTGTATAAAAACAACACGGAGCACAATACATTTGATTTCCGTAATTTTTTGACTATTTATGTTCCTACTGTCCTTTTTAAAGGACACTGAGAATTCAGATTGAATTACAAGAACGTTAAAAGCAAAATTAAATAAATATCATTACGGACATTATACCTTATCCTTATTCAAGCAGCGCAAGCCCTCAACAATGAAATAAATTCAATAGAATTTATAAAATCTTACCTTTCAGAAAGACATCTGTCCTTCCTTGCCATTTTTTAACCACATGTGAGAATACGTGACCACCACGACACCTATATTTAAAACAAAACAAAGCGACAGAGCGCAAGTGATTACTTAAACATTCTCGTAAATATGAAAGCCAGTAGAAAGCACATTGGATTGATAGAGCATAGACGAGGGTGCCTTAGAGTCAGTATTGCAGTGTCCTAAAAGGACGGTAGGCATATCTGGGTGATTAAGTTGTCCCGAGACAGGACATATGTATCTGCTTAGTTTACGAGTGGTTAGTGTGACCGAGAGAGAGCATAAAAGGAAAATGGGGCGGAAGAGACCAAATACAACATTTAAGCAACGGCAGTTAGTCATTTTTCACCATGCGAAAGGTCTATCGTACAAAGAAATTGCTAATCTACCCAATATTTGCAAAAGCACCGTTCATGGCATTGTACAAAAATTTAATAGAGAGGATTGAATCGAGTCAGTGCCTCAAAAAAGTCGACCTGTAAAACTGAATGATTTAGAGAAATCCAAATTGATTCGGAAAGTGAAGACAAATTCCGGAATAAGTGAGCCGAAATGAGCACTAGAGATGTATGAAGACACAGGGAAGACGGTGCATCCAGAAACTGTGCGGCGAGTGTTGTGTCTAACGGAACTGTTCTTGACTTCATAAAATTGTATCGGTCATATGTGCTTGAAAAATTGAACAAATGCAGCGTGTATCTGGTATTTGACAAATACAAGGAGTACAGCACCAAAGGAGGAATAAGAAGCGTCAGAACAAGATCAACATGTAGCAGGTATCATAAATTGTCTTTCAACACGTCTTTGCCCTCCCAACAAGTTGTGCTGAATGTTACGAAGAATAAGGTACAACTAGTACAGCTGACCTGCAAGTATCTAATGACAGAAGGGTTGCCATAAGATTCCACCAAAAGCCTATTCATCACTGGACCAGAAGATGTTACAACAGAAATAACTGCTGATTGTATCAAAGAACGTCCAGATATGAAAAACACTCATGAAGAGGCTGATGTCATAGTTATCACACAAATAGGCCAATCAGCTGGACAGAAATTGTACAATAAATGTAATTAGTGATGACACGGATGTTGTTCTCCTGATGCACCACTACCACACACAAAAACTTACTTGTAACATTTTTATGGAGGCAACTCAAAGTCAGAGAGGAGTTATTGACATTGGATTTTCTGTGTCCAAACGCCGTGATATTGTTTCAAACTTACTAGCACTTCATTCTCTTTCTGGCTGCGATACAGTTCCTACTCTTTATGGCATTGGAAAGCAAAAGGCAATGAAAGTACTACAAAGTGGGAAGGAGCTTCAAAAGCTTGGAAATAAGACATCATTACTTGAAGGTGTGATTTAGGAGGCAACTGAGTTCATAGCTTCTTGCTATGGTAGTAGGATAACTGGCCCTACAGTGTCTGATGTCAGAAGAGATGCCTGGCTGAAGAAATTGTCAAAGAAGACTGCCGTACATATGCCGACATTGAAGAGCTTGCCACCAACTACGGAGGCATTCTCTGAAAATGTAAAGAGTTCATTTCCAGGCTTGTATTTGGAAACAAGCAGATAAACCAGACCAACCAGACATGGATCCGACACATTTTGGGTGGTATCGTGATGAGCTGAACAAAACATTGGAACCAGTTACTGTACCACCGGGAACTGTGATGGCTCCGAAAGACATCTTGAAGATGGTGAGTTGCGGCTGTTCTTCTGAAAACATGTGGAAAGGACGTTGTGGCTGTGTGGCAAATCATAATAGCTGCACTGACTTCTGCAATTGTGAAGCCTCTAAACAATGCCAGAATATCTTCACACGTCAAAATACTAGGAATCTAGAAGACGAAAACATGGATACTTCTGACGAAGACTGACAAGTGTCTGATCTGTGATATTTATTATTTTGTTGCGGAGTAACATAGAAACATCGGTATTTTGTATTGTAAGTGTACATATTTCGCATTAATGTGGCCAGCAACATAATTCTTGATTAAGAAAACGTCCAAGAAAAAAATATAAGAAAATCTTCAAACCTAAGCTTCTGTTGTTTGTTTTCTTTTGCACACACAAAGGAATGGTTTTGTAAATAAATATAGAGAAGCCCAAAATGTGAAAAAAAAAAAAAAAAATGTTCTGGAGCGCAAACAAAGTGAGGTGCGGTGACGGAGAAAGCATCAACACCCAATCCAAAATTTCAGTGTATCAGATATTGTTCCAAGTATGTACCTAGCTCGATGGTCGCAAATCTGAATATTCCATATTGAATATATTGATTTCTATCAATTTCATAAGATTTTTGAAGTAACTATTGAAATCTGCAACCCAAGAAACATAATTCGACACCCATGTCGATACAATACTCCAAAAATATTCTTGTCAATTTTACAGCCGCCATATTGGGTGCCATATTGAATATCTCGATTTGTATCAATTTCATAACATTTTTGACATTATTATTAGAATCTGCAACCCAGAAAACATAATTTTAAACCCATCTTGATAAAATATAAAAAAAATATTCCTATCAATTTTACAGCCGCCATCTTGAATTACTCAAAATGCTCAAGGTGTACATTTGTACACCCGGCAGATTCAGATTCAGCACCCTCAAATTAGGTAAAAGCCACCGAGAAACATTAGACATACTGAAATTTTTAGTTTCGATGGATTTCCTCCAGACTAAATTACATTGTGAAGATTTCCCTTCCATGTCCGTTGTGAAGACTTCACATTCCATGTTTTCTCTCACTCATTGACAATTATTTTCGTGCAAAACAAAAACTGCGCAGTCCTGCGAGTTTAGGCAGAAACCATTCCTACTGTTCGCCAGTTCTAAATTTCTAGTCGCCAATGGCGATCTGGCGACCGGAAATGTTGCGCCCTGGTGTAGGGTCATCTGTAAATATAGCAAAGTCCGTGAGATTTTGAATAAAGCAAGTATATGATTTGTAGCGATGGATAGGTAATGAGCTATAGAATCATGTACTATCGGGTGTTTTGTCTTAAAATATGGCCGAGCCGATGTATGACGTCATGGTCGTTAACGTCGACATAGATGGCTTTTTAGCGCTACACAGGCTGAAGTTCTGAACAGATTTTCATGAGAGGTGGCTCATTTTATTTCTTCTGGCTGGCTGAATATGCCTTTTGCATAGATATTTGCCAAATAAATATAGTTTCACTACTTCAAAAATTAAGAAAGCTATCAAAACTGGAGTTAAAATTAAGTCGCTTTTTTTGAACTTTCATAGGCATACCGACTAAACTAGCGAGTAGGCTTTAGTAAGTGCCTCATTTTTCACCATGACAATTATTTATACATATTGCATAGATAATTTTATTTTTTTTTCGAATTTAATAAAAGTTCGGCAAAATTGATGTAAAATTGAGTCTTTTAAAAGATATGCAGTCAAATATCGACATTGAAAATGGTGTGAGGGATAAAATATTAACAAATCATTATGCCAATAAATACGTTAACTTAAACAAGAGTTTCTGAGTATTTTCGTATTATAGCTTCCTTAGTATCGTAAAAAAAAAAAATAAATAAATAAATAAATAAAAAATAAAAAAATAAACAAACAAAAAAAAAAAATCATTCTAATTCAACAAAAATGTAAATTGAGTTCGATAGTTGCATTTGATCGTCATCTTCGCACTGTTGTCACAGTGCTCTTCCTCTGCTCCACATTTGCACTGTTTTGTACATCGAAGTGATTGAGCACGGCATGATACAAGTGACATCACATCGTCCTTTGACATAAACGCAACGTATCAATTTTAGAATAGCTTCTGGGGCGTATAGTACATGAATTTCCCCTCTTTTTCCCATCCAGCCGTAGATGGTCAGGGAAATATGGGCGTGGAAGATTAGCCCGTTGCCACTCCACCACTTGGAAGTGAGTTCTTAAGATGTGTTGGTGTAAAACTGGTTTCGTTGGCGGCAAATTTTCACTTTAAACGTCTTTTATTGGTAAACGGCCACCACCGAAGCTTATGAATATCTGAAAACTACTTTGTAAATACACGTGGCAAATAAACCTTACTGTCACTTCTTCATCTTCAGATGTAAACCTTTCTGGGCAGCCTAATCCATCAAATGCCTCTAGAACATTTTCTTCAAAAGATTCAAAAACTTTCCAGAAAAATACTTTTCATTTGTTCTTGAAGCGACCTACTGTGTCGCACCCAGACAGAGAATGAAGTCCTAATAATGTCTTAACGTGCTTGGGATTTAGACAAGAGAAATAGATTAAGTTCTGTTGACCTCCTATTAGCTCCAGTTCGGTCACAAACACATTGTCTGGTGGAAACAACTGTAATCACCACAATAACAGAACAAACATGCCTTATCTGTTGAATAGGTGACAGCGTAAAATAATTTTTGAACCAGATTTCTCGTGACTTTCAAGTTTGTAACATCATTTCTAACCGAAGACTTTCCCTCATTTCTCCAACTAGCAACTAAAGTTGGGTTTTTAACAAGACGAAATGCCCTTTTGTTCCTTAGGAACAGATGAAGCTCTCAAACAGGAAACTAGAGCAATGAAAATACTTGGAGGTGTGGTAAACATCCCTCAAGAAACCCAACTCTAACATTTTCTTTCTTAGTTTTTCCTGGACTTTCTAGGATATCTACAGAAGCAAAAGAAATTATGGATATGATGGATGAAAACAGGTCAAATCACCATCTTAGATTATTCAGAGCGTCTCCCCAACAGAAAGATGCTCAAAAGATTTATGAGTCTCTCTTGATGACAAATCCTGTAGCTTTTGAAGGAAGAGAACTAATTATTATCTCAACAAAGCTGCTTTGTCCAGAATTTATCCAGAACGACCCAATAAGAGTGTCTGAAAAAGGACTTCAGATTTACAGTTCGGGACATGGAAATCGTTAAAAAAAAAATAAAAAAAATAAAAAAAATTAAAAAAAAAAAAGTCCAAATTAATAACAAACTCTTGCCCCGTTTGCTTATGCATTCAGAAACGTACGGCTTGATCGAGTGTTTCCCTCTGGTATTCAATCCAACTCAGCCCACTTCTTCACCTCTCCTTGTCTAGAGCAGTGTGTGACATAATAAACTCTTTCTCTTCAGACGGAAACAACAGTAACCACGTTTACAAGGTTTATAGCTCTAAAACAGTCTTTTTCATTCGTTTGTTCTGAAATGCCTTTTTAAAACCTGAATAAAAAATGTCTCAAATGTTCCCACACCCTCATAAACGCACGCCTTTATTTTATTCTTTGCCTTCTTCAAAGATTGCAAGCTAGGAACATGCTCCTTGTGAAATCAAGGAAATTGTAAATCACGGCAGCAGATTTTGTGCTTCCCAAAGTCTGTAATGCGGGCGCATAGCTCTAAAAACTGTTGACAGAAATTAGTGTTATGCAGGTTTTGAAAAAAAACTTTTTTTTTAAAAAAAAAAAAAAAAAAGCCTAACCCACCTAGACCCATATGGGATTTTTCGGGTTTAATTGGGTTTTTACTGGTTTAATCGGTTTTTTTTCGAAATATTTCAATGTCTGGGGTAAAAGTGTTAAAATGTGATTTATATTTGAAGATTGTCATTGTCACAACTTGCAACAATTTTCTACCTACTGCTGTTTTGAAAAAATGGCCACCATTTTGAAATTTTACATTCGATCGCCGAGAAAATCTATACAGCAAATTTAACATATTTCGTGCTTCCACCGTCAAAATTTCAATTTAAAAGACTGAAAATTGCGCTTCGTAGCATGAATACTTGCTGCTTTGAAAAAAATGGCCGTCATTTTGATATTTTACGTTGGTATGCTGCCAAAGTCTATACAGGAAATTTAGTGTGTCTCGTGCTTGTATTCTCAAAATTTTAACTTCAAAGGCCGAAAGTTGTACCCTGTAGTGTATGTGGTAGAGGCAGACAAATGAGTTGAGTTGATTTTGTGTTTAACGTCCCTTTCAGCAGCGAGGCTATATGAGACGGGACCTACTGATTAACGTGGAATCCGAACCACATGAGCTCCCTCCCAGAAGTAAACCCGGGTCCCACGCCGAAGACGCGTACACTAACCGCATAGCCATGAAGGAGCTCGGCAGACAAACGAACAAATGTAGATCAAGTCATCCAGAAGCCTGACTGACGTTCGCTAAATATGAATACCAAAAGGGGTCTATTAATTTAAAACAAAGATACAATTCATGTTGTATGAAATAAATAAATGTTTTAAAATGTCTTATATAAAATTAACATCCTCTAGCGTAAATAAACCTGCCATATTTTCTCCATGAGAATACGGGACACCTCATATCCCCCCCCCCCCTTCCTCAACTTTCAAACACAATGCAATGAACTGTAGTCTGGTTACGAACAAAAGTATAATAGGACGCGGTGGCTCAGTGGTAGAACGTTCACCTCTAGTGCATGGGGTTCCTAGTTCGATCCCAGCTTGCGCCAAGTGAGCTTTGTGGTGGACAAACACCTTGTGCGTGGGTTTTCTAGGGATTCTCATGTTTCCTCCCAGTTTCTTCATTCCGTCATTTCATTCATTTCTCATCATCACCTTGAGCATAGCAGACATAACCGTGAGACTAAAACTAAAAGATTTTATTATTATTTTTTTTTCAATAATATAATAGGTGAAAGTTCACTAAGCAGCAGCTGCTTTTCTCTGTTCGTACCCTGCAATTAATTGTATAGACTGAAGATGCCTAAAAACTTAAGATGTGCTATAAAAATGCTTTACAGGAAAACAATATGCAGATTATTTAAATCAGTGGTACAATCTACTTTCAATATTTTTCGCGCGTTGAGCAATATTTATATGGCTGTATCTGCCAAAATTACGTTCGTCAGTTTACTCTGATGAAAAGCAGATTTTTCTTCTTGTGTCGTGTGTAATTGTCAGGACCAGATTTACATTTTTCTAAGACGTGGACCAAAGCACAATTCTGTGCCCGTAGCTCTGAAAAAAAATATAATTCTTGTTAACTTATCTAATGTGTTGCTGAAGAAAATGTTAGTCATCTTCCCTGTGTTTGTAAATGTAGAAACACTCAAAGCCATCTTTTTTATGTTCCGGAGAGTATCCGAGTTTCCATCAAGTGCAATGGAAAAAGTAGCATTGCAAATTTCGCTCGCTATCAAGTCGAGGTTGTATAATTTCATCGAAACTGTTACATGCAACATCGTACTGTTCATTCACTAATTACAGGATTCCCAGCCAATGTCGGAATTTTTTGTTTTTCACTTTTCGAATAAGCTGATATTGATAGCAGAAATGGAACGGAGTTAAAATACGGGACATTTCCCTGTCCCGACTAAATTTACGGGGACGCGGGACACTCGGGCCCAAAAACGGGACATTCCCTTTTTTTACGGGACGTATGACAGGCTTAAGCGTAAAATAAATAGTTTTATTGTTGAAGTATTCATTTCCGATCCTTCTGCGTTTAATTCGGGAATTTCCCGAGCACTTCTTTCACGGCGTGTACATCAAAACTTCCACTACTACGGAAATTTGAACTCAGCACTTGAAATAGTAAGCGTTACATAGTCTTCGCAACCCCGAGCATTAAGCTTCTTAAATTTGACAAGAATTTTTACGCTATTGCTGGTGTTGATTCTACAGAATGCTTATGTGAAGAGTAGTAACTAATGACTGAACTAAACTACTGTTGTTGGAAAATCAAATTTTAGTTGAACCTCGTATTTTACATCAAAGGTAAGAAATTATACTAATAGTTTTACTAATGTATTTACATATGTACTATTAGTACCGGCACCTATGACCTTAAACTCGTCAAGCGTGTGAGTGATAATGTCCCTCGGTGTCGCCAAGTCGACGAGCATACTATTCACGGAAAATATTTTTTAAAGTACAAAATTGCTTATTTTACTTCAAATAGGCTATAAGCATAATCCATACATTAATTTGTTCTATAACTATCTCAAGCTAAGGTAAGTTTTTTTTTTTTTAATTCATTTAGTGCATTCAGAACTTTATAAAGGTCTTATGTTGAATGTTGTTGTATATCTTAACGTGAAAGCCTCTAATTCGCCCAAGGAAAGTCTAAAATCTGATAAAAATCACTTACAATGTGATCACCTTAGTTGTATCAGTAATATACTAACAAATAGGTCAAAAACCTAGGTGGGTTTTTTCAGGTGGGTCCAACCCGAAAAAACCCACCGGGTTTTTTTCGAGCTTGGCCCACTTGGACAAACCCTGGTGTTATGCAATGATTAATTTCAGTTTTCCCCAGTAATTGAAAGCAAATGTTTCAGGAGCGTCAATTGGCCAGGATAGGAGGGTATAATTTCCTCCTCTCATGATTTTCATAAATACGTATTGTTTGATCAAGTGTATAGTAATACAAAACTATAAAAAGTGAAACTCTTATGTCGGCGGAACACCACTCCGCCCCCGAGTCAAAATCTAAAGTGGTACTTCCTTCAGCAGCAAAGCTATAGGGTTACGATAGCATATTGCCAGAGCGCTTATATTTGGTTTCAAGAGCCGAAGGTTTGATCCCAAGCCACGTGCTTTCATAGTAGACAACATTGAGGGAGAGATTCAAATATGGAGAGGGATGATTTACATATGCAGGTTTAAATTGGAGAAAAAATGATACGACAGCATCCATATGACGAAAATTGTGATTTTGTGAAACAGGAGAAGGAAATTTTCCGAACTGCGAGTATCACATCAGGTAGTTGTCGAATTAAGGTGAAGACCTTTTTTTAGAGCATCAGATGGTTACGAAGGGAGAGAAAGATCGTAAAATCTGGGGAATTAAGATTTTAAAAAATCTTAAGCTTCTGAGACTGGTTTCGAATCACGAACCTTCTGGCTAGCCCCAAACCATTCAGCCACGGGGAACTCTACGTAATTATTCATATACGTTGCCTTTACCTACGTTAAGAAACTAATAGAATGGAATATTCCAAAAGTTGACTTGGTGGATGCGCCATTTGCACCTCTTGTAGGTTAATTACAGGATGCATTAGGGCGTTCCAAAAAATTCAAATTTATTCGACACCTCCTGGGGCCATATCATTTTTTTATTGGGGCTGAGAGTAGTAAATTGCCAAATTTTCCATGTCCTCGGTGGAACAGAAGCAGTGCTCAACATTTTACAAATTCGGAAAATTGCCGTTATTTTGTCCATTTTTGAAGTATAAATTTCTAATTACATATTTGTTTTTCCAGATGCTGTTTTTGTGCAATAAATATCCAGAAAATTGTATAAAAAAGTGAATAAATGAGAACTGTCAGTATTTGGTCGTGAGGTCTATTGTGTTGCAAGTTTAAATATCAAGAAAACTGTATAAACTTGAAAAGATTAGGACTACCAATATTTGGTCGTGAGGACTGTTGTGTTACATGTGATTGTTGTGGAATATGAACTTCAACAGTCAACAAGCGGACAGTGTATTTTGATAGGCATCAGAGGTCTAATATCTAGATTTAAGGTAAAAGCAATGTGACGTACGTAACATGTTGACTTCCTTTTCTTACTTTCTTCGAGTGTAGCGGCTTTCATAATGAAGATATCGCTTTACTTCTTTTTTTTATTAGGAAGATGGAAAATTCAACATTAAATTGGTATAAAATACATTATCTATCAATTACCAATAAAAATTGCGCGAATATGCAAATCGTGACGTGCGCACAATGAAATGGACATGGAAGTCAGACATCGAGAACAAAACGGTAAATTCTGCTCTGCTTTTGCATATGTATGCTCGAAGAAAATTACGTTTATAGGTGACTACTACTATGGTATTTCTGCATTGGAACCGAGGTTTTCGATGCATCGGTATTTTAGCAAAAAAAAAAAAAAAAAAATCGTAATTAGCGTGACGTACGCACATGTTTCGTGACGTACGTAACAGCGTGTACTTTGACTAGAGGAAACAATTGTGAAGGAGTGAATACTCTAAACCGAAAGTCGTAAAGCTTATTGAAAATTGAGAATAAAAGGCAAAAATATTTTAGAGAATGCGAATAGAGATCGATTGGAAAGCCATACAAGAAATGTAAACCAATATAAGTTACTGACATTTATTGATGATAACGCACAGTCGTGTGTAAGTGGCAGATTACAAAATTCAACATAGTACGAAAAATAGAAAGATGTGCTTACAAACATAGTGTGTCATTTTACTAATTCAGTGTTTCGCAAAGTGTGGGTTGCGAGAAGTTTTTCCTTTTAATAGTGAAAATTTTATTTTGATGCAGAAACATATGTTCTAAAGTAAGCGCCATTCAGGAAATGAAAATTTAAAAACGTTTGTTAATGGGGTGAAGAGTAAGTGGTTACTCAGAATGCTGCCCTGCTGCACAGTCAGTAGAGATGCTGGGTTAAGATGGAAAGAGAATGGCTGAGTCAAAATCTGTCACGGGGTAGGGCATTGCGTTGAAAATAGTGTTAACTCTGTGTTACCTTTATATGAAAGAATTAGAAATATAATTTACAAAATTTAATTGGTTTGAAATACCACCATAAAAGTAGGTGGGCCACAAAGTGCTTTTTAATATTTAATGTGGGTCGCGGTACAATGGGTCGAGAGAACCACTGTACTAATTAGTAATGTTCAAATCTTTCAGGTACTGGTGGGTAAAAGTGAAGCGACCTCGTTTCTCACGGGGTTTTGGAAGAACTTTCTGGATGTGATTTCATTCCACAGAATCGTAGTCGTCTACACGTAAATGAAAAAAAAGAACATGTCTTTGCCCTGGTCATTTTTACACATGTATTTTACTCGGTACATTCCATCACTTTCGACAGTAGTTACGTGTCCCACATGTGTTTTGTGGCCGCCCGACTGCATACGTCACTGGAAGATAACTTTCGATCTCGATGTCAACATTTTAGGAGGGAAGCAATTCGTCACTAATACTTTGCGAAATATTTTCTTGAGATTCATCTGGATCTGAACATATTTCACCCCCACTGCTGCTGAGCAACTGTTCACCTGGCAGTGTGCAATTGGTATGAGTTTTTCAGGATCGGCACTTGTGTTCTCATATATCACAGCAACTACCCTTTCAATAGGAACAACGTATCTTGCGGGCTTGATTTCTTTTAGTTGCTGTGAAGTGTGTAACAAACGGAAGGTCGTACTCGGCTATGGCTTGGTGCGATAAAAAAAGGCATTCAATTTGCTGGATATTTTTGACAGCGATGGAATGGAAATCATTAGCGTCTTTCACTACTGGTTTTCCTTAACAAATACGGAACCTTTTCACCTTTGCTTCAACTCCATCATGTGCTCCCTTTCCGTGGTACTTTCGTGAAAGTTCGAATCTTTTGGTATAATTTCATTTAACAGCATTAGATAGGCCATGGATTTTCGGTTCTGAAAATGTTGGCTCGCTTCGTCTGTTCATAAGTGACTTTTTTTAATGGACATTTCAGCAAAAGGTTATTGATGATTAAATCATTGAAGATGGCTACTACGAAAGTATCATGTTTTTTCGTGTCAGATATAAGTCCATTACTTCGCTCTTCATTGTTGAAGCATGCTACTGCGGTGTAAATGGTGACAGTAGGATCGCTGCGTTTCACCAGTGGTCCGCCATAACTTTGCTTAATTGCGTAATTTTCTGCGAAGTCTGTCTGCAGAACCACTTCATTCACATGGAGACCCTTTTCATTTCTTCTTTGTTGTGCTCAGTTCCCGATTTCGTCTTCTTACGTTGTATGTGTGACGCCGATACACTAGTAACTGTTTCTACATTTCTGTCACATATGATTGAAAGTCACAAAGAACAGTTTCTAGGGCGCCTCTCCTCCATTGATAAACTTCAATCAATTTCTCAGGATATTTTGGTTCACACAACAGACCTTGGATGTAAACAGGGGTAAAAGTGTCGGGGAAGCCCCCCTTCCTACCTCGAAAAAATATATACGGCGTCCCACAGTTTCTAAAAAAATACAATGAGCAAAGATATACAAGGGGAACGGCGTGGCGTCAGGCCGCTACCTACCGTCCCCCCACCTTTTCAGATCCACTTTTACCCTCGATGTAAATTAATTTACATTACATTACTTATAGTAACATAATACTTGATATGCAATAGATATTATTATTCGCCGTGACGTACGTAACAAATACCGTTATGTTACGTACGTCACGCATTTAGTTCGTTGGTCACGTACTTTATTGGTTAACCAGATATTACAAAAGTTTGCTGTAAATTCCTACTGTTAGAAGGCATAATCTATTTGAATAATTTAACGAATGACAGTTGTCCACTCGCTTTTTATTGTACAGGATAAACTTAACCACCTTTTCCGTGATGTACGTAACATAACAACACGGGTCTTCTCGATCTCGCTGCTACTAGCGATACCTACCCACATAGAGCTGATAATTTCCGTTTTGGCCTGGAAGGTAACATTCCATAGATGACATTTCTATGAAGAATAGTGAAAGTATTGCACACATGCTTAGTGGAAAAATAATTAAACGATGCACTTGCCTTTCATTTCACAACAGCACATTAAAGCACTTTCTGTTACAAAGAAGCTGATTACTTTATTATAGACAATTTCACAGCAAATTCTGCAAAACATGTAACTACACTTCATTCTCTTTCTATAGATGTATAACATGTTATGGTGGAAGCATTATAGTTTTTGCCCATCAGTGTCCTGACTTATTTGCCTTCACCCTTTAATCGGTTACAAACTTTAAGGCAAGTTCTCAGATTCCGTTTTTTTCTACATGAAAAAATCTATGAGACATTCAAGTCACAGCACTATAAGCGTATTAATTTCGGTGTTGCAAAAGGCCGCTATACCTATTAGACTTACAAAACATTGTGTTTATAAGCTTCAAAAAGTACACCCTGAGAGGCTACTGTTGAAAAAATAAAAAAAAGAATGTCTGATGCCCAAAAGAAACGTGAATCATCATTTCAAGAGTAGCTTGATAAGATATTTGACATTGTACACGATGAAGCACTTACTATGTGCAAAGTAGATGAAGACAAAAAATTTTTAACTGGTCAAAGGGCAAAAAGAAATACGGTTATTTCATTAGAAGACAAGAAATACAGCGAAAAATAAGCAGGGATTCTTGAAAGAAGATTGAAAGAACAAAGGAGACTTGAAAAAGGTACAGATCTAAGTTTTTCGTCTGGCCTTCCCAGCTGAAGACGATTCATCAGAACATTCTGATCGGACAAAGATAAATCAGAAGAGCCGCATAGTACGTATAGGCCATCATCTTATATATAAAAGTACAGATTTGCAATCTGAACCATTTGCGAAGATACCTTTATTTTCTACACGTCACAGGGAAGCCTTAAGATTAATGGACCCTGTTGCAGCAGCACCAGGTCATGACCCAGTTCATTGTCATTATCACAAAGCACTATTCAACGCAAAAGAAAAGCAGTAGGATAAACCGTGTTTAAAGGAATCTGTTCTGTTTGACGATCCAGTCATTGTTAATTGGAATGGGAATATTCTTAAAGTAGATCGTTTGCCCATCTTAGTATCTGCAGATGGTAAAGATAAATTGTTTGGCGTGCCAAAACTTGCAAGTGGTACTGGCGCAAATGCAGCGAATGCAGTTTATAATAAGCTACGTAAATGGAGTTTGTGTAACAAGATAGTACGCATGTCTTTCGACACTATATCAGTTAACACAGGATTGAAAAATGTAGCTTATGTTTAACTGGAACTCAAATGTCGAAAAAAAAAAAATATTATCGCTAGCATGCAGACACCACATTTTAGAAATTGTTCTTAGTAAAGTATTTATTTCTGCTTTAGAGCTTCCAGTTCTCCCGATATACCTTTATTCAAAAGATTTAAGGCACCATGACATTGTATATACCAAGAAAATTAAGGACATTATATCCACCTTTGGGAGATTTTCCTGGCAGTGATGAGTTTAAATTCTCTGCAGTCAGTGTTTTATTAGTTGCCTTAGGAAGGAAGAACCAACCCAAAGAACTGTATTGAGTTATAGAGCTCTCTTTATTTGGTCTGGGCCATACTCCAGCCGAAATTCATTAGAGAGCTTCATGTGCAGTACACCACGTGCGTTGGATGGCGAAACTTGCACGCTATCAAAATATACTTATTTCGTGAGGAAGACGGTTTCAAAACCACATAAAAGGAAAAATCTCAGAACACTTTGTGAAATTTAGAGCTCTTGTATACGTCAAATATTGGATTGAAGCACCTGTTGCTACAAATGCTCGTCGGTCAGGTCTTTTCCTGTGGAATGACATGACATCGATCCTGAAATAAGTGAAGTTGTGAAAAATGTCTTCAAAACTTATCTTCGGTACATTTCGGATGAACTAGTTGATTTGAAATTATGCTCAAAGTATCCAGTGAGGACGAGGTGGCAGTTGTCAATAAGATGAAGTGTGAACCCGTAGACCGAAAGGTAAGAGGAGACTTAGATCTTTTAACTATCCAAGCGGTTTTGGCTGATTTTTGCCTCAAAAAGATCAGTTCAGTTATTTGACCACACATCCGGATGAATCGAGTAGCAATCAACATTACATTAGTGGGGAACAAATAATCATAAATCTCAAAGTTGTAAATGACATAGCTGAGCCTGGAGTCAAACTGTTTGAAGAGTTCAAAAAGCTTTTAACAAGTGATGAAGAAGAAACACAGTTGCTCCTAACAGGATAATTGGTTCCGACCCAGACGACAAAAGAAGCTGTTGTCGACAGTTTGAAGCCGTCATCTTCGAAGAATCAATCAATGTTTACAACTACTTCTACATTCCCATGTTTTTCGTATTCCAAGATCCTCTCTTGTATTATGTATTCTTCTGCTACATTCCAAAGTTTTTGTATTATTGCATTATTTGTTGATATTCTACTAGGAAATACACGTCATTCATTACTTCCCAGCTGAATTGTATTTCATTGAGACTAATCTAGAAGTCCCAGTTTTTGGATTTCATTCTTGATATAAAATGCGTTGGAGCACTACCTTCAGATTGGAATATGATCTAATTTTGCCTGCAGATTTGTTTTATTCCTAGTAAAAGAACTAGGAGGTGCTTAGATATGTAAACTAATTTTGAAAATTTGACTATATAATCTGGGCCACCCTATTCCCCTTGCTCAGGAACACTTCTTAAGGCAGTAAAAGTTTGTTACTACTGTGTTAATTGAGTTATATTTGATAGAACCGTCTGTTAAAATAATACCAAATAATCAGACGTAGGCCGAAATCTCCTTTGCGAAACTCTAGTGAAAAATAAAATAAATAATCGTAAACATGTTAGACTTTCGAAAAGAAAGTTTTTTTTTTTTTTTTTGTTTGTTTGTTTATAAAAGAGGAAGAAAAAGCAATGGAAATGCTTAAGAGTGTCAGTTGGATGCGAACCTATAACTTTAAAAAAGTAGCGCGTTTTGGTGATTATGTGTTGGGTGAATCGTTAGTGTAAGAGAATTCTACGCGAATCCCGACTGTTTTTTAGCTACGCTCATACTGTGCATTCCAAAATGTTCGTTTTTGAAATGTAGTCGCAGCTAGTTTAAGCCGAAGTTATTTTCAAATATGAGATTTGTTATTACATGCTTTTCTTTAACTTGTAATGTTTCAATTTCGATATTAAATTTTACAACCTTAATGTAACTCATTTCCCTATGTCATATCATGACGAAGTTTTCCACAACGCCAGTTGGGTGGTAATACAATATTCCATTGTTACTGTAATATATTTACGAGGGAAGACTTAAAAGTTTTGAGCCTTGAGGAAACTATAAGTAGTACAGATTTGGTAATACCTTTATTTTTCAACATAATCCCCTTGGACAGCAACACACTTGCTTCAACGGTGCTGCAGCGCTCTTATCCCAGTTAAAAAAAAAAAAAAATCCTTAGGTTGTGACCACAGAAACTTCTCCACGGCTGTCATGACATCATTATCGCTTGCAAAACGTCGTCCTGCTAGTCTTTTTTTTAGATTAGGGAACAAGTGAAGTCTGAGGAGGCCAGATCTGGAGAATAGGGTGGATGAAGAACGAGTTCAAAGCCGTATTCGTAAATAGCAGCCATGGCAACTGCTGATGTGTGGCCGGGAGCATTGTCATGATAGTAGAGAACACCTCTGGACATCATTTGTAGCCTTTTTCTTGAATTTGCACTCGAAGTTTTTTCAAAAGGTCACTATAGTGTATTATCCTGTGATGGCATGACCCCTTTGCAGGTAATCAATGAATATCACACCTTGGGAATCCCAAAAAACAGAGGCCATCACTTTGCCAACGGAGGGGATCACCTTTGCCTTCTTTGGGGTAGGGAAAGAGGGGTACTTCCATTGTTTGGATTGTTGTTTTGTTTCTGGCTGGTAATGGTGTACCCAACACTCGTCCTTAATTATGAATCGACAGAGAAAATCGTCCACATCACGTTCTAACAGTTTCAAATTGTCCACGGATAGGAGGACCGAGTGCGTTTTTGTTCGGGAGTCAGAAGATGTGGGACCCATCAAGCAGAAACTTTTCATTAAACCAAGCTCATTCTTCAGAATATGATCTCCTCGCTCCTGTGATATGCCCAGCCTGTCTGTTATCTGTCGAGTTGACAATCGGCGATCTTCCATGATCATATCAAATACCAGGTCAATGTTTTCCGTAGTGTTAGCACTTGATGGTCGGTTTCCCAGATCTCGGCTCTGCCCAATCTCTCTGCCTACTACGCTTGAATTCCTGCACCCATCTTTTGATGGTGGCATACGAAGGCGCAGATTCATCTACGATATTAACCATATCCTGGTGGATCTCAGACGCCGACATTCCTTTTAATTGCAGATACTTGATGACTGACTTGTATTTGATTTTTTTCTATTTTCCCAACTTCCGCCATCTCACTCACTTCAAGAGCCTGTAAAAGACAAAAGAAATTACTTAGAACCAAGAGCTTGATTCACATTAATATCAAAGATTGTACTATTCTAATACATATAGTTATTTTATTCTATATTCCCATTTTCTATGTTAGGCTGAAAACTTTTCAGTCACCCCTGGTATATATCGTTAGAAACTTTTGACTCAGAAAAAAACGTACAGTTGACCGTACGTTGCAACATGGAGCCTTGGAGGAATTTCAGACGAATGTAAAATACGTATAAATTACCATTTGAAAAACATACTGTGGAGCGTAAGAAACTGAAACCATTTCTAGGAGGGAAAGGGGTGACGTATGAAAGTAATAGTTAGAATACGGACGGTATTAGTGTCGAATTCATAGTTTTCGGGGTCGCAAAGATGAATAGTGACACTGCCGATACGGCTTTAGTCCAAGTTAAGCCTTGGTTGGCATGCAGGTCAGGCAAATCGAATCGAAAAACATCCTGTATTTGTGTCGAATGCATAGTTTTCGGGGTTCAGACATAAATAGTGATATTCCAGATGTGGTACATGTCCATGGTCCGCCCCACTGGGGGTCAGAGGGGAGAACCACTGAAGATATCAGAGCAGTTCCTTTGGGGTGAGTTTTAATACAATGAGAGTGAAAAGTGGTAATGCACAAGTACTGGTATCACATGGGGGAACTATCAGAGATATGACTTCTGGAGAATTGCCATTTCTCCAGGGAAGCATTACCCCCAGATGGAGGTCTGCACGGGCCGGAATTTTTAGCACGGGCCCGTCCCGGCCCGTGAATTTACAATGTGAGACCCGACCCGAGTCCGAAGTATTTTATTATTTAGACCCGAGTTATGTGGTAATCAAATAAGCCCGAATTACAGAAACTTAATAATTAACGCAAAATTGTATTTTTATTTACAGCAATTAGAGATTTAATTTTGCAGTTGTTTCAAAAGTTTTCCATAAAGAACGGTGCAATATATATTGTTGTACAGTATATTTACACAGTTAGACCTGAAAAGGCCCGAGAAATATGGTTGTATATTTAAAAATGTACGGCCCCAGCCCGAAGTGATATATGCTTTGTAGCCGTGCAGACCTCTACCCCGTGATCACTCCCTAAAATCATCACTGCTGTGCAGGGGCATAGGTAGGAATTTATTTTAGGGATCGAAAGCTCTTTGAGGGATTCAAATTCAATATGAGAGCATACTGTACTAAAATGTCTCCTAACATCATCCCTAAAATTAGGTAAAATTTACAAAAAGTAGTGATTTGGGGAGGACTCTGGATCGCCAGGGCCTACATCTTGTGTATGTCTCTGCTGTTCTGAACTGTTATAAGCTTCTCGCCAAATATAATCAGATATAAAATGGAAATAATAAACGTATAACATAGAATAAAATAGAAAATATGTGAAATTAAGTAGTAGAAAATAAACAATAAAGTTGGACACTTTTTAACAACAAATCATACTTGAAAAGAATATTATAATTTTAAAACCATTTTCCATTTTATGCATGGCTAAAAACAAGTGACGAGCGCTCATCTGGAGTGCCACTATTCATCTCTTCGAACCCAAAAACTATGAATTTGACACCAATATCTTTCGTATTACTTTTCTACATATCACCCCTTCCCCTCCTAGGAATGGTTTGTCTTACCACTCCCACCCACAGTATATTTTTCAGGTGGTAATTTATACGTATACTAAAATTCGTCTGAAATTCCCCCAGGGGTCCATATTGCATCGTACGGTCCACTGTACGTTTTTTCTGAGTCAAAAATTTCCGAAGATATATAAAAATATAACAGAAATTAACCAGTCCCTCTCACCTTTGTTTTTCACCTAATCAATATATACCAACAGCACTACCTTCCTATCCTCCTACAACTGCATTGAAATCTCTCATTACAATTACGCATCCATCCCTCTTCTCCCTGTCTATAATTTCTTCTGTTTGCTCATAATTTTCCTCTACTTCTGCAGTTGTGTGCGAAGTGATCTGTGTGTGTTCGTATTACTGCTAAATCCTTGTTTTCTCCTTTATCATCCTTTTTTAACATCACAACTCTGTTATACTTTGTCACCCTTCTCTTTTAGGCGTTTACCCAGAATTATTCCCCCACCATTAGGACCGCTCTTTTCATTATCTGGGTAAAACAATTTATCTCCTTCGCTTCTTAATTCCCCATTGCCTTTTCATCTAATTTCACGAACTTCTACAGTCTAATTTTTTTAGTTTCATTTCTTCTTTATTTTCTCATTGCCCTCTTTGTAACATGGTGCTACTCTTCATATCCCTGTCCTAAACCTTTTTCTTTTGCTTGTCTTCCTTCCTTCATATATTTCCTATACTTTTACTTTTTCATTCAGTAGTCTTTCACGGAGATCCGAATGGGAGGAATATTTTACCTCCGGAACTATACTTTGATCTGCGATAGACCATTGTACACATTTCGCTTTCTATTGGCCGCAAAACTAGGGGAAAATAGTGGGTTTCCCGTTGCCTTCCACCCTGTAGTATCCCAACATTTTTAATTTGTTAAATAAAAAGAAAGCCTTTAAATTTTTTACTTTTTAATCACAAATAAACACATTTTCTATCGTTGTAGACTATTTCCTTTCCTACATACTTAGCAGGACTCTGTATCTTTTCATACTGTAGTCTAGATGAGAAAGAGATTCAAAAATTATTTAGTTAATCATATCTCTATATATAAGTAAATATATAGAGATAAATAAAAGTAACAATGGAATATTGTACTGTGACTCTACTTACGTTGATATGGAAACTTTTATTATTGTGTAACGTCGGGAAATGACTCAAATTAAGGTTAAAAAATTTGAGGACAAGGTTGAATCATTGTGAGTTAAGGAAAAATATGTGGAAATGAAGGCAGAGATTTTGAATGAAACCTTTGAAATAAGAATATTGAGTAATATTCTACTGTATGGAGCAAATCCATTTAACATTATAAAAGTGATGGAAACAACTGGAAGAATTTGAAATGTAAGTACAGCAAAGTGTGGTGAAAATTGGTGAATGGAATGAGTAACTATAATGTTTGCGAAAGTGGATAAAACATAGGAATAGCTATGACTACTAAAAAGAAATTAGGTCATTTTTGATAAATTGTGTTCCGAGAGAGGTAGTAAAAGGTATAGTAGAAACTAACAGGAAAAGCTAGTGTCACTGGATAATGCTAAAAAGACCAATTTTTATGTCAAAAGGGGAAAATTACTTATAAATTATAGTGGACGAATACAACTGGCCTGCCAGTGATGGCAGTACATCGTTAATAGTGATAATCCGTTTTTTCCACCTACTTTTTTCTCGACCTTTCGATACAAATAGTTCTTGCGTTAGATCAAGAAGAAAAAGTTCATTAAGTGTACCTACTGCTTGGGAATTTACAAATTACTTTCCAGAGAAAGTAATCAGTCAGGAATGGGGTACGGATTGTTATTACTATTTTAAACTTGATCATCGTATATAAAGAAGTTCGGATTCATCACTACGCAGATATTCTTTGAAATAAAGTTGATCTTTTCTTTTATGCAATATCCTTTTGTGATCTTATTATTTCTAAAAATTTGCTGTATCTAAAGTATAATTATTATTATTATGTTTACAGAACTATTTTGCTGTCTGTGATCTCCCTGTTAAATGAACCAAACACATTCAGCCCTGCAAATGTGGATGCTTCAGTTATGTATAGACGTTGGAGAGACTCAAAGGGAAAGGACAAGGAATATGAAAACATAATAAGGTACAGGAATGCATTTAGTTATATCTAGGAGGTTGTGCAGTAATGTGTAGTTCAATTAAATTTATTTTCCATAAGTAGAAGCTTTGCTTTGTATATACTTAAACACAAACAAACTATTTGCTGAGCAAAACAATATATTCACAGAAAAAAAACTACATACGTGTTACAGTTTCGCGTATCTGATGAAGCCAAATTGTCAGTTGGCGAAACTGTAACACGTATGTAGTTTTTTTTATGTGAATATATTGTTTTGCTCAGCAAATAGTTTGTGTTTAAATTTATTTGTATTAGACAACGTTATAATTGAACATGCAAGAAAGACACACCATAATAGAAGCATACCCTACTGTTAAATTTTGTTTTCATTTGTGCAGCTATGTGAGGGGGAAATCACGTATCCTGTAAGTGATTTACCGAAAATAGTTATCTATATTCAAAGCTCTTAAAGTTTCAACAAGAGGAAAGATTGCCGACAAACTTCTTTTTGTCATTGGCAGAAAAGTTATATGCTGTTGTTTTCATTTTAGTTTTTATTTAGTACAATATTCAGGATTCCCACTCGTCCTGGAAAACTTGGAAATGGCCTTGAATAGATTTTGTCCTGGAAACATCCTTGAAATGTCCTTGAAAATGCATTTCTGTCCTTGAAATTGAGAAATACTGGATGTCAGATTTTTCATAATTATAATGAAGATTTTAATTGACTGTTATTTTTGTTTGCTATTCCTGTTTTTGTGCTGAATAATAATTTGTCATGATCCTACATAAGTGGATGGTTGGTAGGCTCTCTTTCTCCCAACAGGGTGGTTGGCTGGGAGGACTTCTCTCTTCTTCTTTCATCTACTAGTCGGTCAACTCATTATTGGATGCTGTCCTCACTACCACTATCCTCCAGAAATTGTGCTTTGTACCAGTTTCAATCCTCCGTAATCAGTCTATTTTCGCAGCAGTACTTACTCTTCAGTAAAATTCCATATGAATGCTATTTGTGACAAGGTCATAAAACAAGAGGAAAGAGAGAAGTGAAAATGTACAGCAGCCTCAGAGAAAGAAAAGGAAATTGATGTCAACAAATGAAGCTTTGGAGACTGAAGCAAACTAGCTTGCACATGAAGCAGAGCAGAAGTCTTGCTTTACTTTATTGACAAAGTCAAATGCTATCCGTAGGGCATCTTCGCTAAGGAAGAAAGAGATTATGTTTATAGATGAGGAAATCACACAACTCCATACTCAGTTGAGAAACTTGTAATATAGTTCCTTTATTTCCCCTAATTATATCTGTCACACTGCCACGCAACGAAAATACCATGTACGAAAAATAGATTTTTGTTTGTAAATTTGTTCGATGCACAATTAAAATGTTATGTAGAAAGAATGATAAATGTGCTGGATATGGGTGGATCGGGAGGCTATAAGAGGAGTTGGGAGGCCACCAAGAAAAAAAAGCAGCAGCAGCACATTATGCTCCACTTTGTGTATTTAATTATTGTGTATTAATACTGTACTGGCATTAATATTCACTGCATAAGCTGCTATACTTTTCACTGTTGAGAGTTTTGAACCTACAGTTGCAATTCTGTTGTACCTTCCTGTGTCGAAGTCCTGGAAAATTAATTTGTCCTCGAAACGTTCTGGAATTTTTTGAGAAAGAGAGTGGGAACCCTGAATATTGATAGGTACTGAGTAAAGTATTTTGTTTTGTAGATTAACAAAAATCTTTTACATGCAGTTTTGAGGAGTACAATTAAGAGTATATTTGTTACCATATGCATACGTTAATAGATAAGTAATATAATGAAACTATTATTGTGCACTCAACGTTCAACATTGAAATTTCACTCCAAACAACGATTTTATTGTGAATTCAGCAGGGTTGGCAGGTTTAAACCAAATGGTTTAAACCATGGTTTAAACGGTTTAAACCATGGTTTAAACGGTTTAAACCAGCTGATTTAAAAGAAAACAAATGGTTTAAACCAAAAAATGAAAAATGTTCGTAAAAGTGTGTGTTCGTAATATCTTGATGAACACACATTTGTGGGTTATCACGTTTCACTCCCGTATATTATTCGTATTATATTTTGACTAAATTCCCTCTTCATTACTCAAAGAGATTATACTACAAAAGCATTTTTTTTCTTTTTTTTAAATATAAGTTTATGAATGTCTCTTTTGTGAGTTTTTTATAGTTTGTTATTATTGTTGTGCAACTGCAGTCAAAGAAATTCTAAATATTGTTTCGTTTTAATAATGTTTACTGTTGATAAAATACATCGACATGCCGTACTTGTTTGGAGGGGGGTCATACGAACCCCACGAGAGGCATTTATTGGAATCAGAAGTATCTATTTATGTAGAAATGGGTCAGAACCAAAGTGGACTCAAATAATTGACATCTTTATTCGGGATACGGACAAAATCTCGCGGCCGAAACATCGCCGCCCAAAACCTCGCGGGACAAAACCTCGCCACCCAAAACATCGCGTGGCCAAAACCTCGCCTGCAGATTAATAAAAATTCAGTGTAGTATAACAATATCTGCTGCTTTTCTTATAAGTAAAAAGAAAAAAAAAAAAGGAAGGAAGAGCTTTGTGTGGTGAGAGTAGGGGCGCCAAAATATCTAGCTACAGCCCCTCCTTTTTGTTGTGCCGACAAAGTGAAATCATAAAAGACATCCTAGGCTCGAACCTCATCTATGTTGAAAATTTGATTGAGATCGGTAGGATGGCTCAAGAGGTATAATGTAACAAACATAGTCATTTAATTTTTATATATATAGATTTCCAAAGCATGCATTAGAATTTTTCTTGTCATTATTTTAATGTAATTATGTGTTATTACCTCGCTTAATTTAGACCAGGCGAGATTCTGTGTCGCGAGATCATTACAACGAGGTTTTGGTCAGGCGAGATTTGGGGTATGGCGATATTTTGGGGCGCGATGTTTTGGGCGGCGGGGTTTTGGTCCGCGAGGTTTTGTACCCAAACCATTTATTCACTTTGCTTATTGATATGCAAATTAAGTCGTCGTATTTCTTTAACTTGGACTAATAAAAGTCGTAGTGGACTAACTTAGAATAAATTATTTCTGTACTTTGCAGTATTTTGAAATTGTCCATATATAATTCTGTATAGCAACTGTTTAGCTTTCTATCTTCTGAAATGATTCTTGACAATTATATTAACAAGTATCTAAAGATTGATACAACGTATTTTTATCAGGAGTCCTTTGTGAGTCGGCAGACGAATCGCATTTGTGGTCAATTAGTCCCGGTTTCGAGTTCAAATGGAGGACAATTTCTCTCTATGTAAACCGAGAAGCGGTCTGGATTCCATTTTAAGCTTATGTGACCCCTTCCAGCATAACTCGGTTGTTGTATAATAACACCAAGGCGAAATAAACTTGTTTCTGTCCATATGTGATATAAATATATAGAGCAAATTATTTAAACCATAAAGCCTGGTTTAAACTATTTAAAAAAAAAATGGTTTTTGCTAACCCTGGAATTCAGACCTAGAGATGAAACATTTTATCAGGTCTTTTCATATCATTCCAGTGTTTTTATCTAATATGAAGTGAACAATGATAATAGTTTCGAAATACTCGAATAGAAACTTTTTCTAACTGTCCGTCCAAACGAACCCTCCCATTCACAGACGAAATAGTCGAGGAAGGTAATTGGTTGCTGATAAACAAAAGTGATTATTCTAATAAGACGAAGAAATGAAATCTTAATAGCAAATCTTAATAGCAAATTCCAGAGAAGTCAGAAAATTAAACAACATTGAAATAGTGACATCACACACTACAAGAAAAAACGTCTAACTTATTTCAAAAACATTGTTTTGACGAAAATTGAGTCAGCCAGTGTTGCCAGATCTGAAGTAGCGAGATTGTGCTCCAAAAGTAGTAGAGTTAGCGGGTTTGAATTATTTGTAACCAAAATATAAAAATGTTTTTCGAGGGCTGAAAAAAATAATTAGCAACATATAAATCTTTGGTGAACCATTTATTGTAAAATCATGAGACCTCTACAAGCCTTCAACGTAAAATCCCCTGCAGCATGTTGCACCCATTGCCAGATGTGGGGAAGTCGCAGGCTACCAGCAGCGGTGCCTTCTTTGTGAATGTCTGCAAGAGAGCGCCCTGTATCTCGACTTACGGCATTTATGGTGCGGAAACTCATCAATCACAGTGGTTCTTTCATCTCAGGGAACAGATGAGTGACATGGACTCATGTACGGGGAATAGGGTAGGTGTAGGTTCCTCAGAGCAACTGCGTTGTGACAGCTAGCGATGTGATGCGAAACAGTGAGTGGATCCCTTATAAAGTTAGGTCTTTTTTGCACAGTAGGACGATGTTGTTCCAGAAACCTGCGGTAGTACACTGCATTTACAGTCTGGTTCGGAGGAACTGCATGCCAAAATATAACACTATGTACATCGTATGCCACTATCAGCATCACCTTCACATTCCTCGGTTCCTGACTCAGCTTCTTGGGTCAGGGAGATGATGGGTGGCGTCATTCATTTGATTGGCGTTAAGTTGCAGCTCATAAGAGTGCGCCCATGTTTCGTCAAGAGTGATAATCCTGTCCGGGAACACGGGACTTCCCTGTCTGTAACGTTCCAAATGATCACCAGCGAGGGCGTATCTCTGCCATTTTTGAACGTCTGTAAGGTGTTGCGGTACCCACCGGGATGCAATTTTTCGGTAACCAAGGACACTGTGCAACACATTCAACACTTTAGTGTGGGATGTTTCTACCTCGTTAGCCTATTCCCTGCCATACACCTCCTGTCTACATGCAGTAAAGATTGAATCAATTCAGCGACCAATGAGTTAAAGTACTTTGCAAGTTGTTGCTGTTCGACTTTTTCTACAACAACCGATTACCTTTTGCAGTATTTACGTTACTCGTCATGATCACTTTACAATGCATTATTTAGAAGAACTTTATCGCCAGCTACCACATCCTGTAGTTCTTGTCGATGATTTTAATGCTTATCAAATAATCACTCACATATTAACCAAGAGAAAGAGTAGAATTATATCTTATGAATTATTATCAGGAACATTAATCTATATTCATATTTATGTTTTTTATTTGTTCTTCTTTACGAAATTACGGTTCTCGGTTACATAGAGTATAGCAAAGGATGTCAAAAATTTACAGTTTTACTATTCGTCATATTTGAAACATATGACATGTTTTCTATTGATGCAATAGTTTCTAGAAATTAAACTTCACACACTGCACATTTTGTTTTTACTTTTTTTAGATTGTTCTTTTCCTCGATTACGTTTTCTAAACATTACTGAAAACAATAGTATAACACCAGAAAATATTCTTGTTAGCTTTAATGTGTAAATGTCTCATTATAATAGTACATTCAAAAAAAAAAAAAAAAAAAAAAAAAAAAAAAAAAATGATGGTTTCATCAGAGTGAAATAATCCCGCACGACATATTATTTTTTTCATAAAGTTTCAGTAGATATATTAAAACTGAAAACTAACAAAAGTTAAGATAACGTTTGAAACAAATAAGGTAAGATCTTACCAAATACCTAACCTATGAAATGAAATGAGTGTTTGACCAACATTGGTTTTTCCTTGGTACGTCAAGGTTAAATAAGATCTCTTTGTGATTTTCTCGTGGTATTAATCGCTCTGTAGATATTAAACGGTGCTTCTACCCGATTTCTTATTTGTTGCAGAAGCATGGATTTTTTTGCCGGTTGCTACACTGACATCTTTCGAACAAACTAGAGCACTTGTAGAATGCCTTCCTTAATTGTAAACCAACCAACCGGAACGTTAGTGTTGGTTGTCTAACTTTGGCAGGCTTTGAAAAATTGGAAGTGTAATTGTACTTTTGCTCGTAGTAATACATACGTATGTTATTCAGCGTATACTCCATCCGCTGACAGATTCAGCCCGCTGTTCTTTCGATGTCGTAAATGTACTTCAGTTACTCCGAACGCTGTTATTCTCTGTTCTACACACACACAGTGAGTTCTTCGTCACTGACAAACTGCCTACTATTAAGGTGGGTTTCCAGACGACCAAACCAAAAAATCAAACGGGGCCAGTTTCGAACTACAAGGGCGATGAGGAACCACTTCCCATCCCATATTTCTGTTTTTCTGTGTGTGATTGGCGGAGTGGATTTCTGTTCGCTTGTGAGCAGGTTGTGGCACCGAATTTGCACGAAGTTTTCTGGAGCCAAAAGACTGTATTATTATTAGGATACTACCCCCAGATAACACAGTCGCTTCAACAAGCCGTCGTGTGGTTATACATTTGTCAGTCTGATCTTTGTTAACGTTGTTCACTGCAGCTGATCGTCTGCCGTACCGTGTTGGTCCAGCAGACTAAAATCACCACTGTGGAAACTTTGTACCCATTACTCTATTGCTGCGGTCCAATGTCTCATCCCCATGTACACGAAACAATTCGTGTCGAATGGATGTGGCTGAGTAATTGCTGGTTTTGTACAGGAATTAAATATCGTTGGCGGTGCGGCTGTCTACTTCCTCCTCCATTGTGGGCGTATATGTAAATAGGGGAAGAAAATTTGCTACACAACTCTGTAAAGGATACAAATACACGTGAACAAAATTTCACAGTCCTAGTGCAAAACTTCGTGAACGCCTTTTGTATTTTTAGTGTAATAAAACTACAGGAGGTTCCCTTTATCACTGGGATATTTCCTATTGATTCATCTAAGTGAATATTGAATTAAAATGAAACTATTTCACTAAGTAAAAATTTCAATTACATTGGATAACGTAATGTAATTTCTATGAAAGTTTATTACTACTCTCTTCCATATTACATTCTGTTTCTCTTTTAAAATGCATGAGAAATATTCTGATCAATATTTTATTTACAGAAAACAAGTAGGGGCTTCCAGAATTGAAGCAGAGAAAGATGGTGTTGTAGTTCCAATGACACTTGAAGATTATTGCATTAAGACAAAGGTGAAACCTCCGGAGAATTCAGTAGATATGACGGACTTCTATGACGATGACTATGACTTAGATGATGATGACGATGATGATAATGATGATGATGGATCTGCAGATGGAGACTATGAAGATGGTGATGATAGTGGAAACGGTGAATCGTGATAGACTCTTATTGTTAAAACAGACTTTAAAAACGAAAAAAAAAATCATACGAAATCATTCATCATCATCATTATAGTGTTTCATTAATTTTTGTGTTGCATGTGCAGGTAATATATTGTAGTGATCGGTGAAGATTTTCAGAGCAAATCGGAACTAGACTCGGCTGTGATTTTTTCCCCACATGTATAGTGCGTGTATGGGTGTATGAGTATACTGTGAATGTTCGCAATCTGTTTGTGAAGTTATATACGTGGTCTGAGATGTTTTCATTTCGCCTTTAATTGTCCTTGCACAGTTATCTTTAATTTTAATGTAATAGAAAATACAACACTTTTAATGCATTGTTGCACGTACTAAGTGCGAGAAGGGCTATGCTTGGAGTTCTTAGGTTCAGGTTTCAGAGGCGATGTGCATTTAATATTTCTGTAGTCTGTAAATATTAAGGCTTAGTTCCTTAGTCGGGTAATATTAAGATTATATTGATTAAAAACTTAAACGGTGAAAATAGTAAAGAAATTCGGATACAAAAGCTTCTGTAAGATGAGATATTTATGTATTCCGTAAACTTAAAGTTCATTAGTTTATTTGTTAATAGGTCTTCCCCGAGATTGTTACTGGATTACTTAGTCCATCACATGAATCTTATTTACTCGAGATAACATACGTGAATAAATTAGCATAAAAGTTACTTTTAACTTCGTTTGTAGTAGTACAAAATAATTATCAAATAACTTGAGTTTCAATTTATAGCTTCAGTAGAGAAATGATATTAGTTAGAAATATTGTAATTAGTGATTATTTTCTAAAATTGGTACATAACTTCGTTATAACGAAAAGAAATACGTTTCTGTCTTATGTCAAGAGACTGCTTACTGTTGGCATTGTCCTTGAATGTGCAGCAAGCATTTTTTTTTTTAATTCGTGTGAAAAATACGGAGAAATTTAATTCTTATGTGTTTTTGCTTTTCTGTAAGTAGGCACAATGAAAAGATTACTTTAGTAAAAGCAAAACTAAGATATAACAATATTCAAATTATATTATATTGTTTTGTATGCTTCTTGTGTAGAGACTTTCAAACAACGGGCTATATTTTGTGTAGATTAAGTGTTACATAGTAACAGCATTAATAATATATTCTGATTCTTGAGTAATTTGTTCTCACAAAACACTACAGTGAAATTTTCGTATGGTAGAGCTTTCAAACCTTCTCAGAGACCATGGAAGTATTTTTGAAAATTATTTATGGATCATCTCTTACATGATCTGATAGGAAATAATATTCTCAGTAAATATTTGTTTCTCGTCTAAGAGATAACGAATTATATATAAAAATAAATATTATCTGCTGCCAACTGCTGAATAGTTATGTAACGAGATGATGAGTATAAAGTATGAAGTGCGCATTCTGTATATTCGACTTTGTGGAATATTTACGCTTCCTTTATTTTCTTAGTACAATAAAAGTTGGCTGAATAATAATAATTACATTATGTTAGGGCAATCACTAGTTATAAATTTTCCTCAATCCATTGCGGAATCAACTGGTATAAGACCATAAAACTATAGTTACATATAGAAGAAATGTAACTGTAAATCAATAGTAGTTTACCTAACATTATGTTCCAACAGGAAATCATATAAAATTACAGAACCTGATATTTAAGGATCCACGAATTAGTTTTTTATGAAATTTTTAAATATCATATTTTCATTATGTAGTATTGAACTAAAAATTTGAAAAAACTTTCCTTGCATACTTCTAAATGAACTAATTCTATAATAATATCAACAGACGAAATAGTTCTTCAGAATATGAGTGTATCCGGGTTCAGAGTTCTCTTTTAGTGAAGAACTATGGTAAAATTTAGTTATAAAAATCCTTCCCTTATCTCTCTTTATGTACATTCGTGTTAAATAGCCATGTTTAAATAAGCGAGGTGTAGAAGTTATGAAAGAGAGATGAGTGCTAATTTTTCGTAATGTTATTGTAAAACCCCTCAATTTGAACATAAATCCTTTCACTTTGTTTCGTGAAACTCTTAAAAGATTACCGATATGTATTTCTTGGTGCTGTTAATTACTTATAGTTTGTGCTCTTGACTGAAGCCTCACTGTATGACTACGTTTTCGTTAGTTTATACAAAGTCATATGTCGGTGCGAAGAATATATACATACCCACAATTTGGTGCAACTGATGACGTAAATTAAAAGATTCTTTTAAAATTAAAATACTTCCAAGTAACCTTTCGAAAACAAATATGTAGCCATATAAACAATTATCATGTAGCAGTTTATAAATTTATAATATAAACTGTGCAATATCATAAATTTTATTTGTAAATGCTTCATCATAGAAGCATATAGGGCTTTCAGACCATGATTGCACTACTTCTACTGAATTACAACCTTCTTCCTCTTACTCTTCTAATTTTGTTAACCAAGTTCAAGATATAACCGAGAGATTATTTTACACTGCAAGTATTAACTTATTGGCACATAAATTTTCTGGAAATTAAAGTGCGTACAGACAATACTTTTTTTTTTTTTTCTTTCTTTCAGAAAGAATTAACACCTGCACTTCATATATTATAATCGTTTACTGGAAACGCTAAGAATACTTTTGTAATGTTTGCATGAAAATAAATAACAAAAGACTATTATGAAATATGTTTCTGCATATCACTAAGTCCTATGCAACATACAGACTAACTAACATTTGAGGTAGTAGGGGTAACGGGACGGACGGAGATGAAATGGAAAATTTCCGTATGTCGACCTTTTGTCCATTCACAAACATACGGAACTTTTCCGTAAGTCTGTGTCAGTGGGTTAGCAACAAGGATTAATAATGATGAGCTTGTTCTTAATCTTTTGTCCATGTTTATAAATCTAATAAATCTAACGTTTTCCAAACTTACCAGCTCTGAAAATTGAAACAGTTATGACAGTGTGGTTAAATGTAATAAAATTGAGAAACGCTTCATTGATGAGGTGCTCACTGTGTATTTAAGTACTGTTGTGAAATTGATGCTTCGAAAAGAGAGTCCAGGCTTGGTTCCTCCACTATGAGTTCCCTACCAGCAACTCTACAGTACAGTACAGAGCAGCTCAGCAGCTCTAGTTACAGTAGTCCCAAAATTCTATATTTTCGTTTTTATATAAACCACAATTTTATATCAGTTTAGAGAAAGCACTTCGAACACATTAGTATAGAAAAATAAAACACAACCTTAAACCGAAGAACAGGCTTATCATTTTGTCTTCGCGAGAAGTTTGTGCATCGCAGGAAAGCAAAATAAATTCATGTATTTAGTGTACTATCATCTTGAGATTTGCCTAGTGGCATTTGGGAAAACCCAGTCAAGACGATCGGCCTCTGTATTCGTATCTGGGTACCTCCATTGTGAACACTTTGCAGTTAACTAGCTCTTTCACTCGTATACTAATATTTTAGTGTATAATGCGTTTATAACATACTCTTTTGTTTCGGGCAAATAATGTATGTAATTTGTAATTACTTGCTGTATAAAATATATAGTGTAAAAACTATACTATATACTGTTACTTATTTCTGTTCCATAAGTAACATTTGCTAGTATCCAGTCATTGAATATTGTAACAATGTATATGGAATGACGATATTGAATAATTCAAAGAATCATTTGCAGTTATTGTGAATATTAACTGACATATGAGACTGTTAAAGTAACTTTTTTTTCAGTCATTTAACTGCATTAGAAGATATGCATAATGATGTACGATTAAACTACTGCTTCAAACCTGATTCTAATGCAAAATATGCAAATAAACTAACAGAATTTATTTGCATTCAATAATAGGAGTGTGCGTCCAGTAGTTCGTTTAATCTTCCTTTACCAGGGTGCAAATCTCATACCATTACGGTCAGAAGTTTTTTTTCGGAGTTCTACATTAAATTTCCGTATGAGCTTCAAGAAATTTTCATCGTAAATAAGTTACAATACATCGTTATTAAAAGCTTCCCTATTTTGGCTTTGTAACATGGCAGCACATCATGTTAAATAATGACATATTGGGCATCAGAAAACTAGTCTCTGAAAGTACATTGCACATAATAAGAATGAATTCCCCTACATTCACTATCTATAAGGTGAGAACACGTACCCATGAATTGCAAATATCCCTTCAAATGAATTGACTGAGTGATTGCTTCATAACTCCTTTCTTGCAATCAAGATTGTATTTTTGTAAAATGATTATGCACACATTGTACTTCATTGCAGCCGTAGACATTGATTCTCAATTTCATCAGAAAATGTATATTGTATTTGTCTTTCGTTCATGTTTCATGTTGTTTGCTGATTAGAACTGAGTACTTCTAAATAACGGGATCTTTGTAAGATGGTGTTAATTAGCTGCTGCTTGCAAAAAGGACTAGATAGAGAGAGTGGTAATTGTCTTTGAGGTACACTCATGTCCAAAATTATTGTCGCATATCTATAACTGTCTTCTTGTAAGAATATAATTTGATAATGATTTTGCAGGGTCTGATACTGATACTATGTGTATAATCGGGAAATATATATTTGTGGTAAATTTCATAGGAAAAGAATTATAAATACGAAAATTATAATGAGTAAAATAAAATGTTGCTAAATGGACAAGAAAATTTTATTTTTGTTTTATTGTTCTTATTTACTGCTCTTTTGACATGAAATTTGCCACATACGTGTCTTTGCCGATTATACACATACTAACATTATAAGAAATACCGGGCGAGTTCGTTATCAAATTATCTTCCTAAAACAACATATTTATAAACATGCCACAATAATTTTGGACATGAGTGTACACTTACAAGTCGGTAGATGTAACAATCTTTCAGTGGGATATCATCTCTCTCTCTCTTTTACAGTGCTGTATGTACTTTTTTTTTTTTTTTTTTTTTTTTATTTCAGTTTCCGCAAGGAAATTATTCACAAACAAATATATGCAGTTCATACATTGACTTCAGTCTTCTAAACTGACCAAAGGAAATTAACAGTTCTTATATAAGCAGATGATGCATTGCGTGAGTCTAATTCTTGAATCAGCTCTGCAATTATAAAGTTATAGTTCTTGATGTTTCGCAATTTATCTGTAACATCCGTTTATCTGTTAACTTCCTATTCATCGTAGAATGGATAAGCCTTTGGAATAAAAAGTTACTAAGATGTTTTCTCTATATATTTCAGAAATTGCCATCACGAAATGTCAGTTCCTTGCAGTATTGCTACTATATTTCTCAGTTGGTTGTTATTTCTACTGTTCCTTGAAGATATAGTATGCCACATTGTTACCAATGTCCTTGGAATTGCCGAGATGTTTTCTTCACTATTTTGAAAACAACTGAAAGAAGGCCAATTCCAAAGTTGGACTAGTGGAAAGATGGCAGTTATAGCGTGTTACAAAAAGAAGTGACTAATGTCTTTGAAACGCATGACGTAACAACAAACACAATCAAATTATAGACCAATTATAAGTAAATGCAGTAAAACCTTATTATCTTTCAAAGTAATGATAAACTGTAATAAAAGTTACATACATAGTGCTTGGGTTAGATCTTATTTATCCAAAGTCCATGGACAGAAACCTATCACAGATTCGTATGAATAAGATAGTTGAACAGAGAAAAATGTCCGATTTACAACTCTCTTAATTTACGGAGCTTATATGCCCGAGTTTCCCTTACTGACATAAGATTGGATGATACTATGTACTGTGCATGGAAAGCTCGAATGCGGCCACCTATGCTTGTATCAGGTCCTGGCTTCGTTTCAATGACATTGCCTATTATACACTCGTAATGCAACATGTACCTTTCTGTTTCTGAATTAGACGAAATTGATTGCTTTCGTATCTAGATGGATATTACTCACAGTGTTGTGAAGCCTTTTTGTAATATTTTACGTACGTCAGTGGTTATTTAACTAATCGAAGAAAATAATCAGAAAAAGGCGGAAGATATTCACTGAGCCAAAGACAATTTAAACTAATGTATGCTTTACTAACCACAACATTTTAAGCTGTAGTATCACGAATCAAGTCATTCGGGACTTCCTGCACCGCCCGAAGATAACAGAAGCAAATTTTTTCAACGTGGAAGAAACTTACAGCTTTTATGTTCTGCAGTGCTGTAATATTAGGACTCGTATAATATTAATATAAGCATACAACATGAATCAAACTGTAGCACAGGAGAGGCTGCAAGCCATAGTTGATGTTTAGGCAAAAAAAAAAAAAAAAAAAGTAGCTTTTTTCCCTGTATTTACCTACCTACCTATAGATGCGCTTTCTGTATAGTTATTTCCTTGGTGAGAAGAAAAATAAGGTCTGACTAGCCATTCTGGTTTAATTCTCAGTAGATAAAGTTCATTTTCTTTAAATCTTTGTATTTAAATCTATAATTAAACTTGGTATATTATCAGGTATATTGCTCGATATTACTGGTTCTAGAGATATAATTAATACATAATGATTCGAAAACTAAAGGGAATGAAGTGGCAATAACGGGGGGACAGTCTATTTAAAGATCACACTAGTATTAGGCTACAGGTGATAATGAAAAAAAATTCAGTTATTTCCTATTTGAAATCGAACCTGGCATCATATGTACCAAAGACATGTATAGTGTACTAGATTAATGAGAGATGTATGGAGATTTCATGTTTTTACAAAGTAGACCGCGAGGCGAAGATGCTTGGGAACTTGTGATATAGTGTTCCTGTTTTATATATATATATATGTATATATATATATATATATATATATATATATATATATATATATATATATGTATATATGTGTATATATGTATATATGTGTATATATATATATATATATATATATATATATATATATAACAGCCTGAAAGTTGCTGTTTTATATATAACAAAATCTTGAATGATAAAAACAACATTTTGATTGATTTGTATTTTTGTGCGTTTTCAACAGCGACGCTATATACGACCTGATTTATAGTTTAAAATGGAGTGTGAATCACCAGTCCGTTCGATGCTTTTCTACGGGAATTAAACCTGGGACTTCGTGCATAAATGGGACTCGTTCTAACCGCTTGGGTAGGGAAGAGAGCTTTATAATTTTTGTAGGAAAAAACTGAGGTTTCGTACAATGTGTATAAACACCTACGAAATTCCTATGGCAAACTTTTATAAACACCTACAAGCAAATTTCTGGCTGACCTGAAAATCGGTCATATTCCTGGTAGATCATGCTAATGAATCTTGAGTTTGATACCATAGCTTAATGCTTGTCATGCCAACAGATGATTACTTTTTTGTGTTTTAGTTGAGCTGAATCTGGTTCTGGTAGGATTGCCAGACTTTACGGAGAAAAATGTGAGTATTACCGATATATATATAATAATAATAATAATAATCAGTTTCACACAGTAAAACATGTCAGATCTGGCAACCATAATTTCTGATTACCGTGAAAAACATTACGCTTCGCTGGATTGAGCAACTTTCCTAAATATATGTATTACTTATCTCCCACAGAAGTTTCGTGAGTTGTACATATTGTCGTGAATCACATCATTACCTACAAATAGTATGAGTCGCAATTGTTTATCACGAAAAGACTTAAGTGGCTTCCTATATTATCTATCGTTACAAGCCGAAGGGTTCATTTGAGCAATAAAAATAGTTTTTTATTGGATTCAAATCAAAGTAACTCTAGTTTAGGAATATATAGGCCAAGGGTGGGCAACGCGGTGACCGCAATCTACTTGTTGACCGGCAAGTCGTGAGAGAGAACTCGCGCTGGTCTGTGTCGTACTGTCTGGATCTATCGTTCTTATTATTTTAAGATTCCCTCTAGTGGGCTAATAAAAACACATTGATTTATAAAATGAAAAGTAGTTGTCAAACCAAAAGATTATCTACGCGTGAATGGGCTTTTATGTAGATGACGTTCAAATGTTCACTCACCTGTGACATTCCTCCCTTCCACCACGGGTTGTGTTCTGTGTGGTGATCTTCACACTTGACATTTGTTTGAGAGCGCACTTTCCACTGAAAAGGGTTTCTTGGTAGGAGTACAAGGATAGTTTATTCCAATCCTGTTGGGACGTTTTCCATAGGTCGGAAACTGCACATCTTACGAAAGAAAAGCGGCATCTGAAATCCGAAGGCAGAGTACGTCATTCGACTGCCATCGGTATTACCTGACCAGGATAGCAGTGCGGTTTTGGGAGGATGGCGCTGCTATTGTTTACGTCAGTTTCTTGGCAAGCGCGGTGGGACAGGGGAGCGGAGAGCTTCACTCCGCAGTGTATCCAACGGTTTTTAAAAGTTGCAGTTTAGATGTTATGTATAGCCTGATCTCTTTCCGCTTAATAAAGAACGCCGTAAATTATGTGGTTGTAGTGAACCATTCATGCAGTAATATAGATGTATTGTGAATAGTGATATATGATTGGAAATTACCAATTTAAGAACAACATAGCACAATTGACAATTCAGTGAGCTTCTACCGTGTATTAAGCAGATTGTATAAAAGTTGATCACGTTTTATTCGATGTCATTATAAAACAGGAGCAGCCTGTAAAACGCTGCTCGCTAGTTGTTCGCAAGTTAATATGGAGAGTATATTTTCTTGTTCTTGTTTTTTGCTTCTTAAGATGTTCTGCAAGTAACTTCAATAACTTTGAAACTGTTTGTCTTCATTTGAGCCAGGGGTGGATCCAGGCTGAATGTTTAGGGGCGGTCGTTCGAAGTCAACTCAAGGTAAGAGCGAATTGCAAAAAAAGGGGGGGGGGAAGAAAAAGAAAACAAAAGTTTAGAAAAAGAGGAGTAGCTATTGTCTGCAATTTCTAGAACAGAAATGACCACCAGCAATTTCGAAGGTGGACGGACTTTTTTTGAGCAAAGGACGCCAATGTAAGTAATTTGATGTAATTTATTGCTTTATTTGACTTTTGCAACGTAAAACAAAAAAGAGTAAGACCTACCTATTTTAGATTATTTTACATTTGTAATACAAAGGTGAACATTTTTAGGTTTTACTTTTAAAATAAAAAATATCCTATTCTGGGAGGGCCAATCGCCCCGCCCCCTTCATCTGATCCTGACGAGCATATGCGTCAAGTGGTTTATTACGAACTGGACAAAAAGAACTGTGATAGATTGATTACAAGTAATCCGGTTAGAAACACTGCTGCTTACATTTTAGTTCCAAAACCGGCCGCCCGCACTCGTTCGCTGGTCAGGTAATACTCGTCACTGAGATGTTGGTAAACGGAATAGCACGAATCCTGGCGCTAGCTTCCATCAGTCTGTAGACTACCAGCGATTATTTACCTGTGACTATGTGCGCTTGCCTATGTAGTTCCACCTAGTTGATATCCTCCATACAGTGTGGACATTTCGTTGTTACAAATGTCCGTTGAAAGATTAGCTGATAATACGCAGCATTGATTTTCACATTATTGGCATCACGATGTAATTTTGATTTTCCTCTGTAACAAAATTGAGCCAAAACCATGAAACCGCGTGGATCACTTCGTCCTTTTGCATCAACATTTCTGTACATAATTATTCTAATCTTTCCACAGTTGGTCACAGACATCCACACCACGTCTATGGTGTTGTCAGCTTGAATGGAGTCTGTTTCAAATGTAGCTTAGTTGGCGATACGCAGTCTGGGGGACGGACTGTTTCTGGCATTGCTGAACTATTCTGGAAGAAGTGGTGTGTGCATCGGGAACTGCTTTAGTATAGTTTTCCCAGAATCTAATCACTTTCGTTACCATTGACTTCACAGAACACGACTACTTTGCTAGCAGACATATCGCACGTTATTGCCCCAGTGTTGTAATTTCACTTATTTCTTTTCTCCGTTTGCATTTTGTCTATTTGTATTATACGCTTTCGTTCATTTTCGGGTACGAAAAGGTCTTTTTCCGTAGGTCTTCCAATGAACAGAATAAGGCACTTGGTTTTATACAAGCCACGTGTTCTACGTCCCTTTGGCGTCTTCCTCTAATCATCCACATAGTTTTCGGTCACTAATACATAATACCATGTACTCACACTGTAGAATACCACGTTGTGAAACTCCTCATTTTCCATTAGTTCATGTTTGTGCTTCATACGTATTTTCTCTGGACTTTCTCGAAAGCCTTTAGTCTGGATTCCGACTTGTGAGTTAGCTTCTATTTTTCACATTCATACAATAAGTAAAGTTATGCTTTCATAAATGACCGTTGTATGCTTAGTAATAATCTATATATTTAACCTGTGGATCTTGTTACGGGGAAAATACCACCATCAAACTTCTGAACGTGCTATCGTATAGATTTACAAGAGAAATAATATACCATATATTAGAGAATATGTTGAGTAACTGCTGGAAGTTTTTCTTGTATCTGGGTTATCTTTGAAAATGCGTTTAAATACCTAGTTTTACTATAAATACTGTTGCAAAGTTTTAAATACATTGACACAAAATGGTTAGAGATATTTTAATATCATAATAACATGAGTTACATGGATGCATTATGAACGAAAATCACAAATAATTACTCAAAATGTCCACCATTAGCGGGTACTCAGTCCCAAAGTCTTCGTGGCTGCTCATCAGTTGCATTATGCAACAAATCAACTGGAAAATCTGCAGCTGCCTTTCGAAGAGACCACTTTTAGCTTTCAATATTGGGATGTCGTTTCTTGCTAGACATCTCCTGAAGCTTGGACCACAATTTATAGTCCAAAGGGTTTAAGTTCGGAGTTCCAAAAGGCCAATCTAAAGTGGAAATGAATATTTGCCGGAAGATTTGCCTCCAGTTACTGCTGGGATGTCCGTGCCTTGTGTGCTGGGACTGAGTCCTGCTGAAAGCTTCAGTCCTGTCCATGGAAGAGGGTGTTGATGAGATTCTTGACTAGTCTCTCAAGCATTGTCTCTTGGTACTTTGTCTGACGTTTTGACCCTCTTTTAACAGAAATGGAGCGCCATTGTGTTGTAGTAGCTCACACCTCACCACACCATAACTGAGGCAGAATGCTGACCCCTCTGGATCCTTGAAGCCTTTTAACCAGCTTCTCAAGAAGATGCAGCATATATCCTGTCATTTTGGGCATTGAAAGTCTCCTCAACACTGATAATCTTTTGTCGAGTTGATTTTGAGTTTAACGTCCCTTTCGACAGCGAGGCTATATGAGACGGTACCTACTGATTAACGTGGAATCCGAACCACATGAGCTTCCACTGGAAGTCAAACCCAGGTTTCCCACGCCAAAGGCGCGTACGCTAACCTCTTAGCCACAAAGGAGCTCATCAATGCCCATTTGGTGGGTAACGTTTAAGTAAGAGCTTGGCTTTTAGGAGCCTTTGGCGCTTCAGTTCATTTGTCAGATGTCCTTCGCGTTGTTTGTAAGCATTGAGTTCCAAGTCACTGCTTAACGTGCGAGACACAGACATTTCCGGTATGTTTAGCTCACAAGCTATAACTGACTGTTTCCTAACTGGATTTCGTCGTACACGCGCCACCACTGCATTCACAAGTTCCAATGTTCGTTCTGTGCTTGGTCTTCCTTGCCGCGGGCGATCTTTCACAGTCTCAGCAAAGCGCTGGATAGTGTGGTAAACGAATTTTTTACTAATTGGCAGCTTCTGGAGGGTTTTGAAAATATTCCCTGGTGATTTGCCCACCTCGTAGAACACTATCACGGTCTCACGTTTTATATGCTCGCTCCATTCCACCTTGAACCTTTACACTTCTTTAGATCATCCAACAATGACTCACGCTTCACGATACCACTCTTGACATCGCTTGCTTGTACGGGTGGAAGTACAGCCACCCTCAAAAGCTGGGACAGTATTTATCGTAAGACTAGGTAGATATTGTAAAGTAGAAATAATGGATGTTTAGACAAAATTTTACACTAATCCATGTATAATTTCTCAAAGCGCTTAAGCTCTAGCTCTCGTAAGTTTCAAACTAGTGTGTTTAAATAACTTGATTTTTCGAATTTTCGACAGCATATGCTGTGAAACGAAAGGTTTTTGAACTATATGTATTGGATTTTTTCCCTTCTTTCAAGGAATCCTCTCCTGATGTTTCGGTACCTTATAATAAGGTTTTTTTGTGTGTGTGTGTGTGCGTGCGTGTGTGTGTGTGTGTGTGTGTGTGTGTGTGTGTGTGCGTGCGTGTGCGTGCTGTTAAAATGTTTTAAAGTACGTCATTATGGTGGTGTCTTGTTGATCTAATGTACAGCACGTGCACACTGACTTCTGTTTTGCACAGATCTTAATTTAGAATTTGATAGTAGTTTCCTTTGAATCATTCAGTAATTGAAGCTGTGATTAATATATTTTACGTTTTTCGACAGTCTTTTTCGTGGCTATGTTTCTAGTGTGTGTCTAGTTCTTTTTCAACCGTCAGAAAGTCAATTATGCATTCTATGCGTTTGAACGACCCAAGCAATCAGTGTCCTACGTGAAACAGAACTTAATAGTTGCTTATTGGTCCGTAACCTTTCGACGAATTCACACTGTTGTTAAGTAAACCATACTGAGATGGCTTATAGTCGTCCTGAAATACATCATATTGAAATTATAGTTGAATATAGTAGAAACTATAGTTCATCAGAAGAGAATAATAGCAAGTCAGACATACTAGATCCTGAACAGACAATGCTTCTAAGTTGAGCAAATTGTCACTGTCGGTATCTATTCATGACGAAATACACTAAGCTTCCTTAGTTCGATAAGTAAAATAATTCAATTAGTTGAGGATTAAATAAATTAAGGAGGAATTCACTTACATGAGAATCTCCCTGGCACTGATATTTTGAAAAGAAAATCGGGTGTTCGTGATTATGTAAAGAAAAAGTGTGAAAAATAGAAATAACAAGTATGAAGGAAAACTTTCGATTCTTAGCGAAAATTGCTGATTGCGATTTGTAAATTTAGTTGAGTCTTTTAAAATACTTGTGAAAATTAGTTTCCCATGCCAATATAGGTAGGTATCAAGACTTTTCACTATGTTCTGCACCACTGAATTAAATTGCAGAAGTATGAAGATAAACTAAGTATCTGTGGTCGCAGTGTACACTTTTTCAAAATGTTATTTTAAGGAAATCGAGAGTAATAAATGGATACCCTATTACGGCAAATTATTATTTGAAATTGTGTAATACTTAGGAAAGTTTCATGTAACTTGATGCTTCTAGCTTAAAATTTGTAAGGTTTTGTGGCTACAGGTCGTGTATAATAAGGTGGTTATTTCAAGTGCGAATGACCGAAGAATTTGAATATAGCTATTTTCAGATGATGTAATTTTAAGTTTTTTAAATGGAACACATTTAGTGATCAATATTTGTTATGAAATGATATACCAAATTCTCTTTATTATACGAAGAGAGTTTGCTGTTGAAAGATAGTTATATTTATTTTTGAAACATTAAACAATATGTGGTTGATCTGTATTCTACAGAATCTCTGAATATTTCGAGGAACGAGGGTTGGTGTCTGATTTTAATCCATTTCCTTACCGTTATAATGTAAATTTGTCTTTCTTGTAATCTTAAGATTTCGTTGAGAAATTCGGTATTAGCATATGCTATTTGATGTCTCCACATGCACAAGTGTAGGGGAAAAAATCATTCAATATGGTTCCATATTGTATGAAACTTGTATCAAGTTACATGTAATAAATTAATTTCATAATTCATTGTAATTTGATGAAATGAATTATATTTAAAATGGTCTGTTGAGTGAATTGTAGATAAGCTACTATTATATGGAATATTCAAAACAAGTCACTCTTCATACTTTCTCTGCTAAATCTCGGAAGTGTGTACATTAAGCGGTTGTATGTAGCTACTACATACAAAAAAAAAAAAAAGTTTACGGAAAAGTATTCCATAGCAGACCATTATAAATTATAAAATACATCTAAGCACAAATTTTCAATTACCTATTGATCTATTGGCATTACAAGAACATTGAGAAGAATGAAATGTGAATATTTCAAAAGAAATGGTGATCTGAATTTGTTTTACATTAGCTTGAGTTAAATGTAGCATCGATGTAAAAATGTAATAATAAATATTCATGAAATAATTACCCATTTATTCTCTCCCTATTAATCTGCCACACGGTAATCATATTGTTTGGAGAATAAATCAAGATATTATAAATTCTTAATCAAGCAAAACTTCAATAATATTGGTGCGATTCTTTTGAAATTATAATAGAAGCTGCTGAAACTAAGCCTAGCACCTAAACATGGGACTCTGTGCGTTTTTGAACCATAGTTGGAATTCACGCATTAACCTTTAAGGGAATTTTCTATTTTTGGTGTTTGATTTTAGAGCAATCCGAATGTGGTATTTATTTCAAACCCACTTTAGCTGTACAGTTAATACTAAAACGAACTTTTTATTGTGCCACTTTGTTTAATTGCTCTGAGATAACTTCAAGAACTCTTGGTTTTCTCTTCCACGGTCACAATGCATATTTGAGACACTAAAATCATCAACTCTCAGTTGTATTGGTCTATATTAAATTTTTATGCACTCCTACCTGGAATGAAACCCGGAGCTACGTGCACCAAAGTCACACGAACTAGCTACTGGACCTATAGAGAAGGCTCAAAGACCTGTGTTTGCACAATTTCTAGCATATGCATTCGTGGGGATCACAAAAATGAAATACGAGGAGCATGTCAAACAAACAAAAAAAGCAATAACTTCTTACACGGGATTGACAATATTGATAAAGTTGAGCATGCTCTAATATTTTGTGTTTGCAGCAAAGATAGAATCGTCGGAATGGAATTGCGTACTTGCGAGTAAGATGACAGCTGCCGTAACACAGAATCCCTCCAAATGTAAAGTGAAATATTTCATACGATTTCTAAACACCAGAGGACAGAATGCAGCTCATATACATTGGGAATTGAGTGTCAATTACGTACCAATAGTATTGAGTGAAGGAAAGGTCAGGCAAATGTACTGTGTTCAAATGTTCATTACGAGCTACTGGAAAGCCTAGTGTTCAAACGGACGATATTGTGGAATACATTGAGGAGAAATTGCAATCCAGTTGCCGGTTCATAGTTAATTGAGCTCGCCAAAGAGTTTGTAGAAGTGTCTGCGAAAACAGTGCATCGAATTGTGACTGACAAGCTGGTTATTATAAACTGTGTGCGAGGTGGGGCCCAAAAAATTTTGACAGATGCTCACAATTAGCAAAGAGTGACAACTACATGTAATTTTTTGATGCGCTGGAGGGAGAATGGGGATGACTTTTTTCTCATAGTGACGGGGAATGAAACCTTGATATCGTACGCCACTGAGGAGTCAAAACAGCAGTCAATGCAATGGAGTCGCTCTGGTTTTCTTAAAACGAAGAAATTCAAACAAACCCAATCAATTCACAAAATCATGGCAAATGTATCTTGGGAACAAAAGGGCGTGATTCTCGGAACCAGGACGAACAATTACAGCAGATGTGTATTGCCAAACTGAATAATCAGCGACATGCATTCAGAATCGACAAAGAGGAATCTTACGTTCTGGAATTCCTATCAGTGACAACGCCCGCCCGCACACAAAGCTGCTCGTACTGTTAAGACAATTCAAAGTTTTCGATGGAAACTATTCAGTCATCCCGATTTTGCTCCCAATGATTTTGATGCAAGCCAGTTTTTCATGTGGAGTGCTCCAGACTCGGTTTTGGACTGGCTGCGCTTTCAGGCGGTAATTTCTAACAGAAGGTTTACTGAGCTTCTGCCAGGCTACCAGAATTGTCTAGAGGTTCATGGTGACTACGTCGAAAAAATAGCCAAGGTATGTACGCCTTAAAGAAATCATATATTGTAATTTTCACGTTTTCATTTATAACTCAGTTTTCTTCATATATTATTGCTTCTTTGTGTTTCCCTTAACAAAGCAGCATTAAATTATAAGTAATGAATATTTATAATTTTTAAAAGAAAATAAAAATACACACATATAGGGTTATTCAAAAAACGCGCGGATTTTGTTACATCAAATTATGAACTTTATTTTTTCAAAACACACTAACAAAATTCATAAACATGTTAATCACATATTCCAATTTTAGGTATGGTGACTGACATCAGGCATATGACCTCTTCTACTGCGCTTACATGCAATAACTCTGTTCGTGAAATTCGCTATGACTGTCTGACAAGTATCCACGTGGATTTCGCCGACGAATTGTCGAATTTCCTCGTAGTGGAGTTTATTGACATACACCAGTGATTTAAGAGTACCCCTAAGAAAAAAGTCAGAGTTAAGTCGCATGACCTCGGGGAGCCATTGCTGGTCAGCATTATTCGAAATGAGGCGATCCGTTCTGATAAAAAAAAAAAAAAATCCACAATTAGCACACACTGCGCTATAGTAAACTGCTACATGGCTAGACATAGATTGAAGAAATTAGAGAAATTCAGACTAAGGCGGCAATAGGAATGCTTGTGGATAGAGTAACAATACAAAACAACGTCGGCAATCGAGAAAAAATTGCGAGACGATCCAAAACCGGCGCGCTTTTTGAATAACTCTTTATATATAGGGTGTTTCAAAACAACAACAACAACATTTGGGAGGTGACTCCTGATACCAAGATAAGACAAAAAGTATAGACCAACCTGGGTGCACAAATGCATGCTTTCGGAGTTATAGCCTGTCGAAAACATGAAAAAATGAACTTTAAAGGTCCATAGCTCTAAAACTATGGGACCTATCGTAGTCGGATCAAGACTTGATTTAGGAACTAGTATTAGGGATGGCCGGATCCGAAGATCCGGATCTGATTGGGTCCGGATTTCGGATCTGGATCCAGATCTCAAATCTCGGATCTGGATTCGGATCTGCATCCGAAATCCGGATCTCAGATCTTGATTCTCATCCAAACCCACATCCCACCCAAATCGTGATAAACTTGAATATCAAAAATTCACCGAAAGTAATTTCACGAAGTCCTGACAGTGAAGAAGAAAACAGAAAATTAAGACGGATATTGACAAGTCTATTTGTCTCCTTCATTCTACACTAAAGATCAAATGCTTGCCTTACTAAAAAATAATCTGATTTGACCCGGATGAGAATTCGAATGTCGAATCTAGGTCCACCCGGTTGCAGGACCGAGATGAAATACACACGTATTTATATTTGAAACCGGAATACAAAACTCGAATATTTAAAATTCCTCAATACACCTATTTCATTGACAGTTAAGAAAACAAACAGTTAAGACAAGTATTGACTAGTTTTTACGTATATTTATCTTGCTCAGTCTGCTCTAAATATCAAATGTATACCTTACAATTAGATTTAATAATTATTTAGTAAATCACAATATGAGCACCGAGAATAAACTATGAATTTTGGTGCCCCTTATCTAGATTTGAAATTTCGTATTCATACATAGAATCAGGCTGAAAGATAAATATTTCAGACCTAGACACCGAAACAAGTGCTAGTACCAAGATCGTAGCCGTTTTACCTACGTAATGCGAGCGGAAGGCGAGCACTAATTCCGCATGTACCGGTACTTTGGGGAACACGAGAAACTAAAAACAGATATTCTTTTTCAGGGGCAAGTTGCGCTTTAACATGACTTTTCATGAGTGTTGTGTTCAAATACGAAAACTGTAATGGCGACTTGTTTCAGATAAATGCCTTTTCTTTTTTAGCAATAAAGTTAGGTACTTTCACATTGAATAAAAATTAGCAAAGCACATTTCACTGATTAGAGTGCTGGTTCTTATGGAAGCTTTCACACTGAACCGAAGATTTCCTCATGTGGGTATCGGATTGCCACAATTCACCGTGCTGAAAGACGTGGTTTATCAGGAGATCGGCCAAGATTCTTTTGGACTTAGCCTGTAGACTGCTTCTGGTCTCAATTATTCCCATATAACAAGACTAACCATATATAAAGTTGGTTCGAAATGATTTAAAATATCACTAATTGACCTTAAGGGGATAATCGCGATTTAAATATTCGTAAATCAGAAGAGATGTAAAAGTTAAGCGTTAAAATAAATCCGATAATTCCTAATGCAACCTAATGATAGCAATAAAACTCCTTATGTACCATTTTCAAAGCTAAGATTAACAGTTTTGTTCCTGAAGAGGGTTTATGGCAACATAGAATATTATAAATCCAATTATCATAAGTAGTACCTCTGACAGCCCCGCATTTCACATCACCATCGCCCTTCATCCTGACAAGTGGGCAATTCACTTACCCACAATGACTTTTCAGGCATTCCAGTGACATCAATATCTCAGTTTGGGTTTGGGATCATGCTTCGGTGAACCTTGACTATCACCATCAGCAGCTATTAGAGAATCAGAACTTATTTCTGTATTAGACAATGTGGGTAACTATAGCTTTTCGTCTATAAAAGACAGAGAGCGTGCCTTAGGTGCCCGTGGTCATGGGTTCAATTCCCGGAGAGGCACTCAACAATTTCGATGTTGACCTAGCATCGTGAGGACAATTGGGGAGTTATCTTAAGTAATAGGTAGCGGACTGCAGTCTAGAAAGCCGGCATTAGGGACTTCGGGTGTCGACCGTTGACTACACATCCCCACTTTCAAAGTAAGCCCGCTGGTAGGAACCAAAGGACTGTCGTGCCAAGAATTTAGTTTGTTTTAATTATCATAAATGGCTTCTTTATTATTAAATTTTATCCACTATTTTCTTTTCAACTAGTTTGGGAAACTCAGAGCTAGCTACTTGTTTTCTTTTTAATTCATATTCATAGTTAGCACAACTAATCACTAAGGAAAAACAATCTTTTCAATAAAATTCGCCTCGCGTCTTTCGTAGCTCTAAGTTTAGTTATTTCTAGTTTTATTTTTTTCTTCTTTTTATTTTCTCAAGTTGAAGGGCGGTTTATCATTTGCCCCTCGCTTACCCTATTATTTTTTCTAGTTTTACCTATGTTTCTTTGCACGGACATTGCGCCTATACACACGTGCTTAGTGTGTTCGTTTACAAAAGCGGGCCATTTTCCTGCCACTATAGAAAGTAAGAGTGCACTATATCAGAGAAATATTAATTGATGTATGTAAGTGAATATATCTGTGACGAAGTCATAATTACTCAATTTTTGCATCGTACATAGTTTCCTCATCCTCATTAATCTCTTTACCCCCACTTCCTGAATTCCAGCTCTAGTATTCTTTCTTAATGGGGGACTGATGTCTCATGTAGGCTTATTAACTATAACATCAGCAATAAAGAAAGTACGGTTTAATTTGCACTAATTTTAAAACATTACGTTAATTAAATAATAATAATAATAATACGGAGCGAGCTCAAGCTACTTGTTAGGATTCTTGCTTCGCAATTGGATAAAACCGGGTTCGAATTCGGAGATCAGCCATCCTGACTGAGGATTTTCCAGGGTTGTTCCTCAGTTATACTGGGCAAATGCTAGGTTAGTACCTTGATCTAAGGCTCTGGAGACCTTCCTTTCATTCCTTTTCCAATGTTTTCATCTGTTGATTACTACCGTGATCTGCTGTGTAAAATGGCCGCTGAGGACGTATCTGGTAGCTTATAGTAAATAAACAATAACGACGTAATATATCTTCACGAAACGTGTGGGTTAATTTAACTACAGCCTTACAGTCCCAATAGATAGCTAAAGTTTTAATATCAATTTCCTGACCTTAGAAACTATTTTCATATTGTTTCAGCTTTCAATTTTCTCATGTATGTTCCCACCGAGAATTGAACCAGAGATCACTAAACAAATGCGAATATGTTAAATATTTTTGAACACTTTAATATACAAAACACACAACGCTTCAATGATACGATGCATGGATATGTTTTGGTTACGTCCTGCAATGTATGATTAAAGAAGCCAGGAGGGTGAAGAAAAAATAACAGAAATCTCTTTTATATTTACTCCTTCAACAAACTCCCGACCTCAGAAGGGCAAGCCATAAGTTAGGTAATAAAGTAATACAACGAACACAACCATATCGCTCTCCTGAAATTCTCGTGTGTATGTTTAAAAATCTACTGTTGTTCCACGCCAAACAGTCTATACTTTTTGTTGTATATACCTTCGAAGTGAAAGATATTCATTATTACATTTGTTGGTGGTTGGACTCGTGAGTCAGAAACTACTATTATTAAAGAGTTTGTTTTGTCTACTATCCCTGCGATTAGAAGAGCCTTATCTAAAAAAGATTCCATTTGTATATGAGAAAAGAAGAAAGTTTATTTTCTAAGAATAAAATAAATATTTTCGATGTAAAGCTAACATTAAGTTTCGAAGAGGAGCTAAAGAGAAGAATTTGTTACCATTTACATCAGTTTTCAGATAGTTCACTATACTCTGAAATGGGAAGAAATCAAACTGGGAAACATTTTACTAAAGAGACTTCGACAGAAAGTGAGTAGATAGCGGACCTCACTTCTGGGCCAAAACTCCAAGCCCTACTCATTTCGTATATATTTTTAACCAACACAGAAGGATCCAAGAAACTAATACTAAGTTACATAGCCCAAAGTGAGATATGCATAGGCTTTTATGACATTTAAAATGATAAAAACTTACATCTAACTAAAACTAAAACTGCAACTAAATTATTCTACGCATTTACAAATATAATCATATCAATAATCTTCATATCTACTACATCTTCCAAAGCTACAGAAGTCACTTGTACATTCTTTTTTAGTTTGCGTTGCAATTGATTTACATGTTGTACAATAATATCGAAAGTACTCTAATTTTATTATGTTTTGCTTAGGCATTTATTATATAAATGAATTGCATATATTTTATTTCATTTCTATCTTATAATGCCCCCATGGTAGGGTATTGATCCCATCGTTTAAAACACATCTCTTATCATCCACACAACTTAAAGCTAACTTATTAACTTCTATACTGTACAAATCATGCTTATAACTTCTGATTAAATTCATCCTTTTATAATATTCTCTTTGGCTAATCAAACAGTCCTTATATTCGTTAAATGCAAGTTCTTTATACACGACACTCTTCTTAACACCTTTAGCTTTCTTACAAAACTTTTCTTTATCGAACTAACCTTTAAAGTCTTTATCTGTTAAATCTATTTGAGGTGCTTTTATACTGTACATCTTACTTCTTAAACCCACAAACTCTTCTATGATTGTACTTTTAATCTCATCCTTCATCTTACCAAGTATTTTCTTATTGACCTGTGGTATCTTATATTTGTTATCTTTAGAGTAATCGCTCGTGTCGAAGTAATCAATATAATTTTTCATATCCTCGTACACAGCTTCTGTTTGAATATGGTATATATAACTATCAGTATCTGTATAACATACTTCTATTTTGTCTTGGTATTGTGGTTTCATTACATTATAATGGAAGTCGTACATTAAATATTTCGATAAATCTAAAATTGACATACCCACATAAATCGGTTTGTTAAATTGTACTTTAATCTTGTTCATGTGAACAGCTACTAAATTTTCCGTAAAAACTGTAGTACTCTTATAATTTGGTTTTGCTACAAGCTTCTCGTATTTTTTCTCATCACTTACAAGTTTAATATTAACTCTCTTTCTAATATTCTCCATAGTCTTCCCAAACACTGAATTATTCATGAGCTTATAGAAGTCTTTTTCAAAATCATTTGTTGCTTTCGTTCTCATCTGTGTGTTTAAATCAATATATTTATTTAACCAATCTGATTGTTCGAACTCTATTACTCGATGTATCTTGTTAAATTTTAATCCAAGCGAAAGACATTGTTTTAGGTTTCCATAGTGAATTACATATTTTTCTTTGTCATATAGGGTGGGTAATAGCTTCGATTGTTTTGAACCAGGCGGACATGTATTTTGAGTAGCTAATGGGTAGTCTTTGTGATAGTCATGTAATTCTTTAGGATATTCAAGATCAACTTCTAATATATAACCAGTATCAGAATCATCACGTATATTTGTGAAATCTATTTCTCTTATCTCATCTTCGCTTAACCATCTAAATCACTTATACGGTAGATATTGGCTCATCGCCCACCCATACAAGTTATTGGCATCTAGATACATTAAGTAAGAATCTTCTTTATTTTTATCATAATCCTCCATATACTTATTATTTGCTTTAACATATCTTTTTGAACATTGACTAATCCCACCTCTTATACCTTTCTCTACCATTAATACCATATCATAATCCCACAACAATTCTAATTCTATATTTGTCATCTTTAACATTGCATCCCAAGCTAAACCCGGTGCTGTCATATACCAAGCTGGATCAAGATCATAAGCTTTAAGACATGTTTCTCTAAAGTTCTCAAACACATCTGCTAACAATAATACATCTGTTTTCAAATATAAATCATGGTATTGTCCGAGATTCTTAATGTCAAATGTTTTCCATACTTTCTTTGCATGTTCATAATCTTCATCACTTATATGTGTGTTCATAAGCTTGTTGAAGAATGCTTCCTTTAGCGGTATTTTTTTTCTCTAAACCTATCCCAATTGTTAACATAATCATATGGGTAAACACCTTTTCTTATTACAAGTTGAAACTGTTCTTGATTAGGATAAAAGTGCTGGGTATGTATCATTTGTTCAGGTTTCAAGTTCGATGACAATTTGTCTAAACTAGAAGCCATAAATCTAAATGAATCTACAAATTTCAATTTAATAGTTCCAACCTTTTTACTGAATGATATGTATCTTTCTTCATTATTAGGTATTAGATCTATTTCTTCTTTATTACATCCAAGTTCTTTTATAAACAAGTGTGAGTCATATCCTATCAAGTTATGTATAATCACTGGTACAAACTTTGGTACTTTAACTTTTAAATTGCAGTTATTACATAGAGGTGCTACAAATTTTCCTGTTATATGATCATGATGCTTAACTTTATAATTTTCTTTAGTATACCCCTGCTTACAGTAATAACAACATTCAGATTCATTGAATTCTTTTCTCTGACTTTTTGTTAATGGTAATTCGTTATTTTGTTTGTATATGTTCGATATGTGTTTAGCTTCTTTTGTTAACAGTCTTATAAATTTATTAGCAGCGTTCTTACCTCTATACAAAACAGGATTAGTTTTACTTCCATCGCTCTTTACTACATAATAACAAAATCCAGATGGCTTATGTTGTTGATATTTTTTCGTATATGGCTCGTTATCTGAATAACATTCTTTACAACCCATAACTTTATGTAACAAACATTCAAAATCAGCATAAATCACAAATGGCATTTTCATTGTGTATTGGTAGTTTTTAAATTCAACGCATTTACCTTCTTCGGGCATTATTATTTTTACTGGCTCATTTAACGAACAATCTTGCTCATGTTTATTTAAAGCGTTTTGAGAGTAAAAATATAACAAACATCTATCACATAAATATTTTCGAGCTCTCCATTTAGTTAACTGTGCACATACTAGTCTGCTTAAATCCTTAATCCAACTATAGTGTGTTTTAACTTGATCTTCATTTTGTTCTTTTATATACAATAAATTGACATGATTTTCTTGCTTGTTTTGTGTGTGATGTAGTATATAGATTGAATAGTCTTTATCATATGCATAAACACTTATAGAAATATCAAGTAATTTTTCAGCTTTTGGAATATCACATAGTTTTACAGGAAAATGAATATTTTTCAGTTTAGATTCTAAGTTTAATAAAAGTTCATTATTTTTTGGTACTCGTTCAGGATGTGAATTTGTAGGATATAAGGCTCTGTATAATGAATATAAGAAACATTTTTCATCTTTATTCTTTACATTAATTACTGCCTTTTTGTTTTGAATTTGTTTAGGTAATTCTATGTATGTTGATCCTCTATATGGTGCATATTTGGCGATTGCTAGTTGTAAAAAGTTAATGTTTATAAGAGCCCAGCCAGAACCTCTAGCTTGGAACTCATCGATTCTTGTTCTTAATCTATGTTTCATCTTAGTTATTTCTTCCTTTAAATTACTTGATTGATATATTTCTTGATTTTCAGTGTTAAAATAGAAGTTTTGAGTTTCTTCACCTTTCTTATATGCACAACTTATATAAAAATTAGCTTTCAAAGAACTATGTTTACTTAAGCTAATTTGTAATCTGTTTAATATAGCTTTAGATGTTGCAGTAATATATTGTTCAAGTGGATCTTGTGGCTTATAATCTGTTGTAAATTTCCATGTTTCTAATCTTGATTTCATTGTCGTTTCTTTGAGCTTTACATCAATTGGTACTGATTCAACTTTGATTCTTGGTTCTTCAAATACTTCTTGTTTAAATGGGAATATATCTCTAATCTGTTCATCATCATATTGTTTAAGAAGGTCTATCAGTTCTGCTTTTCTTAATCGGAAATATCTTTTGATTCCCTTTTCTTTACATAAGTTTTTTAATTCAACAACAGTATGTTTAATTAAACTCATAATTACTCTATCGTTATATATAGAAAATCTTACTATTACTCAATTTTTTATCTTCGCCGGATTATTTCTAGTCATTTTTGTACAGTGAAACCTCTACTAACGGACACCTCTATAAAGCGGACACCTCCCATAACGGACATATTTTGTAATCCCCAAACACCGTAATAGGAAAAAACATATTGGCAAACCTCTCTAAAGCGGACACTCTCTAGTACGGACACGGACAGTCTTTCTTGTCTATTATAGGTATTATTTACCTCCTATTACGGACAGTCTCTAAAAACAAGTTGAAAAGTACAGTATAAATACACTTTTAGTAATTCATACTATGTCACCAAGGAAGAACATGAGGGTGTGGCAACATTTTGCCTCCTCAACTGTCTATTCAGCAACCCTGAGGAAGGGTCTCTGTTTCACAACACCCTTATATCCTTTGCTTGCATTCCACTCTCACCCAATCTGCTTCAGAAATAAAAGTAATTGACAGTTGCCCACTGTTTGGAATGACACATCATTCTACTGTCCCGCTGGAATCTCTAACCAAGCAGAAGACAAGTTTGGTATTTTTGACCACGGGTACGCATATTGTCTTTAAAAAAAAGTCATTACTGGACTGCAATTAACTCACAAATTAAAGCACCACATCGAACACGTAGTAAGTAGCGATAAGTGTAAAGTGCAGAGAACTATAACATCTTATTCCCATGTTGTGCCTCAAACATAGGGAATTGGATAACGCAAGATAATGTAGGTACAGTAACATTTTGGTAATGTTCATAAATACGTGATTCATGCAAAAATACTTTTTCTAATTGGATATTACCTTGTTTATTAATTTACGTAAGAAAATATTGAAACCTCTGTAAGGCGGACACCTCTCTATAGCGGACAATTTTTGATTCCCCACGGCTGTCCGCTTTAGAGAGGTTTCACTGTACTATTTTTCCTTCCATATATCCTAATACAACACTTAACATTGTGCACTCCTGCCATTGTCTACATATTACGCGTTGTATTAGAACACGACTTTTGTGGGAATAACCCATCAAAGTTACATATACACATATTAAAATTAAATCATTTTTGTAAACTTATTCATCATCGTCATAATCATCACTACCATATTTATATTCATCATCACTATCCAAATCAGATGTTTTTTGTTGTATTATTAATAATTCTTTTTCCTTTAACAGTATTTGCTTCTCTAGTAGTGCTGTTATGAGTTTAAGATCATGATGAATTAGTTTGTCTATCATGTAATAAATCAAAATGTGTCTCCATATTTATTATATAGAAAATTAGCAAAAATGATTATTATGTTTTAAAATTTATATATAAAACGATAGAGTAATTATGAGTTTAATTAAGCATACTGTTGCTGAATTAAAAAACTTATGTAAAGAAAAGGGAATACGAGGTTATTCAAAGTTTACAAAAGCAGAACTAATAACCTTAATCAACGAACACAGAACAACTACCACAAGTTCACAACAACTAACTGAATTAAAAAAAGACATGGCTCAAAAATTAAATCCTGAACATATCGTAAACTACTTTGAAAATCCGCTTTGCAAAAATATAGTTATAGATGTGCTTAATAATCGAAATGTCGAAGAATGGAGACAAATTTCAGAAATAAAGGACTTATCCGATTAATTTCTACATACTTTCAAAAACAAGATAAATTGGTATTCAGTTACATTTAAGCATAATCTATCACTTTCTTTTATTGAAAATCACGAAGAACACATTGATTGGGTTAAATTATCAAGAAGAAAAGATCTGACCCAACATGAAAGCATTATTAATAAGTATGGCGATATGCTTTTCTGGGATAAATTGTGTGAGCGAAAGTATGGATTAAGGTCTTATCCTCATCTAAAACCAGAATTCGTATTAAAACATAAAGAACATGTAAGACAACATATAAAATGGTATTACTACACTGATGAATATGCTCGACAAATGACAGATTTTATTAATGAGTTTAAAGAAGAGATTGATTAGCCTGCATTCACTGAAAAAAATAACTGGAGAAAGTATACAGAGAAACAAGCTATTAATTTTTGTACACAATTCAGAGAATACTTACAATGGGAAATAATCTCTTATCTTACAAATTTGCAGTTTCTAAATTGGGATGCAGTTTCTAAAAAGTGTCATATTGAAAGAAAAGAACTAACAACCTTCTTGAGCGAATTTAATTCTCTTATCAATTGGCGAGCTATTACACCACAACTAGACGAGGCACATGTAGGAAAATACCAAAATAGAGTTGATTGGCCAAATGTTAGCTTAGATGATAAAAGCGAAAAATTCATTCTCGAGTTTGAAAGCAAAGGTCTAAATTTAAATCAGATAGTATATGCTTGTTGGAATAGGACTTTTTCTGAAAGCTTTATAATGAGAATCAAAGACAAGATCAATATAGTTCAATTCTTAAGAATGAATAGACATGTTAGCGATCGCCTTAGAAACAAACTAATGTTACTTTCATCAGGTTTACGCTTAATAGAAAACTCAGAAGAATGTCCAATATGCAAAGAAACAAAAACTGAATTGTTTAAAACAGCATGCGAACATGTGTTCTGTGTTGAGTGTATGGTTACCTGGTTAGGAAATAATAACACTTGTCCTTTGTGTAGAACGGTTATACATAATAATAACAATTGACAATAATGATTTTGATAACCCGGTTTATTCTAGATATTGATAGCACGTTTTTTATGAAGAAAACTAGAATTAGGTTAGTGTAGATTAATGTTAAGCTTTTATGATCAATGATCATAAAAGTTATATTTACATAAGATTAGATATTACCCTTACCTTTATTAATATCTCTTATACTTAAAAACTCATCATCTTCTCCATCCACATGACAATCATACTTTCCTTTTACTTTATTTAGAAGGTTGATTGAGTTTGGGTACTCCCTTACAACTAAAACAATCATCATTCATCTTAGCTTAAACACAAGCAGAATGATTCGCTATTCATACTAACCTTTTATGTAATAATAACCATAAAAGACATTATATATTTACACTACAACATTACTTTTATCTATCCAACTATTATGTGAATCATCAAATCCTAACCATTTAACGTATACTTTCTTACCTTTCTTTCTCAACACTTTCTCCACCAAGTATTAATCTTTGTGTTTCGTCTTTAATAGTTCTGGTTCGTAAAATCTACCTTGTACATCCTCTTCTTTTAAATCTTTAATTCTATAGGTAGGTGGATTAGATGGAATAACTTCGCTAATAACAAATACTTCTGTTGACCAATTAGGTGTATATCCTTTCTCAAATAACCCTTTCGATTTACTTATACGAACATGATCACCTAATTTGTATTTGGGTTTAACACGCTTATATTCTTTCTTATACACTTTATCCAATATTGTTCGCTCATTCTTCTTGTTAACTTCTGCAGGCTTTAAACCAATTGTTCTATGTACTCTATTATTATACTCACTAAACAATGTTGGTAATATCTCTATCCATTTGTAATTCCCTTGTGTTGTGAACCTTTTCCACATGTTTTGTTTAAGTGCTCTATTAAATCTCTCAACAACAGAAGCTTTCTTACCACTATAGGTTGAGTAATGATTAATCTTATTTTCCTCCATTAACTTCTTAAACTCTTTATTCTAAAACTCTTTACCTTGATCAGTTTATAAGTTACTAGGTTTTCTCGTTCTTAATATGGATTCGAATGCTTCTGTAACATTCTTACCACTCTTATCTTTAACGGGAACAGCAAATGCATATTTCGAAAATACATCTATAATCGTTAGCAGATACTTATAGCCTTTATTTAATTTGGAAACACCTTTTAACACACCACTATCCATTTCTACAAGATCAGCTTGCCACAAATCATCTATACCTTTAACAATAACACTTAACCTAGGATAATTCTTTCCAGGTTTGTGAATTTCTTCTATAATGTCTTCTCTAATACCTTTACCATCATATAGTCAATCTTTCTTTTTAACGAATTGAGTTTTAGTAACACCGCATACAGAACAAATGCCTTTCTTTAAAGTTTTTCCATTCTTTGTTTGTTCTATCCTAATGGTATCTTTCTTTGTATCTGTTGATTTCTTACACTTAACACAATACATCCTATTTATTGTATAGAAAATCATTTTAGTTCTCTTTCTATGTACATAATAACAATTAATAATTGTCCTTCTTCGAAAGCTGAATTTTTATCTGCTTGAAACGTAATTACATCACTCTTTTTAACGTCTAAAGGAAAAGTTTCAACTAAAGTATCGTTCAAAAATATATGTAGATAGTATTTATCTAAACTTAATTCCATATACATTATTTTCCCATTATAGAGAAACTTGTAGCCATTCGACAGATTAAATATCCTAAAGATTGGGTCTTTAACAATTTTAGTTCTCAATCGGCATGATAGATTTATAGTTTCTTTTTTCATAATGAACATATTCGCTTCTCTGTTTGATATTTGAAAATCTTCTTTAGTAACAAATTAATCTATATCGTCCTTTCTAACAACTTTCTCTAACTGCGATGATATTTCTGCTTTGTATTGATTGAATTCTGATATAGGAACCTTTGCCCTAAACAAAAGAGTTACATTATGATTAGTCTTTTTAATTTCTTCCACATATTCTTTCCTAAACGTGTTAATATCATCTATCTATATATGTGTCTTGTAATGATTTTAATACATCTTCAAATTTGTTTCTATCACTTTCTAATTGGCTATTTATTGATTCAAGTTGATGAAAAGTTACTACATCTTGTTGGTCAATACCATCAACTACATTAACAAGTCTTTTGTTTTTAAAGTCAACCCATGTTGTATTATTTGTTGTGAAAACTTTATCCAAATCACTAAGGTTTTTGAGCTCTTTACTAATGGTATCATTTTTCCTACTGTTAACATTACCAAAGATATCCATATTTATTATATACAAAATTTATATCTATTTAACAGCGAGAAGAACAGTTATACGAGCTCCACCAAAATCAATCAAATCACCATTCTCATCTCGAATTGAAACTTTGATATTAAATTTGTTGTGGTGTATTGGGAAAAATATCTTCTGTTTAGGCTCATATATAATTGGTTCTCTAAACTCTGCATTTGTTCTAAACGTTGCGATTAAGTCTGTTTCGTTGTGTGTTGTATCATTATGTTTTAAAATCATACCTTCTGCTAAATCACAGTGAATATTTATAGTATCGAATGGATGAAACTTTGGTGGCTTATCTCCAACATGTTCTATGTTTCTAGCCAAGTTTTTATCACTAAAACCTAATACAGCATTAATGGTATCTAAGGTTATATCACACGGTTCGCTAAATATTTTAACTCTATTTTTCTCTCTGTCCTCAGTAAATTTAAGATTTTTAAAAGCATCGGCTTTGTATGGAAGAGTTGATTTAATATGTTCTTCTAACTCTTTTAAACTATATCGTCCAGGTTGAACTATGAGTTGTTTTGTAAGATTAGGACCAAGGTTACTGCAAAATGTTAATTTATTATTTTTCTCTGTAATATTTGGTGTTAAGTATGTTGTATAAAATCCTGCAACAGCTACTTCTAAATCGTTTTCAAATAGATAATGCAAGTACATGCTTAGCTCAGATGAATAACCGTTTAAATTAAATACTTTCATTTATTATATAATAAAAGTTGAAATGAATAAATGGGATATTCAAGTAAGGTTATTAGACCGAACTGTAAAAAAGAAGAAGAACGGTATATTGTTACCTGATGATATAAGATGTTTAATTATAGGACCTAGTGGTTGTGGAAAAACGACGTTAATGATTGATAATTTTTACTAGCACCAGATTGGCTTAAATACTCAAATGTTTATATCTATTCTAAAAGTCTACATCAACCTAAATATCAACGGCTAATACAACTTTTCCAAGATGTAGAACGAGATACTAATAAGACAATTGCAATAGTAAAAGGAAACAACGAAGAGATTATTCCATTAGATGAGTGTGAGAAGGATTCTGTAGGTGTGTTTGATGATTTCATTTTAGAACAACAAAACCACGTTAGAGAATATTTTACTAGAGGTAGACATAAAGGTTTAAACTGCTTCTATCTTGGACAAACATATTCTAAAGTACCAAAACAGCTAATAAGAGAACTTAAATTTTCTTTGTATTTTTAGACAGGACAATGTAAATTTAAAACATATATATGATGAATTTGTTGGATCTGATATGTCGTTTGAAAAATTGCAATCGCTCTGCAATAGGTGTTGGGAAGAACAACATGGTTTCTTAACAATAGATATGACTAGGAAAACGAATAATGGAAAATACAGAAATAAAATTAAAGACTTTTTAAAAGTATAGAGAACGTGATTGAACGTAGGTGAACGTGCACGTTATGTTATGTTTTTTATTTTTTATATAATAAATGAGTGAGTTAGATGCTGCTGAAGCTAAGAAATATATAAAGTTAAAAGAAGAACTTGTGAAAAGATTTAAGGAAATTAAACGAACTAATCGAGGTAAATATCAGAAATATAAAGAACAAGATCAGCCTGTTATAGACGCGATTGAAGGCTTAGGACAAAATATAGCAAAAGTAACAGAAGAAAATAAAAATCTAATTCAAGAATTAGTTCCAGTTGTAAAGAAAAGTGCAAGATTAGATTCTGATTTATTTGAAACACCTTCAAGAACAAGTTATGATAGTTCAATAGGTGAGGATGATTCGCCTGTGACTAAAGAAATTAAGCATATGAGAAAACAAATTAAAGATAAAGTAGAAGGTATAGAGCCAATTGAAAAAGGAACACGATTTGGTCAAGTTGCTACAAGATATTATACAACAAGAGATGATAAGGTTTTCGGAATACAAGCATATAATGAGGATGGAAAAATAATAAATATGATTGGAGATAAAGAAGTTAAATAAATGGTGATGACTTAATAATAAACAATCGACATTATACAGGAACAGAAGGTTTATGGGAAATGTTGACAAGAAGCAATCCGACAAATTATGGCGAGGATGATTTACAAAAATATACACAGATAGTTATTGACTAATGTTGCATTTCAAGATAGCGATCCAAGTAGAAGAAAACAAAGGTCTAACAGAGGTAAAAGATATCTAGAAATCATTAAACCCATTTGGGATGAATATATAAAACCAACATTAGGATTAACACCACCGAAAAAGAAAACACCAAAGTCAGGAGAAGGAATAAAAATATACAACGAATTACCTAAAGAATATATATGGATGGATGATGTGAGAAAGTTAATGATAGGTTGATAGTTATAGATGGAGAAGAAAAAGCTGGGAATGATAACTTTTACAATGAGAAAGTAGGCATAGTGGATATGATTAATTCTAAACTCACACAATTTATTCCAAATGATCCAAAGGGTATAGGTTATTTGGTCAAGATATTGAATACGTTACCACCAAAGTTTTGGAACAGTGAGCAGTATGGAAAAGGGCTACTAAATGATTTGATAAATAAACTTCCAGTTGAATTACATATTCCAGGATTTTCGTACTGTGGTCCGGGGACTAAGCTACAAGAAAGATTAGAGAGAGGTGATAAAGGTATAAATTTATTAGACGAAGCTTGTAAAGAACATGATATTTACTATAGGGATAATAAAGATACAGCTTCTAGACATGTTGCTGATAAAGAATTAGAAAATAAAGCTTGGGAAAGAGTTTTTGCTAAAGATGCTAATGTAATAACAGAACGGTTACCAGCTTTAGGAACTGCATTAGCTATGAATACAAAAGTAAGGTTTGGTTTAGGTTTATAAGTATTTTTTAGATTTAGGTTTATAAGTATTTTTTAGATTTAGGTTCATATGTACTTTTTATGGAAATTTTTCATAAAGTTTTTAATTATATAATAAATATGCAGTTAAAAGGTTTTACATTTACGATTCCTAATGAGGAACTTAAACAATTAAATATTGATCACATTTTATCCAAGCAACAGTTAAATGACAAAGCTAAGAAGATTAAAGAAGGTAGAGATATGCAGTTATCTCTTTCTATACCGCAACTTAAGAAAATAATTAAAGAAGTGAAGAGTAAACACAATATTCATTATGGAGGTTTTATATTTACTCTTCCAACAATTTTAGCTATAATAGGTGCTCTAGGTTCTGTTGCTGGAGGTGCTGCTGCTATTGCTAAGACTGTAGATGATGTAAAAAAGAATAAGGAGGAATTAGAAGAACAAAAGAGACATAACTTGGCAATGGAAGAAAAACAAGGTGGTAAGCTTTCAAAAAATGTAAAATCCAAAACAGTAAAGAAAAAAAGAAATTAACCCTTTAAGTAATTTAGACCTAATACAACTTGTTAAAAAATTTAAGATAAATTTTAGAGGTGTATTTATGAGTGATGAATTGCCTAAACAACCAAGGAAGAATGAGTGTGGTATTGTTAATTTTGATACGTCTAATAATATAGGAACGCATTGGATTTGTTATTGGAAAGAAGGAAATAGAAAGTATGTGTTTGATTCATTTGGAGGTAATCCGCCAAAAACACTCGTAAAATATCTTGGTCATAATATAGAGTACAATAGCAGCCGTATACAACAATTTAACGAGGTAATCTGTGGGCATTTATGCATTATAGTGTTAAAAATGTTTACAGAAGGGTATAGTTTTCTAAAAATCATTACTCAAGTGAATAGGAATAAGGATATTTGGAGAAGTTATATTTAAGTTGTTTTATGAGTTTCTCATAAACGATTACAAATATTTTTTCTTTATAATAAATGGATAAGATAGTCATATGAATTACAATCCTTTAAACCTAATCAAAAAACAATCGAACATTTAAATAAACCAAATAGATCTATTGAGTTTGATATAGATGTTGGAGATGGGTTTGTTCATCCTTATTATGCTGATATTTATTTAACTTTTGAAATTAGAGGTAGAGATGCTAATGGTGAATATACTACTGGTCAAAATATTAGACTTAATAATAACTTCTTCCAACATTTGTTTTCTCAAATACAAGTTAGTAAACATGGACAAATATTGGATATAATAGATTATCCCGGTGTAACTTCGATAGCTATAAACACATGCACGATTTCGAAACCAGAAGCAAATCATTATGATGAATGTGGATGGGAAGGAATTACATGGCGAAGAACAGATGAAGAAATAGTATTTCTATTAAGACTTTTACCAGGCTTTTGTTCTGATTATAAAGATATTATGTGGAAAGGTGGATTAAAATATATATTTAAAAGAAGTGGTTCTGATGATAATGCATTTGCTATTTGGAAAACAAAAAAGGAAGATGGAACATATGAGAATGATCAACCACATCCAGGTAAAGTTAAGATTACAAATATGGAGTTAAGAATACCTGTTGTTAATTATGAACCTAACTATGCTACCTTGCTAAAATCTAATATGTTAAAAGAAGGTAAGATTCCTATTTCCTTCAACACATATCAATGTTTACAGAAATCAGTTAGTGGCAAATATTTAGAGTTTGATTTAACCACACAATTTAACTCAAGTGAATTTGATATGCCTAATTTTGTGATTGCCTTTTTTCAAACTGATAGAAATGATAATCAAGAAAGAGATTCAAGATATTTTGATCATTGTAAAGTTCAGAATATCCATTTTCATAATTCTAGAAACGAATCTTTTCCATTAGAATCTTTGAACTTAGATTTTGCGAAACATAAGTATTTGAAAGCTTACGAAATGTATACGATATATAAGAGAGCTACAATTGGAAACACTGAGATGTATTGCTATCCTAAAGAGTTTTTTAAAAATAGACCAATGTTTGTAATTAATACAAGCAAGCACAAATCAGTAACTGTAAGTGATAGAACCAATTTGAAATTGACTGTTAATTTTGAAAGCGATGTTCTTGATAAAACTATTTGTTATGTGGTTATGATTGGTAAGAAGAACTTTGAATACGATGTACAGAAAGAAAAGATGATTGAGAGAATTTGAAAAGCGATTATATGTTTTAGTTTGTAAAATGTTTTTATGATAATTATCATAAAAACTTATTTAATAAAATGAATATTCCAGATAACATTCCACGAGAGAATTTAGTTACATTAATTGAGGATACGATATGAACACTTCAAAACTTACTAGCAAAAAATAAGAGGAAATTTAAAAGATTAAAATGTATTTATGTTACTCTTATTGCATTTTCGATACTACTTTCTGCTTCAACAGGGTTTATCAATATATTTATTCCTGTTACAGTCTATTCAATTATTACAACAGCATTTGCATCTGCTTCTGCAGTTATCACTGGTCTATCAACACGATTTAATATAGCTTCAAAGAAAGAGTATAAAAATATGGTTACTCAAATTGCTATGTTTAAGGATTAGCTTAATGTTATTAAAGTAATGAATGGAGAACTAACAGACGAACATATAAAAGACATTGTTGATAGAATTAACTATATGTATGACGAGATAAGATCAATACAAAAATGATTAATTTTGTTTAAAAAAGTTTAATATAATAAATGAGAAATGTCCTCACAATTAAATAAGAAAAACAATATTAGCATTTTAAAGCTGGTTAAATTGCAAGATCTGGAGGAAGGAAAATTATACGAAATAACCTCATGGAAATTGATACAAACAAAATACACTGGTGAAAGGGTATTAGTGCATCTAAATGAGAAATACAAAACCTTATTACCACAGAGATATAACGAAGATACTAATCAAGTTTTAAAAGATATGGAAACTAAGAAACTGTTTATGAGATATGATGGAATAAAGGATCTTTCTAATGGTTACAAAGTACATCAACTGTTCTTTAAAAATGAGTCCAAAAAATAACAAAAATGATTGTTTTCAAAATAATCTTAGAAAAAAATCGAGTGGTTAGTATGGATCCTCAAAAGAAATTTATACTTACTAATAATTTCAATGTAATTGTGAAAAATGTGCAAACAGAAGTTCAAGTTGTTTTTGATATAAACGGGTGTCTATTCAGTTTGAATTATGATCAGTGGACAGAGTAAGAAATCATTATTTCCTATAGAGAATGAAGTTAGCAGATTCCCTTATCAATATCCAAACTTGTAATTTTTAGTATGTTCTAAGTGTATAAGTGTTTTTTATGGTTATAAAATCATAAAAACTGTGATTTAGATATTCACAACGCATAACGAAAGACAGTACTTTTGAATGTCATTTGAATTTTAAAGATCCATATATAAATAAGAAAGTTATTTGAGTTTTTTGTAATTATATCCTTAGAGTTATGCAGCCTACGAGACATTCGATAGATAGTAAATTTATTTCTCTATTGATTGCCGTTTGAATTTTGAAAATCGGTTAATAAACAACGGAGATATAACAAATTCAAAATTTCGGGCATTTTTTGCGGGTTTATTTTTGAGTTTTCGGGAAAATGTTATACTTTAAAAAAGTCTTAGAATTTTATGTAGATTGTGCTAGTATTTTTTATTTTTCAAATATCTGAATTTTTATTTTTTGCAGTGTGCCAACTTTTTTTCTGAAATTTGTCAACTCTTTTATTTGTTGAGTTAGCGCATTGTAACTATGGAGGGGTAAAACTATCCTCTTAAAAATATTTTGAGTAAACTATAATATTTCGTAGGTGGGTTGGCAATACTGACATTTTTTCTTTTTTGAACATTGATGTTTTAGTTAAATTTGCCGGTTAGGTGGACATATTCAAGCAGTTACTCACTTACTCAGTAGATAGCGTTGCATATCATGTAGTTTATCACTTTGCTAATAGATGGCGTTGCTTGTAGAAGTATTTGTTCATATATAAGGACCGATTTTCTTTCCTATATACAGCGTTAGCCAGTAGCTCGGTTAGCGCGCGGTTCCATAAAGCTTGTGATTTGATACTGAGAATGTAGGTTCAAATCCTTGCCTAGGACTTGCGAATTTATATCTACGGCCGGGGTATAAATTTGTAATTTCTTTAGGAACTGTAAAGTGAACTGAGCTATACGGCTGTCTTTCATCACAGATGGCTACAGTGTCCTCACCTCTGACTCATGTGTGGGATATGGCTGGGCGTCTCTGTTACTTGGGACAGCAAAAATAAAAGGGAAGGGAGGGAAACCTGGCGCCAGGGATGGGACGGGATGGATACAATAAGATTGTGAGCTGTGTGGGTGAATGTTGTGACTCGTATTCAGATAGGTAGCTATACCGAGGCTGGGTGGAAAGCCATAAGTTCGCTTACAGACCTCAAAGGAAGGAAGGAAAGAAAGAAGAAAGGCACATAGAAATTGAACAAAAAATCCTAGGATCTATCTGGGGGAAAACAACAACATCATCAGCGCTGACCTCTCAGATGGATCCTAGGATTTCTGCGACGGCAGTTTTCCTGAAATAAACTCTGATTTTTAAAACATATTTATTTAACCTATTTCTTATGATCTCGTGTTGTGGTGTTCCAATGTTAGTACTGGAATCGTTCAAAATGAATCAGTGACAGATCACCTGTTCCGGAGTTGTATGTATTCCTTCTCATTGAGTTTTTAAAGCTAATTATTAACGGATTTTCATGATTCAAGTGTCAAATGAAAGCTTATAAACTGGCGATTAAGATGCAATAAATATATTTTGTGTAGGATTAAAAGAGCTCTTTTAAAAAATGGAATACATACGTTGTTATGGTTGCATTATAAGATAGAAGAGAAGTAAGTTTTTATGATTTTAAATGTCATAAAAGCCTATGCATATCTCACTTTGGGCTATGTAACTTAGTATTAGTTTCTTGGATCCTTCTGTGTTGGTTAAAAATATATACGAAATGAGTAGGGCTTGGAGTTTTGGCCCAGAAGTGAGGTCCGTTATCTACTAAAGTGCAACATGTAAATATTGCAAGGTTAAAATAAAATAAAGAACAAAGGTAACACAAACGTGTTATGGAAACATTTAAAAGCACAGCAACCTACTATATCAGTGAATCCTTAAATAAAAGTTTTAACGAATTTTAGATATTCAATTTTATCATCACAATTTCAGATGTAGGTTTGGATACGAATCAAGATCTGAGATTCGAATTTCGGATCCAGATCCGAGATCCGGACCCAGATCTGAGGTTCGGATCCGAGATCCGGAAAGGTCCGGATCTCACTGGATCCGGGATATCCGGATCCGAAAATTTTTGGCCATTCCTAACTAGTATGTCCCCTATCCAAATATCCATGTTTCAGAATCCTGCGGTACTTGCACAACAATTTTTATAGAGGCAGTTGGTGAGTACTCTTCAAATTATATGCCTATAGCCAAGCTGCATTTATAAAAATTGTAGTGCAAGCACTGCAGGATTCTGAAACATGGATTTTTGGATAGGGCACATATTAATTCCTAAGTGAAGTCTTGACCCGACTAAGATAGGTCCCATAGTTTTGGAGGTATGAACCTTTAAAAGTCCATGTTTTCGGAAGCACATAACTCCGAAAGCAAGCACTTGTGCAGCCAGTTGGTCTATACTTCTTTTCTTATCTTGGTGTCAGAAATCACCTCCCAAACGTTGTCGGTGAAGAAAAACAATGACGTCACCAGTGATTGTGTTCGACGGGATACCCCTGTCTTGTAGCAATGGCCCTGCAGCGGAATTTCCATTGCAGGATACTGCATTGAAGAATACTTTGGTCCAAACAATCCCATTTCTCCTAAGAGGCTTTCCAAAGACACTGCTTCCCAAGGCCCCTTTCCACAACTGAAACACAAAAACCCATGGCAGAGGCATCGGGGGATTTAATAGTGGAGTATTGCATGAATGCCCGTTTCACATCCGTATATGCGTACTTGGACTTCGTCGTATGACTGGAGGCCTTGTCCTGGTGATAACACGAGATGTATCGCTGCCATAGAAAGGAATATCATGTCTGTAGAGTGACTTCAGAATATTCTTTTGGTAATCGGCAGCATTGATTTTAGCCTTTTTGTCCATTTTGTGCAATGGAAGTTTGCTGTTATAACACTAACCACCAACAACCATGAACCCACGTGGAAAACTTTGAGCACATTCACGTTCCTAGTCAGATCGACCTTTGGAATCACGTGGACGGTAAAAGATCGCCTTTTTTTGTCACATTCTTACAGATACACCCGTGCTTCATCCAGTGACACTACATACTTCCAGCGGTCACCAGCGAGATGGCATTCGTAGAGCTTTCGGCTGTTAGTCTTCCTCTCCTGGATATAGAAAACATGCAGCTTATGAACTTGAGTTTTGTGCTTCTGCACGAGTTGTAAATCTTGGCTTGTGATGCGATTTACAGTTGTGGGGGAACATGGAACTGCCAGTGAACTCGCTCTCTTTGTTACCGGGTTCTCATGTCGCATAAGGAGTACACTTTCTGCATAATATCGGGGGGACGCTTATGCCTCCGATATGTTCGAGGGCTACTTTGCTGGTTCCAGCAACAGGTACGGTGCACGGTTTTCGGCGATTCAGCACTGCATTGATGCCCTTCTTGGACACATGGAAGGTTTTCTTCTTGCACTGTTTAATTATCTGGCTATAACTATAACCAATGTCGGAAAGAGCAAAGATGTACCCCTGCCAGAAGACTGAGATTTTCTGTGCCATGTAAATATGCACACACGATCCGTAGTCTTTGCAAGTCAACACAATGCTTTCGCACTACCAGCTCTGGTTACTCTCTGCTATGAACACGTGCTGCATCCTGGTGTTCGAAATTGTTACCATGAATGTGAGACGACCTGTATGCGGGGGAAATGGAGTACTGCAAAAACACTGGCAATCCACATTGAACTCAATCGAAGATATGGCCCCGAAGGCGAAAATTTCTTATCTTGAGGGAGCCTCCCTCATGTCACACTCTGAAATCATCACTGCTTAAAAGGTTTTCTTAATGAATAGAGTATTACACCCTATTTTTTTAAAAAAGGCTGTTCTGAGGCAAAATCTTTGTAAGTCCAACTTCGGGTAACTTCGAAAAACAGTAAACTAATATGCTAGGTTCGAACCTACAAGGCACCTTCGCAATCGGGAAAAATTGTGCAGATGTTTTTTGTTTCCTTTAATAAAACATGTTGAAGTGTTAAGTGTAGAAAAAAATAACACTGATTGGAATACTTAATAATACAATATTTCGAAACTATGTATCCATGTCAACACATGCTCGTTTGTGATTCCATACGTAAAAGAACATTTCCAATAAAAGGAAATACGACAAACCTAGCTCAGAGTCGCCATGTTAGCGTAGTGGTAAACCACGGACCTTTTAAACGTAAGGTCATAAGTTCGATTTCCGTTTGGGTCGAACTTTTTCGTATATAATGCTATTTTCCTCAATGCACGAATAATTATATAATTACATTAAAATAAATCAGTTGTATATATATATATTCATATAATCATTTAGAACATAAGTAATTATTGCTTAAAACATCAGATGTGGTAGGTTGACAGAATAACGGTATATGTGAATATTAAATACAAATTAAGATGATCGTGTAATAACAATAAATGAGTTGTTTAGTGTATTTATCTGGAGCTATTCGTCATACGGAAGTTACTTCTCAACATACTTATTACATCATGTGAGTTATGTTCTTGAAATATAGTCAGAGCCTTCTCTCCCTGTCTTATATATATATATATATATATATATATATATATATATATATATATATATAGGGTGGTAGGAGACTCCACCGACAAAATTCGGGAGATGATTACCAACACCGAAACAAGACAAAAAGTCCTGTTGCACTTTTCTCTAGGACACAGTTTCGGAGCTACATGATGCCGAAAACGTGGCAAAATACATTTTAGAGCGCTATATATTCTCTATTTCGAATGATAGAGGCAAGGCGGCATGGTCACTTCAAAGGAACGAAACCTGCTCTATTCAAAGATGGGTATGTCGCAATCGTGAAATCAGTGCACAAGGGATTCCCCAAAGGAGCGTAGGGACTCCCGGATAAACTGTCAGGTAAAGATACGTCAGAATAGGCGTGAATGGATAGGTTTCCCACCTGGTAACTATAATTACTTGTAACCATGTCGAGATCTCAAACAGAGACGAATTGATGGACGCGTCATATTAGGTATGTGTGGTTGCATAACCACCAGGTACTGATGGTGACCAACAATGAAGTTGTGGATACGAAGTGTGGGTGAATACACTTCGGGAGGTAACTGCACAACTGGAAACAAGTCATGAACAGAAGTCGAAAGAGGTGGCGTGCCCACATACCGTGGGTAAAGTAGAATATCTCCCGAACGAATTGAGATAGTGACGTCGGTCCACAAAATAAGAAAACCATACTCAAGGGAACTGATGGTGCAAACTGAATGGAACAGATGGAACTGCGCAATGGGAGTCCATACAGGAAGAAGAGGATTCCGCAAAGGAGACATGGTAGGCAGTGAAAAGTGAAACAGACGTATGTACTATGCCGTGTTATGTATGGCTTACGTGCGAACTCTGGGATGAGAGCTGGAAAAGAGGGGATTCCCCATTGCAGAGTCGGGGACCAATTCAAGGGAACACCGCCGGACATGGGTCTTGGTGCAGCGGTTCCGCAACAAGCAGAGTACGCAAACATTGCAGGGCCGAGAATCGCTGTAGGCCCTACCGAGTAGGCAACTGAGGCATGGAAGACATGGACAAAAGTAAGCATGCGTACAGGCAAACATGGACTGTATTTTCAAGGATGATACACTACAGCTCGTACTGGTGTCCGTGATGAATAAGTATCACAAAGAATGACACTAAAGATTTCAGAAGTCTTACAACAGTCTTACCTGTGGCAACACTAAAGAAGGTGCTCAAAATCACGTCCACCACTCTGAACACAGGCATTCAGACGTCGTCGCACAGACCGGCGCACACGTCGAAACGTGTCTGGTTCTTCCCGCAAAGCGTCACATGCGGCTCGGACGCGTTGTTCCGGATATCAGGTACCGGAGTAGCATAAACAACAGTTTTGAGATGCCCCATAAATAGAAATCCAGAGGGTGTAAATCCGGCGACCGGGCAGGCCATGACATAGGACCGCTACGGCCGATCCATTTGCCTGGGAAAACAGTGTTCAAATAATCACGCACGGGGCGACAGAAATGCGCCGGAGCACCATCGTGTATATACCACATACGTTGTCGTAAGACCAACGGCACATCCTCCAGAAGTGTAGGAAGTATTTCGCGTAAGAAGTTCAAATAAATAGGCCCAGTGAGTCGTTGTGAAAGAACGAACAACTGATGCAATGAGATGGTCACCCAGAATCCCTGCCCAAACGTTGATACGAAACCGGTGCTGGTGGCCTGTACCATTCCACGTGGATTATCCACAGACGACTATTATGAAAATTCTGAATACCATCCCTTCCAAATTGGGCTTCATCTGTGAACAAATGAAGGGGAGAAAACCGACAGTTGTCGCCACCAAATGGAGAATCTGATTACAAAAGTCCAGCCTGGGAGAAAAATCCCCTGGCGATAGACCTTGTACCCGTAGCAAATGATAGGGGTAAAAATTGTTGGCATGAAGGATCGACAACACCCTCTCATGACTGACATTATGCTGACGGGCAAGCTCCCTGGAACTTACACTCAGGTCATCGAGCACATGTCGTAAAATACGTTCTTCGGCATGCACAGTGCGTTCCTCACGTGGTCTTCCCGTGTCATACATGGCAGGGTGAAACGTTCCGGTCTCACACAAACGACAAAACAGCGTTGCAAATGTTGTATGATGCGGTTGGCGTCTATTGGGATATCGATCATTGTATAATCGGGCTGCATGCTTACCATTTCCATGTGCTTCTCCATACACAAAAATCATCTCGGCCTGTTCCTGATTGGTGTAATGGGCCATTATCACAACACACTACACTTTGAACATGATTCACAACGCACAACGTAGTAGTTGCCCACTTCAACTTCACGGATGACTTTGACAGACAAGGTAGGTCTGCTCAATGGTGATGATGTATTGTTTGTTGGTTGTGCACTCAGTGTTTTTTCAGTGCTAACTCCTTGTGCATCGGAATGACCTGGACTGGCAACTTGGGGGTCCTCCGAGGCAAATCAACTAAGTACGTATGTAGTGTGGTTTAGCCGTATGGTAGCTATGGCCCTCTGTTTGTGACCGTGCAATGTTCCCGAAAATAGTCAGTTTTGCTGTCAGCAGTGTTCGAGGGGGTGCAGGGGAAATCACCTTCACGTAAAAGATTATCCTCGGCTTATATAATGAAAATAACATAGTATCCCTGGCAGGAATAATTAATACCACTGCATTGTTGGTTACCATCAGTACCTGGTGGTTATGGATCTTCACCACAGCGAAATCAAACTACCGCTAATTTTAAAGTTTTTTTTATAATCTCTTGAAAACAAATAACATTATTGGAAAAACAAAAACAGTGCACTAGATTATAATCTGCGTGTGATACCGTTATCACAACTCACCTATCTTCTTTGGGTGTGCCGCTATTTATAAAACCCGCAAAAAATGCTAAATCTTTCGGCAGTTGCAAAGAAAGCAGATAAGTGAGTTGTGATGACGGTATCACATGCAGAATCACAATATCTGGCGCACTATATTTTTGCTTTCCCAATATTTGTATTTATTTTGAACATATTACAGAAAAACTATAAAATTAGCGTTAGTTTAATTTTAGCTGTGTTGAAGACCCTTATGCAACCACACATAGCAAATATGACGCGTCCATCATTTCGTCTGTGTTTGAGATCTCGGCATGGTACACTCCGCATCACAAATATTGCGACAGGTAACGCCGTGCAGTTAGGCCACTCAATATACACCTTGTCCCATAATCGCATCAGGTAAAGAGACCCCCTCTCTCTCCTCCTTTCTTCTCTCCTATACTAAAATTACCTAACAACATGAGCGCAATTATTATTTCAAACTACACATGTATTAGTTTCGATAAAAATGAAATAACGAAACCGACACGAAACAAGATTCATACGTTGATGTATAGAGAAACTGAAACACACACAATGAAAAATTGAAACCAATTGATGTCTATTACACAGAGATTCAGAAATGAGGCAGAGAAAGAGAGAAAAGAAGAGAGAAGAAAAAGGAAAGGGATAACAGATAAAACTGTGGAATTCAAACGTAGTAAGAAAAGAACCTAACATTATAAAGTACCGTTTCCACAAATCCAACAGTAATATAGAAATAACGTTTGTTTTTACATATTTTTTTCAGAACTATTCGAATATATAGAGGATGCTTTAAACATTTTATTATGTCACTTTTATAATGGATATCATACTCAATTTCAAGTAGAACTAAATCTCCGAGACACATCTAGGATAATGTTAAAAGTTTAAGACTCATGCTTTGTTTTTGCGGGGTTCGATTGCAAATTCGGTAGTGTTCATTGAACGTACTGTTCCAAAAAACATTCTAATATACCCAGTAGATAGCGTTGGTCATATCCTCCATTTCAGACTACTAATGCAAACTGAACAAAAAAAAACGAAAATAAAACAGAAAGAAAGAAAAAGAGAAAATTGAAGAGTTCCATTTTACTGCTAAAGTCCTATCAAAAATACCCTATTTTAAAAGTTCAAACTGTACCGGAACGAAAAATTACAAATGTTGGAAAGGAAAAATTTGTTCCTCATAGATGTAACATGCTTCAAATTTCAACGTGAAAAAAAAACATTAAATTATAAAATGGGAACAAATTTTGAGTCGAACTAGTATAAATAAAATTTTGTTTTCAAATAACCAAAGGTGTTACCATTTTTTAGTCTTTTCCGAAGAATTATCTGTTCCGAACATCCAGCATTGAGTTCATCTCTTCCGGATATAACGTAATTTGCACAGATAGAATGAACACGCTAAGAGCTCAAACGGATCATCGTGTTAGTCGGATGATGTTGGTTAGGTTATAGACCACCACTGGGTCGAGGATTCAAATCCGTAGTGACCCTGAAATTCGACTGAGACTCTGTAACCCCGAGGGTAAAAAAGATATTTTACTTATTCCCTTCGTTTAAACAGTATTTCTGTCGGAGTTGTTATCCCCAGAGCACGAAAAACACGACACCGAAGTTAACAGTTAATTAGATTCTCCAGACCAGATATATTGGGCTCTTTCTCCGTTTTAACTTTGGAACATGTGTGTGTGAGAGCGAGAGGGAGAAGTGAAAGATGCAAAGACAGGATAGGGAAACATAAAGAAAGAGAGGGGAACGAATATAAATATAAAACATACTTAACATTGCACTGTATGATGTAGAACGCACACACTGTTTACTCGAACTATCGCCAATGATGCTTGTAAGTTCTCCATTAGAAGATAAATCTCTGCAGCCATTATTTTATGCGAAAAAATCATACTACCTGATGGGAATCGAACCATGATTTTCCATTTGGAAGTCTGGCACGTTACCACTACACTACCGATTGCTTTAGCCTAACTTCGTTTAACAAATGGTGTTGTGGTTCTTTCTGAGAACGATAACACGAAAAGTGTGTACTGCAGATCAATGATGTCTTTCGAATGTCCTGGAAATTCCCTTGCTCTATCCCAACCAGCATTCGTAAATCGTATCTATCATGATACAGGTGTTTGCTTCCACATTCTTACGTATTGCTTCTCCATTATGGTAAGTCGATTCTTCGCAATCACTTTATGACAAAGTAACTTTGGCGTGAACAGGATTTGAACCTATAATAGATAGCTGTATTATTCATAAGGCCATTACGTTACTTCTACACTGTCATGCCATCTGAAATTACAAGCCAAATATTACTTACCTTAGCCCTGATTTTTGGAACGAGCCAGCTTCTTTCTGTAACGCTATTTGCACCAAAGTGCACAACGAAATTGATTTATTAAACGGCCTACAGAGAAATTTGTGTCCACTGATAAAGGAAAAACATACAACCGCTGAAAATAGAGAAATAAAACATATTTTGTAGTAACTTCCCCATGCAAGTTCAAAAGTACGCAAATAATAATAAGCTATATTATAGTATTTAAAATAACTAGGTTTGTGACTCCTAATTTCTTGAACCACCCGACCGATCTCTATCAAACTTTCAACATAGATAAGGTTCAACATAGATCTGGGACGATTTTTATCATTTCAGTTTTACGGTGCAACGTAGGGGCTGGAGAGAGGGATATATGTAAAAGAAAATGAAAGTGACTGTCTTTGTGACTTCATCACTCTTGAACCTCCCGACCGAACTCGATTAAATTTTCAACATAGATGAAGTTCTGGCCTAAGATGGCATTTACTTTGACGATATAACTTAGGGCTGAGGGGAGGGAGGAGTTAAAAAGAATAAATCAAACTTGATAGCTTGTAAAACAAAGGATCAATCACGATCAAATTGTTAACATAGATGAGGTTCGGGGCTGAGATGATTTTTATCATTTCACTTTCACGGAAGAGCCTGTGGAAAGGAATCGGAGAGGGATATATAAACTAAAAAAAACGAATGACTCTTGAACCACCAAACCAATCTCGATCAAATTTTCAACTTAGATGAAGTTCGAACCTGAGCTGGTTTCTGCCATATCACTTTGACAGTGTAACGTAAGAGATGGGGAGGGGAAGCGACACTTAACAAAGAACGAAAAATTACCGGTATGAATGGCGAATCTATTATTTTTGGAGTCGCTGAGATTAACAGTGACACATCTGATGCTGTTTAAATCCAAATTCAGCCCCTCAACTTGGAGGAGGAGGAGACATAAAAATGATCGAAATAACCAATATCAGTGTCGACTTCATAGTTTTCCGACTCGCTCAGATCAACAATGACTGCAGATGCCGTGCCCCACAACATAGGGGGGTAGGGGATACATAAAACTCATCGAAAATGACCGATGTCAAAGAGCGCTTTAGTAATCCTAAACAGTGAGTGAGAGTAGAGAGGGAATGGGGATTCTGCAGACAAATTTATTATTAGCCCATTTTAACAATATGTCACCTTATCATCTCTAATAACTTCTAATCTACTCCCTAATAATTTTTAGCGCACTTCCTATCCCAAATAACTTCTATCACATCTCAAATAACTTCTATCTTACTCATAATAACTTCTAATGCATTCTATCACTAAATTTAGTTACAAAAAATCACTAAATCTGGTTACAAAAAATCACTAAACCAAGTTACAAAAACAAAAAATCACTAAATCTGGTAACAAAAATCTGGTTATAACCGGTTTTGACTTCAAAAAATCACTAAATCTGGTTACAAAAAAAATCTGGTTATAACCGGTTTTGACTTCAAAAATCATAAAAACTTATATCTAAAATATTACAATGGAATCCTACACAAAATATATTTATTGCATCTTAATCTCCCGTTTATAAGCTTTCGTTTGACACTTGAATCATGAAAATCCGTTAATAATTAGCTTTAAAAACTCAATGAGAAGAAATACATACAACTCCGGAACAGGTGATCTGTCACTGATTCATTTTGAACGATTCCAGTACCAGCACAGAACCGTCCAATCCGATTCTCTTTCCTTCTCCTCATGCCAACATACATATATACATACACATAGAGTCTTATAGCAGCTGCAACATGTTTTCTTTCTTTTTAGCAGCCAAATATAACTCACACTTTCTTCCTGCTCACTTTGAGGAAGATTTCACTCAGACTTAACCCCGACAGTTCTTGTGCCGGAGTGTGTCTTGTGAATCTTGATTCAAGGTTATTTCTTACTAGCAGCGTTCACCCCGCTTCGCTGCGGTCACCCCGGAACGCAATAAACTTTGTTACTTAGATAATTTTTACTTTTTCGCTTTCAAGTGATATCATAAAAACCATAGAAGATTGCAGTAAATGTTAACATTATATCGCCTGTCATTTATGTTAACCCGCCCCGCTTCGCTGCGGTCACCCCCGAACGCAATAAACTTTGTTACTTAGATAATTTTTACTTTTTCGCTTTCAAGTGATATGATAAAAACCATTATAACGCCTGTCATTTATGTTAACCCGCCGAGTGACACGGTCATGCGGGTTGCATATACATACGTTTATTTTTATACCTATGATGAACTAACAAAGGATTTGTACGTAATGGACACCTGAATGGTCAATTATCTCAAGACACTGGTAATTGAAAATTAAAGTGATATGATAAAAACCATCTAGGGTCCAAATCCTAATAACCCCCCAAAAATAAAAGAAATTGGTTCAGCCGTATTAGCGTGATGAGCGGACAAAGGATTTGTACGTTCTCTTTTATATATATAGAAGATGAAAATTTCTGATCGGACAACTTCAACTATGCAAATTAAAAAACTTTCCGTGTTACTTAGCTAGCATGAACGGGAAACTGTTTAAATAAACCCGCCAACAAAACTAATGTTTTACCATGCAGTGTCTCCAACTCAATATTTTTTTCGGAACGTTCCAGGATTTTAATTTTTCAAGATATCGCTTTAAAACATATTGGGATGAATTCACCCCATTACTAATAAATATGATAATTGTTAAAAATGAGTTGGCAACACTGATAGTCACACCCCCAAATAACGTTAAAATTCCATAGCTCGGCTCCTAATTAACCGATTTCAAAAATTCAAACGGTAAATGAATACTAATAACATAACCAATTTTTTAAAATGCATAGATGGTTGCATAACCCACAGGATATGTTTCCCTTTTTCAATATCCCTACAAAATTTCAACAAATCGAAAAAATAAAAATACTACCATAATTTAAATAAAATTTTAAGACTTTTTTTAAGTATAACATTTTCCCGAAAACTCAAAAATAAACCCGTAAAAAATCCCGAAATTTTGAACTTGTTATAATTTCGTCAAATATTAACCGATTTTCAAAATTCAAACGGTAAATGGTTTCTATTCTCTTATAATTTTTTTCTAACACGTTACTGGTTGTCTATGTCTAAGGATAAAATTATAAAAAATCAAAAATCTTCACTATGTAAGAATGTATTAAGGAAATGTACACAGAACATAAATACTAGACTACAAAACAATTATTTTCATGTATTACTGGTTGCCTATGTCTAAGGATAAAATTACAAAAACAACTTTTATGACTTAAAAATATAAAGTTTACCTAAAACTAAACTATACATAATTACTCACTAACACCTATCAACTACACCACACATAAAAGTTAACTAAATTTTACCTAAAACTAAACTACACCACACATAAAAGTTAACTAAATTTTACCTAAAACTAAACTATACATAAAAGTTAATTAAATATGACCTAAAACTAAACCACCACACATAAAAGTTAACTAAATTTTACCTAAAACTAAACTATACATAAAAGTTAATTAAATATGACTTAAAACTAAACTACACATAAATACATTTTAACTATATCTTGTAATGCCCCCAAGCAAATGTACTTACACCACCCTCTAGTATATATCTTTTATCATCATTTGAATCTAATGCTAACTTATTTACAGCTATGGTATACACATCATGCTTACAATTTCGAATTAGATTTATATTTTTATGTTTTCACATCATTGAATAGGGTTTGCTTATAATCATCAAATTGTAACTCTTTTGCTACTACACATTTTGTTATTCCTTTTGCTTTTTTCTTCTCTTTATTTTCAACTTTAAAGGCATACATCTTTGATCTTAACCCAATAAACTCCGTCATTATTATACCTTTGTTGTCATCCTTCATCTTTCCTAATACTTTTTTGTTTACTAGTGGTATTCCATATTGATTATCCTTTCCATAATCACTTGTGTCAAATAGATCAACCATTTCCTTTAAGTCTTTGTAGAAGTCATCTGTATTAATTTCATATATAAAACTATCAGTATTCGTGTAACAAGTCTATATCGATATCGTATTTAGGTTTCATAATGTTGTAATGGAAGTCATACATTAATAGTTTTGACAAATCTAGCACACTCATACCAACATATATAGGTTTGTTGAAGGTCAATTTTTCTTTTTTCATATGTATCGCACACAAATCTTCAGTAAATATTGTTCTGTAATCAAAGTTCGGTTTCGCTATTAACTTTTCCACCCTCATTGGATCACATTCTAAGGTAATAGATGGCCTCTTTCTAATGTTTTCCATTGTTTTACCAAATCACTATTGTTCATTAACTTGTAAAAATCTTTCTCGAAATCATTCTTAGCTTTTCTTCTCATATTTGTATTTAGATCAATATATTCCTTTAACTAGTTTGATTGCTTGACCTCCAATATTCTATGAATTTTCTTTAATATTATCCCAAGTGACATATATAGTTTTAAGTTTCTGTAGTGAATAACATATCTTTCTTTATTGTAAAGCGTTGTTAATAATTTTGAATGTTTCGATCCTGGTGGGCACATATTTTCTGGAGCTAATGGTAGATCTGAATGTTTATCATGTAAGTGTTCTGGATATTCTAAATCAACTTCTAATATGTAGCCAGTTTCTGAATCATCTGGAATATTCATTATGTTCATGTAAGGTTGAACCCATTTAAAGTCTTTGTAAGGCATGTATTGACTCATAGCCCATCCATATAAATTATTTGCATCTAGATAAGTTAAATACTTTGAAGGTTCGTCTTTGTTATAATTTTTCATATACTTATTATTTGCTTTTACATATCTTACTACATTGTGAAATTCCACCTCTTATACCTTTTTCTATCATTAATATTTTGTCATAGTCAGTTAACATTTCTAGTTTGATCTTAGTCATCTTTAACATTGAATCCCACGATAAACCAGGAGCAGTGAAATACCAAGCAGGATCTAAACCATATTTTTTAAACACACATCTCTAAAACTTTCAAATACATCAGCTAATATTAATACATCTGTCTTGTTATAAAGTTCTGTATATTCACCTAGATTTTTAATATTGAATAACTTCCAAACATTTTCCGCATGCTCATAATCTTCATCACTGATGTGGGTTTTAGTAAGTTTATTAAAGAACATTTCTTTTGAAGGTAGTTTTGTTTCTTCTAATCTTTCAATTGAGTGAATATAATCATATGGATACCCACCTTTTTTAATTACTAAATCTAACAAATCATTAGGGAAGTACTTTGACGTTTCTCTATATTGTTCTTTTGTAAGGTTATTTGCTAGTTCTGCTAAACTCCTTGACATAAACCTAAATGAATCTAGAAATCGTAAATTAATTCCATTCTTTTTATCAACCTTCACATATTTTGAGTATGTTATATATTTTTCCTCATTATTTGCAATTAGTTTTATTTCATTCTTATCATAAGCAAGTTCTTTAACAAACACGTGAGTATCATAACCACTTAAGTTGTGAATAAATACTGGAATAAAATTAGGATTTCGATAGCTTAAGTTACAATAACTGTGAGCTGCACCTCTAAACTTTCCAGTTAAATGATCATGATCTCTTACTTTTGCTTTATTTTTATTTATATCCTTTAAACATTTTCCTAATTCATGTTTCCATTCTTCTAACTTTTCAATCATGCTATCATTATCTTTAGCGAATTGTATTTTCTTATTTAACATATTTATTTGTTTTTCAATTGCTGGTGGTAAATCATTCAAGTTTCTCTCACATATATGACAATTATTGAAATTACTATATATCTCATTCTCATCTTTAGTTAGGACACTCATTTCAACTTTTTTGTTATATATTTATTTCTATTGCTTCTTGTTTTAACTTCTTCACAAACACCTTTGCAGCATCTAAACCAATATAACTAACAGGATTTTTATACATACCATTTGAGTATTTAATATAATAACAGAAACTCATTGGTAAATGCTTTTGATACTTCACAGTTTTAGAACAATTATGCTCTACTTCCGTTTTACATAACAAACATTCAAAATCGGCATATATCGTAAATGGTACTCTTAATGATCTATTATAATTTTGGAATTGTATTTGATTGTCATATGGTTTTGGAAGTTCTATTCTAACAGATTCATGCTCCTTACAATATAGCTCATGTTGTTGTAATTGCTTCTCATTTCTAAAATGTCTTACCAAACATCTATCACAAAAGTACAATTTCTCCTTATGTTTTGTTATTTGACTTCTTATTAATCTCGATAAATCCTTTATCCAACAAAAATGACTATTATTTTCATCTTTTACATATAATAAATTGACGTGTTTGTCCTGCTTATTTTTTGTGATTTGAAGTGGGTATATATTATATTCATCATCATAACTATACACATTAATGGATATGTTACTTCTCTTTTCAAACTTTACTATATCTTTTAATTGTACAGGAAATTCAATACCATTACAATATTTATCTTGTAACTCATTCACAATTTCTGTATAGTGTGAAGGTCGTTGATATTGAGAACATCTATCAATAGGTTTTAAATAACTTGCAATTGAATATAAGAAACCTTTATTATCTTGATTTTTAATATTGATTACTACTTTCTTATCTTTAATTGGTTTAGGAAGGTCAATGTAGGAAGAAGCTCGTAATGGTACATATTTATTTAGTCTGATTTCTAAATGTTTAATTTGATGTAATGTCCATCCTGATTCTCTACCTTGAAATTCCTCCATCTCTCTACATAGTTTTTGTTTAGCATGGGTTATATATTCATCTAGGTCAGTTGATTGTAATATTCTTTCATTCATAGTTTTAAAATTGCGTTCTTGTACTTCTTTATCTTTAATATAATCACAAATGAATACAAGGTTTACTTTTAATGGGTGGTGTTTTAATTCTTCCTTGATTTTGTTAATAACTACTTTCCCACTTATATTTAAAAACTTCACTGGATCTTTATATCCTCCAATGTTTTCAATTGTGATAGTTTGTAATCGTTTCTGTATTGCTGTTTCCTTTGTTTCTGCTTTAATTGGTATTCGTTGTGGTTTCGATTCTTCAAAAACATCTTGTTTAAATGGAAATATGTTTCTAATTTGTGATCTGTTTTGTTCATCTTCATATCTTTTAATAAGGTCAATAAGTTCAGCCTTTCTTAATTTAGAATAACCTTTTATTCCTTTCCTTTTACAATGGTTTTTTAATTCATCAACTTTCATTGTGTATATAACTCAATTCATCTGGTTCATTTTGATATTGTTCGATTTTTTGATTAATTCACTCTTATTTAAAGAACTATAGTTACGAATTTTTTTGACTTTACATATTAGTTTTAGTTTTATAATCGACATCTCCCTCATCTCCTCACCAGTAAAATTAACATTATTTATACTCATCTTATATGAAAAAATACTGTATCGTTTTTTTATTTAGTTCATTTTCATAATATTTTTTCATGTTATGTATACCAACATTAGCATACTTATTTTTCCTAACACAACTGCTAATACTTGTACACTCCTGCCATTGTCTACATATATTAGTGTGTTGTGTTAGTATAGGGCTTTTATGGGATCACGCCATCAAAGTCATTATTAATATGATAAAAACTGAATCATTTTCATAAACTCACTCATCATCATAATTATCATTCACCTTCTTATCCTATTTACCTTTTATGAAATAACATTTATAATATATTACTTTTATTTATTTAATTATTATGCAATTATTAAACCCTAACCATTTAATAAACCCTAATTATTTAACAAACACTTTATTACCTTTTATGAAATAACCAAAAAATAACATTTATAATATTATATTACTTATATTTATTTAATTATTATGCAATTATTAAACCGTAACCATTTAATAAATACTTTATTACCTTTTATGAAAATATTCATAAAAGTTAAACACATTAAATTTACATTACAACATTTTCCTTATTTTATCAAACTATTATGTGAATTATTAAACCATAAAATATAACATTTATAATAGTATATTATTTAATTATTATGCGAATTATTATACTATAATTATAATATTTATAATATTATATTACTTTCATTAAATATTATGCAAATTATTAAACCCTAACCATTTAATAAATACTTTATTACCTTTTATGAAAATATTCATAAAAGTTAAACACATTAAATTTACATTACAACATTTTCCTTATCTTATCAAACTATTATGTGAATTATTAAACCATAAAATATAAAATTTAAAATAGTATATTATTTAATTATTATGCGAATTATTATACTATAATTATAACATTTATAATATTACATTACTTTTATTTATTTAATTATTATGTGAATTATTAAACCATAAAATATAACATTTGTAATATTACATTACTCTTATCTATCCAACTACTATGTGAATCATCAAACCCTAACCATTTAACAAACACTTTATTACCTTTCGTTCTCAATATTTTTTCAACCAAATACTCATCCTTATATTTAGTTTTCAATAATTCTGGTTCATAAAATCTTCCTCTAACTTCTTCATTGTTTAAATCTTTAATTTTATATGTTGGTGGATTAGATGGTATAACCTCATTAATAACAAATACTTCTGTTGACCAATTAGGTGTATAACCTTTCTCAAACAAACCTTTAATTTTACTTATACGAACATAATCACCAATCTTATACTTTAACTTAACAGACTTATATTCTTTCTTATATACTTTTTTCAATATCACATGCTCATTTTTCTTATTCACTTCTACAGGTTTCACACCAATTGTTCTATGTACTTTGTTATTATATTCATCAACCAAACCTTGCAATATTTTTAACCACTTATAATTACCTTGAACAGTAAATTTCTTCCACATATTTTGTTTAAGTGTTCTATTAAATCTTTCAACAACAGAAGCTTTTTTACCACTATATGTTGAGTAATGATTGATATTGTTTTTTCCCATCAAATCTTCAAATTCTTTATTGTAAAACTCTTTCCCTTGATCTGTTTGTAAATTATTAGGTTTTCTTACTTTTAACACTGATTCAAATGCTTCTGTAACATTCTTACCACTCTTATCTTTAACAGGAACAGCAAATGCATATTTTGAAAACACATCTATAATCGTAAGCAAATACTTATAGCCTTTATTTAATTTTGAAACACCTTTTAACACACCACTATCAATTTCTACAAGATCAGCTTGCCATAAATCATCTATATCTTTAACAATAACACTTAACCTAGGATAATTTTTTCTAGATGGTTTATGAATTTCTTCTATAATGTCTTCTCTAATACCTTCACCTTCATATAGTCAATCGGGGTTTTTAATGAATTGGGATTTATTAGTACCACATACAACACATATACCTTTCTTAACATATCTCCCATTCTTTGTTTGTTCTATTCTAATGTTATCTATTTTTGTATCTGTTGATTTCTTACACTTAACACAATACATAATACTATTTATTATATGGAAATATATTAACCTCAATCTATAATTCAAACACTATATCAACTAACAACATTATTCTAAAGATCGGCCTAATTCAAACTATAATTCAAGCATATGTTTGTTTGATGCTTTTTTCCGATATTTGATGATTAATACTATAATTAACGGGTGTCGGTATTTGATGATTAATACTATAATTAACGGGTGTCGGTATTTGATGATTAATACTATAATTAATGGTGTTGTTGATTAATACTATAATTAATGCTGTTGTTGGTATTTGTTGATTAATACTATAATTGATCATGAACTTCAATCTATAATTCAATCTATAATCAATCTATATAATAACTTCTACAATTCAAACACTGTTCATCTATATAATTTAATCAATATAACATTCTATAACTTAGTCTATAATTCGAACAATAATTCAATCTATATAAAACAATTTATAATTCATCTGTATAATTCAATTTAGAATGTTGTTATATAGATTGAATTAAAATGTTGTTATATAGATTGAATATAGCAAATGGTTTTATGAAAGCTCTCTTTCTATATATATAATAACTTGCAATGGTTGCCCTTCTTCCATAGCTGAATTCTTATTTGCTTGAAACGTAATTATATCACCCTTTTTAATGTTTACAGGTAAATTTTCAATCAAAGTATCACCTAAATATATCTCTAGAAAGTATTTATCCAAACTTAATTCCATGTGCATTATTTTCCCATTATAGAGAAATTTGTAACCATTAGAGAGATTAAATATTCTAAAGATTGGTTCCTTAACATTTTTAGCTCTCAATCGACATATTAAGGGTATAGTTTCCTTCTGCATAATCAATTTAGTAGTATCCATCCTAACCTTTTGAAAATCTTCTTTCTTTATATATGTGTCTTGTAATGTTTTTAATACATCTTCAAATTTGTTTCTATCACGTTCCAATTGACTATTAACATTACTATTTATTAAATCTAGCTGTTGTAAAGTTACTACATCATGTTGGTCAATTGCATCACCTACATTAACATGTCTTTTGTTTTTGAAATCAACCCATGTTATATTATTTGATGTAAAAACTTCACTTACATGATTGAGGTTTGTAGTCCCCCTTTTAGTATTACCAAAGATATCCATATTTATTATATAACGATACAAATTATTTAACAGCAAGTAAAACAGTTATACGAGCTCCACCAAAATCAATCAAATCACCATTCTCATCTTTAATTGAAACTTTCAAATTATTAAATTTATTGTGATGTATTGGGAAAAATATCTTTTCATTAGGTTCATATATAATTGGTTCTCTAAACTCTGCATTTGTTCTAAATGTTGCGATTAAATCTGTTTCGTTGTGTGTTGTGTCATTGTGTTTTAAAATCATACCTTCTGCTAAATCACAGTGAATATTTATAGTATCAAACGGATGAAACTTTGGTGGCTTATCTCCAACATGTTCTATATTATTAGTTAACTTTTTCTCACTAAAACCTAATACAGTATTAATGGTATCTAAGGTTATATCACAAACCTCACTAAATATTTTAACTCTATTTCTCTTCCTGTCTTCCGTAATTTCAAAAGTATCTTTGAATTCATCAGTGTAGAATGGAAGGTTTGATTTAATATATTCTTCTAATTCTTTTAAACTATATTGACCAGGTTGAACTATGGCTTGTCTTGTAACTTCAGGTTCTTCACTGCAAAACGTTAATTTGTTGTTCTTTTCTGTAATGTTTGGAGTTAAGTATGTTGTGTAAAATCCTGCAACAGCTACTTCTAAATCGTTTTCAAATGGGTAATGCAATGACATGTTTAATACAGATGAATAACCATTTAAATTAAATACCTTCATTTATTATATAATAAATAACTAATATGGATAATTGGGATATTAAAGTAAGGTTAACAGAAGAAACAGCGAAGAGAAAGAGGAATGGTGAGTTGTTACCTGATGATATAAGATGTTTAATAGTTGGACCTAGTGGGTGTGGTAAGACAACGCTAATGATTGATAATTTTTTGTTGGCACCTAAATGGTTAAAATATGCAAATGTTTATATCTATTCTAAAAGTTTAAATCAACCTAAATACCAACACTTAATACAACTTTTTCGAGATATAGAACGTAATATTAAAGACACAATAGCAATAATAAAAGGAAACAATGAAGAGATTATTCCATTAGATGAATGTGAGGACTATTCTGTGGTAGTATTTGATGATTTTATATTAGAAGAACAAAATCACGTTAGAGAATATTTTACTCGAGGTCGTCATAAGGGTTTGAACTGTTTCTATCTTGGACAAACATATTCTAAAGTACCAAAACAATTAATTAGGGACAACTTAAACTTTCTTTGTATATTTAGACAGGACAATGTAAATTTAAAACATATATATGATGAATTTGTTGCATCTGATATGTCGTTTGAAAAATTACAATTATTATGTAGCAAGTGTTGGAGTGAAGAACATGGTTTCTTAACAATAGATATGACTAGGAAGGTGAATAATGGTAAATATAGAAATAAAATTAAAGAATTTCTAAAAGTGTAAACTAAACGTATATGAATGCAGGTGAACGTATATGTTATGTAATGTTATGTTTTTATTTTTCTTTATATAATAAATGGATGTTAATAAAGCTAAGAAGTATATTAAGTTAAAAGAAGAACTTATTAAAAGATTTAAGGAAATTAAACAAAGTAATCGAAGTAAGTATGAAAAATTTAAAGAACAAGATCAGCCTGTTATTGATGCAATTAAAGATTTAGGGCAAGATATATCAAAAGTAGCAGAAGAAAATAAAAATCTAATTCAAGAGTTAGTTCCAGTTGTACATAAAAGTGCGAGAGTGGATTCAAGCTTATTAGAAACACCACCTATGTATGATAGTCCTATAAATGAAAGTGATACGCCTATAACAGAAGAAATAAAACACATGAAAAAACAAATTAAATATAAAGTAGAAGGAATAGAATCTTTAGCAACAACTCATTTTGGTAAGATTGCCTCAAGATATTATGCAACTAGAAATGATAAAAGTTTTGGAATACAACCATATGATGAAGATGGGAAAATCATACATATGATAGGAAATGCAGAAGTTAAAATTCATGGTGACGATTTAGTTATTAATAATCGACATTATACAGGAACAGAAGGTTTATGGGAATTATTGACAAAACATAATCCAACAAATTATAATGATGATGATCTAGAAAAATATAAACAAATAGTAATTGATTCTAGTGTTGCATTTCATAATAATGATCCAAGTACAAGAAAACAAAAATCTAGTAAAAATAAAAAATATAAAGAAATTATCAAACCTATTTGGGATGAATATATAAAACCAACAACACCTTCAAAAAAGACACCAAAATCTGGAGAAGGAATAAAGGTATATAACGAATTATCAAAAGAATACGTATGGATGGATGATGTGAGAAAACTAATTGATCGCTTGATTGTTATTGATGGGGAAGAAAAATCTGGAAATGATAACTTTTATAATGAGAAAGTAGGTATCATGGATATGATTAATTCTAAACTCATACAATTTATACCTAATGATCCAAAAGGTATAGGTTATTTGATAAAGATATTGAATACGCTGCCGCCAAAATTTTGGAATAGTGAAAAGTATGGAAAAGGATTAATGAATAGGATTTTAAACATGAAAGGAATTCCAGAGTTACATATACCAGGTTATGAATTTTGCGGACCTTTTACTAAGTTACAAGAAAGATTAGAAAGAGCTGATAAAGGTATTAACCCATTAGATGAGGCTTGTAAAGAACATGATATATACTATAGGGATAATAAAGACACAGAATCAAGACATATTGCAGATAAGGAATTAGAAAATAAAACTTGGGAAAGAGTTTTTGCTAAAGATGCTAATTTAATAACTGAAAAACTACCTGCTCTTGGAACTGCTTTAGTGATGAATACAAAAGTAAGATTTGGTTTAGGTTTATAAGTAACAAAAGTAAGATTTGGTTTAGATTTATATGTACTTTTTATGGAAGTTTTTCATAAAAAGCTTTTAATTATATAACAAATATGCAGTTAAAAGGTTTTACATTTACGATTCCTAATCAGGAACCTAAACAATTAAATATAGATCACATTTTAACTAACAAACAACTCAAACAAAAGGAAGCAAAACTAAGTAAAGGACAATGTATGTCTCTATCTCTTTCTATACCACAACTTAAGAAAATAAACAAAGAAATGAAGGTAAATGATAATAAAGTTCATTATGGTGGTTTTATATTTAGTATTCCAACGATTTTAGCTTTAATAGGTGCTCTAGGTTCTGTTGCTGGAGGTGCGGCTGCTATTGCTAAGACTGTATTGATGCAAAAAAGAATAAAATGGAATTAGAGGAACAAAAGCGACATAACTTAGCAATGGAAGAAAAACAAGGTGGTAAGCTTTCAAAAAACGTAAACTCCAAAACAGTAAAGAAAAAGAAGAAATTAAACCTTTAAGTAATTTAGACCTAATACAACTTGTTAAAAAACTTAAGATAAACTTTAGAGGTGTATTTATGAGTGATGAATTGCCTAAACATCCAAGGAAGAATGAGTGTGGTATTGTTAATTTTGATACGTCTAATAATATAGGAACGCATTGGATTTGTTATTGGAAAAAAGGAAATAGAAAGTATGTGTTTGATTCATTTGGAGGTAATCCGCCAAAAACACTCGTAAAATATCTTGGTCATAATATAGAGTACAATAGCAGCCGTATACAACATTTTAACGAGGTAATTTGTGGACATTTATGCATTACAGTGTTAAAAATGTTTACAGATGGGTATAGTTTTTCAGAAATTATTAGTCAGGTGAATAGGAATAAGGATATTTGGACAAGTTATATTTAAGTTTTTATGGGCTTAATTCATAAAACGATTACAAATATTTTTTATAATAAATATGGATAAGATAAAATCATATGAATTACAATCCTTTAAACCTAATCAAAAAACAATCGAGAATTTAAATAAGCCAAACAGGTCTATTGAATTTGATATTGACGTTGGTGATGGCTTCATACATCCTTATTATGCTGGTATTTATGTAACTTTTGAATTTAGAGGTAGAGACGCTGATGGAGAATATACTACTGGTCAAAATATTAGACTTATTAATAATTTCTTCCCACATTTGTTTTCTCAAATTCAAGTTAGTAAGCATGGACAGATATTAGATATTATAGATTATCCTGGTTTAACTTCAACAGCTGTAAACACATGTACGATTTCAAAACCAGAGGCAAATCACTATGATGAATGTAGATGGGAAGGAATTACGTGGGCAAGAACAGATGAAGAAATAGTGTTTTTGCTAAGACTTTTGCCAGGATTTTGTTCAGATTTTAAAGATATTATGTGGAAAGGAGGTTTGAAATATACATTTAAAGGAAGTGGTTCTGATGATAACGCATTTGCTATTTGGAAAACAAAAAAGCAGGATGGAACATATGAAGACAATCAACCTCATCCAGGTAAAATTAAGATTACAAATATGGAGTTAAGAATGCCTATTGTTAATTATGAACCTAACTATGCCACCTTGTGAGATCTAATATGTTAAAAGAAGGTAAGATTCCTATTTCATTCAACACATATCAATGTTTACAGAAATCAGTTAGTGGCAAATATTTAGAATTCGATTTAACCACACAATTTAACTCAAGTGAATTTGATATGCCTAATTTCGTGATTGCCTTTTTTCAAACTGATAGAAATGATAATCAAGAAAGAGATTCAAGCTATTTTGATCATTGTGAAGTTCAGAATATCCATTTTCGTAATTCTGGAAATGAATCTTTCCCATTAGAATCTTTAAACTTAGATTTTGCAAAACATAAGTATTTGAAAGTTTATGAAATGTATACGGTATATAAGCGAGCTACAATTGGAAATACTGAGATGTTTTATTATCCTAAAGAATTTTTAGAAAATAGGCCGATGTTCGTAATTAACACAAGCAAGCATAAATCAGTAACTGTAAGTGATAGAACTAATTTGAAACTGACTGTTAATTTTGAAAGCGATGTACCAGATAAAACAATTTGCTATGTTGTTATGATTGGTAAGAAAAATTTAGAGTATGATGTTGAGAAAGAAAAAATAATTGAGAACATATAAATTAATTATATGTTTATTAGATTTGTTTAGTTTGTAAGTGTTTTTATGACAATATCATAAAAACTTATTTAATAAAATGACTATTCCAGATAACATTCCACGTGAGAATTTAATTGTGTTAATTGAAGATACTATATTAAATCTTGAGAAGTTATTAATGAAAAACAAAAGGAAGTTCAAGAGAATAAAATGTGTTTATACTACTCTTATTACGTTATCAATTCTATTATCAGCTTCTACAGGGTTCATCAATGTATTTATTCCTGTTACAGTGTATTCAATTATTACAACTGCATTTGCTTCGGCTTCTGCTGTTATCACTGGTCTATCAACACGGTTTAATATAGCTTCAAAGAAAGAATATTATAAAAATATGGTGAATCGAATTGGGCTGTTTAAAGATGAGCTTAATGTAATTAAGCTCATGAATGGCGAATTAACAGATGAAAATGTAAGAGATATTGTTAACAGAATCAATGATATACTTAACGAGACTATTAGAAACCGATTTTTAAAAAGTTTAATATAATAAATACGATGGCGAGTCATATTGAACTTTTAAACAAGCTTGGAAGTCTTGAGCAGAAACAAGTTGTTGGATTAAGAGAATTAGAATTAAATACAGAATATAAGATTGTGAAAATGGGAAAGATTAAAACTAAGTATGGAAAGAGTATTTTAGTTGAGTGTGAAGAGTTTAAGGTATTTCTTCCACCTAGATTTACAAAACACTTAACAGATAAAATGATTGATGAGATCGTTAAAGATGGAATAAAAATCAAATACACTGGTTTAAAAGATAATTATCCAACTGTTGAGTTCTGTATGTAAATCCAAAAAATAATAAAAATGATCAAAAATATGTCGTCAGAAGTAAAAAATGGAGTGAATAGAATGAATCCTCAAAAGAAATTTATACTTACTAATAATTTCAATGTAATTGTAAAAAATGTGCAAACCGAAGTTCAAGTAGTTTTTGATATTAATGGCTGTCTATTCAGCTTGAATTATGATCAGTGGACAGAGTTTAAGAAGTCATTGTTTCCTATAGAGAACGAGGTTAGCAGAAGATTCCATTATCAATATCCGAACTTGTAACCATCAATATACTAATTTGTAACTATTATGTAATTATGTAGAATTTAGTTAACTTTTATGGTAAAATCATAAAAGTATTTTTGTAATTTTATTTTTTTTTACTAAATTTAGTGATTTTTGTAACTAGATTTAGTGATTTTTGTTACTAGATTTAGTGATTTTAACCAGATTTAATGATTTCTGAAGTCAAAACCGGTTATAACCAGATTTATGTAACCAGATTTAGTGATTTTTTGTTTTTGTAACTTGGTTTAGTGATTTTTTGTAACCAGATTTAGTGATTTTTGTAACTAAATTTAGTGATAGAATGCATTAGAAGTTTTTATGAGTAAGATAGAAGTTATTTGAGATGTGATAGAAGTTATTTGGGATAGGAAGTGCGCTAAAAATTATTAGGGAGTAGATTAAAAGTTATTAGAGATGATAGGGTGACATATTGTTAAAATGGGCTAATAATAAATTTGTCTGCAGAATCTCCATTCCCTCTCTACTAGTGAGGAACGGAACATATTTTTTCTCAATTTGACCCAACGAAGCGGGTAATTGATGTTAATATTATTATTCACGTACTTTTGAACTTGCACGACGAAATAACTGTAAAATGTTTTATTTCTGTAATCTTTCCTGCATTGTATGTTTATCCTTTATTTGTGGGCACTAATTTCTCTCTAGGGCGTCGAATAAGTCAATTTCGTTGTGTAGTTTGGTTCGTTCCGAAGATCAGGGATAAAGTAAGCAATATTTGGGTTGTAATTTCAGATGGCATGATAGTGTAAGGGAACGTAATGGCCTTATGAATAACAGCTATTGAACGTAGATTCAAATCCTGTTTACGCCAATGTTGATTTTTTTACAAAGTGATTGCGAAGAATCTGCTTATCTTAATGGAGAAGCAATAATAAGAATGTGCAAGCAAACATCTGTATCATGATAGATACGATTTACGAATGCTGGTTGGGAAAGGGCAAGGAAATTACCAGGACATTCCAAAGGCATCATTGATCTGCAGTACACACTTTTCGTGTTATCGTTCTCAGAAAGAACCACTACACCATTTGTCAAACAAAGTTAGGCTAAAGCAATCGGTAGTGTAGTGGCAACGTGCCAGACTTCCAAATAGAAAATCTTGGTTCGATTTCCCATCAGGTAGTATGATTCTTTCGCATAAAATATTGGCACCACTGGCGATAGTTCGAGTAAACAGTGTGTGCGTTCTCCATCATACACTACAATGTTGTGTGTTTCATATCTATGTTCGTCCTCCTCTCTCACATACACGCACTTCATGTTCCAAAGTTAAAACGGAGCAAGGGCCCGATATACCTGGTCTGGAGAATCTAATTAACTGTTAACTTCGGCGTCGTGTTTTTCGTGCTCTGGGGATAACATCTCCAGTCCTGGTCATCTCTGACAGAAATACTGTTTAAACGAAGGGAATAAGTAAAATACCTTTTTTACCCTCGGGGTTACCGAGTCTCAGTCGAATTTCAGGGTCACTACGGATTTGAATCCTCGACCCAGTGGTGGTCTATAACCTAACAAACATCATGTGACTGACAGGAAGATCCGTTTGAGCTCTTAGCGTGTTCATTCTATCTGTGCAAATTACGTTATATCCGGAAGAGATGAACTCAATGCTGGATGTTCGGAACAGATAATTCTTCGGAAAAGACTAAAAAATTGTAACACCTTTGGTTATTTGAAAACAAAATTTTATTTATGCTAGTTCGACTCAAAATTTGTTCCCATCCTATAATTTAATGTTTTTTTTTCACGTTGAAATTTGAAACGGTACATCTATGAGGAACAATTTTTTTCTTTCCAACATTTGTAATTTTTCGTTCCGGTACAGTTTGAACTTTTAAAATAGGGTATTTTTGATAGGAATTTAGCACTAAAATGGAACTCTTTAATTTTCTCTTTCTTTCTTTCTCTTTTCTTTTCGTTTCATTTCGTTTTTTTTTTTTTGTTCAGTTTGCATTAGTAGTCTGAAATGGAGGATATGACCAACGCTATCTACTGGGTATATTAAATGTATTTTGGAACAGTACGTCCAATGAACACTACCGAATTTGCAATCGAACCATGCGGAAACAAAGCATGTGTGTTAAACTTTTGACATTATCTTAGATATGTTTCGGGGCTCTACAGTTCTACTTGAAGTTGAGTATGCTATCCATTATGAAAGTGACATAATGAATGTTAAAAGCATCCTCTATATATTCGAATAGTTCTGAAAAAAGTATGTAAAAACAAACGTTATTTCTATATTACTGTTGGATTTGTGGAAACAGTACTTTATAATGTTAGGTTCTTTTCTTACTACATTTGAATTCCACAATTTTATTTGTTATCCCTTTCCTTTTTCTTCTCTCCTCTTTCCTCTCTCTCTCTTTCTCTGCCTCATTTCTGAATCTCTGTGTAATAGACATCAATTGGTTTCAATTTTTCATTGTGTGTGTTCAGTGGCGAATCCAGGATATGATCAAGGGAGGGGCTAAACCATAATTGCCGTTTTATCCAGTGTAAAGCAGAATTGAAACTCATTTTATCCAGTATAAACCTGAGCATCAAGGGGGGGGGCTATAGCCACTTAGCCTCCCCTTGGATCCGCCCTTGTGTGTGTTTCAGTTTCTCTACACATCAACCTATGAATCTTGTTTCGTCTTGGTTTTATTTCATTTTTATCGAAGCTAATACATGTGTAGTTTGAAATAACGATTGCGCTCATGTTGTTAGCTAATTTCAGTATAGGAGAGAAGAAAGAAGGAGAGAGAGGGGGTTTCTTTACCTGACACGATTATGAGATAAGAAAGTGTATTGGGTGGCCGAAATGCACTGCGTTAGCTATCGCAATTTTTTTGATGCGGAGTGTACAATTAATTATGGTTACCAGGTGGGAAACCTATCCATTCACGCCTATTTTGACGTATCTTTACCTGACAGTTTATCCGGGAGCCCCTACACTCCTTTGGGTAATCCCTTGTGCACTGATTTCACGATTGCGTCATATCCATCTTTGAATAAAGCAGATTTCGTTCCTTTGAGGTGACCATGCCGCCTTGCTTTTTATCTTTCGAAATAGGAGATATAGCGTTCTAAAGTGTATTTTGCCCCGTTTTTGGCATCATGTAGCTCCGAAACTGTGTGTCCTAGAGAAAAGTGCAAAATACCTTTTTTGTTGTTGTTGTTTCGGTGTCTGGAATCACCTCCCGAATCTCGTCGGTGGAGTTTCCTACCACCCTGTATATATATATATATATATATATATATATATATATATATATATATATATATATATATATAATGTGTGTGTGTGTGTGTATGTATGTATGTATGTATGTATGTATGTATGTATAGTGGTTTTCAAAGCTAAACCAAGTTTTCTTATCAGCAGTAAAACTGTTATATGGTTGTTAGCGGCCGCGTGCGGTTTGTCAACCAGTTGGATGTTGCCGGTATTACAAAAGCTTAGCCGCTCTCCCTGTCGCCAGGGTAAACAATGAAGTCTCGAAATATTTTTTCTGAGTGTTGCAAACCAATAAGCATATACACACTGTTAAAAATAATTTCTTAAATTTGAGAAACCGTTTCTTATCTGTGCACCGAGACAATATTTTCTTAGAAATGAGATTTGGCGATTCTCATTCATAAAGAAAGTAGTAGTATATTTTCTCGTTACGCTTTATACAATCTTATCTACTTTTTCTTCATTTCTCATTAATGAGAATGTCAAACTCTTGTTTCTAAGAAAAGACATTCTCGGTGCACAGATAAGAAACGGTTTCTAAAATTTAAGAAAGTATTTTTAACAGTGCATAAAACCAGAATAACCATTTAAAATAGGGATAAAATACGTACACGTCATTCAACAAGTAATTTTCTCTCCTATTAATATAATAATAATAATAATAATAATAATAATAATAATAATAATAATAATAGTTTTTACGTCCGAGCCGTTTCGGGCAACTGTGCATTTTCGGTAATGCTCGGAAAATAGAATAGATCCTGGACCGTACGGTGGACCGATATTGTATTTTTACCCGTATGAATCGGATTTGCCCGATTGAACCGTATGAATAGGGATGACCTGATAATCCCGTGTGTCATTATTGTAAATGATGTGTTGTTTCACTTTATTATCATAACACAAATTGTTCTAATTATCATGTACGAACTCATAACGAGTCTATCGGGTCAAACGGTCCAAACAGGCCAAACGAGTTTATCAGGTCTAAGGATCGAGTAAACCAAACGCAATGGGTATCGGGCGGGTACAGCTTACCCGAAAAGTTCAAGCACTAATTATAGGTTAAAGTCAATACTTAAGAGCTCTAATTGTTTGCATTCACAATTTTTTTTTAGTTAACTGACCAACGAACTTGCGGATACATAAATATAAATGCTCAAATCTAAATTATTGCATTATATTATTGCAGTGAGCATCAACGTGATTTATTATTAGGAGTTAGCGTGATGCACTAATGTTAGTCTTTTATAAATAGCATTATTATTATTATTATTATTATTATTATTATTATTATTATTATTATTATTATTATTATTATTATTATTATTATTGCCTTCATGCAACTTAGAATCAATCTCATAAAGCACTACATCAGACCTGATTGAACATTATTTTGAAAATTCTCACATAAATAGATAAAATAAACAATTGGTACTTAACACTTCAAGAGTTCAAAATATGTCCTCGTTTTCGTTTTCCTCAGTTTCTGAGAACGATTGATATATCTCGATGACAATATGATCTTTGTCTCCATCAAAAATATTTTGCAAGACACGATAACTTTGTTCAATGTCCTGGGAAAACATTATTATTATTATTATTATTATTATTATTATTATTATTATTATTATTATTATTATTATTATTATTATTATTATTATTATTATTATTATTATTATTCGACAGACCATCTGTCTATAATGACAATTTAAAACTTTTTTCTTTAAAAAAAGAAATGATTAAAAACCATTCTATTAAGTACCTAAATCCTCACATCTATTAATGTATGCAGGTTAATATCTGAGTAATAAAGCTATCATTATTAATTTCCTCTGTATAGTATCCTAATTTGTAGTTTGTCCAGTTTTTATACACGTGAAGGATCAGATTAGAAAGAAACTGATCAATTATATATTGACCTCTATAACTATATCTTAAAGTTAGAAATAATATACTTACAAGCAGAGCAGATAAACAGACAGAATCTTTATTAAGCCTATTACTAATATTACATATTATTATTAGCAATAATAATAATGATAACTAAATTCCTGGCGCAACAGCCTTTAGAAGGCCTGGACTTATGGCACTCATTTCTGTGGGGTAATGTGTTTAGAAATCTGCACGGACTCGGGCTACTATGATAACCGTAATGGGGTTAGCCATACTGAGAGCTTTATACAGTTCTACCTGAGTTGGTGCGGCAACGCCGAAATCTAGTTACAATGAAGGATTTATGGTAGGGACAAGTAAACCCTTAGATCTTGACCTTCGAGGGAAAATTTGGCTATGTTATGTCGCGATGTATATGTTCCAACGTAATTGATATGCTTGGAGTAATTTTAACGAAACTTCTTACACATATTACTTACAATCTGTAAATGGAGTACTGTCAGCATAAGCTCTTTAGCACCTATGAGGAGTGGGAGGGGGATACACACAAAAAGGATGGAAAACGATAGATAATAGTGTCGAATCCATAGTTTTCGGGATCGTTTAGATAAATCGCGTCTTCCGGTTCCGTTATACTCCGATTTAAGCTCGCATTTGCACTCAGGGGGTGACAGTGACGTAATATCAAAGACGCAGGATATTAGTGTCGAATCAGAAGTTTTCAGCCTCGCTAAGTTCATTGGTAGAAGTTCTGATGCCATTTAAGTCCAAGTTCAATCTCAATGTTGGTAAGACCCCGTTAGCCCTCCTAGGGGGTATAGGAGGCAGAGATAAGCATTATATAAACGACTAACATTAGTATCGATTCCATAATACATAAGTGTGTGTAGTGTATTTGTCGGCAAGTTGTTTGTCATGTGGAAATTACTTTACATCAGGGATTTACGTTCTTAAATATAGTATTATAGTAGTTAAATATGATACTTTGCGTCTGGTTTTTAATTTACTGCTAAGGTTGTTTTGTTTACTTGGCGCCTACTTCGTAGGACTTGCATATTTCACGACCCCATTCCCTTGTCCTTTTTTACTCTAGGTCATACGTGGTGTTAATTAATTACTTCTGCGACCTCAGATACAACTTTGAATTCTCAAATCTTCGATGATGATAATAATAATATAATATTCTCACGAGTTTATATTTATTTGCAAGAGCTCTATAGAGCATTATAGTGCAGTATAATAATAATTATTATTATTATTATCAACTTTGGTCTTTTATGAAACCACAGTTGTTACTTAATAGTTATTTTGCATTTGTACCATATTTGATTTAACGCCTCTTTGTTATAACATTTATAAGTTAAATAATCATAAGAAAAATCATAACTTATTATATATTCTTGGCTCCGAATTTAGTTACGAATTGTTTAAATGTTACCTATAATTTTTTAATACTTTCAAATACACAGCCAACTTTATTTCGATAATTTAACTACCAAATTGTTAACAAATAGCTTCAAAAAGCTGTCGAGTTGCGGGTAATGTCGAAAGGGAACAGAACAATATTTAGTGTTTATTTTTTGCACTGTTAGTAACAATATACGAAAAGCCCACATTATTATTTTGAAGTTGATTAGTGATCGATTGATAACGGGTCGTCCTTTCTTATTTCAACAGTGTCGCTATAGTGCTTCTGAATACAAACAGTGTATATCTGCAATCAGTGGCGTATTTTTACGATTTTGTTTCGGGAGGGGCTTTGCCTGGAAATGTGAAAATTCTGCAATATATTTCATTTACTTTACTATACTAAGTAAGATTTCGGAGGGGGCTTAAGCCCGGAAGCCACCCCCCTAAATACGCCACTGTCTGCAATATTGGAACCATTCACAAGCTATTGTTCGTTTCATTAATTTTCCAGGCTGGTGTTTTGATCAAAAAAGTTTATTCTGTGATGCGAATGTTGTGTTCGTATTTTCTCGTTTTCGTCAGTGTGTGTGTGAAGTTGCTGAACTGGATTGCAGCTTCCAGTTCAAAAAGGATAGTATAATGAATTTTCATAGGTATGGTTTTACGTTCATTGAGAAAAATGTTATTCAACTACTACAGTGTATTGTGTGTCTTACTGTCCTTAGCAATAATACTCTTCGCCCCTTCCCATTGGAACGACATGTGTAGCAGTACATCCAGCCCTCAAAAACAAATCGAAAGATTTTTTTTATTATGAAAATAAACTCGTTGAAACATATGAAATTGGATTCTTCTGGAACCTCTCGCGAACAAAATGAGAAGATGGTGAATGCATCATATGAACCTTTTCTTCTCAGAGCCATAATCCCATACTATTGGTACTTAAGGTAACCAAAATTGTACTTGGGGAAGAAAGTCAGTAAAATATTACAAAATATCGTTTTCAGGCAATACTATGACACGTAGAATTAATGAAATAGCCTTGGATCCAAAAGAGCAGGTAGTTGAAAAGGAAAAAAAAAAAACTCCATTGCTTGCCCTACTTTGTGATTATTCTATGAACGTTTCTCAGTGTTCGTCGATCCAATGCTAAAACCGTGAATGTGCTGAATTTGTCTTTTGAGTTATAAGCATTTTAACATTCAACTTACTCCGAAAAATCAGTACATAGACTTAGGTACTACTATGAGCAAAATAAATGACGCGTCTCTTTATTTTGAAGTTTTTTTTGACAATATCTCCGTTTTCTTTATATGTTCGAAATTTCGGAAGGTTTCCCCAGCAGGACAGGTTAATAACAAACCCGTTTTTAATATTAGCTTAAAATAAAGAAATTAGAAGCAAAAAAACATTAAATCGACAGAAATCTCGAGAATTACCAACTCTGCTAAAGTGGGAAATTTTCAAGAACGCAAGGGAATTCTGCAGTTCAACACGAAGCAGCGACATCTATGTCATTGAGAGAAACATAGATTAGATCTACAAACGAAAATTTTAACGAAGTATTTCTAATATGTCTTATATGCATTATCAGCGAATTCCAAATATGTGAATCTATGCTAAGTATTAACGTAAAGATAGAGCAAATAGTGGAAATTATCTATGGAAAAGGACGAATTGTTAGCACAATCGTAATGAAAAATTGTCTTTACCAGAACAGGCTCAGCTTACGTAAGAAAACAAATAGCTCAGTTAGATAAAGGAACGAGTCTTTATGACAAAGGTAGTGGGTTCGAATCCCATGGGAGTGCTGTTGTAATTTTTATCACTATGTTATTTTATTTATTTTTTATTTGGGTAAGTATCAAATTGTAACATATGTGTAAAACTCATGACGATACCAAAAAAAGAGAAAATATGGTTGTCGCATTTGCATTAGTGTGTCTAAATTTTGTTTGCAAACAGTTTCGTAATTATTTCCCCTGTGCTCACTGCTCACTACATGCTCACTAGATAGTCTTCTATCTACGTGTTTGGATATTTTGATAACAGATTTCCCTATTAAATGTTTAATTTTCCCTATAAATATTTGTCTTAAATTGAAATTGTTTTGAATTTACTACATAAGGAAAGTTGCCCGAAGGAGGAAAACTCAAGTAATTGATATTCTACGTAAAAGCAACCTATTGTAGAATGATGATGCTTCTTACCTTCAGCACATAATCTTAACGTTAGAGAGTCAGACAGAGCAAAATCATGTTTTTTCCTCCCCTATGACCACTCATCTTAAAGCTCTACATGTAAAGATTCGTGTCACATAATTTCGGCTCTCCAAAAACATTCCTATGTATTATTATTATTATTATTATTATTATTATTATTCCTGAATATGCCACCCTTACATAATGTAGTAACTTTAGATATCTTAGTTTAAAGTGCTTTCTTTAGTAATAATTCGAGCAACCACGTCACAAACTTTAAAATGTATGAGGGGGCACGACGTTTTATTTTCCCCCCTCTTTTCAGCACCCTCCAACAGAAAGTATATAATTTCTGAGAAGCAGGGCAGACAAAATGAATAAGAAATATATTTACAGCATCCTTTCCTCCTTCGTGAATGGAATATCACGTAGCATTTTTTATTCTACCGAAGACGACCCTAGGCCGTTATGGTTAGGTAACAAAAGAAATACCTAATATATTTATAGCGCCCCTTGACTGTAATATTACCTCTTCTTTATTTGTTCGAGGCTGCCCTACACAACCAAGGGTGACAAAAAGAATAGGAAACGTGTCTAAAGATTACAAAGCACTTTATATTTTGTCAGAAACAAGGCAGTATATACACAGCATTGCTTTCGTTAACAAGTGTTTCACCCTTGAGTCGCTTATAAAATTAGGTAGAATAAACCTTTGCCGATCATTGTTCTAGAGGGATTTGTCCAGGATGGTTCGGTGTCGGGCTAATAACGATGAGTATGTTTATTTACATCACCGTTAAAGAAATAGCAAACTTTCTGAAAGGAACTTACTTAGGAAACAACAGATCTCCCTTCTACTTAGCCAGAGCACACTCTCAAAAATTGCATCTGGCGATCTGAGTGAAAGTTCTATGGGACTATTAGAAAAATATATATTCCCGTTTCCACGCTGATGGTACAATTTCTTAAGCAGTTATTGAATTACGTTCGAAGCATAGGCGTAAATAGCGCCCCAGCAATCCTGTGGCGTGGGGACCGCACAAGCCGCAAGGCCAAAAATATACAGCAAGTACGCAGGGGAGGACCAGGCCAAATTTTCACACGTGCAAAGTGACTTTTTCGCACCCTCCCTCTAGTACTAGCCTATATTTTACATTTTATCATAGTGTTTTTAATATTTTAAACCCATTTTTCAAAAAGAAATTCATTACCTAGGAAAATTTCACAAAGAATATGACCCGCTATAAACAATACGAATTCCACCCAACCGCTTGGTCTAGTGGCTAGCACGCCTGCCTTCTGTGGTGCCGGGTCCAATTCCCGGTGGATTACTGTTGAACGATAAAAGTGGTTCGGATTCCACTATAATTAGTATCCACATCTCCCCTGGCCATTAAGGCATAACCGTGGAACGCTAAACTCAAGCAAACAAACAAACAATACATACTTCCCCGCCACTCTATTCTACATGCCCTCTCTCCATTTTTCAATACAGCCCCCTTAATACTATGAAACTCTCTTCTTCCATGGTGAAATGGAAAAAGATCATGTAATTGCCACTACTTTACAAGAATATAACCAAAAACATCAGTAGAAAACACATTATAAAATTTACTTTTTGAGGCTCGTTTTGGAGCCCCTTTTTCTCTGGCGCCCCGGGCAGTCGCTCGGCTCTTGGTCCACCTCTGAAAGTACGGACGCATAACTAAGGACTGCGGAGGAGATGCTAAGCTTCATGTTATGCTACTGGTTTCACGTGTTTGAAATGTTCAGTAAGTGATCGGTTATTGAAATAATTTCGACTTTTACTGATGTTTAAAGTTACCTAACCAAATACATTTGATATCTCGATGCCACCATTTGATTTTTCCTCACATAAAAACATAAATCAATAGTAATAAAAACCCTTACTCACACTGGGCTCGAACTAAAAACCTAATTCGTACAGACTAGTTGCTCTGACCAACTGAGTTTCGATTTCTTACGCGAAAGAAGTCTGTTATATTACGAGGCATGCTTTTCATTATCAAAACTCTTCGAAGTAATACGAACATGGCTTAACAACAGAGACGTAACTGAATTACCACTCGATTGACCTTGAGGGCAAATCACCAAAAGGTAGCTATAAACGTAAGTTCAGCATGCATTTCTGTGGAGTTCTGTTCAGTATTCCTATCTGCCAATCTTTCTTGTTCGTAGGAGTAATATTTTACAAACCTAACCTTTCGATAGAGCACAATGGCAGAGAAAGGGAAGGAATTCTTGCCCTTGTGAACGTGGGATACCACCATGTGCAATAAAACTGTCGCGTCTACTTCAAGTGATATTTCATCGAAAACAACTCGTTTTCCTTTATATATCCGAAGTTTTTAAGGGTTTCAAAATGAGGAAACGTTACTGACAAACAAGGACGCATTTAGGGGTGGGTCCAGGGGGTCCAGACCCCGTCTGAAATCCCAGCTTTTCTGTAAATTTAGCCTAATTTTGGGGGTTATATTTTAAAATTTTATTATAATTTATCCTAATATTAAAGTCGGACCCCTCCCGAAATAAATTTCTGCATACGTGTCTGCTGACAATTTTCAATATATTCGTTAAATAGTCAAGTACAATAACTAAATTAGGAGCAAAAAGCTTCAACATGGGCTAACTTTTGTCCACTGCCAATATTGTTAGAAGGGATATTAATAGCAAAAACTCCTGGTCAATGCTGAACCTTGGAACGTCACCCCGAACAACAAGCCTATTATTGAGAACTACATATGAAACATGTTATCAAAACTTATCCAGCTTTTATCTGGCATGAAATTATTATATACGCCAAAATTCACTCTCCTAAAATGTGTATCTAAGCATTGCTCTACGTATCTATGAAGCAATGAAAATTTTTTATCGAAATATGTGAGCAGGAAACTAACAGCCAGCCATTTTATTTAAATCGTAATAAATCCTGTAACCGTGCATTAACGTGAAGACAAAGCTTGGTCCATTGGTAAAGTGTTGGAAGAATGAAAACTCAATGTTCGTAGATTCGAATCTATCCACTCATCACATTTTATTCTTATGTGTAACGATGAAATAAGAAAAAAATGTATAACCGTTAAGACAAAACTTCAATCAAGTCTGAAGAGAACAATACTAAAATAGTAACGTCAACCAAGAATTATTTCATGTAGCGTTTGGACGAAATTACAGCTGTCAACAATTGCAGAAGTAAAAACAGGCTGATAGGTGTAATGCAGTCTAGACTTCTGAATGCATTTACTTCCTGAAAACTTCCGTCTCGTCATTAGTATGCCGTAAGTCATGGTAAAACCTTTCAATTGGAAGCGAAATGATACAAACTAAAACAGTTTTAAATCAATAAATGTCTACGTGTAAAAGTAAGTTTTCTTATCTGTAGTTCTGAGTTCCTTTTACTTTGAAGTGACAAATGAGAGAAGAAAGTATGGTGTTCGAAAAAAATCAAATTTGAGATTTCAACGAATTTACACGTATTAACTTATAGCTCCTAACACCGAAAAAGTTATTTTTCGATACATGTCCATCTGTTCGTCCATCCGTTCGCTACACTTTTCTGTGCACTCGCCTACAGGCCATACCGTGCAACTTATCTGCACCAAATTTTAGTTTAAGATTTTCATAGTATTTCCTATAGTTTCTTTATTTCCCTCCTACTCCCAAAACAAGGGTAGTTTCCTGTACGATGAAAATAGAGAAAAAGATATTTTCTCATAACTCGCTCTAACGGTCTTGTTTTTTTTATAAATCAATATTTAATTAGCAACTCTATTTTGTGGTATAAGGCATTTATCAGAGAAAAATCTTCAATGGGTAGTTTATACTAAGGGGTGAGTTTTTTCTCAGTGATCTTCTCAAAATGGACTCAAGTTTTTTCGTTCATATTTTATAAATAAATATTTCATTAATAACTTAACAATATGGCATAACTTGTTTGTGCTAAAAAATGCGAGGGGTAGTTTATTTTTGGTGGAGTGTGTTGTCTGGGCGATTTTTTTAAAAACGACTCAAAAGAGTTTATTCATATTGCAAAAATAAATATTTCGTTAATAACCGAAAAATATGGCAAAACTCGTTTTTCTTGAAAAAAATATGCGAGGTGTAGTTTACTCTTGGGGGTGTTTTCCCTCCACGGTTTTCTCAAAAATGAGTCAAGTAATTTTGTTCGTACTCAGAAATAAATATTTCATTAAAAACCTAATAATATGGAATAACTCACTTACCCTGAAAGAATCCTCAAGAAATAGTTTATTCCGGGAGTTATTTTTCCCTCACGATTTTCTCAAAAATTACTCGGGCAATTTTATTGATAATTCATAAATAAGTATTTCATTAATAACCCTATATTTTAGTATAAGTTATTTCTATGAAAAACAATACAACGGATAGTTTATTTTGGGGGTCAAGGTTTTTTCCCGACTATTTTCTCGAACGACAGGCGATTTTGTTCAAATTTCGCAAATAAATATTTCATTAATAACCAAAAGTATATCTTAAATCATTGTTCGAAACAATTCACAAGAGGTAGGGTATTCCTGACGTGTTCTTTTTGAACGGCTTTCTCAAAAACGACTCATTTGATTTTTTTTATATTTCATAAACAATGATTGCATTAATTGGTATATTATATGTCTAATAAAACTGTGCTCAAAGTGTGAGTTAGTTTTGTAGTGTGGATTTTCTTCAATCGAAGTTTTTTATTCGATAATCTGACATTCGATGTATTTGAATAATACGATAATTTTATTCGTATTATCAAAATACACACTTCAGTAACAACTGCGGCCTAACAGTTAAGAAATTGAATTTAAAAAGTTTAGTGTGGTGGCCCTGTAGCTGAATATTTTTTTTTTTGGCAAACTCCCTAGCTTTTTGTGGTAAACTCAGGCTTTTCTTTTTCGAGCGACAAAGGAGAGAAGAAAATATAGTGATTGTGAAAATAATGTATCAAATTCAGATTTCAACGGATTTACATGTTTCATGGCGTCTACATACCGAAAATGCGACTTTTTGACACCCGTCCTTCCTGTCCGTCTATGTCCGGTCAGGCTTTTCTATGCACTCGCCTAGAGGCCATACCGTTCAACGTATCTACACCAAATTTTAAACTTAGGGTTTACATAGTATTCCTACAGGAGATTTTCCAATTTTTTTCCTACCACCTAAAATAAGTGTGGTTTACCAACAGCCGAAAATCGAAAAAAGCTATTTTCTCAAAAATGATTTTAACAATTTTGTTTATTTTTCATTAATCAATATTTAATTAACAACCCTATATTGCAGTATCAGATATTTCTCTTAGAAAAATCTACGAGGGGTAATTTATTCTTGGAAGTGACTTTTTCTCGACGATTTTCTCAGAAAAGACTGGTAAATTTTGTACACACTTCATAAATAAATATTTAACCTTACAACATGGTATAAGTCAATTGACCTGAAAAATATATGAGTAGTAGTTTATTCTTGGAGTTGAATTTATTCCCAGTGAGTTTCTCAAACACGACCAGTTGGCAACCCTGTTTCTCGAGAACGAAGCTAAATTCGAAAACTACAAGAGGACCATTTGTCTCCTTTTGATGTCACGAATCATCTCCCGAAGTTTGTGGACATCTTTCAGGTTCACCCTTAATGAAGCTTCTTTTCGAAAAGTTAACTATTAACTTTAGGCATTGTTTATCTTTTTTAAATCACAAATGCCGTTATTAATTTTAAGGCAGAGAGCTATTCTGAGAGAATAGATCTTGAAAAATAATTTTAAAACTTAGACTTTTGTTTTCGAGACATTCCAGACAAGACGAGACATTTTACAAGCTATCTCGTGTCCAAAACATTTGTCTCGTCTTATCTTGGATGTCACAAAGCGCGTCTCGTCTTTCTCGAGACATGTTTTATCTCGTGAGCATTCGTTAACACTTGGAAAATATTATCTTTCTACTCAAAGCATTGTTTTTATAATGATTGCATATTTATGATAATTGCTGTCAATATAAGTTACAGTCCTTTCAGTTGAATTAATTTTTATTATTATTATTGTTAATTAAAATTAAATGCAATATCTAGTTTGACGTTGCACGTTTATGCTCCTACGCTAAGGAAGAATGATGATGAATGAAATGGTGAAATGAAGAAAGTGGGAGGAAAATGGAAAATTCCAAGAAAACCCATACCCATGCACACGGTATTTGTCCACCTCAAATTTCACTTGGCGCGAAGTGGAATCGAGCCACTGACCCCATGCACCAAAGGTGAATGTTTTATTATTATTATTTTTAATAATAATAATAGTAATAATTGAAGCGAGCTTAACGAGTTTAGTTGATTTCGAGTTTAACGTCCTGTTCAGCAGCGAGGCTATATGAGACGTGAACCTACTGATTAACGTGGAATCCGAACCACATGAGTTCCCGCCGGGAATCGAACCCGGATCTCCCACGCCAAAGTCGCGTACGCTAACCGCTTAGCCACGGAGGAGCTCCGAGCTTAACGAGTTTCAACCGTCCGACTCAACCAACGTTTGGGTGCCTGTTCGTTCGTCTGCTCCATGACAACTTCTCATAAAAGACATTTCATTTTAATGAAACTAGTAAGTGCTATCTTTTAGCTTTTCGAAGTAACTATTGCTTCGAATTTGAATCTGTAAAATATAAGAGATTAAAGTAACCAAATGGTGCAAGTTTCCACTCATGTATACAACACAATTTTGCAATATCAACTACGTGAATCTTGTCCCATAAAAAAGCCGAAACCCCTACACCGAAGAGCCCTCCGAGATTTGATCATTGTCCACACGGACTGAAATTGTCGTTTGAAGCCAAGACTTTAGTATGAAGCCAATAATTTCTTTAAAATAGACGAAAAATTCGAAAGTTATAAGCATTTTCATATTTTTGCATTTTCCCATAAGGGAGCCGTAGCCCCCTATACTGAAGAGCCCTTCCCCCGAGATTTGATCAGTGTCCACTCGGTCTGAAATTGTCATTTGGAACCAACACTTTAATAAAGCTAACTCTATGGCCTATGGAACCCGGAGGTTCAATGCCGCCTTCACAAAAGCTCTCCACTGACTTCTATCCTTAGCTAACTGCATCCAGTTTCTATTTTGTATTCCAATCTCTGCGAGATACCAATACTTTAATACGAAGCAAAATATTTCTTTAAGATAGACGAAAAATTCGAAAGTTATAAACATGTTAATATTTTTGCCTTTTCTCATAAGGGGGCCGTATCACATACGGATTTAGCCGCTTTATTACGTGTCAGATGGTTGTCAAAACATGTACCCTCAGCAAACTCTCTATTGCATGCATTACATTTAATTCTGTTTGCAGTATAGTCCCGTTCGTGAGTATGTTCGCAAAAAGTACAACGAGTTTCACACTTGTGTGCCCGATATCTTTCATCATAACCTTCCAAACAATAATAACAATACTTCCGTTTGCTAAGAAAACTTGTAATATTACGAATGGGTTCGAAATGACCAATAGTGTTACCTCTTTGATATAGGATAAAAGTCTTATTTTCTGCATGTTCTCCCGGGTAACGTACTATATATTCCCGATTATTCTTTTCAATCTCCTCATAAACTACGATTTGATACTCCCCTTTCAAATATGCTTGAAAGAGGTCCAAATCAGAGAAGTCACAACCTTGCTTACTTTGAACGTTAACTCCTGCCATCTCGCAGAGAACTTCTGCTTTAAAAAGCCACTTATTATAATCTTTTGTTTTTAAATTATATAAAACGTTACTACTTGAGGTATGCTTTGTTATTCCATATATTATGGCTATGGGGAGGCAGTACATATTCTTATTTTCAATGCGAATTAATCGCTTTTCCAAGTAATTTTGGTATTTGCAATATTTTTGGACAGCACTCATTGCATTAGGTCTTCCTTGTCCGTGCAAATTCTCAGCTATATGGAATCGAAACAATACTTCTTCCCCTAAAAGGAACACTTCATTCGAATTTAGTACTCGTTCGATTGAAGTGAGGACTGTTCTAGCAGTGAAATTGTCCTTTCTTCTCAACGGCACATACACTGGTTTGTTATTAGTACTATTACTACTTTCAACGTATAAACCAATGTAGTCCATGGGGCGTGCATTGGAGATCACATGTTCCAACGCAAAATCGATTAAACTTTCGATATAGGCCTCTGGGTTATTAATATTCCTTTCATCACCCACAGGTCTGACGACAATTTCATGGCCCGTAAGATGAAACCTTTGTCTGCTTTGTCTTACAACTTCGAAATTACTATTTCTTTGATTATCCCCGCCATTACTATTATCACTACTACTACCACTTGTACTACCACTATTATGACTACCAGTAGTACTACTTGTACTATTCTTATTTATGTTGCCATGTCCAACCATTGGTGGGACACTAACACATGACGGTCCAGGCTGAGGAGAAAAAATCATTTGGTTCCCATAGTCATGATTATCCTGTACACAATATTCAGGTGGATTATATACAGGATTTTCTCCCTGGACCTGTTGCGTGGGTATAACCACAGCATTGTCCTCATTTTCAACCAATCTCCTCATTTCTTCTTCAATTGGTATTTCAACGGAATTTAAATTAACAATTTCATCTGCTTTATCATTTAGAAAAGCTAAATCTTCATTCGTTAACAAATATAAATTATTAGGACTCAAGTTATGAGTTTTTTGAGGGGTCATGACTATGGTATTATTATTTTCAGATGGGATTAAGCATTGTTCCAAAACAAATCGCGAGCCAAAATAAAAAAACTCAGATAACTCTGTATCATTTATCCTATCTACCTGACCTTCCCCACAAGCTAATAAATACATAACTTTATCTAGAGCCAATTCATACGATTCTTTAGTACGAAAAAAACCGTACACAAACAAATCAAGTACGTCAGCACTGCTTACACAGTGCTGGAGAAGTAGTGTATCATTACCTTCAAAGACACGAAGGGACCGCAATATGGCTTCGCATCTCACCGATCCCCTATGGCCAAGTCTGTTTAATTCCATAATAGCTTTCCACGTACTAAAAACCCTAGGGTACTCGTTGAGACCGCGCAAGACCTCTTGCAGGTAGATTTCATCAATAAGGTTTAATTCTTCAGCCGGGCAGAAGAAATCCATCTAAAAAAATAAAACAAAGAAAAACTATTTTGAGTAATCAACTCCACTTTAATAAAAAAGATCAAATAAATACTTCTTTTAAGCAACGCTCACATGATAATATATAAAAGAAAAAAATTAATCATCTTTAGTAAATTATTGATATGTAAATAGAAATCAATCAAGTTACTTTATGAAAAATCAGTAAATATATTCACTTATATTGAATTGTAAACTATTCTATTAAAAATATCCACACACACACAAACACACACACAGAGAGAGAGAGAGAGAGAGAGAGAGAAAGTCTCTCTTTGTTCATTAATATTGGTTAAATACAAGTCAAGTACAATTAAAAAAAATCATAATAACCATAAGAAATACATACCTTTCAAGGCTTAGTTCTCCGCTCACAATCCACAAAAAAAAGAAGAAAAAATCTCGACTGCGTTGGTCGGTACTTTTAATGTAATTGCTAGCACCACAACGTATAGCAAGCTTCAATGTCTGTAATAAAACAGGCCTCAATAAATATAAAGATAATCCAGTATACTTTATTTAATACTATTAAAATAGGTTTAATAATCAGGAAAGCTTTCTCTGTGATCTTTAACGCACGCCGACGTAAGAAAAAGTGATAAGCGTACACATCAAATACATGTTATATCATGTTCTATCAAGTGTTCTCCCCCTCCCGACCACTAACAGTGACACCTAGCGGCTGAATTTTAAATTAACCTTAGTATAGTTTACCCCCGTGTGTCGTGTTGACGTATTTTGTTATTAGTCCCGAATATATATCTATATTTTAAAGGTAAAGTATAATATATATTTCTTTTTTATCCGTAAAATATTACTGATACCATTAAATAAGTACCAAAAACCCTTCTCGCAATTGTGTTCTGTTAATAAAACATAGTTTGTGAGGGCGTAGCTGCTTCTTCTATCAGTAAACAGCCAAACGTTCATTATATTACAAATCCCTAAGGGGGACCCACCAACACATAAGCCCCTTCATTTGAACATAATTATCATCATGTTATTACCTATTCAGAAAAACCCGCAATTGTAGGTACTCTAACTAATGGGAAACACGCCCTCACTTGGTAAAAACATGGTAGAAATAGCCGCACATAATTTCCTTTTGCTATAATACTGTTAAAATCTATGGATGTCTATCTGGGAGGCAAAAGCCGCACAATTGTAAAAACATGTTAGGAATACCCATACATCATTTCAATTCGCTTCATTGTAATACAATACTGTTTAAATCTAAGTGAGCCCGTAACTAAAGGGGGGAAGGGCCCCCGTTACTTGTAGAAATATACTACGAATAGTCGTACATAATTCTCTTTTTTGCTATAATATAATACTGTTAAAATCTAAGTGAGCCCGTAACTAAGGGTGGAAGGGCCCCCGTTACTTGTAGAAATATACTACGAATAGTCGTACATAATTCTCTCTTTTTTGCTATAATATAATACTGTTAAAATCTAGGCAATCTATCTTACAGGCAAAAGCCCCTCATTGAGGAACATGGTACAAATAGGAGTACATAATTTCCTTTTGCTATAATACTGTTAAAATCTATGGATGTCTATCTGGCAGGCAAAAGCCCCTCATTGAGGGACATGCTACAAATAGGAGTACATCATTTCATTTTGCTTCCTTGTAATACAATACTGTTTAAATCTATGGATGTCTATCTGGCAGGCAAAACCCCTCATTGAGGGACATGCTACAAATAGGAGTACATCATTTCATTTTGCTTCCTTGTAATACAATACTGTTTAAATCTATGGATGTCTATCTGGGAGGCAAAAGACACTTAGTTGGAGGGCCATGCTTCAAATAGGAGTACATCATTTCCTTTTGCTTCGAGAATACACAACAAGTTTTCAAATCAAAAAACAGTGTTCAATAACCAATGTGTTTCGGGGGGGGGTCTGTAAAATTTTCATCCTTTCTCTTTCTTTCTTAACATTAAAGCTATTGTATGCGCTATGTGGCTACCAACCCCGCAATAACTAACATTCAGTAATATTTACTATTAAAACGAATATTTAAATTATAATGTGGGGCAAAGCGCTCCTTCCCCCTCCCCAAACTGAAGCTTTTTTTCTTTCTTTCTGCAAATACTAGTCTTAGTTCAAACATTTGCGTTCCTAAAAGATTATCAGCTATGTTACCAAAGCGTACTTCTATGACATCTATTGGCAAAATGATCTTACTTAAGCAGTTCAAGCCACATCTGTACAGCGTACATATATATTAGGTATAACTGATTTTAAATCATCATGAGTAGAGAGGGAATGGGGATTCTGCAGACAAATTTATTATTAGCCCATTTTAACAATATGTCACCCTATCATCTCTAATAACTTCTAATCTACTCCCTAATAATTTTTAGCGCACTTCCTATCCCAAATAACTTCTATCACATCTCAAGTAACTTCTATCTCACTCATAATAACTTCTAATGCATTCTATCACTAAATTTAGTTACAAAAAATCACTAAATCTGGTTACAAAAAATCACTAAACCAAGTTACAAAAACAAAAAATCACTAAATCTGGTTACAAAAATCTGGTTATAACCGGTTTTGACTTCAAAAAATCACTAAATCTGGTTACAAAAAATCTGGTTATAACCGGTTTTGACTTCAAAAATCATAAAAACTTCTATCTAAAATATTACAATGGAATCCTACACAAAATATATTTATTGCATCTTAATCTCCCGTTTATAAGCTTTCATTTGACACTTGAATCATGAAAATCCGTTAATAATTAGCTTTAAAAACTCAATGAGAAGAAATACATACAACTCCGGAACAGGTGATCTGTCACTGATTCATTTTGAACGATTCCAGTACCAGCACAGAACCGTCCAATCCGATTCTCTTTCCTTCTCCTCATGCCAACATACATATATACATACACATAGAGTCTTATAGCAGCTGCAACATGTTTTCTTTCTTTTTAGCAGCCAAATATAACTCACACTTTCTTCCTGCTCACTTTGAGGAAGATTTAACTCAGACTTAACCCCGACAGTTCTTGTGCCGGAGTGTCTGTCTTGTGAATCTTGATTCAAGGTTATTTCTTATGAAAATTTCTGATCGGACAACTTCAACTATGCAAATTAAAAAACTTTCCGTGTTACTTAGCTAGCATGAACGAGAAACTGTTTAAATAAACCCGCCAACAAAACTAATGTTTTACCATGCAGTATCTCCAACTCAATATTTTTTTCAGGACGTTCCAGGATTTCAATTTTTCAAGATATCGCTTTAAAATATATAGGGATGAATTCACCCCATTACTAATAAATATGATAATTGTTAAAAATGAGTTGGCAACACTGATAGTCACACCCCCAAATAACGTTAAAATTCCATAGCTCGGCTCCTAATTGACCGATTTCAAAAATTCAAACGGTAAATGAATACTAATAACATAACCAATTTTTTAAAATGCATAGATGGTTGCATAACCCACAGGATATGTTTCCCTTTTTCAATATCCCTACAAAATTTCAACAAATCGAAAAAATAAAAATACTACCATAATTTAAATAAAATTTTAAGACTTTTTTTAAGTATAACATTTTCCCGAAAACTCAAAAATAAACCCGTAAAAAATCCCGAAATTTTGAACTTGTTATAATTTCGTCAAATATTAACCGATTTTCAAAATTCAAACGGTAAATGGTTTCTATTCTCTTATAATTTTTTTCTAACACGTTACTGGTTGTCTATGTCTAAGGATAAAATTATAAAAAATCAAAAATCTTCACTATGTAAGAATGTATTAAGGAAATGTAAACAGGACATAAATACTAGACTACAAAACAATTATTTTCATGTATTACTGGTTGCCTATGTCTAAGGATAAAATTACAAAAACAACTTTTATGACTTAAAAATATAAATTTTACCTAAAACTAAACTATACATAATTACTCACTAACACCTATCAACTACACCACACATAAAAGTTAACTAAATTTTACCTAAAACTAAACTACACCACACATAAAAGTTAACTAAATTTTACCTAAAACTAAACTATACATAAAAGTTAATTAAATATGACTTAAAACTAAACTACACATAAATACATTTTAACTATATCTTATAATGCCCCCAAGCTAATGTACTTACACCACCCTCTAGTATATATCTTTTACCATCATTTGAATCTAATGCTAACTTATTTACAGCTATGGTATACACATCATGCTTACAACTTCGAATTAGATTTATATTTTTATGTTTTCACATCATTGAATAGGGTTTGCTTATAATCATCAAATTGTAACTCTTTTGCTACTACACATTTTGTTATTCCTTTTGCTTTTTTCTCCTCTTTATTTTCAACTTTAAAGGCATACATCTTTGATCTTAACCCTATAAACTCCGTCATTATTATACCTTTGTTTTCATCCTTCATCTTTCCTAATACTTTTTTGTTTACTAGTGGTATTCCATATTGATTATCCTTTCCATAATCACTTGTGTCAAATAGATCAACCATTTCCTTTAAGTCTTTGTAGAAGTCATCTGTATTAATTTCATATATAAAACTATCAGTATCCGTGTAACATAAGTCTATATCGATATCGTATTTAGGTTTCATAATGTTGTAATGGAAGTCATACATTAATAGTTTTGACAAATCTAGCACACTCATACCAACATATATAGGTTTGTTGAAGGTCAATTTTTCTTTTTTCATATGTATCGCACACAAATCTTCAGTAAATATTGTTCTGTAATCAAAGTTCGGTTTCGCTATTAACTTTTCCACCCTCATTGGATCACATTCTAAGGTAATAGATGGCCTCTTTCTAATGTTTTCCATTCTTTTACCAAATACACTATTGTTCATTAACTTGTAAAAATCTTTCTCGAAATCATTCTTAGCTTTTGTTCTCATATTTGTATTTAGATCAATATATTCCTTTAACCAGTTTGATTGCTTGAACTCCAATATTCTATGAATTTTCTTTAATATCATCCCAAGTGACATATATAGTTTTAAGTTTCTGTAGTGAATAACATATCTTTCTTTATTGTAAAGCGTTGTTAATAATTTTGAATGTTTCGATCCTGGTGGACACATATTTTCTGGAGCTAATGGTAGATCTGAATGTTTATCATGTAAGTGTTCTGGATATTCTAAATCAACTTCTAATATGTAGCCAGTTTCTGAATCATCTGGAATATTCATTATGTTCATGTAAGGTTGAACCCATTTATTTATTTATTTATTTATTGAACAATTTCCCAGATACAGCATAACTTTGCCATTTTACACAGGGACATGCTAACAAAAGAAAAAAACAAGACAACAATAACAACCACATAGAAAAAAAGAGTGTAAAAGTAAAACTATTCCGTCAAAGCTCGTTTAATTGCTCTTCCAAACACTGGGTAGCTCGAAAAAATGTCCACATCAGTTTTTACTTGATTATAACTGTTTGGTATTCTATAAAAAAGAGACCTCTGTATAACAGCCAACCTAGGACGGGCAAGATGGAATAGGTGGGTATTCCGAGTGATGCGGGAAGGGACACGTAAGGATAGTTCCTGAAGTAATATTTCCGATCTTAAGGTTCCATTAACTATTTTATGTAGATATTTCAGGTCAGAGATAATTCTGCGTACTTCAGGAGTCTGAATATTAAGATGTCGCAAGAGCTCCTTCTTAGATAATATTCGAAGTGCAGGAACACGAAATCGGACTATAGCAATGAAGAAATTGAGAACAGAATCAAGTCTGGAGAGATGTGTAGGTGCTGCCATGGCCCATATGGGAGAGCAGTATTCGATCTTGGGCGCTATTAAAGTCTTATAAAAAGTTGCTAATGAAGAAACAGTGCGTAGTTCGGTGAATCGATAAAGAAGTCCCAACATGCGCATTGAATTCTTTAGTATTGAGGAGATGTGGTCAGAGAAGGTGAGTTTTGAATCAAAGATGACACCAAGATCGTTATGACTAGCAGAATGTGTGATAGGGGAATCGTTGATATGTTATGTGGAGGGAACAGGAGACTTTTTCAAAGTAATAGTAATACTGTCACATTTCTTACTGTTGAGTTTCAAGTGCCACATTTCACACCAGCCTGTAAGGTAATTTATGTCTTCCTGTAGAGCAATTGTGTCATGGAGACACGATATTTCTCTGTATAACTTACAATCGTCAGCAAAAAGCAGAAGGCCACTAGGTTGAGCTGATAAGTGCGTGTAGAGATCATCCATATACAGGACAAACAGTAGAGGCCCAAGTACACTCCCCTGAGGCACCCCTGAGATCACGGGTTGGGGGTTAGAAGTCGCCCCTGAAAGAACAACTCTCTGTTTACAGTCCTTCAAGTAGCTTGTGATTAGAGAGAGAAATTTGCCATGTACATTAAATCTATTGGAGAGTTTATGAAGAAGATGAATGTGACTGACAGAATCAAAGGCCTTCGAGAGATCAAAGTAGATAACATCTAATTGAGTAATGTTATTCATACATTTGACTGCACAGGAAAGAAGAGTACTTAAGTTTGAGAGACTTGAGCTTTTCGGTAGAAAGCCGTGCTGAGAACTAAGGATGTAAGGTGAGGTGAATTTAAGTAGCCTGTCTTTAATTATTTTTTCGCAGATAATTGATATCACAAAAAGAAGAGATATTGGCCTATAGGAGGATACATGATCTTTAAGTCCTGATTTATATATTGGGGTCACGTGAGCCAGTTTCCAACTGGTGGGATAATACCCTTCCTTGAAGCATCTATTGAATAAGATAGATAGAGGAACCGCAATAACTGAAGCAGTTTTGTTGAGAAAGAGAGGACTAATTTTATCAGGTCCAAGTGATCTATGTGGAGATAACGATAGCAAGAGAGCCAGAACTTCGCCCGGGGTGGTAGAGAGAATGGATAAGGTGTCCGAACAGATGGGGTGGAGAGGCGGGAGATGGGTTGTAGCGGAAAGGGAAGTAAATGTTTTGCAGAAGTAGTTATTGAAGAGGTCTGGTCTTTGATCATCACTCGCTTCAGTATTTTCATCTTGAATTGTTGCCGGTATGCCCGGAGATTTTGTTCTAGATTTAATTACAGACCAAAAGACTTTAGGGTTACTAACAGTAAAATCACCAATTGAGTCCATGTATTCAAAATATTTACGTCGCTGTACCTTCTTGGCAAGACTTCTAATTCTAGCAAAGTTTTTATATGTGTAGTCACTCGGATGTGATTTCCATAGAGTCCAGGCAAGCTTTTTGTTTTTAAGAAGGTCACGAAGTTCATTGTCGTACCAGACCGGAAACCTGTTCGATTTTGATGCTTTCACCGGCACAAAGTCCTTTATGGCTGAGTGGACAACGGATGTAAATAAGTCCACAGCGTCGTCAACAGTTCCTACCTCTAACAAACACCAAGGAAACAGTTCAATAGCCCGGCAGATGTCACCCCAGGGGGCTTACTTCCATAGAAGTTGTGACCTACTTTTCAGGGGCTGGTTTGTAGTAGTGGATGGGAGGAAATCGAAAGAAACATCCAAGGAATCGTGATCCGAGGGAAAAAGATTTCTGCATGGGACAACACAACGAGGTTCTAAGTTAGAAAGAATGTAGTCAAGATTGCTATTATTGCGGGTATTATGCATATTATGTTGACCTAGACCAAGTCCATGAATAAAATTGTCCATGAAATAACTATCGTTTCCATCTTTAGCGACGCCATGCTTGCTGTCCTGCCACGTGATGGAAAGGTTGAAATCACCCAATAGGATGACGTCACCGTGTGACAACGCATGTAACAGTGAGTCATGGGGGGTGTTCTTGTGCTGGGGGTGTTCTTGTGCGGCCTATAGAAGCATCCAATAAACACAGAACGACGCTTTAGAATAAATACTTCCACCCATATAAGTTCACAATCCCGTTCGAGATCCAGTCTTCTCTTGCTCTTCCACTTATTATTTACACAAATCATCACTCCACCTCCACGAGTTATGCGGTCTTTACGATAAATGGTGAAATTATTAGAAAAGCTAATTTCACTGTCGTTCACTGATTCATTCAGCCACTATTCGGTCACTGCGGAACAATCCAGTTCCCTTATCTCACCTAGGTTCAATGAGCACTCAAGTAATTTGTTTTTAATGCTACGAACATTTTGATAATATATATTGAAAGCATTAGTGTAATATGGACAGGGTGGGCCAGAGTTTACGTGAATATCACCACAAAGGAGGAGAAAACAAACGAGAATGAGGCACTGTTTTTTTGCTTTTGACTCATACCTTGTCACAAAATCACTGGTAGCTCCTCCGTCACTGTTAGCAGTACCAGAGAGAGCACATGGCGGTCCTCTTGGTATGAAGGCAGCAGCAATAAAATGAAATGATCTTCCACTACACTTCAGTCCATGTTTCATTGGCAATGCTTCATTTGGGAAAGTCACAGCACCGTTACTACTTGAAGACAGTAGAGCACGCACATAAACACTACACACAACCACGAGAAAAATATAAACAATAAGAGCACCACTTTGCATCGACTTCGAGCTTGACGCCATCTTGATTTATTCGAACTCTTTGTAAGGCATGTATTGACTCATAGCCCATCCATATAAATTATTTGCATCTAGATAAGTTAAATACTTTGAAGGTTCGTCTTTGTTATAATTTTTCATATACTTATTATTTGCTTTTACATATTTTACTACATTGTGAAATTCCACCTCTTATACCTTTTTCTATCATTAATATTTTGTCATAGTCAGTTAACATTTCTAGTTTGATCTTAGTCATCTTTAACATTGAATCCCACGATAAACCAGGAGCAGTGAAATACCAAGCAGGATCTAAACCATATTTTTTAAACACACATCTCTAAAACTTTCAAATACATCAGCTAATATTAATACATCTGTCTTGTTATAAAGTTCTGTATATTCACCTAGATTTTTAATATTGAATAACTTCCAAACATTTTCCGCATGCTCATAATCTTCATCACTGATGTGGGTTTTAGTAAGTTTATTAAAGAACATTTCTTTTGAAGGTAGTTTTTTCTTCTAATCTTTCAATTGAGTCAATATAATCATATGGATACCCACCTTTTTTAATTACTAAATCTAACAAATCATTAGGGAAGTACTTTGACGTTTCTCTATATTGTTCTTTTGTAAGGTTATTTGCTAGTTCTGCTAAACTCCTTGACATAAACCTAAATGAATCTAGAAATCGTAAATTAATTCCATTCTTTTTATCAACCTTCACATATTTTGAGTATGTTATATATTTTTCCTCATTATTTGCAATTAGTTTTATTTCATTCTTATCATAAGCAAGTTCTTTAACAAACACGTGAGTATCATAACCACTTAAGTTGTGAATAAATACTGGAATAAAATTAGGATTTCGATAGCTTAAGTTACAATAACTGTGAGCTGCACCTCTAAACTTTCCAGTTAAATGATCATGATCTCTTACTTTTGCTTTATTTTTATTTATATCCTTTAAACATTTTCCTAATTCATGTTTCCATTCTTCTAACTTTTCAATCATGCTATCATTATCTTTAGCGAATTGTATTTTCTTATTTAACATATTTATTTGTTTTTCAATTGCTGGTGGTAAATCATTCAAGTTTCTCTCACATATATGACAATTATTGAAATTACTATATATCTCATTCTCATCTTTAGTTAGGACATTCGTTTCAACTTTTTTGTTATATATATCCTTTATTTCTATTGCTTCTTGTTTTAACTTCTTCACAAACACCTTTGCAGCATCTAAACCAATATAACTAACAGGACTTTTATACATACCATTTGAGTATTTAATATAATAACAGAAACTCATTGGTAAATGCTTTTGATACTCCACAGTTTTAGAACAATTATGCTCTACTTCCATTTTACATAACAAACATTCAAAATCGGCATATATCGTAAATGGTACTCTTAATGATCTATTATAATTTTGGTATTGTGTTTGATTGCCATATGGTTTTGGAAGTTCTATTCTAACAGATTCATGCTCCTTACAATATAGCTCATGTTGTTGTAATTGCTTCTCATTTCTAAAATGTCTTACCAAACATCTATCACAAAAGTACAATTTCTCCTTATGTTTTGTTATTTGACTTCTTATTAATCTCGATAAATCCTTTATCCAACAAAAGTGACTATTATTTTCATCTTTTACATATAATAAATTGACGTGTTTGTCCTGCTTATTTTTTGTGATTTGAAGTGGGTATATATTATATTCATCATCATAACTATACACGTTAATGGATATGTTACTTCTCTTTTCAAACTTTACTATATCTTTTAATTGTACAGGAAATTCAATACCATTACAATATTTATCTTGTAACTCATTCACAATTTCTGTATAGTGTGAAGGTCGTTGATATTGAGAACATCTATCAATAGGTTTTAAATAACTTGCAATTGAATATAAGAAACCTTTATTATCTTGATTTTTAATATTGATTACTACTTTCTTATCTTTAATTGGTTTAGGAAGGTCAATGTAGGAAGAAGCTCGTAATGGTACATATTTATTTAGTCTGATTTCTAAAGGTTTAATTTGATGTAATGTCCATCCTGATCCTCTACCTTGAAATTCCTCCATCTCTCTACATAGTTTTTGTTTAGCATGGGTTATATATTCATCTAGGTCAGTTGATTGTAATATTCTTTCATTCATAGTTTTAAAATTGCGTTCTTGTACTTCTTTATCTTTAATATAATCACAAATGAATACAAGGTTTACTTTTAATGGGTGGTGTTTTAATTCTTCCTTGATTTTGTTAATAACTTCTTTCCCACTTATATTTAAAAACTTCACTGGATCTTTATATCCTCCTATGTTTTCAATTGTGATAGTTTGTAATCGTTTCTGTATTGCTGTTTCCTTTGTTTCTACTTTAATTGGTATTCGTTGTGGTTTCGATTCTTCAAAAACATCTTGTTTAAATGGAAATATGTTTCTAATTTGTGATCTGTTTTGTTCATCTTCATATTTTTTAATATGGTCAATAAGTTCAGCCTTTCTTAATTTAGAATAACCTTTTATTCCTTTCCTTTTACAATGGTTTTTTAATTCATCAACTTTCATTGTGTATATAACTTTCAATTCATCTGGTTCATTTTGATATTGTTCGATTCTTTTGATTAATTCACTCTTATTTAAAGAACTATAGTTACGAATTTTTTTGACTTTACATATTAGTTTTAGTTTTGTAATCGACATCTCCCTCATCTCCTCACCAGTAAAATTAACATTATTTACACTCATATGAAAAAATACTGTATCGTTTTTTTATATTTACCAAATTTTTTAGTTCATTTTCATAATATTTTTTTCATGTTATATATACCAACATTAGTATACTTATTTTTCCTAACACAACTGCTAATACTTGTACACTCCTGCCATTGTCTACATATATTAGTGTGTTGTGTTAGTATAGGGCTTTTATGGGATCACCCCATCAAAGTCATTATTAATATGATAAAAACTGAATCATTTTCATAAACTCACTCATCATCGTAATTATCATTCACTTTCTTATCCTATTTACCTTTTATGAAATAACATTTTTAATATTATATTACTTTTATTTATTTAGTTATTATGCAATTATTAAACCGTAACCATTTAATAAACCCTAATTATTTAACAAACATTTCTAACCTTTTATGAAATAACCAAAAAATAACATTTATAATATTATATTACTTATATTTATTTAATTATTATGCAATCATTAAACCGTAACCATTTAATAAATACTTTATTACCTTTTATGAAAATATTCATAAAAGTTAAACACATGAAATTTACATTACAACATTTTCCTTATCTTATCAAACTATTATGTGAATTATTAAACCATAAAATATAACATTTATAATATATATTATTTAATTATTATGCGAATTATTATACTATAATTATAACATTTATAATATTAACTTTTATTTATTTAATTATTATGTGAATTATTAAACCATAAAATATAACATTTATAATATTACATTACTCTTATCTATCCAACTATTATGTGAATCATCAAACCCTAACCATTTAATAAATACTTTATTACCTTTTATGAAAATATTCATAAAAGTTAAACACATTAAATTTACATTACAACATTTTCCTTATCTTATCAAACTATTATGTGAATTATTAAACCATAAAATATAAAATTTAAAATAGTATATTATTTAATTATTATGCGAATTATTATACTATAATTATAACATTTATAATATTACATTACTTTTATTTATTTAATTATTATGTGAATTATTAAACCATAAAATATAACATTTGTAATATTACATTACTCTTATCTATCCAACTACTATGTGAATCATCAAACCCTAACCATTTAACAAACACTTTATTACCTTTCGTTCTCAATATTTTTTCAACCAAATACTCATCCTTATATTTAGTTTTCAATAATTCTGGTTCATAAAATCTTCCTCTAACTTCTTCATTGTTTAAATCTTTAATTTTATATGTTGGTGGATTAGATGGTATAACCTCATTAATAACAAATACTTCTGTTGACCAATTAGGTGTATAACCTTTCTCAAACAAACCTTTAATTTTACTTATACGAACATAATCACCAATCTTATACTTTAACTTAACAGACTTATATTCTTTCTTATATACTTTTTTCAATATCACATGCTCATTTTTCTTATTCACTTCTACAGGTTTCACACCAATTGTTCTATGTACTTTGTTATTATATTCATCAACCAAACCTTGCAATATTTTTAACCACTTATAATTACCTTGAACAGTAAATTTCTTCCACATATTTTGTTTAAGTGTTCTATTAAATCTTTCAACAACAGAAGCTTTTTTACCACTATATGTTGAGTAATGATTGATATTGTTTTTTCCCATCAAATCTTCAAATTCTTTATTGTAAAACTCTTTCCCTTGATCTGTTTGTAAATTATTAGGTTTTCTTACTTTTAACACTGATTCAAATGCTTCTGTAACATTCTTACCACTCTTATCTTTAACAGGAACAGCAAATGCATATTTTGAAAACACATCTATAATCGTAAGCAAATACTTATAGCCTTTATTTAATTTTGAAACACCTTTTAACACACCACTATCAATTTCTACAAGATCAGCTTGCCATAAATCATCTATACCTTTAACAATAACACTTAACCTAGGATAATTTTTTCTAGATGGTTTATGAATTTCTTCTATAATGTCTTCTCTAATACCTTCACCTTCATATAGTCAATCGGGGTTTTTAATGAATTGGGATTTATTAGTACCTAGAGATGCAAGGGCTCGGAAAAAAACGGCTTTTTTGAAAAAAAAACTCGGTTTTTTCTGCTTCGCTTTTTTGCTTGGGAAATTTTGGGCTTTTTTGAAAATTCTGCTTTAAATTGATAAACCAGATTTTGTTTCGCTTCTCTACAACACAAAAAGGCATTTAATTAGTGGTTGATGCCTATGATAATATAAAACCTCAAAAATAAACCATGAATTTCGAAAAGATGTTTCAAACAGTTTTACTTCTCAACATACTTACATTATGAATTCCAAAGCATTAACCAATGTATATAATAAGATTTTTTTAACCTCCTACATACAAAAGTAAGCAGGGTTGGCAAGAACCATAGTTGTTTTTGAAAATGCCAAAAACCCATTTTTTGGGGGGAGTTTAAACTAGGCTTTTTTGGTTTAAACCAGGTTTTTTTGGGTTTAGATATTTTGCTTTATGTATTTATATTACATATTGACAGAAATAAGTTTGTTTCGCCTTGGTGTTATTATGCAACAACGCGGTTATGCTGGAAGAGGTCACATAAGCTTAAAGAAGTCCGGTCAGCAAATTTCTTAAATTGAGAAACTCCCGTCCTAGCCATCGGGAAAATCCCGTCAGTACTCTAAATCCTGTTATTGCTTTGCATGTAAAATTTAAAGGTCAACATATCATAATCAGTACGCTAAAACTCAGGTATTAAATTACAAATTTAGTACGTACATATCATTGAAAGTACAATCCAAGCTAATGTTGGAAGCTACGTAGGCAATCGATAAATTTTGCCAATTTATATCAGTATATTGAAGCAACCTTGGCTTCTTTATAAAACAACAGGCATTCAGGCATGCAGAAATATACAATTTGGTTTCGTTTCGTATGTTCAGGCTTAACATCCTTACGTAATATCGAGGTTATCAAGGAGAAGACTTTCGCTTAAAGTTACATCCGAACCGCTACTTTGTTTACGCATGAAAGAAGGGTTGTGGTTCGACCGAGAATTGAACATGGGACACCTTGATTAAAAGGTGAAAAGGAAATAAAACTAATGCAGATGGTTTGATGTATGGAAACGTCACCATGAAGTTCACACGATTCGCATTTTTCGTTCTTTCTTATTTTTTTTCCTTTTAAACCAGTTGTTTATTCAAAAAAGAAGAAAAACAGCTGGTGTAAACCAGCCAACCCTAAAAGTAAATACTTCTTTTAAAAAAATACTCAAATAAGTAGCAAAATTCTATGTAGTATTTTTACTTCAAAATATTCCATACCCTCTTTTTGGAACAAAATAAAATTAAAATAAAACATAAGAAAAATACTTAGATTTATATGATACACTTAAAGGCTGCACATCTAGAGCTTTTGGTTTTGTATATTCTCTAAATTCTACAGTTTTATATAAGCACCATCACGGTTTACTCAGTCCTCAAATATTCTGTATTTTTAACAAGAGGGATTCAACATATGAAGGGTGTGAGGTAAGAACATGGTAACCCACAATTTTACTATTTTAAGAAATTAGAAATTTTCTGCTGCACAATCCATTTTGAAAGTTGGAAAGCTGATTTTTCATATAAGACTATACATGAGGGATTAAACGAAGCGGCATGCGTTGCTGTCTATCTGGTGCTGCATAACTCAGCAATTCAAAATTTGTTAGTTACCATGTTCTTGGCTCACACCCTTCATATCATTATGGAACTCTCCCCACCCCACCAACACCAAAAAAAGGACTACGGAATATATTTAAGTTAAGATAAATACAACTGCACAACAAACATGACTGAGTGGAGCTTTTGCGCTTCTATCGGGAAGTCCGGATTCAATTCAGCATTCGACCATTCTGACAAAACTTTTCTTCATTCCATCTATGAAGTAGAAATAGTGCGTGTACTGTGAGTTGGCCGACTTCATTTCTTATTGTTTTTAAATCGTTATTATTACTAATTACCAGCAGTGACGGTTTTGCGAAGGTTAGGGGGGCGGTCTTTCGGACTGAAGCCTGTTCCCCAAAATTACGGAATGTCTAAAACAAACGAAATATCTATTAATTATGCCTTTACTCATAAACTTTAAGCTCCCGTCAAATAAAAATTACGAATGTTTAGAAAAACTAAACATTAGTAAGAAAAAAAACTCCCAAAATACTTTTCTAAATCCGCCACTGATTCTCAGTATAAAATGATCTTCAAGGTTGTATCCGGAAGATTATCGCTAAATATATAAACGAAACGAAATACAGTATTAGTTATGCCTGTACTCATAAACTTCAAGCTCCTCTTAAATAAAATTAAGACATTTTAGAAAATGAAACAATCAGAGAAACCTGTTCCAAAGTACGTTTCTAAATCCGCTACTGATTGTATAAATTAGTATTCAAGGTTGTATCCGGAAAATCATTGCTAAATCGTTGCACAGCTACAGTATAACAGAAATGTGGAAGTACGGTTAGACGGATAAATTGAAAAACGTACGCTTTGACGGATATACAGAAAAACGTAAGTTTCTTTTGCGCTAGAAACTAGAGTACTACGCTCTTAGAAATGAAACACAGACGACAAACTGAAATGATCCCGAGAAGAAAAAAATGTCAACTCAAAAGTTAAAATAAAGTTAAATACCCTCTAAAATTGAGCTCAAATACTACTTTCTTCATGTTAGCTTTAATTCGTAAAACATGTGCTCCATCCATCTTGATGGTGAATTTTAGAGCGAAATATGGCATTCAGGTCATGGAATTCTTATCTAACTATATAATATACTATAAGAAAGCTATTTAGATAGAAAAATCATGAAAATGAAAACAGCCAAAATTTCCAAAATTCTCGTTTTTTTCCCAAAAAAGCCGGCATTTTATGTGAAAAAAACCATCGATTCAAAAAAGCCGGCTTTTTTGCATCTCTATTAGTACCACATACAACACATATACCTTTCTTAACATATCTCCCATTCTTTGTTTGTTCTATTCTAATGTTATCTATTTTTGTATCTGTTGATTTCTTACACTTAACACAATACATAATACTATTTATTATATGGAAAATTATTAACCTCAATCTATAATTCAAACACTATATCAACTAACAACATCATTCTAAAGATCGGCCTAATTCAAACTATAATTCAAGCATATGTTTGTTTGATGCTGTTGCCGATATTTGATGATTAATACTATAATTAACGGGTGTCGGTATTTGATGATTAATACTATAATTAACGGGTGTCGGTATTTGATGATTAATACTATAATTAATGCTGTTGTTGATTAATACTATAATTAATGCTGTTGTTGGTATTTGGTTATTAATACTATAATTGATCATGAACTTCAATCTATAATTCAATCTATAATCAATCTATATAATAACTTCTACAATTCAAACACTGTTCATCTATATAATTTAATCAATATAACATTCTATAACTTAGTCTATAATTCGAACAATAATTCAATCTATATAAAACAATTTATAATTCATCTGTATAATTCAATTTAGAATGTTGTTATATAGATTGAATTAAAATGTTGTTATATAGATTGAATATAGCAAATGGTTTTATGAAAGCTCTCTTTCTATATATATAATAACTTGCAATGGTTGCCCTTCTTCCATAGCTGAATTCTTATTTGCTTGAAACGTAATTATATCACCCTTTTTAATGTTTACAGGTAAATTTTCAATCAAAGTATCACCTAAATATATCTCTAGAAAGTATTTATCTAAACTTAATTCCATGTGCATTATTTTCCCATTATAGAGAAATTTGTAACCATTAGAGAGATTAAATATTCTAAAGATTTGTTCCTTAATATTTTTAGCTCTCAATCGACATATTAAGGGTATAGTTTCCTTCCGCATAATCAATTTAGTAGTACCCATCCTAACCTTTTCAAAATCTTCTTTCTTTATATATGTGTCTTGTAATGTTTTTAATACATCTTCAAATTTGTTTCTATCACGTTCCAATTGACTATTAACATTACTATTTATTAAATCTAGCTGTTGTAAAGTTACTACATCATGTTGGTCAATTGCATCACCTACATTAACAAGTCTTTTGTTTTTGAAATCAACCCATGTTATATTATTTGATGTAAAAACTTCACTTACATGATTGAGGTTTGTAGTCCCCCTTTTAGTATTACCAAAGATATCCATATTTATTATATGACAATTCAAATTATTTAACAGCAAGTAAAACAGTTATACGAGCTCCACCAAAATCAATCAAATCACCATTCTCATCTTTAATTGAAACTTTCAAATTATTAAATTTATTGTGATGTATTGGGAAAAATATCTTTTCATTAGGTTCATATATAATTGGTTCTCTAAACTCTGCATTTGTTCTAAATGTTGCGATTAAATCTGTTTCGTTGTGTGTTGTGTCATTGTGTTTTAAAATCATACCTTCTGCTAAATCACAGTGAATATTTATAGTATCAAACGGATGAAACGTTGGTGGCTTATCTCCAACATGTATTATCTCCAACGTGTATTATTAGTTAACTTTTTCTCACTAAAATCTAATACAGTATTAATGGTATCTAAGGTTATATCACAAACCTCACTAAATATTTTAACTCTATTTCTCTTCCTGTCTTCCGTAATTTCAAAAGTATCTTTGAATTCATCAGTGTAGAATGGAAGGTTTGATTTAATATATTCTTCTAATTCTTTTAAACTATATTGACCAGGTTGAACTATGGCTTGTCTTGTAACTTCAGGTTCTTCACTGCAAAACGTTAATTTGTTGTTCTTTTCTGTAATGTTTGGAGTTAAGTATGTTGTATAAAATCCTGCAACAGCTACTTCTAAATCGTTTTCAAATGGGTAATGCAATGACATGTTTAATACAGATGAATAACCATTTAAATTAAATACCTTCATTTATTATATAATAAATAACTAATATGGATAATTGGGATATTAAAGTAAGGTTAACAGAAGAAACAGCGAAGAGAAAGAGGAATGGTGAGTTGTTACCTGATGATATAAGATGTTTAATAGTTGGACCTAGTGGGTGTGGTAAGACAACGCTAATGATTGATAATTTTTGTTGGCACCTAAATGGTTAAAATATGCAAATGTTTATATCTATTCTAAAAGTTTAAATCAACCTAAATACCAACACTTAATACAACTTTTTCGAGATATAGAACGTAATATTAAAGACACAATAGCAATAATAAAAGGAAACAATGAAGAGATTATTCCATTAGATGAATGTGAGGACTATTCTGTGGTAGTATTTGATGATTGTATATTAGAAGAACAAAATCACGTTAGAGAATATTTTACTCGAGGTCGTCATAAGGGTTTGAACTGTTTCTATCTTGGACAAACATATTCTAAAGTACCAAAACAATTAATTAGGGACAACTTGAACTTTCTTTGTATATTTAGACAGGACAATGTAAATTTAAAACATATATATGATGAATTTGTTGCATCTGATATGTCGTTTGAAAAATTACAATTATTATGTAGCAAGTGTTGGAGTGAAGAACATGGTTTCTTAACAATAGATATGACTAGGAAGGTGAATAATGGTAAATATAGAAATAAAATTAAAGAATTTCTAAAAGTGTAAACTAAACGTATATGAATGCAGGTGAACGTATATGTTATGTAATGTTATGTTTTTATTTTTCTTTATATAATAAATGGATGTTAATAAAGCTAAGAAGTATATTAAGTTAAAAGAAGAACTTATTAAAAGATTTAAGGAAATTAAACAAAGTAATCGAAGTAAGTATGAAAAATTTAAAGAACAAGATCAGCCTGTTATTGATGCAATTAAAGATTTAGGGCAAGATATATCAAAAGTAGCAGAAGAAAATAAAAATCTAATTCAAGAGTTAGTTCCAGTTGTACATAAAAGTGCGAGAGTGGATTCAAGCTTATTAGAAACACCATCTATGTATGAGAGTCCTATAAATAAAAGTGATACGCCTATAACAGAAGAAATAAAACACATGAAAAAACAAATTAAATATAAAGTAGAAGGAATAGAATCTTTAGCAACAACTCATTTTGGTAAGATTGCCTCAAGATATTATGCAACTAGAGATGATAAAAGTTTTGGAATACAACCATATGATGAAGATGGGAAAATTATACATATGATAGGAAATGCAGAAGTTAAAATTCATGGTGACGATTTAGTTATTAATAATCGACATTATACAGGAACAGAAGTTTTATGGGAATTATTGACAAAACATAATCCAACAAATTATAATGATGATGATCTAGAAAAATATAAACAAATAGTAATTGATTCTAGTGTTGCATTTCATAATAATGATCCAAGTACAAGAAAACAAAAATCTAGTAAAGGTAAAAAATATAAAGAAATTATCAAACCTATTTGGGATGAATATATAAAACCAACAACACCTTCAAAAAAGACACCAAAATCTGGAGAAGGAATAAAGGTATATAACGAATTATCAAAAGAATACGTATGGATGGATGATGTGAGAAAACTAATTGATCGCTTGATTGTTATTGATGGGGAAGAAAAATCTGGAAATGATAACTTTTATAATGAGAAAGTAGGTATCATGGATATGATTAATTCTAAACTCATACAATTTATACCTAATGATCCAAAAGGTATAGGTTATTTGATAAAGATATTGAATACGCTGCCGCCAAAATTTTGGAATAGTGAAAATATGGAAAAGGATTAATGAATAGGATTTTAAACATGAAAGGAATTCCAGAGTTACATATACCAGGTTATGAATTTTGCGGACCTTTTACTAAGTTACAAGAAAGATTAGAAAGAGGTGATAAAGGTATTAACCCATTAGATGAGGCTTGTAAAGAACATGATATATACTATAGGGATAATAAAGATACAGAATCAAGACATATTGCAGATAAGGAATTAGAAAATAAAGTTTGGGAAAGAGTTTTTGCTAAAGATGCTAATTTAATAACTGAAAAACTACCTGCTCTTGGAACTACTTTAGTGATGAATACAAAAGTAAGATTTGGTTTAGGTTTATAAGTAACAAAAGTAAGATTTGGTTTAGATTTATATGTACTTTTTTATGGAAATTTTTCATAAAAAGCTTTTAATTATATAACAAATATGCAGTTAAAAGGTTTTACATTTACGATTCCTAATCAGGAACCTAAACAATTAAATATAGATCACATTTTAACTAACAAACAACTCAAACAAAAGGAAGCAAAACTAAGTAAAGGACAATGTATGTCTCTATCTCTTTCTATACCACAACTTAAGAAAATAAACAAAGAAATGAAGGTAAATGATAATAAAGTTCATTATGGTGGTTTTATATTTAGTATTCCAACGATTTTAGCTTTAATAGGTGCTCTAGGTTCTGTTGCTGGAGGTGCGGCTGCTATTGCTAAGACTGTATTGATGCAAAAAAGAATAAAATGGAATTAGAGGAACAAAAGCGACATAACTTAGCAATGGAAGAAAAACAAGGTGGTAAGCTTTCAAAAAACGTAAACTCCAAAACAATAAAGAAAAAGAAGAAATTAAACCTTTAAGTAATTTAGACCTAATACAACTTGTTAAAAAACTTAAGATAAACTTTAGAGGTGTATTTATGAGTGATGAATTGCCTAAACATCCAAGGAAGAATGAGTGTGGTATTGTTAATTTTGATACGTCTAATAATATAGGAACGCATTGGATTTGTTATTGGAAAAAAGGCAATAGAAAGTATGTGTTTGATTCATTTGGAGGTAATCCGCCAAAAACACTCGTAAAATATCTTGGTCATAATATAGAGTACAATAGCAGCCGTATACAACATTTTAACGAGGTAATTTGTGGACATTTATGCATTACAGTGTTAAAAATGTTTACAGATGGGTATAGTTTTTCAGAAATTATTAGTCAGGTGAATAGGAATAAGGATATTTGGACAAGTTATATTTAAGTTTTTATGGGCTTAATTCATAAAACGATTACAAATATTTTTATAATAAATATGGATAAGATACAATCATATGAATTACAATCCTTTAAACCTAATCAAAAAACAATCGAGAATTTAAATAAGCCAAACAGGTCTATTGAATTTGATATTGACGTGGGTGATGGCTTCATACATCCTTATTATGCTGATATTTATGTAACTTTTGAAATTAGAGACGCTGATGGAGAATATACTACTGGTCAAAATATTAGACTTATTAATAATTTCTTCCCACATTTGTTTTCTCAAATTCTAGTTAGTAAGCATGGACAGATATTAGATATTATAGATTATCCTGGTTTAACTTCAACAGCTGTAAACACATGTACGATTTCAAAACCAGAGGCAAATCACTATGATGAATGTAGATGGGAAGGAATTACGTGGGCAAGAACAGATGAAGAAATAGTGTTTTTGCTAAGACTTTTGCCAGGATTTTGTTCAGATTTTAAAGATATTATGTGGAAAGGAGGTTTGAAATATACATTTAAAGGAAGTGGTTCTGATGATAACGCATTTGCTATTTGGAAAACAAAAAAGCAGGATGGAACATATGAAGACAATCAACCTCATCCAGGTAAAATTAAGATTACAAATATGGAGATAAGAATGCCTATTGTTAATTATAAACCTAACTATGCCACCTTGTGAGATCTAATATGTTAAAAGAAGGTAAGATTCCTATTTCATTCAACACATATCAATGTTTACAGAAATCAGTTAGTGGCAAATATTTAGAATTCGATTTAACCACACAATTTAACTCAAGTGAATTTGATATGCCTAATTTCGTGATTGCCTTTTTTCAAACTGATAGAAATGATAATCAAGAAAGAGATTCAAGCTATTTTGATCATTGTGAAGTTCAGAATATCCATTTTCGTAATTCTAGAAATGAATCTTTCCCATTAGAATCTTTAAACTTAGATTTTGCAAAACATAAGTATTTGAAAGTTTATGAAATGTATACGGTATATAAGCGAGCTACAATTGGAAATACTGAGATGTTTTATTATCCTAAAGAATTTTTAGAAAATAGGCCGATGTTCGTAATTAACACAAGCAAGCGTAAATCAGTAACTGTAAGTGATAGAACTAATTTGAAACTGACTGTTAATTTTGAAAGCGATGTTCTTGATAAAACAATTTGCTATGTTGTTATGATTGGTAAGAAAAATTTAGAGTATGATGTTGAGAAAGAAAAAATAATTGAGAAGATATAAATCAATTATATGTTTATTAGATTTGTTTAGTTTGTAAGTGTTTTTATGACAATATCATAAAAACTTATTTAATAAAATGACTATTCCAGATAACATTCCACGTGAGAATTTAATTGTGTTAATTGAAGATACTATATTAAATCTTGAGAAGTTATTAATGAAAAACAAAAAAAATTCAAGAGAATAAAATGTGTTTATACTACTCTTATTACGTTATCAATTCTATTATCAGCTTCTACAGGGTTCATCAATGTATTTATTCCTGTTACAGTGTATTCAATTATTACAACTGCATTTGCTTCGGCTTCTGCTGTTATCACTGGTCTATCAACACGGTTTAATATAGCTTCAAAGAAAGAATATTATAAAAATATGGTGAATCGAATTTGGCTGTTTAAAGATCAGCTTAATGTAATTAAGCTCATGAATGGCGAATTAACAGATGAAAATGTAAGAGATATTGTTAACAGAATCAATGATATACTTAACGAGACTATTAGAAACCGATTTTTAAAAAGTTTAATATAATAAATACGATGGCGAGTAATATTGAACTTTTAAACAAGCTTGGAAGTCTTGAGCAGAAACAAGTTGTTGGATTAAGAGAATTAGAATTAAATACAGAATATAAGATTGTGAAAATGGGAAAGATTAAAACTAAGTATGGAAAGAGTATTTTAGTTGAGTGTGAAGAGTTTAAGGTATTTCTTCCACCTAGATTTACAAAACACTTAACAGATAAAATGATTGATGAGATCGTTAAAGATGGAATAAAAATCAAATACACTGGTTTAAAAGATAATTATCCAACTGTTGAGTTCTGTATGTAAATCCAAAAAATAATAAAAATGATCAAAAATATGTCGTCAGAAGTAAAAAATGGAGTGAAGAGAATGGATCCTCAAAAGAAATTTTTACTTACTAATAATTTCAATGTAATTGTAAAAAATGTGCAAACCGAAGTTCAAGTAGTTTTTGATATTAATGGCTGTCTATTCAGCTTGAATTATGATCAGTGGACAGAGTTTAAGAAGTCATTGTTTCCTATAGAGAACGAGGTTAGCAGAAGATTCCATTATCAATATCCGAACTTGTAACTATCAATATACTAATTTGTAACTATTATGTAATTATGTAGAATTTAGTTAACTTTTATGGTAAAATCATAAAAGTGTTTTTGTAATTTTATTTTTTTACTAAATTTAGTGATTTTTGTAACTAGATTTAGTGATTTTTTGTAACTAGATTTAGTGATTTTTAACCAGATTTAATGATTTCTGAAGTCAAAACCGGTTATAACCAGATTTTTGTAACCAGATTTAGTGATTTTTTGTTTTTGTAACTTGGTTTAGTGATTTTTTGTAACCAGATTTAGTGATTTTTTGTAACTAAATTTACAGCAGATTTCAGATGAGAAGCGGCATGGCCTTGAGTTGGCTTTACGCGGCGTCCAATTGGCTTTGAGCGGTGTTGACAATTCGCGACAAGCAGTTCTGCACGCTGACTTCTCGCGCTACTGCGAATCTTGACAATAGCAGAGGCGCTTATTAGAAATATTGTATTAGCACATTAACTGCTCACTTTACGAAGTAGAGAAAAGAATTACGAACACATACGTGAAAACTACATCTTTTTATGATAACTGGTTTTCATGATACACGCTTTGAAAGGTTTCCATATAAAACAATTAGTAAAACGAGCGTTGAGTCCCCTCTAATTTCCAGTGGATTTTTCTTCGATTTGATAATGGAACTCAACTTTTATTAAAGGATAATCAGGGGTGTAACCAACAGGGGAACATTACTTTCACATGGTGAGTTCTAGGGGAACATTACTTTCAGGGGGAGGAAAGCTTTTCACACATTAAAAACAGAACAAATGACCTCTTTCAGAATATGAAAGCATTTTAACTCACCATGTATACTATACACATATTATGTTTTCTCGATGCTACCTTAACAAAAGACGGATCTTGACAGTACTGAAGTTGAAAAGCGGATTGTAAGAGATAAATCAATAAGCTATTCATAAGAAAACAAATGCTGTTTCTAGCAGTCTGTTTATCCGACTTTGTGTTTATGTAGGTTAAAATACTAAAAGGAAAAAACTCGAAAAAATATCAACTCAGATATTATTATGCAATAATATAGTAGTGAGAGATCCTGGGGGGACTGAGGGAGCCAGGGCCCCTCATTTTATTTGTAAATGTGCAATATTAGGCATAATTTGAATGCAATTTGTCTTAAAATCATCATATATGCTTTCTGCCGTCCTTGTAATTAGGTACAGAAACTGTATTGATGATGTTTTCTTTTTTCTTTTTTTAAAAATCTTATTTTATTATAAACGTTTCTAATTTGCATTAATTATTAAATAAGTTTACTAAACATATACTAGATGAACCTCATTTCGGGGCTGGAAATAGTTTGGAAAGTCAAGGCCCGCTTTTCCCCCGTTTCTACACCCTTGAGAATAGTAAGCGATCGAATTAAATAACAAGCCTCTGCAATTTGATTTATATATATATATATATATATATATATTCGATTCCCGGCGGGAGCTCATGTGGAAGAACAGAAGGTATGGGACATTCGTAATATTGTTTTGAAATTGCCTTCATGCAAGATTCTTCCTTATTCGACAGAAGAAACGCAGTATGATTTTTTTCTTCGTTTCAATACCTTACGTATGTGTGGCCAATTACGTACTCCTTCTTTACTCCTTTAGCAGGGATGCAAAACACCAGGCGTCTGAGTGGTGTCATAAATTATTGTAACCCAAAACAAACTCGACCATATCGTGTTGCTTACGAATCAGATGGATTGTTGTTGTGAGACCTACATCAAGTATAAGAGTATGTTATTACATGGAAGCAAAGGAGCTGATTGTGTGTGTAGGAACGCAACTTCTCTTCTTCTAGCATAAACAGTTCATCAGTGTCTAGGTTGCTTTCTTTCGTGGTAGTTCATTTGTTCTCCAAAATTATAGTTGACAATGTCTTTAAGGAAACCGAGTACAAGTGCGGAATTTTCTTAAAAAGGAAACCGAGTACAAGTGCGGAATTTTCGTAAAAAAAAAGTGCTACGAAGTGAAGCTCGAAGAATTATTTTTTGTGTTTACAATTTTTGGAACTCATAATAAAAAATTTACAAGAGTCAGATTCAGACAATGGCGAAATATTAATTGACATAGACGATAGTGAAAGTAGTGTTGAAGACGAACGTTTAGCAGTTCCACTGGAATAAGTTAATAGGTAGGTTATTCAGTTGCTATATATACTTCTAGGATACACAGCCAAAATCTTTGAGTTTGCTGGAATAGTATATTTACATTGTGAATAATGTTGCCAATGTATGTGTAATAATCTCAACTAGAGGAAGAGCGAGAAGGGAAAGGGGAGTCCGAAATCCGGCAACACCGCGCGGAATATCGCACAGCATTGGCTACTGCCCGTGATGCTTTACATCTGAAAAACACAATAGTGATAGAATGCATTAGAAGTTATTATGAGTAAGATAGAAGTTATTTGAGATGTGATAGAAGTTATTTGGGATAGGAAGTGCGCTAAAAATTATTAGGGAGTAGATTAGAAGTTTTTAGAGATGATAGGGTGACATATTGTTAAAATGGGCTAATAATAAATTTGTCTGCAGAATCCCCATTCCCTCTCTACTATCATGTTTCAGTACACAATCGGTGTAACAGTTAAAAAATCGTAACAATTAAATCAAACATATTCTAATTAAGCATACTATAATTAAGCAAATAAAACTCTACAAGTAAATGGTTCGTCTTTAGCCCTTGGTAAATCATAATGCCGGTTCTTAAGGGAAACATAGCCGTATATTCATTTTTTAATATGTTCGCAATTTTTAAAATATTTTCGAAACATTTTTTACAACTAGTATGCTCTGGCATACGAACCAATAAAAATAGAAATCGATTCGTAAAATAAGTTGCTCCGAGTAATTTATTAGGAGAGTATCTTTTATTCTCTCACATATTATTCGAACATGATATACATGTGAGAGAATAATAATAATAATAATAATAATAATAATAACTCTTGTCATGATTACAAAATGGTCGTAGGTTTATTTCCCGACAATATAATTAGTCCCAAGTTCAATTTCTCAAAAGCAACTCGTGTAGTTTACCAATAATTATTCAAAAAACTTCCATTATAATTAAGTGAATAATACAAGTCAATTTAGCATTTAAAAAAGTTCTCACCTTAAAAAATCAAAGTTCGTTCTGTTAGAATCAGCAACGAAAAAACTTCAATAAAAACACAAGAATAAAGTTTTTCAATACGCACTATGACAGTATGTAAAGAACAATAATAATAAACTTTATTTCAATAGTATTTATAAGGATTTCAATGTGTCCCTCCCCCAAGCATCATCTTTTCATCAGGTTTTCAAACCGTTTTCATTAATTATAAATAAAGTCATCATGTCCGCTAACATAGTTTATTCAGTGTTCCACCAGGAAATCTAAAAATTTCTTATTTACAAGTTCATCAACTGCTGGAGAAATCTCAACAGGAAATGACCTTTCAAGGAAAAGCTAGCCTTTTTTTCTCATTTAGGACAGGGTATCGACATTGGCCCCTGTACGGATGAACGGTTCTCAACTAATTAAGGAAATGCTTACATGTAAAACTTTCACATTGCCGAAATCAGATATTGCCACAAAAATGCATTTACGTGTTTGTCCAAAACATCTTGTAAAAGGGAAGAAACATTAAATTTCTATCTGTCTTCTTCATCACTGCAGATAAGTATCGCAGTGACAATCATAGTTAATGGAAAAATATTTCAGTATGTCGCCAGTCAGACTTCTCACGGGCAAGGGGAAATCGTCTAAGGATATTTCAGTACATATTGACAAGCGGAAATAAAATTAAAAAGTGCATTGACACTCTATGTATGTCACCAGTCAAAGTTCTAACGTAAGCAAAGGGAAAACGCGTATACCCGGAAGTGATGCGATTTACAAAAATAAAACTCTGTTCATTCTAAGATCGCCTTCTGTGAGAGACGGAAGAACAATTCAGTCACTCCGTATTTCAAAGTTAAAAACATGGCTGTAAACACGGAGTTAGCTATAAGGAATAAACACATCAATAAAACGATAAATATTAACAAAATAAATAAATAAATAAACTATTCAAATCATACACACACACTTCCTATCTCCCATATTTTTTTCTCACCAATTTACATGTGAGGATTGCAATAATTCTCTCATATAGCGTTCACTTCCGGAGCTTGGGGTCCTGGTGCTAAGAGTCCCAGGTTTATTCTCAGTACAATACAGCGTTCACCCCTGGTGCTAAGGGTCCCGGGTTTATTCTCAGTACAATACAGCGTTCACCTCTGGTGCTAAGGGTCTCGGGTTTATTCTCAGTACAATACAGCGTTCATCTCCGGAGCTTGGGGTCCCGGGTTCGATCCCAGTACGTATCACATAAACTTTTACACACTGTAAGTGTTCTCAGCTTCTTATTTTAAAATATTTTCGAAATTATTTGTAGGTTCACACTGCAAGTGTTCTCAGCTTGCTTAGCAAGCGATCAAATTAAAGTTAACAACGAGTTTGCACAGCAAACGATTTATTTTGCAAGTTCCCACTTTCTATATACTTTTAAGAGCTTTCTTTGTAAAGCGAAGCAATATAAAAACCAATTTATTAGGAGAATATCTTTTATTCTCTCACATATTGTTCGAGTAATTTATTACGAAAGGTTAAATAAATAATGAGTTTGCACAGCAAACAAAATTTATTAGGAGAATATCTTTTATTCTCTCACATATTGTTCGAGTAATATATTCAATATTATTATTATTAATTTAATCACTACTACGGATTATTAATTTAATCATATCAATAGATTTAATTCAAATTTCCATTATTATTTTTAAAAATATCCAGTATAGAGTCTGTACAGACACGTATACAGACTCGAAAAAGAGGACACCACCTTTCCAACAATACATACATGTCATCACAACTAAAAAAAGAAACATAGGAACTTTCCAAACACACGTAAGCATGTCATCAACCCCTAATAACATACACGCCCCTCTGACAACGCAAACATTACAGGAGGACATGACTTTCTAAATTAATTATAAAAACATAACGGTACTGGAAGAAAACTTTGTCTGCCACTACTTTAGTGAACGGGTTTTCTGCTGGTGGTCCTCCGTTCGAATCTCGTCCATTCTTGTTGCGTTTTTCTTTTAGCTACACTAAGTTTGTGCATTCCAGATCTTCAAGCTTGAACCAAATCTAATACCAGTTAGTGAATTAAAAGTAGCTGACATTATTTTCAAATACGAGACGTTATTATATGCTTTTCATTAGCTTACAGTACTCAAGTTTGATATCAACTCTTCCATCCTTCATTTAACTCGTTTCTTCACGTGTTTTGTTACAAAATTCATGAATCTTGACGAAAAAATTGCTTTACCAGTTAATGGTGACTGCTTTGGAAGCAAGTGCAAAATATGAGAATTAAATTTGTCATATCTGTAGTTTCGTGTGGAGGAGAAACAAACTTGTGAACCAAAGGTTTAAGAACAACTCAAGTTAATAACAGTAGCGTCTTCTCTGGGTGTGCAAGTCGTGTGTTAACGCCCAACGAAAAATGAAGAAAAGAGAATTTTAATTTAATTAAACGGATCGTCAGTACTTGGGATTTTTTTATTTTCAACGAGACAGAATCATCTGTTGAAGTGCAAAAGAACAGAGAAGTGCTGTGCGGTCTCCGTCATGTTTTGAGGAGGCAACTCTGCGAGTAAGTCGTTGGCAACGCTATGGCTGAAGTTTACTGCTTTAGAAGACTCCTATTGTGCATCCGCTTCGTGTTCCTCACCTCCTGCTTCTGTGATCCAAGGCGTTGGTTAGGAAATCAACGTCTTGAGTTTTCTGCTTCTCTCAAGCGTTGCCAACTCTGTAGATTTATTTGTGGATGTACAGATATTTTTAGCAATATGAAAAACATTTTTGGGGGACAGAGAGGCTATGATCTACGCACTTTTTTATTGCTAAACATATCATTTAATTCAAAAGTTAATAGTGCAATCGAGTTCTTCCTAGAACACGTGTAAGGAGTACGGTGAAAAGAAACATAATTTTTTCTCGATCCAAGTTGTGTTGGAAGTGTCAGTTGATGCAAAAAAAGAAAAAAAGAAAAAAGGCCTAAAAAAACGTTAAGCTACAAAACGGTTTTCCATTCTGCCTTTTTATTTCCCTAATTTTCATTTACTTTGTCGTTAGTGGGTCACCCTCAAGACTTATGGTTTCGGGCCTCTATTTCTGTTTCTAAAGCAGTAAACCAGAGATTGCTACGCAAAGAAAGACGACTTGGTCTGAAATTCACGTAATTGTAAGTAAATAATTTTGATTTTCAGTTTCATATTTTGGGGGTATATTTACTTATACTATAATTATTATAATTAAATGTATTCCTTACGTAATAACATCCTCCTTGATTGCTCTTTATAATTTACAGACTAAATTGTTAGAAATAAATTTCTATTTATATGTTGGCGTAAATAGGACATTATGCAGTGACGATCATAGTTCCTTACTTTCGAAAATTGCGAGAACTTCCAGGTACAGACTATATTCAGGAAATCGATGGGTGGGCAAAGTATAGTCACTATTAAATACTCGTATTTTGAATGCGAATGCTACTAAAATAGTTATGCGTAAATTGAGGTAAATTTATCACAATACTTTTGATCAGGAAACAATGTGGGTGGGCCCATCTTTGCTCCTGGGAAGAGGGGGTTCCCTCTCTAGTTTTGCCTATGGTTGTAAGGGTTAATATATTTTTCCTTTCTTGCCAACGCCCCAACATCCACGTCAGGAGACGCTACTGGTTAATAATATAAACTTTGCCGGAGATTATTCACTTATATCATCATAAAAGGAATACAAAAGACGTTCTGAAACGAAGAAATATAACATACAACTTTGCAAGCGGAGGCAAAGAAACCTAACGTAACAAGACTAAAGACGAATCGTTTGCGGCGTAGTGATCATGGTTGAGTGGTCAAGGCGATGGATCAGTAATCTGGAGGTTCGTGGTTAAAATCCACGTCAGGCATTTTTTTTACTTTAGGATTTTTTATGGCGATTGATCGACGATCACGTTTTATTATATTCAGATATTTGAATACGCTGATGTTTCAATACTTGAACTCTCAAATTTTCAGGAATAATAATATTAATAATAATTATTATTATTATCTCGTAGAAGATGAAAAGCTAGGAGCTAATTATCGCTCCGGTCATTTGGCAAGAATATTTCTGTTTTGTTTAATGTTGCCCACGAGAAGTGAAATTTCTCATCTTGTTTCTAAAACAAACAAACTAACATTAGAATTAACATTTTACATTCGAGACGGGATAAGGGTAACTCAAATTATCGTAAACATTTGTCTTCTTGTTACGAATTTCGAAATTGTGTATGTCCATTCTTTAAGTAACAATTTTTCTGTAGACGGAATCTTATAGGCTTTTTGTTACTTTGTATTCTACAGCTCATTGAATTATGGTCTGTGTAGATATTTTTCCTTAGCAAAGCTTTTATACTTACCTCTGCATATCCTAAAAATTAGTTTATTATATGCCTTACTGTTGAGTGATATTCAATTATTACAGTTATTTTTCTTAAAACATACAATAAAAAACTTTCTGAATACCACTCATTCTAGCTTTGGAACTTCTTGTATAAATTAAAAGACAAATTCTGACCAAAACATATATTAACTAATAAATAATAGCGTTACAGTTTCGGCAAATTAACTTTTCCTTCATCAGACACATTATGAAATACTATTTCTAAGATTACAGCTTATATACTTCTTAAAATGAGAGGTCATTCCATGAACCAATCATATTCGTCCTTTCTTTTAACAATTTTTAATTAATACATATGCAACTTTTAATGATCAACTTTCACTTAAGAGCTAAACTTTTATTTGGCACACCTGTGTATGAATAACTTTCACTTTTTGAAAAATAAACTTTTAATTGTCTATCCGCTGTTCAATACACCTGTTTTTACCTCTTCTTTCTTCTCTGTTTTATCCAATATCTTTCTCCATACATCACGTATATTTAGCCCGCTATTCCAATTCATAAGTTTCTCGCTTCTTTCTTTTCTTATCCATTCTGCCTCTTTCCATTTTCTTATAATGCTTCTTTTCTCCTTTTCCACATCTCTGCGCCTTCCCAGTCTATTTCATGTCCTGTCTCCCTTACATGTTTATATATAGCGTTACTATCTCTCTTTAACGTCGTCCCTGTGCTGTTTAATCCTTTCTTATAACCTCTTTCCTGTTTCTCCTATATAACTCATATTACATTCTTTGCATTTAATTCTATATACAACCACTTCATCACTTATTTGAATCTCTTTTACCTTCCCTTTCCTCTGTTACCTTCCCAATGTTAGATGCGTTGCGAACGAGGAAAGGGAAGGTAACAGAGATTAAATCTTAACTAACTAACTAAGTCTATGGCCTATGGAACCCGGAGGTTCAATGCCGCGTTCACAAAAGCTCTCCACTGACTTCTATCTTTAGCTAACTACATCCAGTTTCCACTTTGTATTCCAATCTCTGCGAGATCCATCTTAATATTGTCCTCCCATCTGTGCCTAGGTCTTCCTAATGGTCGTTTTCCGATTGGTTTTCCAGTCAAGACTTTGAAAAAGTTTCTACTTTCTTCCATCCTAGCTTCATGACCCGCCCACCTAAGCCTCCTAGACTTGGCGACACTAACAATGTTGGGTAAACCAAATAAATTATGTAGTTCCTCGTTATGAAGTTAAGCTGTAATCTTAGAAATTGTATTTCATAATGTGGCTGATGAAGGCAAAGCTAATTTCCCGAAACTGTAACGCTATTATTATTAGTTAATATATGCTTTGGTCAGGATTTGTCTTGTAATTTATAGAACACTTTCTACATGAAACGTTAGCGGAAAGCTTTTGTTTAAAATGTGGGTAGTTGCAGAGGTGTATCTTGAAGGTATGGAACCCATTTCTCCCAAATCCCTACGTTTAAGTAAGTTTTTCCAAATTTTAAGGCAACTTGAAAACTTTTAATACCATTATTATTATTATTAGTAGTAGTAGTAATAGTAGTAGTAGTAGTAGTAGTACTGAATATTTGAGACCTAATTATTACGTCCTATTCCAATGCAAATAAGCATACTGAAGTTAAGAAAAATCAAAAGAAATTTGTTGGACCTTCTATAAGGATGAATTGTTTATAAAAGATACTTAGGAAGGAAAAGAGGGGGAAAAAGAAGTTGTTCTGAACAAGAAGTTCATTACGCACATTGTAACTAAGTTACAAGAGGTGTATACCCTATCAGAACGGCGTATCCACCAAGTCAACTTTTGGAATATCCCATTAAGTTAGCTTTCAACGTAGCTAAAGGAAACGTATGTGAATGAGTACAGAGTTCTCCGTAGCAGAATGCATAAAGTCATGGTTCGATAACTTCAAGGTTCGCGGTTCGAAACTCGTCTCGGAAGCTGCAGATATTTTAAATTCTCAATTCCTCAGTTCTCAAGATCTTTCTCTCCATTCCTAATCATCTGATGCTCTCAAAACTGTTCTTCACCTTAATTCGACAACTGCTTAATGTGATCCTCGCAGTTCGAAACCTTCCCTTCTTCTGTTTCACAAATTTCGTCATGTTACGAATGCTGTCCGATAATTTTTCCCCAGTTCTAAATCTGTGTATATAAATCATTCCTCTCTGTCTCCATATTTCAATCGCTCTCTCTCTCTCTCTCTCAATGTTGCCCAAGAACTCATATAGCTTGAGATAAAACCTTCGACTCTTGAAACCAAATATAAGCTCTCTAGCAGTGTGCTATCGTAACTCTATAGATTTGTTGCTAAAAGCAGTATCATTTTAGATTTTATTCGGGAAGAGGGGGGAGTCTCCGCCGACAACAAATTTTCACTTTTTTATTATTGTGTTACTATAGGTTTGCTCAAACAATATGTATTTATGAAGCTCAAGGGAGGGGAAATTACACCCTCCTGTCCTGCCCAATGACGCTCTTGGAACATTTGCTTGCAATTACTGAAAAGAAATTAAATGAGTCATTGAATAACACTCATTTCTGTCAGTAGATATTCTCGAGCTCTGTGCGTGCATTACAGACTTTAGGAAGCACAAAACTTACTGCCGTTATTGGACATTTCCATATAATTCTTAGGGAGCATCTTACTATGTTGCAGTTTTTAAAGAAGGGAAAGAATGAAACTAAAGGTATTAATGAAGCTATGGGAAGATTGTGAGACTTTTTTTTAAAAAAAATAGTCTCTTAAAAGGTATTTCAGAACAAACGAATCAAATTGACTATTTTAGAGGTCTAACATTGTAAACTTGATTCCTGTTTTTATTATTTTTTTTTTCGTCTGAATGGAAAGAGTGTACTACGCCACACAAATTGCTTTAGACAAAGAGAAGTGGAGGAGGGGAGGAGTTGGAGTTGGATCGTACTAGAAGCAACTAGTCGATTGAGACATGTATTTTTGGATGCCTAACAAAACGTGGCAAGGGTTTATTAATTTGGACTTAGAATTTTTGTAACAATTTCTATGTCGCGAACTGTACAATTTATGGTGATTTTACACAATATATGGTAATTTACATTAATTTTATACTGTCTTTGGTAATTTTTCTCACATTTTAGCCATTTTAATACTGATTTGTAGTGTTGCAATCCAACAAAAAATATAATTTTTTTTGATAATATACTTTGATATCTAAGTTAGTAACACTTGATGGAAACACACAAATGGTTGAGAATACAAAGTTAACCTATCATCCTTCCTAAGCCTGTAAAGAAACTTGTTCCTTCCATTTTTTGTCCTTCCGTGAAGTGGTGAAGAACAGGTGAATGAACTTGAAGAAACTAACTGGAAGTGGGGGGAGGAAGGAGACACAGGTGCATGAAAAACTGCTAGGAATTCCTTTGTTCACGGAGTAGGGATAGAACGAGGATCGCGTATGCTAGTGAACACCTGAGTTGGAAATACTAACAATAGGTCTTTGTTTACAGGAATGTCGTTTGTCCTTGAGTACACATGTACGAACAATGGTTAACGCAGATGTTTGTATGTGTAATAAATTAGGGTCACTGACATATCGGTTTCTTTATCATTTGTTGACAGAGAAATGGTTGGAATTACTACGTGACTGGATGCATGTACTCAGGACGAAATTGTTTAGGGAACGCAGCTGCATGTTAATTTTTCTATTCATGAAAGGAAAGTGGTTGGAATGACTACGTGACTGGGATGCACGTACGCAAGGGTTGAATGTTTTGATTATATTCAAGAAAGTAGGTGAAATTTCTGATAATAGGGTGGAAAGATAAAATATTTAAATAATTGTAGGCAATACAATTATATGGAGTGAGTGTGGGATTGCCTCTTAACAGCTAGTTGGAAGAACAAAGAGTCCTTGTTGTGTGGTACTATTGGTTATTGATATTTTTATTGATAGGTAGATAAAATATTCATATTATGACTAGAGAACATATTGATAGAATACAGGAAGAAAATCTAATCAATTGTGTTAATTTGTATTAATTTATGTTTAAATTTGCATGAACTATAAGCACTTTTTGGTTCTTAGGAGATAGGAAAATATACCATGGTAAGAGGTAGTTATTTCTGTTCTAACTTGTTTGAGCTTCGAGGCAGAGCTTGTTTACTCGTATAGAAAGACTGCAGCAAATGATAAAACAGAATTGGAGAATGGATTTACAGCTTTTTATTCCACCCAGAAACTTGTAGGAACCAATAATAAAAGGAAAGAGGAGAGACTACGCAAGAACGAAGAACGAATGATAATTTGATTCCCATTGCTTGAAGGAGGTGATTTACGGTTTAAAGAACCCTTTCCAATTGGCCTGTCCCCTGTCAACCAGCTTGTTTTATGATCCTGCCATCCGAGGTTAGGGAAGATCGGCCCTTCTTTACCTGAGTTTATTTTCGTTGCAGGGGGCTAATAAACTCTTTACCTGCCTTTAGGTTGGTTGGGGGTGCAATAAAGTGTTTACCTGACCAGAGTCTTCCTTCTTTCTTTTGAAGGTAACCTTCAAACAAGATTACTTTTACATATTTTTGCATAAATTAGATTAATGAATTAATTATTCATGAAAAGTAACTCTTAATGAAAGGGTTAGAAAGAATGATTTTTCGTGTTTAACGTTTTTTATGATATGTACACTATAAACTAGTATATATTGTATACACGACTCCAAAAGTGCATTACCACCTGCAATTCTCCTTGTCCTGCAATAGCAGGTAACCCAAAAAGCTCGGCGGTTGGGTTGGTTGCGAATTCAAAAGGCGTTGGACCAAACCTCAATTTTGTAAGAAATATATCAGTGTGGCAAACTGCAAACTGCAAATAAGAGAATAAAACAAATTGTTAAGAATGACAATGTTATTATCGTGACGGATTTGGATCACATCAAACGTTACAAAATGATCATACTTAAGCAGTTCAAACAAGATGAATGGCAGGAAACAGATATCAGAGGAAACCATTTCTCTCCTTAACCCCCGCAAAAAAAAATCTCATAAAAAAGAAAGAGTTATATAATGCAAAGGTTAAATATAAAAGCCCCAATCAAAATTTTAAAAGTTGACACCCGAAACGCAAGAACAACTGAACCGAAATGAGTGAAATTGTGCACAGATATTGCAGACGTAAAATGAAGGAACACGGGTTTCGTATTTTAATGAAAAAACGATTGGGTGGGGCATGGGGCCCTCCAAACATTTGATCACGAAACATCAAAACTGCTGGTAACAGTATGTCAAATGTGTGTAAAGAACATGAAGAATTCGAACGAAACTTTACGTATGGACAATATGAAAAAACAAACGAATACGTTTTTTATTTTCTGCGGAAAAACGGTTTTAGGGGGAAAAAGCCCCAACCCAAAATTTTGAAAGTTGACTCCCAAAAGGCAAAAAAAAAAGTGAACCGAAGTAAACGATATTGTGCACAGATATTGTAGACGTAAAATGACAAAAAACGGGTTTCGTATACTCCTGCAAAAAAGTGTTGGGTGGGGTAAAGACCCCTCCAAACCTTTGATCACGAAATATCGGAAGTGCTAGTAACAGTATGTCAGATGTTTGTAAAACACATGAAGAATTGCAACAAAACTTTGTGTGTGAACAATATGCCAAAAATAAACGGATACGGGTTTTTTATGTTCTGCGTAAAAACGGTTTTAGGTGGAAAAAGACCCCAACCAAAATTTTGAAAGTTGACACCCTAAAGGCAAGAAGAAGTGAAACGGAGTGAATGAAATTGTGCACAGACATTGCAGACGTAAGATGACAAAAAACGGGTTTCGTATACTCCATCAGAAAACGGTTGGGTGGGGCACCGAACCCTCCAAACCTTTGATCAAGAAAAATCAAAAGTGCTACTAACGTCAGATGTGTGTTAAGGACATGAAGAATTGCAACATAACTTTGTGTATGGACAATACTCTAAAAATAAACGGATACTGTTTTTCTCTGCGGTAAAACGGTTTTAGGGGGCAAAATCCCCAACCAAAATTGAAAATTGACACCCGAAAGGCAAAAAGAAGTGAACCAGAGTGAATGAAGTTGTGCACAGATATTGTAGACATAAAGTAAGTTAATACGAGTTTCGTATACTCCTGGAAAAAAGGGTTGGGTGGGGCACAGACCGCTCCAAACATTTGATCACGAAATATTGGAAAGTGCTAGTAACAGTATGTCAGATGTGTGTAAAGGACATGAAGAATTGCAACGAAACTTTGTGTATGGACAATACGCCAAAAATAAACGAATACGAGTTTTTTATGTTCTGCGGAAAAATTGTTTTTGGAGGAAAAAGCCCTAACCCAAAATTTTGAAAGTTGACGCCCGAAAGGCAAGAAGAAGTGAACCGAAGTGAATGAAATTATGCACAGATGTTGAAGTCGTGTAATGATTATACGTGTTTCGAATTTTCCTGGAGAAAACGGTTGGGTGGGGCACAGATCCCTCTAAACATTTGATCACGAATAATCAATAGTGCTAGTAACAGTATGTCAGATGTGTGTAAAGGACATGAAGAATTGCAACAAAACTTTGTGTATGGACAATACACAAAAACGAAAAAAGAATACGGGTTTTATGTTTGCCGGAAAAAATGTTTTAGGATTCAAAAGCCCGCATCCAAAAATTTGAGAGTTGACGCCCAGAAGGTAAGAAGAAGTGAACCGAAGTGAATGAAATTGTTCACAGATATTTCGTACGTAAGATGAGGATACGGGTTTCGTATTTTCCTGGAGGATACGGTTTGATGGGGCATGAACCCCTCCAAAAATTTGATCAAGAAATATCAAAAGTGCTAGTAACAGTATATCAGATGTGTGTAAAAGACGTGAAGAATTGCAACGAAAATTTTTGTATTTACAATACGCAAACAATAAAGGAATACTGGTTTTTATTTTGTGCGGAAAAATGGTTTTAGGTTTAAGAGAACCCACCCCAAAATCTTGATAGATGACGCCCGAAAGGCAAGAAGAAATGAACCACAGTGAATGAAGTTTTGCACAGATATTGTAGACATAGAATGAAGGAATACGGTCTCGTATTTTCCTGGAAAAGATGGTAAGGTTGGTCACGGTCCATGCAAACATCTGATCACGAAATATCGAAAGTGCTAGTAACAGTATGTCAAATATGTGTAAAGGACATGAAGAATTGCAACATAACTTTGTATGTGGACAAAACGCCAAATATAAACGAATACAGTTTTTCTTATATTCTGCGGAAAAACGGTTTTTAGGTTGCAAAGAAACTCACCCCAAAATTTTGAAACTTGATGCTGAATGCTAAGAGGAAGTGAACTAAAGTGAACGAAATTTTGCACATACATTTTAGACGTGAAATGATTATACGGGTTTCGTATTTTCCTGGAAAAGACGGTTAGGTGGAGCACGGGCCACTCCAAACATTTGATGACGAAATATCAAAAGTGCTAGTAACAGTATGTCAGATGTGTGTAAGGACATGAAGAATTGCAACATAACTTTGTGTATGGACAATACGCAAAAATAAATACATATTGGATTTTAACCCTTAATTAGTCGCATGCGGAATTTTGTTCCGCACTTTTACATTTTTGTTTTTGTTTTCCTTACTTTCGATCGTATGATTTTGAACTTTTGTCTAGCTGTCTTTTAAAGTTTCATGATTAAACAACAATACATATTTGAATTGTTGCCCAAGCCACTAGTGAATATTTTGTTATTTATTTTGGAGTGATGCATTTTGCGGAGCAAAGTTCCGCGCGCGACTAAATAAGTTACCCTTTTTTTCTCCTACAAATTTTACGCTTTCTTTCAGTTTATTGTTTTTAGCCGACAACAATTAAGCGAAGATCAACAGGAAGACCAAATATTGTTGTGTCAAGTATCAAAAATTTGTGTGCGGTGTGCATAAAGAAACTGTCACATATTGCAAAGAATGTAATCATCAAGATAGAGTGAAGGAACCTGAAGACGAGGATATGTAAGTAGTATGGATATGTAAACCGAGAGGCAAAAGCATCATTTATATGAACGTTTCAAAATACATAAAAACTATATTTCTTATCAGGACTAACTATACATGTTATTATTCTTGTTATTTGAGGAAAAAAAAAAACATAATAGTTCCTTCATTGTTTAGGTATTTATGTCTAACATATTTTTATATTAGTTTAGGTCTTCATAGCATAAAATAAATTAAGACGCCTATTAAAACAAATATTTTAACCTAAAATTAAATATTTTTTAAAAAAAAGCAAATATTACACGAGTTTTACTATGTAGTTATTATGCGGAACAAAAGTCCGCACGCGACTAATTACGTAACTTTTTTCACGCGACTAGTTAAGGGTTAATTTTCTGAAAAAAAAAGGTCTTAGGGGGAAAAAGTCCCTACCCAAAATTTTGAAATTTGACACCCGAAAGGCAAAAAGAAGTGAACCAAAGTGAATGAAGTTGTGCACTGATATTGTAGACATAAAATGAGGGAATACGCGTCAAGTATATTCCTGGAAAAAAATGTTGTTTAAGGCACCGACCCCTCCAAACCTTTGATCACGAAATATAGAAAGTGCTAGTAACAGTATGTTAGATGTGTGTAAAGGACATGAAGAATTGCAACATAACTTTGTGTATGGACAATACGCCAAAAAAAAAAAAACGAATACTGTTATTTTTCATTTTCTGCGGAAAAATTGTTTCAGGGGGCAAAAGAACCCACCCCAAAAGTTTGAAAGTTGACTCCCGAAATGTAAGAAGAAGTGAACCAAAGTTAATGAAATTTCGCACAAGTATTGTAGAGGTAAGATGAGGGAATACGTGTTTCGTATTCTTCCTGAAAGAAAAAAAACTGTTGAGTAGACCGAGGCTTTGAGTGGCGAGAGGGGTGGATTAAAGCGAATGAAATTGTATGTAGATATTGGGTGTGTAAACTATGGTACTTCGTGTTTCACATGTGTCCTGTCTCCATACGATTTCTTTATATTTTTCAGATCAACTACAAGCACAAACAGTATAGCGTTTTTTTTTGTTTTTTTTAGTATTTCGGGAGACACTTTTAACCCTTACAATATTTTTGCGCATAAACAGAACGCGTAACGATTTATTTCCAGTTTGCTCTTGATCTGCGAAATTTGAAGTAAAACGGATAGGGACACTTGAGAAACACGAAAAAGCTTATTTTACATAGCGTGAATACAATATCTACACACAATTTCATTTGCTTCGGTCCACTCCTTCCTGCGCTATTACAGAAATATTTACTTTTTTTCGGAGTTGCTCTAGGCCCCAACAGTGTTTTTTCCAGAAAAGGTGAAACACGTTTCATTTATTGTTTTGGAAATTGTCCCTATACGAAGTTTCGTTGCAATTCTAAATATTCTTTAGAAACGTCTGACATGCTTATTTGCAATTTTGATATTTAGTAATCAACGGTTAGAAGGTCCGTGCCTCACTCAACCGCTTTTTTTCAGGATAATACGAAACCCAATTATCTCATTTTACGTATACAATATCTGTGCACAATATAATTCAATTCGGTGCAGTTCTTCTTGTCTTTTGGGCCTCAAATTTCAAAAATTTGGGTGGGGGCTTTAGCCCCTAAAACCCTTTTTCCGTAGGAAATAGAAAACCCGTATTCGTTTATTTTTTCCATACTGTTCCTACACAATGTGTCGTTCCAATTTTTCATGTCCTTCAAGCACATCTGACATACTGTTATTAGCACTTTTGATATTTCACAATCAAAGTTTTGGAGGAGTCTGTGTCCTACCTAAACGGTTTTCTTTTTTTCAAGAAAATAAGAAACCCGTATTCCCTCATTTCATGTTTACAATATCTGTGCACAATTTCATTGACTTCGGTTGACTTCCTCTGGCCTTTCGGGTCTCAGTTTAAAACATTTTGGGTGGGGACTTTTGCCACCTAAAACCGTTTTTCCGCAGAATATAAAAAACCCGTATTCCTTTATCTATTGCGTATTGTTCTTACACAAAGTTTCGTTGCAATTCTTCATCTTTTTACACTTATCTGACATACTGTTACTAGGACTTTCAATATTTCGTGATGAAAGTTTTGGAGGGGTCTGTGTCCCACCTACTCCTTTTTTTTTTTTTTTTTTTTTTAAGGAAAGTACGAAGCATGTATTTCCTAATTTTGCCTGCAATATGTGTGTAAAATTTCGTTTACTGCAGTTCACTTTCTTTGCCTTTCGGGTGTCAACTTTCAAAATTTTGCGTAGGAGCTTTTTCCCCTAAAACTGTTTTTCCGCAGAAAATAGGGAAACACGTATTTATTCGTTTATTTCATGTGTAATATCTACCTGCCAAATTTTATCAAAATTGAAGTGTTACACATCGGAAGTGTTACTTGTTAGTAACTAATATTTCTTTAAAATTTTGGGGGCGCAGTGGCTCAGTGGTAGAACGTTCACCTCCGGTGCTTGGAGTCCCATGATCGATCCCAGCTAGCGCCGTGTGGACTTTGTGGTGGCAAACAGCGTGCTCGCTCGTGTGTTTTCTCCGGTCTCTTCCATTTCCTCCCATTTTCTTCATCCCACCATTTTACTCATCTCTCATCATCACCGTCTCCTTTAGCCTAACCGGCATAAACGTGGGATGTAAAACTTAAGGATTTCATTTCATTTTTTGTCTTTAAAATTTTATGAACAAATAGTGGAAATTAAAGATTATATAAGCGAAAACTTGAGATCAATTGCAAGTTTCGGCTCCTTTCAACATTGAAGGTAATGACGGCACAGGTATTTAGATTCAAGGTAGACATGAAATTTGAAAGTGAGATTACACTATATTTCTGTCATCATCATATCACACTGTAAAGTTATTAAATGCTAATTAAGTCAGGATTTTGCAACCAAATTAAGTTGCAACATAATAATTGTTATAAAACCCGAATTAGCAAAGCGAACTTAAGATTACCCGATACTTTAGATAGCATGGAAAAAAGGTGAAGAGTGTAACCTAAGTGCGTGGCCAAGTAGGTTGCAAGGCGATTTAATAAATTGCATGTCTTCTACTCGCCAGAGTCCACCTCAACCGTTTCATTTTGTTTTAAAACAAAACACTTTTATCATGAGTTACATTAGCACATAATACATGAGTGACAATTTATGTTATGATAGAATATACTATGAGCTTTAACAGAAAAAGTGCAGACACTCGATAATTATTACGTAGTAAGATTTCAATAGATTCAGTGCTTGATCATGCCGTGTGTGGAGTTATGAAATATGAATTGGTTTTATCAGGCGCGGATCCCAGGGGAAGGTTATAGGGGCTAAAGATCCCTTCCCTTGACACTCTGGTATACACTGGATAAAATGGGATACACTGGATACTAATTAACGTTGAATCCGAACCATATGAACTCCCACCGGGAATCGAACCTGCGTCTTCCGTGCTTTAACTTTACTTTAATCTGGACTCGAACACTCTCTAGCGGATTTAAGAAGGTGCACTTGCTATCCGTGAGTTTTTCAATGAATGTATTGTTTAGTAATTATATTAATTTTACTTTTGAAAAGGTGTAAGCATTTCGCTTTTTTTAAATTTCCTTGAATTATACGTAGTCACTGTTGAACACAGGTTTCATTTTTATACGTGGCAATAGCAACTTCCATGGTCCTCTCTCTTCTACCTCTAGACACAGAAATATTGCTTTTAATAACTGCCAAATTACGATCTTTATCAATAAAGAGAAGCTGTTCTAGAAAGGAGATACGTTTAACCCCTTTAGGATCCTGGCATTTTGGGCTATTTTTTAGACTTTCAGTCAAGCAGCTACTGCATCGTCACTATTTATCCTAGGATCATGGTCCATACCTCGTTCTCTTCAGAATAGAGCTGGCTTTCAAATGGTATCACTTGCATGCCCATACAATATACCAGAAGCGGGAAAAAATGTCAAAGTGAAAATTTCGGAGGGAAAATTTTTTTCTCGAAATTTGGCCCCCCTGGACCCCCCTGTGTGATCGTAGCCATCTAAAAAAATCTGATAAATAGTACTTGGTATACTGAATGTGTATGCCAAATTTCAAGTTTCTATCTTGAATAGTAAGGGCGCGAGAATTTGTACCAAAAATTCCCACAATGCCCCAAATTACCATAAAACACTATGATCTCAGGGAAAAAAATTCCTGAGACATCCCTAATTACCCTAGGACTATAATTCGCCAATCGTTCTCTTCAGAATAGAACTGTCTTTCAGGCGGTACCATTCACATGTCTCCATCATGTATCTAAGGCGAGAAATTCCTAAAAAAAGGGATTTTTTGGGGCAAAATTTCTCTTTTTTCAACTTTTGCCCCTCTGGACACCCCTGTTTTTACGCAGAAATCGGAAAAAACTTCTGGTAAATACTACTCGGTGGTCTGAATGTTTGTGCAAAATTTTAATCTTCTACGCGAAAAAATAAGCCCGCCAGAAAAAATTTCCCTACCATGCCCCACTTTTACCCTATACAGAAGTATATTTGGATAAAAATTCACTGAGACGGCCCTAATTACCCTAGAATAATAATTCGACCGTCGTTCTCTTCAGAATGGAACTGCCTTTCAGACGGTATGACTCACGTGGTCCTATCATGTATGTGAGGCGGGAAAATGACGAGAAACGGGATTTTTGGAGTAAAAAATCCCTTTTTAACCCTTTGCCCCTCTGGTTCCCCCCTGTTTTAACACTGACATCGGAACAAAAAATCTGGTAAATACTACTCGGTGGACTGAATGTTTGTGCAAAATTTCAATCTTCTACGTGAAAAAATAGGCCCGCCAGAAAAAATTTCCCTACCATGCCCCACTTTTACCCTATACAAAAGTATATTTGGATAAAAATTCACTGAGACGGCCCTAATTACCGTAGAATAATGATTCGACCGTCGTTCTCTTCAGAATGGAACTGCCTTTCAGACGGTATGACTCACGTGGTCCTGTCCTGTATGTGAGGCGGGAAAATGATGAAAAACGGGATTTTGGGGGTAAAAAATCCCTTTTATACCTCTTTGCCTCTCTGGTTCCCCCCTGTTTTAGCACTGACATCAGAACAAAAAATCTGGTAAATACTACTCGGTGGACTGAATGTTTGTGCAAAATTTCAATCTTCTACGTAGAAAAATAATCCCGCCAGAAAATATTGAACATAGGCTTAGAAAATGATAAAATAAATTTTTGACTTATGACGTCATCACCTCCTATGTCTGGACGCAGGACGATCTGAAACCATACGTAATGTCTTCTACAAGGCCTCTGGACTTGGAAAACAAAAAAAAAGCCCGGACGAAAAAGCTCAAATAGAAGAGAAATAACGCAATGTACCATGAAAAACGCGTATGGTACAAATTGTACCATAGGATCCCAAAAGGGTTAAAGAATCATTTTTTGCTTCGGTGAAGCGAGGAAAGTATCTTTAACTGTGCTTTTAAAATATCAAAATATATGTCCTTTGAATACACTTAGATTAAATTGGGGATATGTGAACAGATTTTCCATTAGCATTATTAATCAGCAACTGTTGAATATCCTATAGCAGAAAGAAAATATAGTCCTCAAATCTTCTGATAATGGTGTTTAAGACCAAGTCGTTGGCTTCAAAGTATTTTCCTGAAAAAAAAAGAAAAAAACGTTTAAATGGGACACAGACCCCTCCAAAACTCTGATCGTGAAATATCAAAAGTGCTAATAACAGTGTCAGAAGTGCTTGAAGGACATGAAGAATTGAAACGACATTGTGTAGGGAAAATACGCCATAAAAGAATACGTTTTTTTTATTCTGGGGAAAAACGGTTTTAGAAGGCAAAAGCCCAGACCCAAAATTTTGAAATTTGAAGCCCAAAAGGCATAATATATTGTCATTCGATCGAGATAATATATTGTCACATGACGTGGGCTGATTGCAAAGCCTAGCTACCGAAATATACGTTCTTCAATCACGCTGTAAAAGCTACAGATGCCAGACGGGACAAACGCTGTACGATGCTACTATGATAACCGTAATGGGGTTAGCCATACTGAGAGCTCTATACAGTTCTACCTGAGTTGAAGCGGCAACGCCAAAATCTAGTTACAATGAAGGATTTATGGTAGGGACAAGTAAACCCTTAGACCTTGATCTTCGAGGAAAAAATTGGTTATGTTTTGTCGCGTACTATACTAAAATTATCTTCCTATTTTAATTAGAGTTTGAGATATTGAGGTTTAAATTGAGACACATTAAGGAGCGACCAGAATGTGACTATTTCACACCATTAGGCGGCTCAAGGGCCGTAACTCTGGAACGATGCATTTCCCGACATATGGTCATTTGAACTTTTTTGCTTGTCTACCCATAAGGAATCCACCCAAGAATTTATGCCGTACCTTTTTGTTACACCCTGTATATACAAGATCCGTTTTGTAGATTTACGAAATCACTCTTTTTTCCTTAATCAATCTACAAAACGGGTCTTGAATGAGGTGGTCGCACTAGTAATGATATCCCGTAGCGTCGTTACGTAACACACGGAGTATAAATAAAGCTTCGAAACCACAAATTGCAAGTTCTGCCGTAGATAATTCGGTAAAGTGTCTGCTTGTTGAGTGGGCAACCCAGATTCATATCACGGCTGGTACGGTTTACTTTTATTCCCTTTCAAAATACATTTCTATATGTTGATGTTCTTAATAATTACTTTCTTGCATTTTTTGTAGATTAAATTAGTGGAGGTTAAATAGTCAGAAGGTTAAAATACATGTATGACTACTTTTATCCGTGTGTGTAGTCATATATGTATCTTTACATATTTGTTTCTTTCTTTTAATTAGTGTTGCCACGAGACGAGACAGAATCTTTTGATACGAGACACGAGACGATACAGACTACTTGTCCCGTCTCATTTCCGAAATGTCTCTAGAAATGCCTCGTCTCGTCTCACGTCTCAAAAATGCAAACACAATTTTTGAAATTGTTTAAAAATTTATTAACCCGGAATAAATTATTGCCTCCGAAAGTATACCAGCGTTTATTATTTCCAATGAGGACTATCCTAAAAGAACAAGGAATCCCTAAAGTTATATTTTAAAATGATTCTTACAAACAGCTTTCATTTCCATTTTCCAATCGATTCAAGTTTAAATATTTTGTGATAGTGTTCCAGATTCAAGTAAAATGTTAAAGCATTCATCGAGATCAGTGTTTCAGAAGATTTCATTCCGAGGGCTGGTGGTTATATGTATGTATAAAAATCCTTTATAGAAATACAAGTTCTCTTAATGCCAGTTTCATCAGTGACTAACCATTGTTTCATGAGTTTTCTCGTTCCGAACAAAGACACAAACGTGTCAGCCTTTTTCTGTCTGAGTTTGAAAGAATGCTGGTTTGACAATAAAAGAGTTTCTTTTTACTGTTTTATGATGTTATTCGAACCAAAGCCATTTTTATAATCGGAAAGTCACATAGGTTGCATTTCTTAATAATTTATTTCATACACAGTAGAGATAGAACTATTCATAGCATTTTAATTACACAGCACATAGTTCTTTGACATAGAGGGAAATCTCCTTTGGTTATAGCAACATCCAGTATTACCAATGGGGATTTCCCTCATCCCCCTTGTAATTCGCACACCGTCAACAGATACAGAACATTGTTAAACATTTCTCGAACCACTTCATCACACTCGTGGCCTTGTGACATGGTGCATTTTCTTGTCGGAAAATGTCACTACCGTTGGGAAACATGGTTGGCATGAAGGGGTGTACGTAGTCTGCAAGCAGTGTGCGATACGCCCCGGACGTCATTGTGCCTTGCTCGAGGTCCACTAGACACATGGATGCTCACGTGAATGTTCCCCAGAGCATTATTATTATTATTATTATTATTATTATTATTATTATTATTATTATTATTATTATTATTATTATTATTATTATTATTATTATTATGTTTGAAGTAAAATCAAATATCACGGCATTAATTATTAGATTTAATTAATTGAATTGAGCTGAAAATTAAATCTTGATTTCGAAAGATTAATTATTAAGTTTATCCGTTCTGTACCTTTCTAAAGTAATAAATGCTGGAATTGGTTTCAAGGCTGTTTCTGAGTGAATACTTTCTTCAAAATAATATTAAAAATTATAGAAAGATTTTCGAGATATTCGAGACGAGTCGAGATTTTTACGAACAGTCTCGACTCGAATCGTATCTCGACTCGAAAATTAGAGTCGACAAATACGTTTGTCTCGACACGTCCCGAATTTTACAAAGTGTGTCTCGACTCGAATTCCAGTCGAGATTCGAGACATGTCTAGACTCGTGCGCATCCCTAAATATTCATATTTTAAATGTGCAATACTACTTTGCGAAAAATGACCCCGCAGTTAATTTACGAAAGTCTACTTTCTCCTTCTTAGATTAGTGATCGTGGTTTACGATAGATTATGCAAACTCAGATATGGTTATGTATGTTTACACTTCCGTTTCTTTCTTTCAAAATGTAGTCCTATCTGTTCCCATTTATTATTAATAATTTATTTCTTGCATTTATTAATAACTATATGAAAAACCCATTATTCGCATGGTGGCTGTATTTGGAAGTCAACGCCTGTAGTAGTATCACCGTTGATTTCAGCGAGTGCGAAAACTATGGATTTGACATTAATATCGGTCATATTGGATTATTTTTACATGTCAGGGTATCCCCTTCCCAACCAAATGCCGAGAATTTGGAAGTTAATGCAATCGGCGTTTCACCATTGATGTCAAAGACCGCCAAAACTATGAATTCGACACTAATATCGGTCATTTTCTACTACTTTTACATGTCCCTGTGAACGTCTCCGGTTCGATTTAAAAAAACGCTTCATCTTGATCTGGGACCTGGACCAAGGTACCCGAGATCAAAATTTGGTAACTCTCGGTCCTCTCGTCTGGTCTCCAGGCAGCACACAGATACATACAGACAGAAGTGTTTTTAGGGAACACTGCCCGCCCGGAGCTCTGAGAGTACCCTCGGAAGAGACCAAAATAATACGTCTATAATATAATAATAAATAGGATAATATCAACAGTGCCCCCCGGAATACGAAATGTGCCCCCCCCGGAACATAGTTTCTGAAAGAAACACTGATTTCAAACACAACAGATAGAACCAACGGCGCCCACTTTCCAAAATGTATGTGGGTGCATATCAATTGCGGAGCGTGTTATATGTTTTCAGGGAAGTCTCATTTTTTTGGTTGATTTCTTTTCAGTTAAAATGTTTTTTGAACACTGTCATAAAGGGCTGTGTTGTGATAAAGTAAAATATACCGGTAATAGAAGGATAAGTTGGGGCTGTCCTAGCTCAGTCGGTAACACGGCTGACATAAACGTAAAGAAACAGGTTTAAACCCGGGTTCTAGTTTAATTACTGTAATGCATATTCCCAACATATATAATCGTGATATTTAGTGTATATTTTCAACAACTTACATGATGCACAATGAGTGCAAGAGGCAGTGATATTATCAACACTTTACTAAAAGAAAATACTACATTCATACAAATTAAAATGAAAAAATCATCATAAAAGAAAATAATTTTAATGTTATTGCAGAAAGAACTTGCAAGGGTTTTGTTGTGGACATAAACTATAAAGTGACTAACTTAGTGTGTTCCTTGGTTGCCTTTGCACAAACAAAATTGCAACAAACAATTATGCTTTAGAGGTTAGAAATTTTAACTTCCATCTCAATGTTTTAATTGTTAATTTTTTGGTAGTGGCAAGTGAGAAATATTTATTTTATTATGTTTCTATGAACCTAAAAATCTTGCCTGCAGCTCCCTGACAAGATTATTTGTGTGAGTGCTGCAGCCAGGGAGCACCCACTTAGTCGGTGCGCATGGACAGAACAACCCCTAGCATTTCTTTCACAGCACATGGTTGTTTGGCATAGAACGTTGCTACTATACTAGCGAGTTCCAGCTAGTTAAGCCTTTTATTAACAGCCGGAGGCAGCATTCTATTATATCGTTGTAGTAAGTCGCGTGTTAAAATACTCCTAGTATCAGCTTGTTCATCCTTCTATTGACCTTGAAGGAGAAAACAAATGCCTTTCGAGGAATATAAGTTCCCTTTAATTCATGAAGTTGATACAGGAATGACCTTCCAACCTATGCTGTGTATAAATGCTGGAAGTCTTTCTAAAATGAGCGGAACGAGCCAGCCATTTATCAAACGGCTCGACTCGAAACTCGACGTCAAAGACAGTTACTCGGCTCGGATCACGATTCGAGGAAATTACCTTTGGTTCGACTCGAAACTCGACTTAAATTCGAGTCGAGTTTTAGTTCGACTCGTGCCCATCCCAAGGCATTAGAAAAAATGACTGCTTATTATTATTCTGCTAAACTAATTATATAATAATAACAATGTTGTTATGTAAAATTAAAATACAGAATATAGAGAAGCGTAGGATTCGCAAACTGATCTGAAAGAACTCCAATATTACATACAAACAAACTATTTTCTAGTAGTACAGTAGGCCTGCTCATCAGAACACAGTTTATTCATATTAACCCCTTACTGTATATCGTTAATTATGGTACCCTCGTATCCAGGGTGCGAGTTACCGAGGGGGATGAGGGGGATTTTCCCCCTCAATCACATTTTGTTCCCCCCAAAGATATCAACTGAAGTATCCCAACCGGGGATCCTCGCTTTCCCCCAAAAAACCATGCTTAGTATAACGCCAAATTTCACTGATTTTTGTCATTTCATGTAAGTTTAATCTGCTGGCCGTATTTCAAAATGAGCGATGGAAACTTCAATATTGGTCATTCTAATTTCCCCACTGTTTTCACCGTTGCTTAGTTTAACTAAAATATGATGACTACAGTTGTTACTTGCAACGGTATCCTCATACCCTTCAGTTCGTCGTCGTTCGTGAATATTGAATGTACTAATTGCGCATAACAAAGTAGGATATGGATTTATAAATGCTCTTAGTGGTTTGCCAAGAAGCAAACAAATGGCTTCTTCCATCATACTCGGGCATGTCATATCCATCCTCTACATTTGTGTCGATTATCATCTTGTTTTAATTTTTGTTATATTTCATTTTAGTTTGCATAATATTTGTTATATCCAATAAATAGAACAAGTGGATTTAATAGAACATAAGTGGACTATTATTGCTTGAGCATCACTGCCTTTTACAGTTTACGGAAATGAACTTTTGACACTGTACTCAAAATCTGAGTTTGACCTATATATTCTCTCGTGGCTATATGTTAAGTGAGTGTAGTGAGCAGACACGTTAGTGAAAGTGAGTTAGAGCATAAGATTTGTTTTAGTATTTGCTAATACGACTGATTCTTCGTGTCATTCATTGTCTGTCTGTGTCTGTATACGCACTTCAACTGGAGCGGGCTGTTTAAAGTTAACCCTTCACTTACTATCTTTCTTTTCGCTATACAGTTTGCTGTCCACGCCAATAATCTTGTCTGGAAAATTTCAATGTAATATTCATACTTCATTTGATAACATAAAACATAGGGAATTAACTCAACTGTATCCTAACAGTAAAGTAATTATAAGTGCTGATTTTCTGAGCTCCATCATAGACTTGACTTGATTTTGAGTTTAACGTCCCGTTCAGCAGTGAGACTATATGAGACGTGGACCTACTAATTAACGTGGAATTCGAACTACATGAGCTCCCTCCGAGAATCGACCCCGGGCCTCCCACGCCAAAGCTCCACCATAGAATCGATCTTTGTAAAAAAAAATGGAGAGAGCAGCATTAGCGAGAAGTAAAAGCGCAAGCTCGAAATTTGAATTGCGAGTTTTTAAATATCTGGCTTTCGATTTAACCTTGATGCCAAAAATCGGGCCGAGTAACAATCCATTTCTCGTATGATAGGCTAATATGTAGATTTTTTTGAAGTAAGCCCGGTTTAATTGACAATTTTAGGGTTTTCATAACACTGAAGCAGGTTTTCTTTCGCAAGGCTGTACGCAAAGTGGAAGATTTCAATATAAGCGGAAAAATTAACATGTGTTTGTGATCATGGCTATCACTCGAGCTGAATTATTAAGTGAATAAACCCTAAAGAGCTACGAGCACAAGAGTGAGTACAACATTTAAACACGTTCAGAAAGGTTAGGTGTGTTGTGTGCATTTCAAACAATATATTCATAGTTATTGTCAGTAGATTTATTGAATTAATAAATCCCTTATTTATTACAGATGTCACATCATATTTATGTGTGTATGTGGGGGAGGGGGTTAAGGTATTATTGTCTCATTTTGAATTATTGAACCTTCAGACTCTACGTCAAGTTGGTCTAATTTTATCCCCTCCCCAATATAAATTGTCTAATTCGCACACTAATAGTTTTTGATAAATATTTCCCGCCGGGGCACTTCAGACACTTTACTTTTAAATTCTGTCCACCATTATCCTCAGCCTTTAAGAAAAAGTATTCCTTCAAATGTTCGAACGGTAAAATATTTTTGTTCTCTATCTTTGTAAGAACAACACTAATGAAAGTAAAATAGACTACCGACACCACTTCAATCGTAGTTCACTTAATGAATGTTTGATTTTGATCTGTCAAAATATTCCAGGTGCTTGCAATCAGTACACGTGATTTCCCTGAGGCTGTTCTCATCTTCCAAAAACGATGTCTTCCCGTCTGGCCTATTCCCGTTTTGCCTATAGACCTTCCAGAAATTTATATCATTATCTCACTGTCATCTTATCTGTAAGCAAAACGATTTTTTCCGTTTCGCGTACGCACACTAAACAAGAGATATTTAGTGTTTGAGGGAATTTTTGAGTGTTTGAGGTGTGAACGCTATATAAAGATAATGAAAATATTGATATACCTACTAAATGCAGTCATTCCATTTTCAAGTTAAATCTGTAGAAATTAGTCAGTTTAAGGAATAATAAATTAAACAAACAGCAAAGAAAAGTCCAGAATTAACATTGCATAGTAATCCTTTTATTGTCTAAAATTCTCATACTAATTAATAAATATTGCAGTGAATTTGCCTTTTCTCTAAATTGTTTTTAAGTTTCTATGCTTAAATTTCTCAACTTATGTTCTTTTAAGGTTATGAGCAGTGGCAGAGATTCGAAGTTAAAAGAGGGGGGCAAGATCTGATCTGAATATTTGTATATCAACGTTACATTTCCTAGTTGTTTCTAATATTTGTTTGCCGAAAGGTTGCATAACTAATAGGAAACTACATTTTTTCAATTAAAATATTGTGTTGTATTTCACATTTTATTAAGTAAATTGGCAAGGGCAACCCAAATAGGTACTAGCCCTTTGTAGTCTAAACAACGAAGGTGTAAGAAGAGATTTGATTCCTAGCTCATGGACATCTTAAAATTCTGTCTGGAAAAGTGTGTGATCAGATGTTTTAATAACAAATTTGCAAAACAAATAAGTGGAAAGGATAATATTAATCATAGTAATGAAGAATGACATTTTAGGCACTGTCGATTTTTGTGCAATTTAAGAATAACTTGTGAAAGACTTATTTTTTCTATTGCGAAATGTTCTCTCAATTAGTTTCAAAGCGGCTAATATATCGAGTCATTGTAAGAAGGAATTGTTGCTATGGTAGAATTGCTGTGCTCCAATAGGTTAAAATTTGGGCAGGGCCGTAACTTGTGGGGGACAGGGGGCAACTTCCCCCCCAAAGAAGCTCTCCGCCGTTCGAAACGAGCCAATTTAAGACAAAAATTTTCTTACTCCATATACGGCACGAACATGGAAAATATAGATGAAGCATCAAACAGTTTCACTACATTACATAAACTAAACAGCACACAAAAGGTAAATAAAAAAAATAAGTTGTGGGCCCATTTCAGTAAAAAGTGTCTACTATTAGGGTTCGTAGAAATAATATTTATTCATATTCAAAATGCTTGCCTCCCCCCATAAAAATCTAATTTACGGCGCTGTTTTGGGCCATTTTCCCTGGCAATTGAAACGGACTTCCTGTAGCTTTCTTAACTCGACGGGAAGACAAATTACCCATACGTACTCACGCAACAGCAAATATTATATGGCGCCATTTTTTCTATGAAGCAGTAATATACACAAACTTTACATTTCCAAATGAAATTATGTACTTTAAGGATCACTTCAAAAAAGTGAGGGAGCAACTGCTCCTCTTGCCCCCCTAAACGCCGCCCATGGTTATGAGTAAAATAATTAAGTGTTATCATAATAGTTTTAAATGCGATTCAGCAACGTTCAAATACGTCGTTGTCTGTTATCATCATATTCACTTTAAACGTTATGCCTTGTCTCAAGCCTTATCCTGGCTTATTATTAAGAGAAATTTTGTATAAAAATTAATAATTTAACTAAGATAAGTTTAAAGATATTGAGAAGGTAATTAGCGCCCATTCGAGCTATTCTGCCCTTTATTCCAGAGGCGCGTTAAATACTAAGGTAAGTTGGAGGAATATGGCCACATGGGGAATATGGGCAATATTAAGCTTATACATTCACAACTCCTGACCGTAAACATGAAGAAATTCGAAATGAGAGTTGGTAATATGCTTGGCTGATGGTCACTGTTTCATGCAAGTCTGCATTTGGAGGAATTTGTAAAGGAAAAAAGAAAAACATATTTCAAATTTTGTATTTAAATATTGCATGAACTTATAATATGTGAATAGGAAGTAAGATTTTCTTGCAAAATGTAGGACAACAGAAGAAAATCTAGGTCTTACGCATATAGAGGGAACAATGGACTCTGTGATGGATGGTGCGCGGAGCGCGCTGCTATACTGTCCACAGCACTGTGTCCATCTAATATGAAAGTTACTAATTGGAGAAATATGAGCAAATCGAGTCGGGGTAAAATTATTAGAACAAAATATTGCTGTTTAAGAAATTGACAGAATCAAGCTTTTCAAAAAAAAAAAAAAAAGGAAGCGTAGGTTATGGGATTCGAACTGATGATCGTGGATAAAAACAAAATACTTTGGGAGCGTGCGATAACCGTCTACTCTACGAAGGTATGCTAAGGTTCAGACTGTTAGTAAACGCATATTAGAAAATCACTACCACAAACTGCCTAATCGCTTCCCATATTTTGTGGCTTATTTTCTTTTTGTTTGTTCACGTATAAAATGTTTAATATCTATTATTATTAGAGCTGTGCAATACGTATAGTAACTAACATTATGAAAGGTTTACGTTGTATTTCTAAAAAAGCATAAAATTACCCCCCTCTCTCTCTGTAAATTTTGCCGCGCGTTTGCCACGCTTACGAAAATGGAACGTAAAATTTGGAGATGAGTTTCGGAGATTTCCTTTGTTAATCATAACTTCTTTATTTCTTAATTTTTTACAGTAATATTTTTGGAAATGTGTGGTTTCCTTTTTCTGCATAGTTTTAAGAAGACATTTAACATTTTCTATCATAAGAAAGAGAGTTATTAATATTTATGTAATTTTGAAATACATGCGACAGAAATTCTGGACAGAAGTGTAGTTTCTTCTTTTATTTATACTCCATTGCTAGACACAGACAGAACAACTTTCCTCCATTTTATTATTTCTTTATACAAATCGCGTTATGACCCATACCTTCGGTTTGGCCTTGCTTGTCAGCAATAAACTTCATGCGTCTCAATTCGTTTTTTGCCTTTTCTACTTGTGCTCAAGAAATAAAATTGGTTCTGTGTGCGCGGGAATCGATCCGCGGATTACAAGATCTTCAGACCACCTTGCTATCGCATACTCTACACGAGGGAGGATGGCCAGAGCAGAGAAACTGATTTCTTTGTTCAAGAGACATACGCACATTACTCTGGCTTCGTTACCTCGATCTGTGTGCGAATTTACACAACACGGTCTTCAAATTTTACACGTGATTTCGCCAACAAATTATTAGCTTTAACGCTACATGCAACGTTGATAAAGCATTAAAGGCATAACACAAATTACAAATAGTGATCGAACTTACAACCGTAGTCACAAGAACGATTCTATTCAAGGTATCACCTCACCTTTCTATCTAGAAAAAGACCCGAGTTCGATTCCCGGCAGGAGCTTATGTGGTTCGGGTTCCACGTTAATCAGTAAGTCCCGTCTCATTTGTCCTTTCTGCTGAAAGGGACGTTAAACTCAAAATCAACTCAACCTATGTAGAAGAAGGGCGAAACAAAATTCATTACTGCTACCAGCTAAGAAATACAGGGTTTTCATAAAGTCTGGACGGATTTAATTTGCTTATAATTTTCATAAAAATGCTCATAATGAAATCAAATAAAGTGCAAACGGTAGCGGAAGGATTAAATTTTTAGTTGGCAACACTGTTAGATAAGCGGCAACTCTGAACACGTTGAGAGAGGGAGAGGGAGGGCAAGGGTCAGTTTCTTACCAAATTCCATCCATTGTTGTTTTCATTGTTGTTTCAATGTTGACTGTTAAAAGTAAGTTGTAAGTTGTATTGGTGTGTGTGTCTTTTAAAGAAAGAAATAAATGAAAAACTCCTCTGAGAAGACTATTTTTTTTTACCGTATCAAAGATGGCGTCGGTGAAAGAGAAAACGCAATGTGTTCTGTGGTACGCAGAGCTAAAATCACCAATTCTGGGTGGCGAAAGTTCACCAAAGAGTTCAAAAAGCCGGCACCGACTGAGAGTGCAATCCGAAAGTGGCATGCTAAGTTCTTGGAGACAGGAAGCGTCCTGGACCGTCCTCGAAGCGGGAGGCCGCCAACATCACCTGCAACAGTGAGCGCTGTGAGTGGATTCCATCGCTGCCTACGCGAATGTGTGGACGTAAATGGCGCCCAGTTGGAGGTGTGGCGGTGAATGAACTGAGCTGGTGCAGATTACAGGTAAAAATTTAAGGTGGATCACTACACGGAAGTCAGTATAAGCATTAGTTCATTGGCTTAACCAACGCGTAAAGAGATGGCAGATATTATATGTATTACACTATACTATAGAGTTATGCGTCAGCTACAACATGAGATACTATTTTCTGTGCTTATGTATTCTGTTAGCTAAAAAAGTAACTTATAAGAGAAAAACTTGATCAGTTTTAAGATGAGTACGCAAGATGGCGCTTGCTGTTAGATTCTGCTACACCTGTGCTCAGTTTTATGAAATTTTTCCTTACAAGCATAAATTATTTTACAAGGAGTTGTCTCATTACGGAATATGGATATTATATTACCGTTTTTCTTATTATGTTTTACATTTTATCCAAATATTATTTTGTGTTTACGGAAATAGTTTTAGCGGCTGAATCTCATGTTTACGCAGGACGCCATAATGCTTCGTTGCCAAACTTACATATGTAATGTTGCAGTCACAGTAGTAGGGCAATTCCTTGTTAGCGTTTGAAATCCAGAGGCGGAACCTGTGAATTCTGACAAAACTATTACAGTTAATAAAAGTGGAAAATGGGGAAAGAGAAGGAATTTTATATATATATATATATATATATATATATATATATATATATATATATATATATATATATATATATATATATATATATATATATATATATATATATAAAGAAGAATCCAATACTAAGTAAAAGATCGAAGAGCCAAAGGAAGCAAAGAGAAAGGGAGCATAAATTGAAGAAACAGCTAAGCGCTTTTCAATTTTTAACTGTTTGTTTCCGCGTAATACAAAGATAGTTTATTTTGACGATCATTTTGAATGTTAAATATGTAGCCTAATATGTGTTCTTTCTTTTTTTTCTTTCCTTTCTTTCTTTGTTTTTGCTGAAACTTAATTTGCTTAGGTAAAATATTATATCTTCTTGAAAATAATCTATATATGTTTTTGAGCTTTCATACATACACGAATAGTTGCCTGAACCCGTTAGTGGAAAATAGTAATTAATTCCATTTACTAGGGAAGGTCGTGAGGTGTTACTCTGACTTCATATTGAATATTCATATTGAATTCATATACTATGCTCAGTCGACTAGTTTTTACATATGAAACAATTAAACAACCGGAGAAATCCTCGACCGCAAGCTTGTTCGAATTATGGGCGTTAAAATTTCAAAATTGAACAGATTTTGAAAAAAGTTTGAAGAAACCATTTTTTGAGATACACGCTTCATTTTTGGTACTGGCGTGTTGTCTTGGGTACTCGACGGAATGGTGAGGTCAAAACATACGCATTTTGCAAGATAAGGGAACTTATTGGGGAAGGGTTGAAGGGTAATGGCGTCTTACAACTTGCAAATTGCATCCTATTTGGCACAACGGATAAATAGGCTAATAAAATTTATTTGAAACCAACTGTATTGTCATTCAAATGTCACTTTCTGTGTGGCCACCTAAACATTAAATAATGACATTTGTCTCCGAAACGCGGGACTAAGTCCAACGCGACCCCCAAGCCAGCTGGCCTCTGTGCATTGTGGAAAAAATGAAATATTTCAGTTTAACATCCGATGATTATACCCTTTAGGTTAAGGAAGACGATGATTAAGGCAAGTGAATGGTGATAAAAGAATTGATGGAATGAGAAGAAGGGAGGAAACGGGAGTACCCCGAGAAAACCCATGGACATGATGGTATTCATTGTGGAAGACGGTGTTTCAATATCTCATCCCTAGCCATTTTTTAAAATTTTCAACGGATTTTAATGGCGATTGTTTGAAAATAGTGGCCAAACTTCAGACAATATTTTACGGTATTTCGCGAGAAATGTGACCAGAAAACAAACAATCGGCTAGCGATGATGTATGCAAACAGCGGTTTTCTCGAGAATAAAAGTCACCTGGTTCACAACTTTGAATGCATTCCCGCTAACCATTTTTCCTTCTTTAAATTTCTCGGTCTATGTTCTCGTTGAATATCTTAAAATATTTCCTGGAATTTCACCAATATTTCCCAATAATCGGCATTCCAATTGCTGAAAACTAAGCACATGGCTAGTGATGATGTATTAGAACACAGTATTCTGCGATACATAAGCATAGACCGACAGGATTCGGAGTATCGCGGCAGGGCAAGCCTGTCTGGCGCTGCTCGAGCTGTTTGGACATAGCTACAGAAGGGGAAGAACCAGGCCAGTAGTCAGTCCTAAAGTGCAGGGAAGCGGTATAAGTTAGGGGGGCCGATCAAACCATATTATAGTTCATCACCATATTATTGTTCATTTGCAAGCTTATCGTGAAAATTTTAGGGGAGCAGTAAAAATTTAGGGGAAGCCCAGCCCCCCCAAGGATACGGGCCTGGGAAAAACACAACAATATAGATCATCACAGGTTTAATTATGAATATCGCGTCTTTCTTAATTGAATTTTTAACGCCTGTTAAAGCGTTTCCAAGACAAATGTGATTGTTCAATTTGAAGGTGGCCACACAGGAAAGTGATATTTGAATAACAATATGGTCGAATAGGGGTATCAAATACATTTTATTAGCCTATTGGCCCCAGGGGTAAATGTGAAGGAGAATATGCGGACGCCGTACCCCAACCTCGAAAAAAAATTAAGGCGTCCCCCCAGTTCCGAAAAAACTATAATGAGTATAGATAGGCAGGGGAACGGCGTGGCGTCATGCCGCTACCTACCGTTTCCCCACCATTTCAGATCCACTTTTACCACTGGTTGGCCCAGTATGTCAAATGGGAGGCAATTTGCATGGTGTAAGACGCCATTACCTTTCACGCCATTCCAAATAATTGCCCTTATCTTGCAAAATGCATACGTTTTGATCTTACTACTGTCTTGGGTATCCAGGAGAACTACCTGATATCAAAACTGAAGCCTCTATCTCAAGAAATGGTACTTCAAACTTTCTGCAAAATCTGTTCAATTTTGAACTTTTAACGCTTTTTTGACACCTCGTAACACTAGAAAATTGTTATTTTCGTAAGTACCGGATATGAAAGTGGAGATACAATTTTAACAACTGGTTCCAAGAACCTGAGAAATTTTAATAATCGGTTCGGGCAAACTAGGGGAATGACACCATTGAGTAAAGCAATAGACCCGTATGCTCTGCCAACGATCAGGCCATGAGCGTCCGCAGCGGAGGCAAGGGGACAGTCGCTTTACCCTGCATATTCGACAAGCTTTTACCCAGAAACACACATAAAGGAACATTATATTTGGTTACACCTACTAGAATATTTAATATAGACGTATTTAATATAGTCCACAAAGTTATGCAATATACCTCAATAATAACTGTTTTGCATCATGCGTTATGCGCATCAATGTGTGTCGGGCTTTTGCTCCTTCCCCGACCTTGGAAAATCTTGCAAGTGTTTCTGGATAAAAGTGTTCTTATTCGGAACTGTTATTATCTTCAGGTGTGCATAGTATCAAGTATGAACCAGTACTAAAAGATAACGTGAAATTGTTTTGAATACATGCCACTACAAACAAGAATTACACAATTCATACTCGAGCTTATTATTGTTGAAGATCATGTGATATATGAAGTACACAAATGAAGGTGCAAAAGCAAGTACTTGCAAAACACTTGGAGAAATGAAGTAGGTTATATATACTAGAAGATTTTAATAAAATTAGCTGTAAATAGCTTGGTAGATAGATCACCTCTGGCGCACGAGATCGCTGGTTCGATCCCACTTTTCGCCTGGAAGACTTTCTGTAGGACCCATAGTGTGCGTGGATTTTCTCGGTGTTTTCCCACTTTCTTCAGTCCACAATTTCGATAATCATAATCACTGCTCCTTTAAGATTCGGATTATAATCTTGGAATATTAAACTAGAAAATTTCAAAATAGCGCCTTCGGCACCCTAACACCCGTGCTAATCGCGTAGTTTTACTCCCTGTGGGAACTTATTCAGAGTCATTCTGACGCGTGATTACTAAAGAGTTCGACTAACATGTTTCCTGCAGTAGTCAGGCCTTTAGTATGACGCTAATCATACGTCAAAACGACTCTGCATAAAGCCCTATCTCAGATTCCTCATTCCACCTGGATTGTGGAACAAATCTGTCTATGTAAGTAAGAAACCTAGTAAAAGTTGGTGATAGTTTTCATTTAACGAAGCCATGTTTGGTCCAGAAAACGCTGGAATTTTAACCATAATGATTATCATCCCGATAGCCACTTCAAAATTGTAGGGGTCCCGGCTGAAGTTAGAGGGAGCTCAATCCAACAATATTATAGTTCATCACCATATTATAGTTCATTTGGAAGCCTACCGTGAAAATTTTAGGGGCAGCCAAAATTTAAGGAGGCCCTGCCCGCCTAGACCCCCCGGGATACGGGCCTGATGATCTTACAAAATATATGCACTGGGGAGCACAACTTACAAAATACCTGCATGGGAATACAACAGACAAAATACCACGCTTGAAGGAACTAAGTCTGTTTTGTTGAAAAGATCGGATTTGTGTAATGGTTTTGTATTTGTATACTTATTCTTAATTTGCACCTTTGAGACATTTAGTTATAGATAATCTTTGTAATTTGCAGAGAAAATGTTACCATAAAAGTATATTTCGTTATCCCTAAATGCAGTTTGAGTCGAATTTTGCCCAGAAAACGACGTGCCTGAAGTTGCCCCCCCAACTCTCCCAAATTACACCAAACGTTGGACATCGTTAGTGCACGTTAGTGCACTCAGAACTAACGTTAGTGCTATCAGCGTTTACGAGATATTGAAGATTTTTGGTGGGGGGGCCAACTTCATATGAAGTTAGCCCCCCCACCCATCTTTATGCAAACAGATTTCCACAAAAATTTGCGCATCGTTAGTGCATCGTTAGTGCACCTTAACGCACTCAGCACTACCGTTAGTGCTACCATATTTTGGGATTTATTCAAGATTTTTGGTGGGGGGGCCAACTTCAGAAATATCAAATTCTAGACAAATAGAGGTAGAAACATGGGGTTAACGGCAATCGTTAGTGCATCGTTAGTGCACTTAAACGAACCAAGCACTAACGTTAGTGCTACCCTATTTTGGAATTTATTCAAAATTTTTGGTGGGGGGGCCAACTTCAGAAATATCAAATTCTATACAAATAGAGGTAGAAACATGGGGTTAACGGCAATCGTTAGTGCATCGTTAGTGCACCTAAACGCACTAAGTACTAACGTTAGTGCTACCCTATTTTGGGATTTATTCAAGATTTTTGGTGGGGGGGCCAACTTCAGAAATATCAAATTCTAGACAAATAGAGGTAGAAACATGGGGTTAACGGCAAACGTTAGTGCATCGTTAGTGCACCTTAACGCACTAAGCACTAACGTTAGTGCTACCCTATTTTGGAATTTATTCAAGATTTTTGGTGGGGGGGCCAACTTCAGAAATATCAAATTCTATACAAATAGAGGTAGAAACATGGGGTTAACGGCAAACGTTAGTGCATCGTTAGTGCACCTAAACGCACTAAGCACTAACGTTAGTGCTCTCATTATTTTGGGAATTATTCAAGATTTTTGGTGGGGGGCCAACTTCAGAAATATCAAATTCTAGACAAATAGACGTAGAAACATAGAGTTAACGGCAATCGTTAGTGCATCGTTAGTGCACCTAAACGCACTAAGCACTAACGTTAGTGCTACCATATTTTGGGATTTATTCAAGATGTTTGGTGGGGGACCAACTTCAGAAATATCAAATTCTATACAGAGATAGAAACATAGAGTTAACGGCAATCGTTAGTGCACCTAAACGCACTAAGCACTAACGTTAGTGCTACCATATTTTGGGATTTATTCAAGATTTTTGGTGGGGGGGGCAACTTCAGAAATATCAAATTCTATACAGAGATAGAAACATAGAGTTAACGGCAATCGTTAGTGCACCTAAACGCACTAAGCACTAACGTTAGTGCTACCATATTTTGAGATTTTTCAAGATTTTTGGTGGGGGGGGCAAATTCAGAAATATCAAATTCTATACAAATAGAGGTAGAAACATAGAGTTAACGACAATCATTATTGCATTGTTAGTGCTCTTAAATGCACTAAGCATTAACGTTAGCATTACCATATTTTGGGATTTATTCAAGATTTTTGGTGGGCCAACTTTAGAAATATCCGAGTCCATACAAATCTTTAGTGCTTTCTAGAAGCACTAAGGATCCACTAAGTAATGGCATTAATTTTTTGTTAGTACTTGAAGTTGGGGCAAGTTCACCGTGCCCTCCAAAGATATTGTACTTGTAGCACCTACACTAATGAAGTACTAACGTTAGGGGTTGGTGCACTAAGAACCACTAAGAACTGCACTAGAAGATATCACTAGTGCTTTTGAATTTGGCGGAAATTTGATGCAATTAAAAATTCCCAATAATTTTCTTATGGGAGTTTCGTGACATGTAATTGTCCATAACTACACTAATATTGAAGTACTAACGAAACTATTAGTGTTTTCTAGAAGCACTAACGATGCACTAACGTTTGCACTAGAAGAGATTATTAGTGCTCTTGAATTTGACGGAAATTTGGTGCAATGAAAAATTTCCCATAAATTTATTATGAGTTTCGTGACATTTAATTGGCCATAACTAAACTAATAATGAAGTACTAACTAAACTGTTAGTGTTTTCTAGAAGCACTAACAATGCACTAAGGAGTGGCACTAAGTTTTTAGTTAGTGCGGGAAGTAGGGGCGCTAAGTTTACTCTGGCCTCAAAAGGTATTTTAATTGTAGCACCTATACTAATGAAGCACTAACCTTAGATGTAGATGCACTAAGAAGCACTAACAATGCACTTACGATTGCTCTAGAAGAGATCATTAGTGATTTTGAATTTAGCGGAAATTTGATTCAATGAAAAATTTGCCTAAATTTCTTGTCTCGTGATATGTAATTGGATATAACTACAGTAATAGTGAAGCACTAACGAAATTGTTAGTGCTTTATTGAAACACTAACGAATGGCACTATTTTTCCGTTAGTGCTTAAAGTGTGGGCGCGAAATTCAGGTTGATTTCCCCAAAAGGATTTTTTTTACTGGTAACACCTACACTAATGAAGCACTAACGTTAGGTGTTTGTGCTCTAAGAAGCACTTACGATGCACTAACAATTGCACTAACAGAGGTAATTAGTGCTTTTGAATGCGATGGGAATTTGATACAATGAATAATTCCCCATGTGTTTCTTATGGGAGTTTTGTGACTTATAATTGGCCATTTCTACACTAATGGTGAAACACTAACGAAACTATTTGTATCCTCTAGAGGTACTAACAATGCACTAACGAATAGAGATGCAAGGGCTCGGAAAAAACCGACTTTTTTGAAAAAAAAAACTCGGTTTTTCTGCTTCTTTTTTTGCTTGGGAAATTTTGGGCTTTTTTCAAAATTTTGCTTTAAATTGATAAAGCATACTTTGTTTTGCTTCTCTACAGCACAAGAACTCATTTGATTAGTGGTTGATGCAGATAAAAATATAGAACCTCTAAACTAAACCATGAATTTTGAAAATATTTTTTTAAATTCTTAACATACTTACATTATGGATTCCAAAGGATTAACCAATATATATATATATATATATATATATATATATATATATATATATATATATATATATATATATATATATATAAAATATTTTTTTAACTTCTTATTCACAAAAATAAGTACTTTAAAAAAAGATACACAAATAACTAGCAAAATTGTATGTAGTATTTCTACTTCAAAATATCACACACCTTCTTTTTGAAACAAAAAATAAAACATGAGAGAAATACATTTATATGATAAACTTAAAAGCTGCACATCATGGGCTTGGTTTCGGTTGGTTCTGTACATTCTTGAAATTTTTAAGTTTTAACTTTCATATACATTGTATGAATATTTCGAACAAATTTTTCATTCATTGATCACATACGTAATAATGTTACCGCCTATCAGGTGCTTGGAATCTGCAAAATCGGTAAAATTCCGAATTCTATTATTACTGTTTCATAAGCTTGTTCAGAATCGGAAAGTACCAAATTTTCTGTTAATGGATCATATGCGTAATAGACTGTTCATCTGATCGTGCGGTTTCCTAGACTTATAACCACCATTACGGTTTACCCAATCCTGAAGGTTTCTGAATTTTTAACGACAGGAATTCAACATATCATTAGGCATTTCCCTTAACATTCTATTAACAAGATTGATTCCATACGCAGATGAAATTATTGGAGATTATCAGTGTGGATTTAGGGACATCGATCAACTATCGACCAGATATTTACTATTCGATAAATACTCGAAAAGGAATGGGAATATATTACCCAGTACATCAGCTGTTTATTGGTTTTAAAAAGGCTTATGACTCGGATAGGAGGAAAACATTGTATAACATTCTTACGGAATTCGGAATGCCGAAAAAGCTAGTTAGATTAATTAAAATGTGTTTAAATGAATTCCAAAGTAAAGTCCGAGCAGAAAAATTCTTGTCCATGAGATTCCACGTCGAGAATGGCCTGAAACAAGGAGATGCGTTATCGCCATTATTATTCAGCATTGTTCAGGAGTACGCTGTAAGGAAAATTAAAGATAGCAACCAGACCCTAGAACTGAATTGTATTCACCAGGTTACGGCGTATGCTGATGATGTAAATTTAATAGTGGATGATAGGAGAACAATAGAAAGAAATGCAGAGTCCTTATTAAATGCTTGCAGCGACATTAGTTTAGAAGTAAATGTAGAGAAAACTAAATACATGGAAGTTCACCGGGATCGTAATAGAGCAAATTATTGATGCGTTAAAATATCAAATAATACTTTCGACAAAGTGGATACTTTCAAATATCTGGGATCAATATCACCAGACCAAAATCATATCCACAAAGAAATTAAATGTCGACTGAAATCAGGAAATTCGTGTTATTTCAGTTCAAAGTATTTTGTCGTCGCGAATTCTGTCGAGGAATTTGAAGCTTAAAATATATAAAACGATAATCATGCCTGTTGTTTTTTATGGTTGTGAAACATGGTCGCTTGAGGGCAGAACGCAGACTGAAAGTATTTGAAAATAAAATCCTGAGACGAATATTCGGACCCAAGAGGAACGGGAATGACAGAAACTTCATAACGATGAACTGCATAATTTATACGGTTTACCAAACATCGTTACGCTCATCAAGTCTGGGAGGCTCAGGTGGGCAGGTCATGCAACTAGAATGGAAGAATGTAGGATCACTTTCAACGTTTTAACTGGAAATCCAATCGGAAAACGTCCATTAGGAAGACTTAGGCGCAGGTGGGAAGACAATATTAAAATGGATCTCGCAGAAATAAGAATACAAAGTAAAAACTGGATCCAGTTGGCTAAGGATTGAAGTCAGTGGAGAGCTTTTGTGAACGCGGCATTAAACCTTCGAATTCCATAGGCCATAGAGAGAGAGAGAGAGAATATATTTAAGTTAAGCACAACTGCACAACAACCATGAGTGAGTGGTTAGCTTTTGCGCTTCTATCGGGAAGTTCAGGATTCAACCCGGCATTCGACCATTTTGACAAAAAATTTTCTTAATTGTATCTGTAAATGTAGAGATAATGCGTATACTGTGAGTTCTGGCCGACTTCCTTTCTTATCGTTTTTAAATCGTTGTTATTACTAATTATCAGCAGTGACGGATTTGCGAAGGGGGTTAAGGTGGGGATGTTTTAAGGGTGACGCTTGTACTCCGAAATTACATAATTTCTAAAACAAACGAAATATTTGTTATGCCTTTACTCATAAATTCAAGCTCTTCTCAAATAAAAATTAGGTATTTTTAGAAAAACTAAACATGAATAAGAAAAAATGAAATGAAATCTTTGAGTTTTACGTCCCACGGTTATGCCGGTTAGGCTAAAGGAGATGGTAAACATGAATAAGAAAAACCCCTCCCCAAATACTTTTCTAAATCTGCCACTGATTATTAGTATAAAATGGTCTTTAAGGTTGTATCCGGAAGGTTATTGCTGAATATACAAACAAAACGAAATATTAGTTATGCTTGAAATCATAAACTCCCAAATAAAAATTAGGACATTTTAGAAAAACGAAACATTAACCAGAGAAACACCTCCCAAAACACTTTTCTGAATCCGTTACTGATTATTTGTATAAAATGGTATTCAAGTTTGTATCCGGAAGATTATTGCTAAATCATTGCACAGCTACAGTATAACAAGAATGTGTAAGTACGCTTTGACAGATATACTGACAAACGTACACTCTGACGGATATAATGAAAACCAAAAGTTTAACTTATGTGCTAGAAGCTAGAGTAGACCTACTAATCTGTAGGAAATGAAACACGGAGGACTAAAAAGAAATGAGATAGAAAAGAAAAAGTGTCGACAACTCAGAAGTTAAAATAAAGTTAAATATCTTCTACAGTTGCCCTCAAATACTACGTACTTTATGTTTACTTTAATTCATAAAACATGTGTTCCATCCATTATGATGGTGAATTCCAGAGCAAAATATGGCATTTAGGTCATGAAATCTTATTTAACTTTAGAGTATACTATAAGAAAGCTATTTAAATAGAAAAATCATGAAAATGAAAAAAGCCAAAATTTCCAAAATTCTCGCTTTTTCCCCCAAAAAGCCGGCTTTTTATGTGCAAAAAACCATCGATTCAATAAAGCCGGCTTTTTGCATCTCTACTAACGAATAAAACTAATTTTTTCGTTAGTGCTTGTAGTGGGGGCTAAGTTCACGCTAATTTCGAAGGTTTTCTTTACTTGTAACATTAGTGCTTCCTACTGCAGCAACACCTAACTTTAGTGCTTCATTAGTGTAGGTGCTACAAGTAAAAACCTTTGCGGGCCAGCGTGAACTTGGTTCCCACTTCAAGCACTAACGAAAAATAAGTCCATTCATTAATGTATCGTTAGCGCTTCTGCAAAACACTCATAGTTCCGTTAATGCTTAACTATTGATGTAGATATTATGGCCAATTATATGCCACATAAATCCCATAAGAAATTCATGGGGAATTTTTCATTGCGTCAAATTTCCGTCAAAATCAAAAGCACTAATGACCTCTTCTACTGAAATCGTTAGTGCTTCATAGTGCACTAATACCTAACGTTAGTTTTTCATTAATGTAGGTCCTACAAGTAGAAAAACCTTTGGAAGCCTTCATGAACTTGGCGCCCCCACTTCAACCAATAACGAAAAAATTAGAGCCGTTCTTTAGTGCATTGTTCGTGTTTTTAGAAAATACTTTTAGTTTCGTTAGTGCTTCACTATTAGTGTAGTTATGGCCAGTTACATCTAAGGAAACTCACATAAGAAATTTAAGGAGAGTTTTTCACTCTGTCAAATTTCTCCCAAATTAAAAAGCACTAATGATCACTTTTAGTACAATCCTAAGTGCATCGTTAGTGCTTCTTCGTGCACCAACCCCTAACGTTAGTGCTTAATTAGTGTAGGTGCTACAAGTAAAATATCTTTGGTGGTCAGCGTGAATTTGGGCAAGTTCAAACACTAACAAAGTAATTAGTGCATTCGTTAGTGCTTCCTGAAAATACTGACACTTTGTATGGAATTTGATATTTCTGAAGTTGGCCAACACCAAAAAATTTGAATAAATCCCAAAGTATGGTAGCACTAACGTTAGTGCTTAGTGCGTTTAAGTGAACTAACAATGCACTAACGATTGCCGTTAATCCCATATTTATACATCAATTATATGGAATTTGATATTTCTGAAGTTAGCCCCCACCAAAGATCTTGAATAAATCCCAAAATATGGTAGCACTAACGTTAGCGCTTAGTTCGTTTAGGTGCACTAACGATGCACTACGATTGCCGTTAACTCTGTTTCTACCTCAATTTGTACAGAATTTGCCCCCCCCCCACCAAAAATCTTGAATAAATCCCAAAATATGGTAGCACTAACGTTAGTGCTTAGTGCGTTTAGGTGCACCAACGATGCACTAACGATTGCCGTTAACTCTATGTTTCTACGTCAATTTGTATAGAATTTGATATTTCTGACGTTACCCACCCCAGAAAATCTTGAATAAATCCCAAAATATGGTAACAATAACGTTAGTGCTTAGTGCGTTTAAATGCACTAACGATTGAAGTTAACCCCACGTTTCTATCTCTATTTGTATAGAATTTGATATTTCTGAACTTGGCCTCCCCACCAAAAATCTTGAATAAATTCCAAAATATGGTAGCACTAACGTTAGCGCTTAGTGCGTTTAGGTGCACTAACGATGCACTAACGATTGCCGTTAACCCCATGTTTCTACCTCTATTTGTATAGAATTTGATATTTCTGAAGTTGACCCCCCACCAAAAATCTTGAATAAATTCCAAAATATGGTAGCACTAACGTTAGTGCTTAGTGCGCTTAGGTGCACTAACGTTTGCCGTTAACCCCATGTTTCTACCTCTATTGTATAGAATTTGATATTTCTGAAGTTGGCCCCCCCCACCAAAAATCTTGAATAAATTCCAAAATATGATAGCACTAACGTTAGTGCTTAGTGCGTTTGGTGCACTAACGATGCACTAACGTTTGCCGTTAACCCCATGTTTCTACGTCTATTTGTCTAGAATTTGATATTTCTGAAGTTGGCCCCCCACCAAAAATCTTGAATAATTCCCAAAATAATGAGGGCACTAACGTTAGTGCTTAGTGCGTTTAGGTGCACTAACGATGCACTAACGTTTGCCGTTAACCCCATGTTTCTACCTCTATTTGTATAGAATTTGATATTTCTGAAGTTGGCCCCCCCACCAAAAATCTTGAATAAATTCCAAAATATGGTAGCACTAACGTTAGTGCTTAGTGCGTTAAGGTGCACTAACGATGCACTAACGTTTGCCGTTAACCCCATGTTTCTACCTCTATTTGTATAGAATTTGATATTTCTGAAGTTGGCCCCCCACCAAAAATCTTGAATAAATTCCAAAATAGGGTAGCACTAACGTTAGTGCTTAGTGCGTTAAGGTGCACTAACGATGCACTAACGTTTGCCGTTAACCCCATGTTTCTACCTCTATTTGTATAGAATTTGATATTTCTGAAGTTGGCCCCCCCACCAAAAATCTTGAATAAATCCCAAAATAGGGTAGCACTAACTTTAGTACTTAGTGCGTTTAGGTGCACTAACGATGCACTAACGATTGCCGTTAACCCCATGTTTCTACCTCTATTTGTCTAGAATTTGATATTTCTGAAGTTGGCCCCCCCACCAAAAATTTTGAATAAATTCCAAAATAGGGTAGCACTAACGTTAGTGCTTGGTGCGTTTAAGTGCACTAACGATGCACTAACGATTGCCGTTAACCCCATGTTTCTACCTCTATTTGTCTAGAATTTGATATTTCTGAAGTTGGCCCCCCCACCAAAAATCTTGAATAAATCCCAAAATATGGTAGCACTAACGGTAGTGCTGAGTGCGTTAAGGTGCACTAACGATGCACTAACGATGCGCTAAGTTTTGTGGAAATCTGTTTGCATAAAGATGGGTGGGGGGGCTAACTTCATATGAAGTTGGCCCCCCCACCAAAAATCTTCAATATCTCGTAAACGCTGATAGCACTAACGTTAGTTCTGAGTGCACTAACGTGCACTAACGATGCACTAACGATGTCCAACGTTTGGTGTAATTTGGGAGAGGTGGGGGGGCCAACTTCAGGCACGTCAGAAAACGCTGGAATGTTAGCTATATGATATTTAAGCCCCTAAAATAAAGCTGCTCCAAGGATTGCAACTTCGCCTATAAAATAACATTTTTGAATCTACTAAGAATCTGTTTTGTCCTATGTACCTAGGTAATGATTTTGTGTTTGTACACGTATCCTTAATCTGCACCGTAGAGGCATCTAATTATAAATAAATGTATAACGTTTAACTGCCGTTTTCTAAGAAACTATTACCATAGAAATTATATAATTTTCCCCTAAATGCAAATTGAGTTGCCCTTTGACCAGAAAACAATGGAATTTTAGCCATGATATAATAAATCTGTAAAGTAGAGATAAGTTTTACACCAAGGATTACAACTATGCTTATAAAACACCATTTTTGAGCGTACTGAGAGTCTGTTTTGTCCAAAAGATGAATTTATGCAATGATTTTGTATTAGTATAGGCATTCTTAATCTGCACCGTTAAGACATCTAGTTTGAGAGGTACGCATAACGTTTCATGAGTTAAAAAATCACTTTTGATCAAAGAATATAACTAATTCATATATTAAAGCAGGCAGTATTTAGTAAAATGGAAATAAAAGCTCTCATTTCTCTTTGTTGTAAATCATGTATAAAATGCGATCGTGTCTAAGCACTTTTCTATCCGTAACTCATGTGGCAACATCGCATGTATCGCGATGTGCTCTGCCATCTAGTGAGAAAGTTTTACCCTAAAGGTGACTAGCGATCCAGCTTAATCCTTCCGCTACCGTTTGCACTTTATTTGATTTCAATATGAGCATTTTTATGTAAATTATAAGCGAATTAAACCCGTCCAGACTTTATGAAAACCCTGTATTTATACTCCATTTTTTGTTCTCATAAAATAATAATTCTACCTGTCAATCCATAAATGTAATAATATTATTACCTTCTTATGTAAACCTAAAAAGAACCTAACATAAAGTATATCTCTTCTGTTCCTATCAATAGCTTCGACTATGTGTCTTTTTGTTCTTTTGTCATTCTAGTAATAATAATAATAATAATAATAATAATAATAATAATAATAATAATAATAATAATAATAATAATAATAAATGGATATTGTTTTCCTCAGAAACTTGCGACTTTAAGGTCTACAGTGTAGAGTTCTGCCGATGACAATACACTGGACATTATTTATAAAAAGACCGAAAATTATTATTCACTAACTTATTGTCTACGGTTTGAACTGCAAGAAATGATCATATTTCTTCGCGATAATGTGAATACAATAGCGAAATGTTGTGTTTCTACGCAATTTCCTTTTTCCGGATGAACTGGATAATTTTAAAAGAACTTCTATTGTTGTAAAGAAAATAAAAAGTATGTATTCAGGGGAAATCGATCTGAGGACCACGTGAACTTGAGCCCACGGTGTTACCGATTACACCACCAAGACCTGCTTGCAAGCAAAGCACTACATTGAGTGATTTCTCGAAAGAGTCCAAGTACTTTACATCGCATTGTATTTTTTGTTTCGTTTTTTATTACGTTCACTTTTTGTTTTTCGTACAATGCACGAAAAAGCAAATACATTTTTCGCCACAATGCCTAGGAATACCGTTTTAACTAATCAGCAAATAGGAAGCTACTGGCGAAATGATATGGGGTAATGTGCAGTATTTTATTTTCATAGCAACAAGGGTCAAGATACTATCCCGCGGAAAACATGCATAAACTTGTTTGACAGAAAATACTCTCGTGTTCGATTCCCTTTAAGAGTCAATTAAAATTTTACTTTAACTAGAATTTATTCTTATTAATCATCCGCCTCGTGTATCCTAAAGGACTTAAACGTTGAGAAAAGTAAATGGGAAAAATGTTGAAGACTGTGCATAGAAAAGCCAGGTGCCAGTGTTTTGTAAGCTATTGACAAAATAATAAAAAGACAGGAAAGAAAATCTCTTAAGAACTGAAACTGAACAAGGTTTTAGCTTTCATGCTTAATTTGCTACTAGCGTGACATATTAAATTCAATGTAATATACATATTACACACAAAATTCGCTACTTGACTTGCCAACATGAAAAATGATAGGTATTGTTAAAAATTAAACATAACACCTCCGACCGTGTTTAGAACTTTCGGTATTAAGTGGAGAATAGGGGTAATTTGTATTATTTTTGCTCAATAGTTAAGAATGATGGCATCGAGGTTGTGTCTTGTCATCATAGTAAAACGGATGAAGCACTTGAAATAATCTTTTTAATATACTGTATTTAGCATTTGGCCCAGTCGGGTTTCTATAATGCATTAACGCATATATCATAAGAGGAAGAGATGAACATAAACACCTTATTTTCAAATATGTGAGCCCATCTTCCGTTGTCCTTAAAAATCCGCTTTTGAGGGGAAAAAGGGACAAGCTGTAAATACGCGGTCATTATGTAAAAGTGACATCGTGATTGTCTGTCCGATCATCACGGGAAATTGAATGAACTGTTTGAAATGAATATTTGAACTCATTTAGTACTTGGAAGAAAATGATTAGCTGACGTCTCCTGGATACTTGACAAAACTTCACAAATACATGATGAATTAATATTTTACTCTTAGTTCAAAATGGCTACTTTGTTGGTTAAAGGAAAAAACAAAAAAGACTAGCAGAAATCGAACACAGGACCCTTTGCACTTGAGACGTGGATTTTTCTAACTCTGCCACGCCGTCACTTGATAACTTTACGTTTCGTCTCATACATGCGTCAAGTTGGAATCTTTAAGACGCTTTTCCGCCACTATTTCTGGCTATTGCGCTCCTCCAGTTACTAATATTAACACTTTAAATGTGCACTACTACCTCGCGAAGAATGGCCTCGAAGTTTTTTTTTTTATATATATATACCAAAGTATGTTTTCCCCTTGTTAGTTAACTCTCTCCGGGCTTTCCTCGCGTTACTTTTATACAATACACGTTCTAAGCGAGGAAAGGAGTATTAAAAATATAAAGAAAGAGAGTTTCTGACGAATCTCTTACCATAGGAAGACGAAAATCGGCATTTAAACTCCTTCTTACAAATCTGTGACCTCGTGGTGCATCGTTTTCGGAAATTGTAACTCTAGCAAAGAAAGCAAGGGAAATGCTACAATATCTCAATTTTCCATTTTGTGTTCATAAACTGGCCAATCTGAGTAAGCATTTTAGGTGTTTAAATCTACAATATATTTAGGAGTTGGGTTCACTTTTTCATTTCACTTTGATTGATATGCTATTCTATTGGGGAAGAGGTTTGAATATTTCGCAAATAACATTTCCATAAACTTATTCTCCTCGCTCGAAGAATGAGCATTTCAACTAGTTTGTGTCTCACCTTTAAAGATTGTTTCAGTACATATTTTTAAACGAATTGTGTATTCAATTTTTTTTAGAATATATTTACAGGTTTTTTGAACCCGTATTAGGAACCTAGACATCAGCGCAAACCTGTCTTCAACATTGAGGGGGAGGAGGGGTAAGACCGATCGCATAATCTTTTTTTAAGAGATGTTCAAAGTATTTATGAAGTTGAAAAACAATGCTGTGGAGAATCAAGAGAGCAGAATTGTCTTCAACATTGGGAAGCAGGCAGATTTGAGGCTTATTCTGGGGGACCTCAATTTCATCTCACTTTCCTTTGTGGCAATCGGACACAAATTATCACTTTTCTGCCCCAAAAACACACTTGAAATCGGATTATTGGGAGAACAGTCCCCCTCAGTTCCAAGATTGGAGGTGACATGTCCCTCTCATCCCCTCAGGATTTGCTCCAGTAAACCTAGAAACACAATTTTAGGAATTTAAGAATCAAGTTTAATTATGGGTCACAATAGTTCAGCGACCGATCAACTTTATACGCAAATTTATGACTTTAATCTATTTAAGGTTAGATGGAAATTGATCCAAGCTTGGCTTGTAGATTAATGGAGGCCTTTCACTGTTCACAAACCAATCATCTTTCGTGAAACTGATAGTTTTAAGACTGATCAGTCGGTTCATTTGGAGTGTAACATCCCTTTCAGCACCGAGACTATATGAGACATGATTCTGCAACTTAACTTCGGACCTAAACTAAGTGAACTCCCATCAGAAATCTATCTCTTGATAGGGTTGATTTCATAAATGTTACATTTTTTCATTCTCACGTGACTGTTCCCAAATAGAATATGACCTTCCAGAATATATACTGTCTTTCCACTCGGTATGAACACTAGTTTATTATTCATATTCTCAGTAAACAGTGGACATGATTTCATTTTTCAACATACTGAAACATCTAATAATAAAAACAAAATATACCAATATTGTTTCATTTCTCTTTATGTTTTCACATACATCAGTATTTCATTGATAACATTGTGTTTTAAAAAAGGTGTGTTCAGTTCACAGTTAAGACAGAGATAAGACAGCCACTTGAAAGCGCCTCAGGTTATATTGCTTTGCTCTTCTGTCTAGTCGTTTGCTCTTCTACCCTCAGGTTATATTGGACCAACCTGCTTCTTTCATTTCAATTACTTGTATATTTAGTTTCGGATATAAGGTTATTTTAATATTTTATTAATGGAAGGAAATCTAGAACATCGTTACTCTTGATATACGTAGGTAGAACCATACTTGAAGCCTTATAATATTACCTTACACGGGAATTCAAAAATCTAACAGAATGACACCATATATAAAACTCTAATACTACAAGTAATGGCTGTTCATTCGACGAAAAGAAAAAAGGCACTTGAAGATTCGAACATGGATCAGCTGATTGGTAGGATAGAGCGTTACCCACTACGCCACACACTCACGTGCTTGTTTTCTTTCAATACATTTTAAACATTCAGCATATGATTTTTGTTTCTGTCGTCTTACCGTATAACAGTTTCTCTGCTTTCCCTGCTTGTTACTCTATTTGTGTTATTTGTTGTGTAAATTGCATTTGCAAACGTAATATATTCTGTTGTTTTACCAGGATCCACAGCTTTAAAAGTTTTTAAGGTCAGTTACATTAAGTCAAATGATTTTCTAATATCTTCCATCGCTTCAAGAGACAAAAGATACTATCCCGCGGAAAACATGCATAAACTTATGTGACAAACAACACACATCTAGAGAGATAGTCAAACATAGATATAGTGAGAAGAGACCGCAGAATCGTGTTTCTAGAATCATGCTTCAAAATGAAATGAACATTAATGAAAAAGTAGTTTAACGTCCTACGTTTAAGTCCTTTAGGATTTAGATTTCTGAGCTTTCGGCATCTATGGCCATTCAGCCCTCACGTTTAAGGGATGACGTCCCTCAGCGAGCACACTATCCGGGAAAGGGAAGGAATAAAGGATAGAAGAAGGATGAAAGCGGCCTGTGACTTACAAGTTAGGCCCCACCCCGGCATTTGCCTGGTGTGAATGAGGAAAACCCAGGAAAGCCTCATTCAGGATGGCTGGCTTGAAAAAACTTTTTACATTTTTTCGACCGAGTGCTCTCACCAGTAATCGAACCGGCGACCGCTCGCACCAAGTTTTCAGGCTAAAGGAGACGGACAATTAATAAAACTTAGCTAGCTAAGGTTGCAATTATTTTCTAACGGGACACGAACTCCTGACTACATATACCAAATGCGCACACGCTAGCCACTAGACCAGCAGGAAAGGATAGAACTATATTAACAATGTCATACAAATTCTTCGTGTGTATGATGTTTTGTTTTCTTCAGATTTGTTCGAGTTTTACCGAGTCACATGTCTGACTGATTCCAGGTCACAAGATTCTTAACCAGTTTCATACCTACTTACCAATGCAACGTTTGTTCAAATCCCAACAGGTGAGAATTGACTGTAGTGAGATAGATATTCCTTTCTAAAACCGGAGTTTAATTTTCGGCGGGAGCTCATGCGGTTCGGATCCCACGTTAATACTGTAGCTCTATGTCTCATATAGCCTCGCTACAGAACGGGACGCTAAACTCAAATCAACTACTACAACTAGTAACATATATTCTAGAAAGGGCTCTTCATACCATTTTCTTCATAATAAACTTATCTTCACGGCAAACAAAACAAACATTTATACATAACAATAAATATTCAGTAAAACCTTCAGCAGTATTCAAAAAATTTAAAAAAAATAATATATGGGCTTCCACCATAAATAGATTCTAGCAAGCGAAGTGTGTTATTTTTGAAATTTTATTTTGACATAAAAGATGAGTAACAACATTTGCTAAATGTTGACGTTACTTTTCTTCCTAAGCTAAATACAAAGGAAAAATTATTTCTTGACCTAAAATACAGCGTGTAGTAATAATGTAATTAGGTATGGTGATTTATAGACAAAACAGGAAGCGGGAGCTAGTTCAATAAAACACTCCCTGAATTTATTATTAGTTTGGTCATTTGTAAGGACAATTTTAAAACCATGGAACTTGAAACTTGTGCTGAGTTCTCCAAGATTTACAGTTCTTACTATATATACAGGGGTGCCCACAAGGGGGGCTATGACGCAAACTGCGTCATTGAAATATTTGGGGGGGATTAAAATCTATATAAATATGTTTGATGAGGGGGGGTAAAATTAATCGAAAAGAAGATTTTTCATGGAAGAACACCTACGGATAGACAATTGGGGGGTGCGTCATAGACATAAGGGGGGGTGGGCACCACTGATATATATATATTTCAGATTCTATCGATAATCAAATTCAAGTTACATATTTGAAGGTGAAGTGTCCCTGTGTTTTAGCATATAATGACAAATTTTTTCCCTAACTTTCAATGCCTTGCACTTCATTGCAGTTTACCTAATTATAAACTATTATTTAATTTATTACAGAGTTTGCCACATTATTTTCTACATTTACACGTATAAATATATTCATTTGTTTCAATTATTTATGTAAAGAAATGTGGCGTAGTGACATTTTGAACAGCGCTCTCTGTTTTGTTTAGAACTAAATATGAGTATTTTATATCTAAAGAAAAAAGTATTATAGTTATATTTAGTTCCACAAATAAAAATTATAAAGGGCAATGTGCTGACCACACTCAAAATAACTGAAACCCATCTCGTTTATCATAGCCGTTTATTGATTAAAATTGAAAATAATTCAATATAGTTTTCAGCTGTAAACCTAGTCATAGTTTTTATTGATACTAAAATTTAGAACGGTCTTTACGTTTGTAAAATTCTACTTCGTCTTTTTTGCTTAATAACAACAAGAACAACAACAAAATTTGCAGAATGTCGAATCAATTACAATTGTAATCATATTTTTCTTTTAACACAAGCAAAGCACGAAGTTTTGAACGCGGGTCATCTGGGTGGTAGTTCTGTACGTATCCAATGAACTACGAAATAACGTATCAGAAACTCCCTACTCTGTAAATATTAGGGATGCGCACGAGACGAGTCGAGACAGGATTTTCCAGACAAAATTCGAATCGAGACACGGCTCTTCCAATAGACAAATATACATTTTTCTAGTCGAGACATCACTTTTACAGCACATTTTCGAGACGAGACAGCCACAAATCTTGTCTCGTGCGCATCCCTAGTAAATATATATTGCTAATATTCGTAAGTTTCAAGCTTGTAAAAGAACGTAGCTATTTGTCTTTCTATTAAGGTTTACGATATTTCTATCGTATCTTGTCTGAGCTGCAAAACGAAAGATAATACATTTATCGATTTATAGTTAGGGATTGGTCCTTTAAAACATTTAATTATTTCGAGAGGTGATAGAAAGATGCTATTCCAGGAAAAACATGCATTTTCTTTTGTGACAGATAACACTACTACTTCAAGTTTGACTATTGAATTCATATAGTTTGGAAATCTTCGTTTCACACCTGGAAACGATGCTCACTTCTTTTAGTTTGGTATTGGTACTAGTAACTCGTCTAATATATGCAACCAGTTGACACTCTTAGTCATAGATTAGAAACTTGTAGCAAGACACATTGAAACCGAACTTGGCTAACTTCAGCTACTTCTGGTTTGAATAGGAACTGGTGGAAAATATTCTTGGGATGCTGAATTCTTGGAGGAACACTTTCCTACGACCCTGAATTGATTGTAAAAAAGCCGTATCCTGATATCTCCTATTGTTTTGATTCCTGGAAACAAGAATTGAAATAGGAAATAATAGTTAATTTGAACCACTTCCTGTTGATCGTAAAAAAAAAAAGCCGTATCCTGATATCTCCCATTGTTTTGTACTATGGAAAAAAGAATTGAAATATGAAGTAATAGTCAATTTGAACCACTTCCTGTTCCAGTAGGGTGTTGATAATAATTATGGTATGTTGCCTTGAGACGGTAAGTCATTTCGACAAGGATATTCTCGCTATCTGTTACTGTTTTTTTTTCTATGGCGAGGAACGTTCAAACAGAATATGTTTAATTTTAATAAATTCTTCTTTGATCAAAGCTGCCACGGAGAAGAAGGAGGCTACTCTTGAGACGACGAAACGATTGCAAAAAGCCACTTTTTAATATCGTTTACCATTTTTGCTCTACGGAAATCGGTATTGGAACCGGAAGTACTAGTAAATTTGAACAATCACCAGTTTTGGTAGTTATATGGATAGTAATGATATGTTTGTTGAGAGGCTGACTTGTTTGCTTCAAATTGCTTCTCGCTATCTGCTGCCGTTTTCGTTCTATAGCGATAAACGTTGAAACCGTTATTGAAACCAGAAGTCTCTAACTACAGCCGAATTTATTGGAGGATTGTAGATAGTCATGATATGTTGTCTTTAGACTCTAAATCGTTTGCAGAAACCACTTCTTAATATCCGTTAGCATTTTCTTTATATATCGACAAACGTTCAAACCGGAAATGGATTATTCGAACCAATTCCGGTTGGAGTAGAAGGTTAACGAAGGAAATACATTCTATTCTTTGGACACTGAATTACCTGCAAAAGACCATATCTTGAAGCATTTACTATATCTATTAGGCGGAATTTGGAAATTGAAACCGGAAGTAATAGTAAATTTCAACCATTTATGGTTTCGGTAGAATCTTGGATACTCTTGATATTGGCTCTAGATTGTAACTCGTTTTCAAAAATCAGTTCTCGCTATGATACCGTTTCATGCTATGACGATAAAAGTTGAAACTGTTGTTGAAACCGGAAGTAATAATAAATTTAAACCATTTTCAATTTTAGTAGAGTATTGTGGATGAACATGATATGTTGCCTATACACGCGCAATCGTTTACAAAAATAGTCTTCTTTCTGTGTGTCCGGTTTCATCTATGGGTTAAATGTTAGAACCGGAAATTGCTAATTTGAACCACTTCTGGCTTGAATATAGAATTAATGGATAAGATGAAACGTATTCATTGGATGCAGAATGAATAGCAGAAAACATTTCTCTATATCCCTTACTGTGTTTACTCTGGTATATGTCGACAGCAGAGCCCTGCACAGGCCGGGAGCGCCATGTTCGGCCCGGAATATGCCCGGTCCGGCCCTGTCCTGCCCGTTTCAAGTAATATCAAACTGGACCGGGCCCTAACCGGACCGAACCGGGCCAGGCATATTCCGGGCTGAACCGGGCCGAGCACAAATGCTATAGGGCCGAACCGGACCCGGCCACTCTGAAAGATGAAACGGAAACTAAAGTTGTCAGCCTTTTTTAAATGTCCTCTACCCCTGCCTTTGCCATGTTCATACGGTCTTACTGTCAGCCTATGTTAATCATAATGTGTGTGGGAGATTGACTTTTTATTGAAGACTGCGAAGTACTGTAATACTACTACTATTACTACTTCTACTACTACTTCTGCTATTGCTACTAGGACCACTGCTAATACTACTACAACTGCTACGACTTCGCGTCAGAGTTGACATGTATGGCGGTACCGAATTTACCTTCTAAGTACAGAAAAAACGAAGAAATGCTAGTTATTATGGCCGGTCTGCATAGAATTTGAACCGATGCTTGATCTACGAGGGACAACGGTGGCTCAGTAGGAAAACAATCACATCTGGTGCTAGAGGTCGTCGGATCAAGCACTGCTTGTGCTATGTGAGCTTTATGGTGGACAAACACCGTGTGCTTGGAAGTTTCCGGGGTGGTCCCGCTTCCTCCCACTGTTTTCATTCCACCAATTCATCCCATCATCATCCATACGGTCTGAGCCGTAGTTACCTAAAGAACGTATGATAAAGTCAAGTACTTGACCTACTAAGTAGAATTTGGTACGCTACCATAAGACCACGGAGGTCAAAACCGTGAACTGTCGTGCTCATAAGATCAATACAATTTGTAGTAATGTTCAATTCGCAAGGCAAACACCAAATAGTGTTATATCATGCTGTATTGTTTATAGTATGATACTACAAAAACAAAATATAATCATCAAATAAATCACCAAGACGCCAGGGTCGATTAGGTGTTCCTGGAATGGTGGTTCAGTGGTTAAGCGTTCTTCTCTAGTGGATGGGGTCCCTGGTTCGATGCCAGCTCTCGCCAAGTAAACTTTGTGGTGGACAAACACCGTGTGTGGGGGTTTCTCGGCGTTTCCCGTTTCCTCTCACTTTATTCATTCCACCGTTTCATTTATTTCTCATCATCTCCTCCTTTAGCCCAGCCTGCATAACTGTGAGACGTAAAACTCAAAAGATTTCACTTTTGTTGTTTTATTTTCGTATTACTAGTAATAGCAGTAGTGGTATTCGCTGTCGTATTAGTATAGTAATGAGTAGTACCAGTAGTTGTAGTAGTAATACTAGTAGCAGTGCCAGCAATAGGGAATTAACACTAGCATTCGTATTCGTAATAGTAATAGTATCAGCCGAGTAGTTGTAGTATTAGTATCACATACGATATAGCAGTTTTACATATTTTCTCTGTTACGCGTAATGCACTAATGAGCGTAGTATAAGACTTTTACGTCCATGAGCTGTATTATTGTATAATAAACATGGCAGAGCAAGCACAGATAACAAATAGACAGAATAGGGACATAGAAAGCTTACCTTGGGTAACCTTTCACACGATTTTCCCAATCGAGAAGGACAAATAGACATTGCAATATTATGACGACACATTTCTCATTTCCCATTGCAAATTGAAGGATTGACTTGACTTATCAACTTAGTTGTTCCCAGGCCGGTTACACCAGGCCCGTTTAGAGCCCGGCTTGTTTGTGCCCGGCCAGTTTAGGGTCCGGCCCGTTTGTGCCCGGCCGTATTGGGTCGAGCCAGGCACTGAATACAGATCCATCCAGGCCGTGCCGGGCCGGTCTTTGGCCCTGGGTTTGTAGGGCTCTGGAACTTTTCCTACTTGTATGCACAGCATAGTTCGGAAGTTTAAAACCTGTCCTTGGTTCCATAAATATTATTAACACTAACATATCAATGATACTTTTGTGTATAATTCAAAAATTAGCCGTGAAATTTAATCCAGATTGGAAGTAGTTGTTGAAAGGCCTCTTGCTATAACAGATTTGTGGGTGTACAGACGGGTGAGTAATGCATAGGTCATTTCTGTTGTATATCAACTTCACGGAACAAATCGAATCGTGACTTCATGAAAAGCGATTTGTTGGTTTTTCAAGGTCAATAACAACAAAAAAGCTAATACTAGGAGTACACGCGACCCATTACTTCGATAGAAGAGGCAGATTCAATAGGCGTGTTTACGTATAAAAGACTAATGCCCTCCGGCACTTAGTAGAAGGCTTAACTGGGTGGAAGCAACATAGCAACGTTCTATGCGAAAGAACTCTGTTTGTTCTATCTGTTGTGTGTATGAAGCACGAGTTAGCTTCTGTGTCTGTCTGTGTGCGGCCTGGGGATCAGATCAGTTGACATAAAGTTACTAAATTTTGATAACGGATACTTTTGTCTAGGCTCCATACTAGGACGAAGCGTTTTTTAAAAAAATCGAACCAGGGTTCTCAGGGAAGGGGTGCGTTTACCGGGACATGTAATGATATTAGAAAATTTCCGATATTTATGTCGAATTCATAGTTTTCACGGTCACTGAGATCAATGGTGACACTTCCGTTAGCGATGATTTTCAAAATCAGCTACCATTGTATGCGGGCAGGGGTCACCAGGGGGAGAGGGGTTACCGAGACATGTAAAAATAATTCAAAATCACCGATATTTGTGTCAAATCCATGTTTTCATGGTCTCTGAAATCAATGGTGACACTTCCATTAGCAATGAATCAAAATCGGCTACCATTGTATGCGGGCTGGGGTCACCGGGGGTAACGAAACATGTAAAAATAATCCAAAATGAACTACATTAGTGCCAAATCCCTAGTTTTCACGGTCGCTGAGATGAATGGTGATTCTTTCAGAGGCGTTGGCTTTTTAATACAACTGGGGCCGCGGTGGCTCAGTGATGGAGCGTACACCTTTGGTGCTTGAGGTTCCGGGTTCGATCCCAGCCTCCGCCAAGTAAACTTTGTGGTGGACAAACAGCGTGTGCGTGGGTTTCCTCGGGGTTCTTCCGTTTCCTCCCACTTTCTTCATTCCACCATTTCATTTAACTCTCATCAACACCGTCTTCTTTAGCCTAACCGGCATAACCGTGGTACGTAAAACTCAAAGATTTCATTTCATTTCATTTCAATTTTGGCCAAAAATGGAATAACATACATTAATGCCTTGTACAAATGTACCAGCGAGGAGACCGTGGCATATTATGATGTAACATCGTTAGACCCTTGTGTGATGGCACGTAAACCAATTCCTGTAAGTAAGCCAAAAATATACAAGGGGCCGGGCTTTCCATAAGTGCAAAGTATTAATAGGTTAGCAAAATGCATCGTCTTGCCCCCAAATAACTTGTATTTTCCGGTGTTACCATATGCGTGCAATCGTCATCTTTTGTTTGGGTTGTGCCGTACGTGTATGGAAAAAAGTATTGACAATTGCATACATAGCGATTCCGAGCGTGCTCTAACGGGCACGTACTGTACCCCTGAACGCCATATAGCTTTACAGGTCGGATACAAAATTCTGTAAGTAATTGAAATCTGGAAGTTCGAACTCATGGACCCTAAAGAAGGGAATTCAGATTGTCTCTGAAGACTATGTAAATTCCTTCCTTCAAATGAAGCAGGAAGCTTCAGGTTTTCCTGCTTCTTGCAAAAGCGAAGATAAAAAGAAATATTTTGCAGATTATTATAACCATGAAGACATACAGTTAACGGAAGAAAACATTGAATTCAACCCAGGATTGCAGTATATTTCTAAAATATTCCTCAATTCACTATATGGAAAATGGGGACAGCGAACGGATTTATCGCAATCTGTGATTGTTGATACTCCTGAAAAATTTTTGACTTATCTATGGGCACCACAATACGAGGTGAGTAGTAGAAATTGGATCGATCTGGCTCACCTTCGGACAACTTCGGACAACATCGCTCAACTCACGAGCCCCTAGGAAATTGAGCACCGTACACCGTCAACCCACGGTCTTTTACGACCTCCATTTTAGGGGTGAATTTATTCCCTTTTATGAGCACTTTTTAGGGGGTGAATTTGTTCTCTTTTATGAGCACATTTTAAGGGGTGAACTCGTTCCCTTTTATGAGCATATTTTCCAACCCCTACGAACACATAGAAGAGCAGATAACACATAAGAGTACGTAACACACAGCAGAGCAGATAACACATAAGAGCACGTAACATAACAAGGGTGTACTCGTTCTCTTTTATGAACATATTTTTCAACCCCTATTTTAACATAGGAGATAACACATAAGATTACGAACACATAGAAGAGCAGATAACACATAAGAGTACGTAACATAATAAGGGTGTACTCGTTCTCTTTTATGACCACTTTTTCCAACCCCTATTTTAACATAGCAGAAATTACACTGAGACTATGAACACACAGCAGAACAGATAATACATAGCACAGCTAATAAAAGAGCATGGCTTATTTTCCAACCCCTATTTTAACATAGCAGAAATTACACTGAGACTATGAACACACAGCATTTTAGGGGTGGACTCGTTCTCTTTTATGAGCATATTTTTCAACCCCTATTTTAACATAGCATAAGACTACGAACATAGCAGAGCTAATAACCCCTATCATAACATAGCACAGATTACATAGCAGATCTAATACAAGAGTTGGCTTATTTTCCAACCCTTATTTTACCATAACAGAGACTACGAAACATAACGAACATATAGCAGAGCGGTACGAAACTCCACCCTAATTGAACAGCAGAAATTACACTGAGATTACGAACACACAGCAGACCAGAGAATACATAAGATTCATTCCCTTTTATGAGCATATTTTTAGGGGTGTACTCGTTCTCTTTTATGATTACTTTTCCAACCCCTATTTTATCATAGCAGAAATTACATAAGATTTTTTTCAACCCCTATTTTAAGACAATGAATACCTATGTAACATAACAAAGGGGGTGTACATAAGACTACGAACACACATAGTAGGGCTGTATTCATTCTACCCCTATTTAAACATAGCAGAACTAATAAAAGAGCATGGCTTATTTTCCAACCCTTATTTTAACATAGCAGAAACTACGAACACATAGCAGAGCAGATAATACATTTCCGATTCGATACGCTCTTTGAACCGATTTGGATGAAACTCGGCATATGGGGGTTTTCGACCATGCTGATTACGAATATCATACTTATTTTTACCTGGGTCCTATAGTTTATGTGGCATACGCCCTTTGTATGACAATTTTAACCGATTTGGATGAAACTCGGTATATGGGGGTTTTCGGACATGCTGATTACGAATATCATATTTATTTCCACCTGGGTCTTATAGTTTATGTGGGATACGCCCTTTGTATGACACTTAAAACCCAATCACTCGTAAACGAAGCAACATATTAAGGTTCTGTTTCCACATTTAGCAATTGGTCATCAACTAGTACAAGTTCCAAAAATAATGACCATCGAGGTCAAAGGTCAATATATTTAAAACCTAATAACTCGAAAACGGAGCCAAATATTGAAGTGGTGTTTCCACATTTAGTAATTGCTCATCAACCACTGCAAGTTTCAAAATAATGACCATCGACGTCAAAGGTCAAAGTACTTAAAACCTTATAACTCGAAAATGGATCCACATATTGAGGTGCTGTTTCCACATTTAGCAAGAGGTCATCAACTAGTACAAGTTCCAAAATAATGATAATCGAGGTCAAAGGTCAAAATACTTAAAACCTAATAACTCGAAAACGGAGCCAAATATTGAGGTGTTGTTCATCAACTAGTACAAGTTCCAAAAATAATGGTCATCGAGGTCAAAGGTCAATCTCATAAATGAAACCACATATTGAGATAACGTTTCCTCATTTAGTAAATTTGTGTGATCTATTCAATTTTGTACAAAGCAGAAAAAAGTGAAGAAGGAATAAATTTGAGTGGCTTATTTACTTTTGTATTAACAAGAAAGAAAGCAAAGATATGCCATATTAACTAGCTGAGAATTATATGTCATCTTGTATTATTTAAGCAAAACGAAAGGCTAAATTTGAGAAAGCGAACATGGACCATTTTACTCAAATTTGGATGGAGTATTTATCTTTGTATGAACCAGAAAAAAATGAAGAAGGTCCGTTTTAACTAGTTCAATATTTCTGTTGAATTTTGTACTACCCAAATAAACGAAATTTTATTTTTGTACCAATCACAAGAAAATCAAAGAAGGGTCATTTTATACCTTTTTGTGCTATTCAAGTAATAAATTTCAGTGGTCTATTTTATTTTTGTACCAATCAGAAGAAAAGCAAAGATATGCCATTTTAACTATTTAAACAAACGAAAAGATAAATTTGAATGACCTATTCAATTTTGTACCAACGAGAAATGCCATTTTGTACTAATCAAATAAACAAAAGAAAACGAAGAAGGATTATTTTACCTAACTCAGACTTTTATACCATTTTGTACTACTCCAATAAACGAAGGAATACCAACCAGAAAAAAAAGAAGTGAAGATTAGGTTGATTATTTTCTTTTGTACCAACTAGAAAAGAGAAGAAGAGCTACTTTAACTAGCTCAGAATTTTTGTATCAATCAGAAAAAAGCGAAAAAAGACCATTTTTAACAAGCTGAGAATTTATATACATTTTGTACTAATCAAATATACGAAAGAATAAATTTAAGTGACCTATTCAATTTTGTACCAATGAGAAATGTCATTTTAACTGGCTCAGAATTTTACTACTCAAATAAACAATGGAGTATTTAGTTTTGTACCACCGAGAAAAAAGAAAGAAATTGTACCATTTTGGAGTATTCAAATAAACAAAGGACTTATAATTTGTATCAACTCTAAAAAGAACCATTTTTACTAGCTGCGAATTTTATATCATTTTAAACTAGTCTAATAAACGAAGACATAAATATGAGTGAGCTATTTAGCTTTGTACGAACCAGAAAAAAGTGAAGAAGGTTCATTTTATACCTTTTGGTGCTATTCAAATAATCGAGGGAATAAATTTGGGTGGTCTATTTTATTTTTGTACTCATTCGAAAAAAAGAGAAGAAGGACCATTTTATACATTTTTTGCCATTCCTATTTCCTTTTGTTCCAACGAGAACCATTTATAACAGGCTTAGATTTTTATGCCTTTTTTGTAATATTTCTACCAAACAGAAAAAAGCTACACAAATAAACAAAGGAATAAATTTGTAATAACCACAAAAAGCGAAGAAATGCCATTTTTAACTAGCTCAGAATTTCTAGACCATGTTGTACTATTTAAACAAACAAAGGGATAAATTGGAGTGGTTATTCAATTTTGTAGCAAGAAGAAAAAGGAAAGAACTAACATTTTGTACTAATCAAATAAATGAAGGAATAAATTTGGGTAGAATATTTAGTTTTTGTACCAAGCAAAATAAGAAAAAGCAGTGAAGAACGAATAAAATTTGGATGGACTATTTTCTTATGTACCAACAAAAAAGAGAAACCGAAGGAGGAATAAATCTGGGTGACCTATTCAGTTTTGTACTACTAAAATAAACGAAGGAATAAAATTGAATGTTCTACAGAAGAAAACGGAGAAGGGCCATTTTATTTAATTTTGTAGTACTCAAATATACAAAGGTATAAATCTGTGTAACCCATTCAGTTTTGTACTAAGCAGAAAATTTGTTGGCTTTTTTAGAAAGACCATTTTATCTTTTGTATTCAGATTTTCCGGCTTATTAAAAAGCGAATAAATTTATATGTTCTACTTTTTGCGCTCTACAAATAAACGAAGGAAAAGCAAAGAGAGATCATTTTATGTGCCTTTTGTAACGAAGGAACAAATTTGAAGGAGGCTCATTTTAACTAATCCTGCTGCGAGTAGATCAATTAGTACATAGATTTTTAAAAAATAAAACAATGTGGCATTATTGCGACTTTCATTTTCGAATACATACGGATTAAACCACTGTGGCAAAAAATACTACTCTCTTCTTATGCTTATTTGGAGCAGACTTAAGAGGACCAACAATTAGAAACCCACTAGTAGGGCGTCGATTCAGTAAAACCCGTTATGCTTTAGAAAACAAATTCTTTCTTCTACGGTCTTCGGCATGCATTTTAGACCAAGAGCAGCAAGATTAATATTTGTATTCCCCTGCTGGATAGAAATTCGATACTTGGAAATTGACCCAATAAGCATCTGTTAACTTTATCCATATCTTAGAATTTATGAGGTTACAACTAGTAAAAGAAAACGAATAGATAATTTTGAGACAGTTCCATATGGGTAAATACTGTAGTAGTAGAAACGAAGGTTTTTTTAATTAAGTAGAGATAAAGAGAGAGTGTGAAAAAATGTATAATTAAATTTTAAATGATTATTATTATTTTAGAGGTGAAAGGGAAGAATAAATGAATTTGAGTGGCATATGTACGAACAAGATATGCCATTTTATTATATTATCGTGTGCTGTTTAAACAAATATAGGGAAATGCACTACTCAAATAAACGAAGGAATTTAGTTTTGTACCGGGCAGAAAAGGAGTGAAGAATGAATAAAATTTGAATGGAATATTTTCTTTTGTACCAGCTGCGAAAAGGGAAGGAATTTAGTTTTGTACCTTTGTAACAAACTAAGTATTTTGTACTATTTGTATCACCGAGAAAAAACATTCAAATAAATGAAGGTATAAATTGGGATAGAATATTTAGTTTTGTACCAAGGCTTAGTATTGTAGGTTAGATATTTTCGGTTGGATAATGGTATACAGCCATGTTTTGTTGAACACAATGCCCACTATAACGATGTGGTAGACAATTATTTGATGGATAGATATTATCGCTTCTTTCGCTATGGGAGAACACAGGACACTTTGGATGAGCTACTACAGTTTTGGAATCAAGGGTGCGAGTTCAGGCCAAGTATCCAGATTGCAGATTTACTTGGTTGCTTTATACGATGTGATAAAACTGGCCTTCTTGCGGTATTTCCTGATACCTATCTGTTGGACCTCGCAGTATTTGGAAACTTGGTGAAAAAGAATAACAAATGGTTTTTCTCACAATAAAGCTATACATACAGAATAATCCATTATGACAAAAAATACTACTTTCTCCTTATGCTTATTTGGAGTAGACTTAAGAGAATTTAGGTGGTATTACATTATACTTCGATAACAATAATTCCCCGATTAGTAGTTGGTTTTACAAGAACGATACATTGTGTAAGAATTTCCAATTAATAGCGGTTTTGCACTGTGCTTATAAAATGATAATAATCTGTAATAATGCAGTTTATTTTTCGAATGAGAGTAGGTTTTACAAGAACATTAAAACTTTTTAAATAGGTTACATTGCACAAGAGTTTTAAAGGTGTATTGTAGTGTACATTTTCTAGTCTACCAGCAATAATGATCTCTGAGAGAGTTATTAGGTAAAGAAAAAACTTACCCGATAACAATTACACCACCATTCTGTGACAATGTTCCGAACACATTTATACGATCCAATTTCTCAAATTTAAGGCTAAATTAAATGGGGAAGAGGTGTACCACAAATTGTGCGAAAGTATTTGGGAGATATAAGTAAGAAGTATTAGGATGGAATTAGCAGATGTGCCAATAGAAAAATTTCAGAACATCTACAAACAGAATATTACACAAGATTTTGCAGGTATTATAATTTTTGAATGGAAGGACAAGAATATTAACACTATTTGTAACAACGATGATTCCGTGGGTGTAGATTGCCTTAGATGGGATACAGGTAATTCTTCCATTAAAATTTACAACAAATTTATTTGCCAAATTTTTGGGTAACTATCTAATTGATTTTATTCATTGTTCAGACAAGCCTTTACAGGGTATTACGAGATTGGAAGCAATTATCTTTAACTACTATACTGATGAGTGGATCCAATTCTACACACCAAAGAATATTTTACGGATATCGATAAAGTTAACAGATGCTTAAAGGGTCAATTTCCAAGTATCGAATTTCTATCCAGCAGGGGAATACAAATATTAATCTTGCTGCTCTTGGTCTAAAATGCATACCGAAGACCGTAGAAGAAAGAATTTGTTTTCTAAAGCATAACGGGTTTTACTGAATCGACGCCCTACTAGTGGGTTTCTAATTGTTGGTCCTCTTAAGTCTGCTCCAAATAAGCATAAGAAGAGAGTAGTATTTTTTGCCACAGTGGTTTAATCCGTATGTATTCGAAAATGAAAGTCGCAATAATGCCACATTGTTTTATTTTTTAAAAATCTATGTACTAATTGATCTACTCGCAGCAGGATTAGTTAAAATGAGCCTCCTTCAAATTTGTTCCTTCGTTACAAAAGGCACATAAAATGATCTCTCTTTGCTTTTCCTTCGTTTATTTGTAGAGCGCAAAAAGTAGAACATATAAATTTATTCGCTTTTTAATAAGCCGGAAAATCTGAATACAAAAGATAAAATGGTCTTTCTAAAAAAAGCCAACAAATTTTCTGCTTAGTACAAAACTGAATGGGTTACACAGATTTATACCTTTGTATATTTGAGTACTACAAAATTAAATAAAATGGCCCTTCTCCGTTTTCTTCTGTAGAACATTCAATTTTATTCCTTCGTTTATTTCAGTAGTACAAAACTGAATAGGTCACCCAGATTTATTCCTCCTTCGGTTTCTCTTTTTTGTTGGTACATAAGAAAATAGTCCATCCAAATTTTATTCGTTCTTCACTGCTTTTTCTTATTTTGCTTGGTACAAAAACTAAATATTCTACCCAAATTTATTCCTTCATTTATTTGATTAGTACAAAATGTTAGTTCTTTCCTTTTTCTTCTTGCTACAAAATTGAATAACCACTCCAATTTATCCCTTTGTTTGTTTAAATAGTACAACATGGTCTAGAAATTCTGAGCTAGTTAAAAATGGCATTTCTTCGCTTTTTGTGGTTATTACAAATTTATTCCTTTGTTTATTTGTGTAGCTTTTTTCTGTTTGGTAGAAATATTACAAAAAAGGCATAAAAATCTAAGCCTGTTATAAATGGTTCTCGTTGGAACAAAAGGAAATAGAAATGGCAAAAAAATGTATAAAATGGTCCTTCTTCTCTTTTTTTCGAATGAGTACAAAAATAAAATAGACCACCCAAATTTATTCCCTCGATTATTTGAATAGCACCAAAAGGTATAAAATGAACCTTCTTCACTTTTTTCTGGTTCGTACAAAGCTAAATAGCTCACTCATATTTATGTCTTCGTTTATTAGACTAGTTTAAAATTATATAAAATTCGCAGCTAGTAAAAATGGTTCTTTTTAGAGTTGATACAAATTATAAGTCCTTTGTTTATTTGAATACTCCAAAATGGTACAATTTCTTTCTTTTTTCTCGGTGGTACAAAACTAAATACTCCATTGTTTATTTGAGTAGTAAAATTCTGAGCCAGTTAAAATGACATTTCTCATTGGTACAAAATTGAATAGGTCACTTAAATTTATTCTTTCGTATATTTGATTAGTACAAAATGTATATAAATTCTCAGCTTGTTAAAAATGGTCTTTTTTCGCTTTTTTCTGATTGATACAAAAATTCTGAGCTAGTTAAAGTAGCTCTTCTTCTCTTTTCTAGTTGGTACAAAAGAAAATAATCCACCTAATCTTCACTTCTTTTTTTTCTGGTTGGTATTCCTTCGTTTATTGGAGTAGTACAAAATGGTATAAAAGTCTGAGTTAGGTAAAATAATCCTTCTTCGTTTTCTTTTGTTTATTTGATTAGTACAAGATGGCATTTCTCGTTGGTACAAAATTGAATAGGTCATTCAAATTTATCTTTTCGTTTGTTTAAATAGTTAAAATGGCATATCTTTGCTTTTCTTCTGATTGGTACAAAAATAAAATAGACCACTGAAATTTATTACTTGAATAGCACAAAAAGGTATAAAATGACCCTTCTTTGATTTTCTTGTGATTGGTACAAAAATAAAATTTCGTTTATTTGGGTAGTACAAAATTCAACAGAAATATTGAACTAGTTAAAACGGACCTTCTTCATTTTTTTCTGGTTCATACAAAGATAAATACTCCATCCAAATTTGAGTAAAATGGTCCATGTTCGCTTTCTCAAATTTAGCCTTTCGTTTTGCTTAAATAATACAAGATGACATATAATTCTCAGCTAGTTAATATGGCATATCTTTGCTTTCTTTCTTGTTAATACAAAAGTAAATAAGCCACTCAAATTTATTCCTTCTTCACTTTTTTCTGCTTTGTACAAAATTGAATAGATCACACAAATTTACTAAATGAGGAAACGTTATCTCAATATGTGGTTTCATTTATGAGATTGACCTTTGACCTCGATGACCATTATTTTTGGAACTTGTACTAGTTGATGAACAGCACCTCAATATTTGGCTCCGTTTTCGAGTTATTAGGTTTTAAGTATTTTGACCTTTGACCTCGATTATCATTATTTTGGAACTTGTACTAGTTGATGACCTCTTGCTAAATGTGGAAACAGCACCTCAATATGTGGATCCATTTTCGAGTTATAAGGTTTTAAGTACTTTGACCTTTGACGTCGATGGTCATTATTTTGGAACTTGCAGTGGTTGATGAGCAATTACTAAATGTGGAAACACCACTTCAATATTTGGCTCCGTTTTCGAGTTATTAGGTTTTAAATATATTGATCTTTGACCTCGATGGTCATTATTTTTGGAACTTGTACTAGTTGATGACCAATTGCTAAGTGTGGAAACAGAACCTTAATATGTTGCTTCGTTTACGAGTGATTGGGTTTTAAGTGTCATACAAAGGGCGTATCCCACATAAACTATAAGGCCCAGGTGGAAATAAATATGATATTCGTAATCAGCATGTCCGAAAACCCCCATATACCGAGTTTCATCCAAATCGGTTAAAATTGTCATACAAAGGGCGTATGCCACATAAACTATAGGACCCAGGTAAAAATAAGTATGATATTCGTAATCAGCATGGTCGAAAACCCCCATATGCCGAGTTTCATCCAAATCGGTTCAAAGAGCGTATCGAATCGGAAATGTATTATCTGCTCTGCTATGTGTTCGTAGTTTCTGCTATGTTAAAATAAGGGTTGGAAAATAAGCCATGCTCTTTTATTAGTTCTGCTATGTTTAAATAGGGGTAGAATGAATACAGCCCTACTATGTGTGTTCGTAGTCTTATGTACACCCCCTTTGTTATGTTACATAGGTATTCATTGTCTTAAAATAGGGGTTGAAAAAAATCTTATGTAATTTCTGCTATGATAAAATAGGGGTTGGAAAAGTAATCATAAAAGAGAACGAGTACACCCCTGAAAATATGCTCATAAAAGGGAATGAATCTTATGTATTCTCTGGTCTGCTGTGTGTTCGTAATCTCAGTGTAATTTCTGCTGTTCAATTAGGGTGGAGTTTCGTACCGCTCTGCTATATGTTCGTTATGTTTCGTAGTCTCTGTTATGGTAAAATAAGGGTTGGAAAATAAGCCATACTCTTGTATTAGATCTGCTATGTAATCTGTGCTATGTTATGATAGGGGTTATTAGCTCTGCTATGTTCGTAGTCTTATGCTATGTTAAAATAGGGGTTGAAAAATATGCTCATAAAAGAGAACGAGTCCACCCCTAAAATGCTGTGTGTTCATAGTCTCAGTGTAATTTCTGCTATGTTAAAATAGGGGTTGGAAAATAAGCCATGCTCTTTTATTAGCTGTGCTATGTATTATCTGTTCTGCTGTGTGTTCATAGTCTCAGTGTAATTTCTGCTATGTTAAAATAGGGGTTGGAAAAAGTGGTCATAAAAGAGAACGAGTACACCCTTATTATGTTACGTACTCTTATGTGTTATCTGCTCTTCTATGTGTTCGTAATCTTATGTGTTATCTCCTATGTTAAAATAGGGGTTGAAAAATATGTTCATAAAAGAGAACGAGTACACCCTTGTTATGTTACGTACTCTTATGTGTTATCTGCTCTGCTGTGTGTTACGTACTCTTATGTGTTATCTGCTCTTCTATGTGTTCGTAGGGGTTGGAAAATATGCTCATAAAAGGGAACGAGTTCATCCCTTAAAATGTGCTCATAAAAGAGAACATATTCACCCCCTAAAAAGTGCTCATAAAAGGGAATAAATTCACCCCTAAAATAGAGGTCGTAAAAGACCGTGGGTTGACGGTGTACGGTGCTCAATTTCCTAGGGACTCGTGAGTTGAGCGATGTTGTCCGAAGTTGCCCGAAGGTGAGCCAGATCGATCCATTTTCTACTAGTAAGGTGCAAACTGTATTACCTATTGGAGAGCGGCATCTCATTGTAACGTATAAAAACATTGAGAAACAAAAACACTATGTAAGTTCTCAAATATTGTCCTTGCCGCGTTCATCACGTCGTAGGCACGTCTAAAACCATATGAATTATTGACAACAGTAGGGCCTGACCGTGTGCTGTACTGCAACACCGATAGTATTATGCTTGTACAGCCACGTAATGAGATACCTCCGCTTTCTTTGGGTTCCTACCTGGGTGAACTAACTAACGAAGTTTCAGAAGGGTGGGAAATTAATGCGTTTTAGGATTAGGCCCAAAGAATTACGCGTACCGTTTAAGAGAGGTTGGTACGGGGAAAGTAGATTATGTATTTAAGATTAGAGGAATAACTTTAAATCATCCTACGCGGCAAGAAATTAATTTTGATCATTTTTATAATCTAGCTCGCGATAAAGTTGACAAGAACCAGTTAAACAATCCAGGCATGGGCGTCTCTGGCGGGGGAACGAGGTGGACGCGTCCCCCCAACATTTTGAAGTACAAAATATTCCATATCTTATTCTAATTTAATTTATTTACTAACGACCGTATTTGGAATATAATATTCAGGCTGTGAAACGATTATAACAGAGTTCGGAGTTCTCAGGGGGTCCGGGAAAGTAACAAATGGAATCAATGATAATACATAGCTTGGGTTAGGTAGTACCATTTAAATAGCTTTTTTCTGTCTCCCCCAAAATTTACATTCCAGAGACGCCAGTGAATCCAGGGAAGATTTTTCGAAAGCAAGGGTTTGTCATTGTGTCCAGGCCTGAAACTAAGACCCACCAAAAGGTTGAAAACAAAAGACGACGACTTGATCCTCACAGTTTGACTGAGTTTAGGACATTGCCGCACGGGTATCAAAGTATTAGACATGTCGAATGATTGGTAATACTTGTATAAGTTTGCGGTAAATATTTGTATGTTTCTTACGTCAAATGTGTCCTAACATACTGACATAGTCCTGATATTCTTAGACAGAGACAAATTTCATAAATATTTTCACGACACCCGTCAATTGGCACTTCCCTACATGTATATATGTAAATATTGTAAATATCAACTACATATTATAAATATGTAAATAGTATATTATAAATAATGATATTGTAAATAATGTAAATATGTAAATCTTATAAATATTATATGTAAATAGTATATAGTAAATATTGTTATTGTAAATAATGTAAGTATGTAAATATTATGAATGAAAACATCAATATTGAAAAAAATACAATTGAAAATATCAGAATTGTAAATACATAAATAAAAGCAATAGTCATAGAAAAATGTAAATATACGATTGAAAATATAAATAATGTAAAAATACATGAATGAAAGAAACTAGAATTCAGTTTTTTCATTTCAATAATGTATTTAACCAATGAACAACACAATAAATAGTATCAATTATAATAATGTGTTTTATTTTTATACATCTAATAATTGGTATCATATCAATAAGTATGTGTATTCTATATAAGATAAAGGAAGAACACATTTACTTCATATAGTGTCATATTAGGATTTATCAATCAGTTTTACATGTTTTAATAATACTTTATATGACACTCAAACCTTTATACAAAATATTAGTATGTTATAAATAAGTATAGTATTCCATATAAGATAAAAAATACTAAGGATTCATATAAGGTTATTTATGTGACACTCTACGACAAATCAGCATGTGCTGCAAACCCTGATAAAATCAATGACGTCATAATGTCTTCTACATGAACGCACAAATAAATTATTTGCAAAATTAGACTTCAGTTAAAACTTCAATTAAAAATTTATATATGTGCTTAAAATACAACTAGAACTAACAAAGACTTACATACGTAAAACTCATAATACATATCCCAACAATACATTTAAAGCATGGTTAAATCAGTTACATATAAAATAATCATATATAGAACCATACAATACAAACAAAAGTTTAGGTTATGCAACCCCCATTACAATCATAACAAGATGTTATGCAACCCTAACAATCCAGTCAAAGCAAGGTTACAACTCCTGCATGTATAGAGTCGCAATATACTGTATGTCTACAGTACAACCGATAAGGTAGAAGGTATACATCCCACATTATACCAATAGGAAACGTTAGGGAACCCATCTTTATGTTAAAGGAATGATTAAAACACATACGAAGAGTCACTATATATGTCTACAATACAAATCAAAAGGTGTAAGTTATCCAACCCAGCATACTGCCAAAGAAGAAGTTATGCAACCCTAAATTACGTTAAAGGTTAAAGCAGTTACATACATAAAGAGTCATAATTTATCTCTACAAGACAAACCAAAGGTTGAAGTTATGCAACCCGATATTTCAATTCTAACAAGAAGTTATGCAACCCCACATTACATTTAAGGTGATGATGAAACACGTACATACATACAGAACATAATATGCATGCACATATATTCCTGTCCACATATCAACAATAACACGTATACATTCGTCTATTGAGAAAATGTAGTTATATACAGATGTAATTTGTGATTCATCTGATTTTCATACACGATTATACCCAAACATCAATGGAAAGATGATAATATACGTTAAAATCCCGTATCATTCAGTGAAAATATCATATAAATGCATTAGATACTTTTCTTAGAGTTGTGTCCGTTTCCTCCCACAATATCTGCTATATGGATGTATCCTCGTCGCCAAAAGTGCCTTTAGATCGCCGTGACGAGTATGTGACTCCGCAGTACACCAAGGAAGGGATGGTTGCATAAGAAATTGTGATTAATTTTCAAGAATTTTTATTTTGACTAGGGAAATAACATAGGTATAGGGAGTAAAGGCACAGATTTGAAGCGTCAGTACACAGTCATCTCTGAAAAAGATTCGTATTTCCAGTTTTTCAATTTATTGTCTTATATGTTAAATTAATAACTGCTAACAAATGCTAATAGCGCTTTTTACTCTTCAGGAATTTACTACGACATGTTCGCAGGACACTTTTCTAAGACCTAAATGGGTGCGTGAATTATTTGATCCGCTTCATTGACCTTATTTGAGAATGGAAACTAATTACACTGAACGTAAACATGTTTCACTGTTGTCAAGCAAGGGCCGTAATAAACATAAAATAAAATTCTTATTATTAAGTAAAACACAGGAGTATTTATTGTGTGTATAGCACAATATAATACAGTAATTAAGGATCATGAAAATCACTAACACCAGCAGAATTTTTTTCAAGAGGAGGGGCAAAATGCCCATCTAGTGTTGTTCGATTTATTGCCCTATAAATATTGTATAATTCATAACATTTATAATTGATAGCATATATCTTCTTACTTTTTAAAATCGCCGCTGTACCCTATTAGTCAGAACATTCATCTCCAGACATGATGTAGAGATAAGAGAAAGAAAGAGATATGACCAGTAGCGTAACTAATTTTACTGCGCCAGGGATCGATTAATAATCAATTTACTCATACCCGACGCCTGCCCCAGGCATTTCAGCTGCTGCGTTATATATATGGTTCTATGTCAAAAGGGCCAGACAAAAGGGCGAAGACAGAAAGTTCCGAGTTAAAACGGCAACGTTCAAAAGGGCCCGCGACATAAGGGCTCAATGCAAAACGGACCCACGTCAAAAGGGCCCTGCGTCAAATGGACCAGTGTCAAAACGGGCCCCGCTACAAAAGAGCCGGAGTCAAAAGGAACCTGGTCGAAAGGTCTCCGCAACGAAACTGCCCGAGTCAAAATGACCCCAAGCCAATCGTTCCGGCTCAAAAGGGTCCTGCGACAAAAAAAGATCCGAGTCAAAAAGGTCTTGGGTCAAACGTTCCCGAGTAAAAACGGCCCCGCGTGAAAAAAAACAGGTCAAAAGTTATCCGGTCAAAACAACCCGGGTAAATGGCCCCTCGCGACAAAAAGCCCCGACTAAAAACGGCCCCGGGTCATGAAATCTCCAAGACAAAAGGCTCTGTGTCAAAAGGGCCCGAGTCAAAACTGTCTTGCGTCAAAAGGACACGGGTCAAATGGGCTCACGACAGAGTGGCCCTAGGTCAAAAGAGGCCGGGTCAAAAGAACCCGCCTCAAAAGGGCCCGAGTCAACGGCTCCACGTCAAAAAGGCCTGGGTAAAATGTCTCCGCGACAAAAGGACGGAGTCTAAACAACCCCTCGACAAAATGGTCCGGCTCGAACGGGCTCGAATTTAAAAGGCACAGTGTCAAAAGAGCCCGGGGCAAAAGGACCCCGCCTCAAAAGGTCTCGTTTAAAAACAGCCAAGCGTGAAAAAGGCCTGGGTCCAAAGTTCAAAGCAACAAACTGACCTGAGTCAAAACGTCCCCGTATTAAGAGAGATCGAGTCAAAAAGCCCTACGTCAAATGGACCGCGCCAAAAGGGGTCCGCTGCAAAAAGGCCCGCGTCAAAAAGGATCGGGTCAATAGGTCCGGGACAAAAAGACCCGAGTCAAAACGGCCCTGCGTCAAACGGGCCCGAGTAAAAACGGCTCTGATCAAAAGATCTCTGACAAAAGGACTCCACGACAAAAGTGCTTGAATCTAAAGAACCCGGGATCAAAAGATCTCCACAACCAAAGTACTCGAGTCTAAAGGGCCCGGGTGTAAAGGTCTCCGCGAAAAGAGGGCCCGAGTTTAAACGGCCCCGCATCAAAAGGGCCCGGGTCAAAAGGACTCGAGTTAAAAGGGCCCTGCGTCGAAAGATCCCGGGTCAAAAGAACACTGACTCAAAAGGGCCCTATGTCAAAAGGACCCGTGTCAAAACGAGTTTGCTACAAGGCCTTAGCCAAAAGGTCCGGGTAGAAAGGTCTCCGCAACGAAAGTGCCCGAGTCAAACCGGCCCCGCGTCAAACGGTCCCGGGTGAAAAGGGTCTCGCGAGAAAAAAGACAAAGAGTCAAAAGGGTCCTGCGTCAAACGGGCCCGAGTAAAAACGGCCCCGTGTTAAAAGAGCGCAGGTCAAAATGACTCGAGTAAAAGGGCTTCGCGACAAAATGCTTTGAGCAGCAACGGCCCCGCGTCAAAATTGCCCGGGTCAAAAAGGGCTCAAGTTAAAAGGGACTTGCGTCAAAAGAGTCAGAGTGAAAAGGACCCCACCTCAAGAGGGCTTGAGTCAAAACGGTCAAGCGTGGAAAAGGTCCGGGCGAAAGGGCCCTGCGACAAAAGGACACGAGTCAAAAGGGCCCCGCGTCAAAATTGCCCGGTAAATACGGTTCCACGTGTAAATAGCCTGAGATCAAAGCAAGAGTGGAAATCAGGCATGTACAAGGGATAGTATCCCCTTAGTAAGTTGAAGTGTTTGTGCAAAAGAAGGAAAAATATCTGTAGTTATTAGTAACAAATAGGAAATTTCAATAGTGATCTTAGTTTTGTTTGGTTGTTGATTGTTCTGCAACAATCGCTATTGCTTAAGTCGTTCTCCATTAAAGTTTGCTTGCACTTCCGACTTTCTGAGTTTGTATTCTCGATACATAGCCTAATCGAACTCTATCTATTATTCACTTTCCCCTTAGTTCTAAAATTTCATTTTTACCCCTGGATCAAAGTATAGAATGAAAAATATTCTGTGGAAAAGATTAGTATAATATTGCTGTGAGAAGACATATGTGGATCTGTATACAGGTCATTGGGACAGAACAATAATAACGACATGCGTAGACGGATTGATTTGGAGTGGATGTTTCCTTCGGAGTACTCATATCTTTATACGGAATATATACTTGACATAGAGTGTCATTTAAATCTACGAAGTACGTGAATTCCACCATATTGCATATCACACAATATTGTTTTTTACACATCATCTGTTTGGGACAGGGAGTGCTATGTTTGACATATGTATCTAATAGAAAAAATATATCGTGACAGGGCAGTAACAAAGAGACGCATGAACTGAGGAAAAGAAAATGTTACATTTTGGCATTTGTGTAGAAACAACGTCCGTGTAACGTGGGTTCCTGTCACCACGGCATGGCGCGTCCTTAGGTTGCGGATCGAGGAGAAGGCCTCTAGATATAGAAGTTAGCTGCGAATATACTGAATAATCAGTCGCGGACAGCCGAATAGGACTGGTCCTCCAGCTTGGGGGTTTGGGTAGAGCTAACAACTTCATCCTGTAAAAAAAAAAAGTACTTGTTCAGAAATATTCACAAAAGCCTCGGACAAGGACTGTTAACTTGGCACGACCTCAGCAAAAGAAAATGGACATGAGATTTGGAACTTGGAATATTAGAAGTCTTTATAGGGCAGCCTCGTTAAAATCCGTAACGAGTGAGTTAAAGAAATAGAGGATGGACGTAGTAGGAGTTCAGGAAGTTCGGTGGGAAGGAAATAGATCTGTGAGTTCCGGAAATTTTACATTCTTTTACGGGGAAGGAAATAAAAATCACCAGTTAGGAACAGGGTTTTTCGTTCACAAACGAATATTACCAACAATTAAACGTGTTGAATTTTTTTTTGACAGACTTTCTTTTATTACTTTTAAGGGATGGTGGTGTGATATTATTGTTTTAAATGTACACCTTGTCTCAAAAAGGTTGAGCGCATTCTTTATTGCTGTTTCGAAGCAAAAATTTTCTAAGCCCAACTTCGGGTATCTTCGGGAAAAAGTTAACCAGGTTCGAACCTCGAAGCCAACCTTTGCAATCGGGAAAAATCTTGCAGATGTGTTTTTCTTCTTTTAAATATAATAAGACTTGTTACCAATTATATATAAAAAAGCAACATTGATTGAAATACTTAATGATATAATATTTCGAAACTGTATTAATGCCAGCACATGCTTGTTTGTCATTTTGCTCTCCATACTTAATGGAATATTTAGATACGTAAACGAATCTTTCCATATGTAAAAGAATGGTGAAAGTTAAGACATAGATCATTATTCTCTCCTGAGTACTAAAATAATAGTCAAAGTGGAACAAAAACAGCGTTTGCAGTGGATATGAATGTAATTATTATCTTAAATACCGTTATATATCGCTAGAAGTATTACTCGTGGAGCGCTTGTTAGCTCAGTGGTACGCCGTTGGATTATAAATCGTGAGGTCGAGGGTTCGATTCCCATCTGAGTCAATGTTTTTTATGAAATTCTATTTTCCGCAATGCATGAAACATTATATAAAATAATTACATTAAAATACGTCAGTTGTATATATATAACATATAATCATTGCAGAACATAGTGATTATCATGTTTAAAATATAACAGGTGTTCACAGTACGTTGGTATTCTATGATATATATGAATGTTAAATACAAATTAAGAAAATAATATCATCGCAATAAATAAATTATGTATTGTATTTATTTGCAGCTATTTGTCATATAGGGGTTACTTCTGAACATTCGTATTACAGCATGTCATTGATATTCTTGAAAAATTATCCGAGGCATAAAAAGAGGGTATAAACAGAGAATCCAAAGTCGGAACGCTCGCAAGAAATTCATGAACCCCAAAGGTCACGTGAGCAGACTGGAATTGTCCTTATGAAGCATGCCACAGCAGAAGGTCTTTACATAGATTTTCAATTCAATACCTGATATATGCTTTTGCAATGTGGAAGTGGTGATGCCTTTGGTCGCTCTCTCTCACTTTCTCGCTCGCTCACTCTGTATTTATATATATGAAAGTGGATATATGTGTGTGTTTCGACATAATTCTGATATGTCTAGAGCAATTCTAACCATATTTCTTACAATCTGGAAAAGAGTACTGTCGGGATATATATCAAAAATGCTAGAAAAGGATCGATATTAGTATCGAATCCATAGTTTCATGGTCGCTTAGGTAAACAGTTCTACTTTCAATTCAAGTCCAATTAAGCTTCCATTAGCACCCAGGGTGGTTACGTAGCGACAAAAAAATATCGAAATCAACCAATATTAGAGTCGAAGCGTAAGTTTTCAGTGCCGCATTTCCCATTAGTCCAACTAGGCCCGTGCCTAGAGGGCAACATATTTGAAGAGCGCAAAGTTTAAAATTTTAATTTTTTTCGTATGAAAAAGTTAAAATCGAGAGAAAATATACTATTTCATGAGCAATCCTCTTTTACTATTCTAATATATTTAATGATAGCGTAAGAAATCTGAAAATAATTCAGAACATGTTTCCCATTTATTTTTTGTTACGTAACTGTAGCTGTAGCATCTAATGAGTGGTATTTAACTGCAATAAATTCACTAATTAAGCATATTTGAATTAAGTTTTATTTGTAAGTTAGGGATCAAGGGACGGAGAAATGTGTAGTTATTGGGGGCGCCGAGAGCAAAAGTGCGTAGGGACGCCGAGCTTCTAAATGCAGCACTGTTCGCTAAATTAATTGGTAGAAATTTTAATACCATTTAAGACCAAATTTAGTCCTAGCAGTGGCAGTATCCGTTCGCTGTCCTAGGAGGAATGAAAGGTACTGACATCAAAATTATAAAAAAAGACCTACATTAGTGTCGAATCTATAATTTTGGGGGTCTCTTAGGTAAAGATTGGATCTTCAAATGCCATGTAAGTTAAGCCCTCATTAACACAATGAAAGAGTTTGTGAAATTTGTGACATGTAGAAATAATTGAAAATAACCAATGTTAGTATACAACCCATATCTTTCGTGGTCGCCAAGTTTAGGGGAGCAGTTCTGATGACCTTTAAGTTTAAGTTCAACTTCCAGTAAGAGTAAGATCCCCCAGCACATCTAATAAAGAGAACGTAGTTCTGGAATGTCTGGGACAATCTTTACCAAACTTGGGGGACATATACTTTCAATCTAAGAAGAAAATATTGTAGTAGTATGAAGTTATGGAAGTTGGGAGGTGTGACATGTAAAAATAATATAAAACGACTGATCTTAGTGTTTTATCCATAATTTTCTCGGTCGTTGAGATGGATAGTGATGCCCCCAATGGAGGTTACATCCAAATTCATCCCATCTTCACAGGATTATGGCCTGGGAGAGCTAAAAATAAAATCTCAAAAATTACTTAAATATTTGTCGAATTCATAGTTTTTGGGGTGAGAAAGCGTCTCTAATAACTTTGGAAGGTAATTTGTACCCACGTCAAGATGGGCTTTTTAATCATATCAATTTCTCACCTTAAGAAGAAATTACCATTACAATTATGATATTAAGCCAACCTTCGCAATCGATGAAAAAATTATGTGGATGTATGTTTCGTCTTTTAAATGAAACAAGACATGTTAAAATCAAAGATGGAGTGGGTCAGTGGGTCGGTTGGTAAGTGGGTGAAATGGGTCAAGATTTGTGAGTGGATCAGTGGATTGTGGGTCAAAAGGACGTGACCTACTGCGAAACACCACTCACCGTGACTCACACTGGCCCACCCGGTAGCCACCCTTTTAGTCCAAAGATATTTCGTCCAAAGAACATTTCGTCCAGAGACATTTAATCCAAAGACATTTGGTCCAAAGGACAATTCGTCCAAATGACATTTCGTCCAAAATACAATTGGTTCAAAGGACATTTCGTCCAAAGGAGAATTGGTCCAAAGGACATTTCGTCCAGGGATGTTTAGTTCAAAGCACATTTCGTCCAAAGAACATTTGGTCCGGTAGCGCTTGGGGGTCAAGGGTTTGTTTCCATTAGAAGAGTAAAAGTGATTCATATAACATTATGACTCAGTAGCTTCTTATTTCTAAAGGAAATTTGAAATACAGATTTATTCCGCAATTTTCATTTTGATAGAACAAATAATACTGAGATATTCAGAAAAACGTAAATGCCTGAAAACAACATGGCCGAACAACAGGAGTGAGGGAAAGGTTGTAGTGTGAAGTATGTTGCTGTAATAACTGCTAACATGACATCTAAAATTTTCATGTTGTGAATGAAATAGTTCTAAAATAAGTACCGGTAACTAAAATTAATGGAGTTTAAATTGGAGTAAGTTAAATATTAGGTATTCAAACCCTTGTGTTAGAAAAGTGAAAAATTATGTGTCAAGTATCTTTGAAGAAATACTGAGAATAGAAAAATACACATGTGTGAAATATATTCTTAGTGTCCAAAGATAATACTCTTAAACAGTCACATTCTTGGCTGCAGCATTGTGAAAAGTGATTGACAAATATAAGATGAAAGTTGGAACATTTCGTGTAGAATATACGTATCTTTTCAGGTTAACCACAAGTCTGGTTTCTATTTGTAGACTATTGATAGTCTGTAACTTCGGCAGACGTTTCTACATAATTAGTGAGTTGTATGACAAACCAGAATTGTTAACTTGTCTTGTATTTTTATTTCAGTGTTACTCCTTATGCAAATATAGTATATACTTTTGCTTTCATATTAATTTTCTCGGTACAGCACAGTACATTTAAGATATCCATTGCAAAGTCTCAAACCAAATACAAGATTCACATGACCATGCGGAGGCAATGTTGTCCGCAAATGAAGAGGGAGTATGCTCTTCAAAGGGTTGTTTATCATTTTGGGAGGTGAATTCCTTAACCAACGAAGCTACAACTGTATTTCTGCGAAGCTAAAACTGTATTTTTGTAAAATTATTAATGAAAGCAAAGAAAGGTGGCCATTTAGTTTTCAGGCGTTTACGCTTTTTCTGAATATCTCAACATATATTTGTTTTATCGAAAAGAAAATTGCGGAATAAATCTCTATTTCAAAATTTCCTTTAGAAATAAGAAGCTACACAAGTAACACTTCCCAAGTGTAACACTCCAATTTTGATAAAAATTTGGCAGGCAGATACTACACATAAAATAAGTAAATATGTGTTTTTTTTATTTTCTGCGGAAATATGGGTTTTAGGGGGGTGAAAGCCCCCACCCAAAATTTTGAAAGTTGTCGCCCGAAAGGCAAGAAGAAGTGGACCGAAATGAATGAAATCGTGCACAAATATTGTAGACGAAAAATGAGGGAATACGGGTTCCGTGTTTTTCTAGGATGGGGCGCGGACCCCTCCAAACCTTTGCTCATGAAATATCAAAAGTGCTAGTAACAGTATGTCAGAAGTGCCTAAATTTACATGAAGAATTGCGACGAAACTTTGTGTATGGACAATATGCAAAAAATAAATGAGCACGGGTTTTTTATTTTCTGCGAAAAAAGGGTTATAGGGTGCAAAAACTCCCACCCAAAGTTTTGAAAGTTGAAGCCCGAAAACCAAGAAGAAGTGGACCGAAGTGAATGAAATTGTATGTAGATATTGGATACGTAAAATAAGGCCTTTTGTGTTTCACAAGTGTCTCCATCTGATTTCTTCAAATTTGGCAGATCAACAACAAGCACAAACAGTATAGTGTATTTTATAGTATTTCAGGAGGCACCTTTAACCCTTACAATGTTTTTCCGCATAAACAAAAACACGTGTCGATTAATTTCCTGTTTGCTGTTGATGTGCCAAATTTGAAGCAAAACGGATAGGGATACTTCAGAAACACGAAAGACCTTATTTTACATAGGGTCTCTAAAATGTCTACCCACAATTTCATTTGCTTTGGTCCACTACTTCCTGCGCTATTACGGTAAAATTTACTTTTTTTCGGAGAAGGCCTAGGCCCAACACTGTTTTCCGCACAAATTAAAACACGTTTCGTTTATTGTTTTGCGAATTGTACCTATACGAGGTTTCGTTGCAATTCTCCATACTCTTTAAGAACCTCTGACGTATAATTATTTGCACTTTTGACATTTCGTAATCAACAGTTTAAAAAGTCCGTGATATACGCAACCGTTTTTTTAAAAGGAAAATACGAAACCCAATTACCTCAATTTACGTCTACAATATCTGTGCACAGTTTCATTCAATTCTGTACACTTCTTCTTGCCTTTTAGGCCTCAAATTTCAAAATTTTCGGTGGGGGATTTTGTCCCTTAAAACCGTTTTTCCTCAGAAAATAAACTCGCATTCGTTTATTTTTTGCGTATTGTCCCTACACAATATGTCGTTCCAATTCTTCATGTGCTTTAAGCACTTCTGACATACTGTTATTCGCACTTTTGACGTTTCACGATCAAAGTTTTGTAGGGGGTCTGTGTCCCACCCAAACCTTTTTCTTTTTTTTTTTTCAGGAAAATACGAAACCAGTATTCCCTCATTTTATGTCTACAATATCTCAGCACAATTTCATTCACTTTGGTTCATTTCTTGTGACCTTTCGGGCCTCAAGTTTCAAACTTTTGGATGGGGGCTTTTGCCCCCTAAAACCGTTCTTTCGCAGAAAATAAAAAAACGTATTTATTTATTTATTGCGCATTGTCCCTACTCAAAGTTTCGTTGCAATTCTTCATGTTCTTTACACACATCTGACATACTGTTATTAGTACTTTTGATATTTCCTGATCAAAGGTTTGGAGGGGTCTGTGCCTCACGTAACCATTTTTTCCAGGAAAATACGAAACACGTATTCCCTCATTTTACGTCTGCAATATCTGTGCAGAATTTCGTTCACTTCGGTCCACCTCTTCTTGCCTTTCGGGCGTCAACTTTCAAAATTTTGAGTAGGGGCTTTTGCCCCCCCTAAAACCACTTTTCCGCAGAAAAACACGTATTCGTTTATTTTGTGTGTAGTATCTACCTGCCTATTTTTTTCAAAATCGGAGTGTTACACTTGGGAGGTATTACTTGTGAGTCATAATGTTATATGCATCACTTTTACTCTTCTAATAGAAGTAAACCCTTTACCCCCAAGCGTTACCGGACCAAATGTTCTTTGGACGAAATGTGCTTTGAACTAAACATCCCTGGACGAAATGTCCCTTGGACCAATTGTCTTTTGGACGAAATGCCCTTTGGACCAAATATCTTTTGGACCAATTGTGTTTTGGACGAACTGTCCTTTGGACCAATTGTCTTTTGCACCAATTGTGTTTTGGACGAAATGTCCTTTGAACGAAATGTCCCTGGACCAAATGTGTTTGGACTAAATGTCTCTGGACGAAAATCCTTTGGACGAAATGTTCTTTGGACCAATTGGCTTTTGGACGAAATGTCCTTTGGACCAATTGGCTTTTGGACGAAATGTTCTTTAAACCAATTGTGTTTTGGACGAAATGTCCTTTGGACCAAATGTCTTTTGGACGAAATGTCCTTTGGACCAATTGTCTTTTGGACAAAATGTTCTTTGGAGAAATTGCCCTTTGGACCAAATGTCCCTGGACCAAATGTGTTTGGGCTAAATGTCTCTGGACGAAAATCCTTTGGACGAAATATCTTTGGACGAAACGACCCCCAACTACCCACCGTCCCATTCTGTTCTGCGCATTGTAGACAGCATCTTCTGAACACTGGTGAGCTTGTCTACGTTTTACTTTCAATATCTCCATTTTTCTTCTTCTGAATCTCCATTTCTAATGAAAAAAGCTCAGGCATTTTTGGATTTTGATATTTGCAATTGTAAGGCTAGTTTTAGACGGAAGCATTTATCGTAGCATTTCTCGTAGCAAAAATCGTATCATCGATATCCTACCGTGTAAAGTAGCAAATGCTATAGCATTTCCCATGCCATGGCATATCCTATGGCATTTCTTGTCGATAGAACCTGCTCTATTTCGTAGCATTTTTCCCAGCGTTTCTGTTCCGATTGCAGCGCCGTGGTGTGTTAAAAGGAAGCGATGTGTGGGAAATTGAATTGTAGTAAAGAAAAAAGTTAGAGTAGGGATACTATTATTATGTTGATTAAAAAAGTATGAGGAACATCCTTGTTTGTACAAAGTTAAAGCGTGCAGTTTCACTATACGGATACATACAGAAATTCATTTAAAAAGAACTTTCTCGTTTCATTTATTGGTGTGCTCTTGCATTCTCCGGTGCAGGTTCACTTTAACAGGTGGTAACGTGTATTTTTACTATACGGATCCATAGTATAAGTAGTAGTGGTAGTAGTAAGAGGAGGAGGAGGAGGAGTAAGTAGTGGTAGTAAGCAGTAGTAGTAGTAGTAGTAGTAGTAGTAGTAGTAAGAATAATAGTAGAAGTAGTACTAGTAGTAGGAGGAGAAGTAAGTAGTGGGAATGGGTTAGAAGCCCCGATGGGGATGGTTGGGTTCTGTTTTCGATACAAAATGGGGAAGTTACAGACCTGCCAAAATTTTATGGCAGCTTATTGAAAATTATGTGCATTTCAGGTTCGACTTTAATTTCTATATTTCCACATAAATACGCATCTCAGATGTAAGTGCACACCATATTTTCATTACTTATACACTACTCTATTAAAACATTAGAAGTTTCTTCTGTAAATTTTAAAATCTATGGATCTGTATAGTATAACTGCACCGTTAAAAGTCCTTTGTATCATAATAACCATATGCGAAAACGGGCTTTAGAAGAAATAGTGACTGAAATATCTGTTTTTAGTTTTGGAGCCATAATTGCGCTCTTCTCCAGTGATTTGTTTGCTACGTCACGACAAAATGCTTATCAAAATGCTACCATGTAAAAGCACAATATACTTTTCATGCCATAGAATATTATACGAGATTTTTGGCAGCACATCTGCTACGAGAAATGCTACGATAAATGCTTTCGTCTAAAACTGGCCTAAGAGTGGCAACAGCAATAGGAGTTCAATTTTGAGATACAGCTTGTGAGCTTTTAGAGGAGCTAACTGCTGGAAAAAAAATTGAATCACCTGTAATATATGAATTATTATACCTAGTATAAAAAACTGAAAGTAACTATGTCTGCTTGATTATCACGGTCAAATTGCAAAGTCAAATGAAATGACATTTGGTATATAATCAGGCCCCAATCCCAACTGGGAAGTTATCATACGCATATCACTTTCATTATAACACATATCCTTAGTGGGGAGTAGGTGTCCGAATTTTTGCGAAAAACTGAGTATCTTACAAGCCGTTCAACTTAGAGAGCTTAAATTCAGTATATAACTCTTTACTAAAAATAAACAGAACGTGTCCTGGCATTTTAAAAAATGTGTTTTATGAGCGGGGGGGATTTTCTATATATTGGAAATTGGTAGTGGGTTGATTTGTAAAAATTATCGAAAACGATTGATATTAGTTGAGAAACTAATTGAGGAATGAAAACTACAGTCCTTTGCATTTTATACTCACTGCTTTCTAATATAATAATTCCTGAAGCTGGTGTTTAATATATGGATCGTTCAGAGCATAAGGCAATCAAACCATAAAGTTGTGAGAAAAATAGACATAACATTTGTATTCCAAGCTTGTTGTGAGAAAAATAGACATAACATTTGTATTCCAAGCTTAATTTCATGAGCATTTTAAATTAGTACGGCATGCTTAATTATATGGAAAACTAGTTTTTCTTTCTTTTCTTCTTGCGTTGGTCTACTTTATCTTGATTTGATACTTTCAAATTTCATCCTGTTTTCTACTGAAATGTATATGTAAGCCAAGAAAGAAATAATTAAATATGATAAATTTAAATTCATCTTAATTTGGAAGATGAGAAACACTTTACCATTGTATATCGTAAAGGTCAGATCCACCGGTATTGTAACAGAGCGGTGCTTGAGCGATTGACGGTAGGAATTCAAACTCCGATAAGTGAAAATTTCACAGTCTTGTTTTATTTCAAGTGTAACCTCTTTAGTCAATGGAGAGAAGGACGTGGATCATGGGTGAGAGTTGATTACGTTGGTGGGTCGGAGTTGGTCAAAATGGTTCAGAGTGGTTCATAGTTGGTTGTGGGTCAATTCTGTATTCTACCATTAATTTCATAATTCGCAATCACCCTGTCCTTTAGCTTAAAGACACAATCGTGGAACGTAGAATTTAATATTAGTGATGTAATAAACCCATAATGGGTCGCTTCTTGTTTTACCTTGGTGCATTATATTTTTGCAATGGTAAGACAAGTGTTTACCTCTTCTGAGTAGTTTCACAGTTTCACATTTGTAGAGGTGGTCAAGGAGTTTTCAATGAAGGATTTATTACCATCTTGAACGCTCGCTATTTTGCACAAGTTAGCATAAAGACTCGGGACTCTTACCATTTTTTTTAATTTTAGTAATACTTTTAAATGGCATACTAATTGATTCCCCTTACCATTTTCAAATTTTGAGTTGCACCCCTCCTGAGACCCACCGGTGAACCTTGGGGCAAATCTTTTTCCTCGACACGGGGTATCTTTGAAATTATAAAATACATGTTTTCCGGTGTTGACATCTGTTTCATCGTTTCAGATTTTTATTAGTGTCATTGGGCTTCATGGATACCATGCTTCCTTATTCTCTTAGTTTTCAGATACAAGCCCCCATGTCGTAAGCGTCAGTGGACCACCGATGCGCAACTGGCGACATTTCGCCAAAAGTTGGTGATCCCGCAGCTACGATCCGTGGTGGCCCCACTTCGGTTTTGAAAATTATACCACCAGCGGCAGAGACTCAACGAAACGCCAATGAACCACAGAATTTCTCCCCCAAAATATGTTAAATGGCCCATATGCTTGATTTGTTTATATTCAGGTGAGTGTAAAAAACACTAGGGAGAAAAAGCAAGTATTCCAAGGTGGGCGCGAACCTTCAACCTTAAGTTTACTTGCCGCATATTCTTCTGACTTCGCCACGGAAACGATGAAGAAAATCTCGCTTGTAGAAGGATAAATTATTGAGGTCTTAATTTAGCCAATCAAACAAATCCCTCTATCTCGAGTTCTGTGAGATGGTACTGTGAACCGTTTCGAAATGTATTGCTTTCTGGTGGGGTACTATCTATGTGCAAAATTTGAGAAAATCGCCGACGCGCACCTTCGGAAACTCTCCTCTTTAGTGCAATGTTGACAAGAGATGGTGTGAGTCAATGAAACCTTGATCCACAAAATACTGACCCACTACACATCGTGACCCACAATGACTCAACACCCAACGTAACCCATTCACCCACCATGACCCACTCTGACCCACCACCAACTATAAACAACTCTGAACCATTGTGACCAACTCCGACCCACTAAAATACATCGTCATTAAGTTTGATCCATTATGCACGCCATCCTCTCTACTGACTTAAGAGGTTATATTTGTAATAAACCAATTTTTTCCAGTAGTTAGCTCCTCTAAAAACTCATAGCCTGCATCTCAAAAGCCAAGCAGTAAGTCCTATTGCCATTGTTACAACTGGAAATATCAAAATCCAAAAGAGCCTGACCTTCTTTCTTCATTACAACCAAATGAAAAAAAGAAGAAAGATGGAGGTCTTGAAAGTAAAACGTAGACAAACTTGCCAGTGTTCAGAAAATGCTATCTAGAAGGCACTGAGCAGAATGAGTTGGTGGGTCAATGGGTCAGCGTGAGTCACAGTGATGGTGTTTCGCAGTGGGTCACGCCTTGCTGACCTACGATCCACTGACCCACTCATAAATCTTGACCCATTTGACCCACCGACCAACTCAATCTCTGATTTTACATTTAGTATATCATTTAAAAGACGAAACATACATCTACACAATTTTTTCTCGATTGCGAAGGCTAGCTTGATACATATACTAGTTGAGATGGTAATTTCTTCTTAAGGTGAGAAATTGATATGATTAAAGAGCCCATCTTGAAGTGGTTACAAACTACATTCCAAAGTTATTAGAAACGCTTTCGCGACCCCAGAAAACTATTACTTCGACAAATATTTAAGTAAGTTTTTACATTTTATTAATCATATCTCCAAGCCCCTCATCCTGTAAAGATGGGGATGAATTTGGATATAACGCCATTGAGTGCCTCACTATTCATCTCAACGACCGAGAAAACAATGGATAACACTCTACAATCAGTCATTTTACACTATTTTTACATGCCACTCTTCCCAACTTCAATCCCTTGAGGTATCTGAATTCCACAATATTTTTTTCCTTAGATTGAAAGTAATATGTCTCCCATGTTAGGTAAAAGTTGCTCCAGACATTCCGGAGTTTCGCTGGAATATACACGTATACATACATCAAAACATTTAGAGCTGTGTGAGCAATGCTTTTGATGTTGCTCCTGTAAATTCAAAATCCAGGAGGCATAGTAGCTCATACCAAAACGTGGCATTAAATGACATTGTGTTTGTAACAGTGTCACGAACTCAAACTATGGATTTGACACTAATCTCAGTCACTTGAGACATTTTATTTTTCATCCTTTATCGGCCGCCATAATAATGGGTTTTGAATCAATTGAATTGATTTTGAGTTTAACGTCCCGTCAGCAGTGAGGTTATATGAGACGTAGACCTACTAATTAACGCGAACTACATGAGCTCTCGCTGGGGGCCGAATCTGGGTCTCCCACACCGAAAGCGTGTACGCTATACGCTTAACCACAAAGGAGCTTTACGATGAGAGTTAAATTTGGACTTTAACGCTTTCGGAGTTGTAATTATTAATTTCTGCAACAACGAGAACTATGGATTCGACACTAATATCGATCGCTTTTACTTTATATATATTGGCGGAGAGAAAGGGACCACATCCATATACAAAAGCCTTGCAGATTATTGAACTGAAATCCTTTGGAAAGAAATCCTATTCTGCCTTCTTTCTTGAGTATAAATAAGTCTTTGACTTCGTGTTCGTAAATTTCCTGTTTACATAGTTTTGGGGATCGGGAGTTTTGTGTCTGTAACGAAGATTGGAGTTTGTATAATAATTTCTGTTTATACCGAATAGTCTCTTTACCTTTCAGAAAGCGTAAATCACTTGCTGTAATGAGAAAATTCAGAAGTAACTTCCGATGACAAATAGCTCCAAATAAATACACTACATAATTTATTCATTGCGATGATATTATTTTCTTAATTTGTATTTAACATTCACATATATCATAGAATACCAACGTACTGTGAACACCTGTTATATTTTAAACATAATAATCACTTTGTTCAGCAATCATTGTATGTTATATATATACAACTGGCGTATTTTAATGTAATTATTTTGTATAATTTTTCATGCATTGCGGAAAATAGAATTTCATAAAAAACATTGACTCAGATGGGAATCGAACCCTCGACCTTACGATTTGAAATCCAACGGCGTACCACTGAGCTAACACAAGCGCTCCACGAATAATACTTCTAGCGATATATAACGGTATTTAAGATAATAATTACATTCATATCCACTGCAAACGCTGTTTCTGTTCTACTTTGACTTTTATTTTAGTACTCAGGAGAGAATAATGTTCTATGTCTTAACTTTCACCATTCTTTTACATATGGAAAGATTCGTTTACGTATCTAAATATTCCATTAAGTATGGAGAGCAAAATGACAAACAAGCATGTGCTGGCATTAATACAGTTTCGAAATATTGTATCATTAAGTATTTCAATCAATGTTGCTTTTTTATATATAATTGGTAACAAGTCTTATTATATTTAAAAGAAGAAAAACACATCTGCAAGATTTTTCCCGATTGCAAAGGTTGGCTTCGAGGTTCGAACCTGGTTAACTTTTTCCCGAAGATACCCGAAGTTGGACTTAGAAAATTTTTGCCTCGAAACAGCAATAAAGAATGCGCTCAACCTTTTTGAGACAAGGTGTACATGCCCCAATTGAAGATAAAGATGACGATATAAAAGACAGTTTTTACGAAGAAGTCTAACGGATATTTGACCAACTCCCGCGATACCATATGAAAATTCTATTAAGGGATTTCAATGCGAAGGTGGGACGAGATATTTTCAAACCGATTATAGGGAACGAAAGTCTGCATAAGGAAAGTAATGACAATGGTGTTAGACTCGTGAACTTTGCAACATCCAAAGACCTAATCGTGGAGAGTACAAAATTCCCACACCGCGACGTTCATAAATACACTTGAACATCACCAGACGGAAAAACACATAATGAAATTGATCACATTTTAGTAGATAGGAGAAGGCAATCTAGCATAATTGATGTCCGGTCGTTTAGAGGGACTGATTGTGACACTGATCACTACCTGGTAGCAGCGATAATACGAGAGAGATTATCGTTGAATAAAGGTAATATTCATTGTCCGAAAACGGAGAGATTCAATTTAAAGAAATAAGAAGAGAGCCAAGTAAGAGAGGAATACCAGATTGAAGTTTCGAATAGATTTTCGACTTTAGAAGATTCGGAGTGCACTAATGTTGAGGATACCTTAATTGAAATTAGAGATAGCACTAAAATTTCAGCATAAGAAAAATTGGGACACGCGGAAATACGAAGGAACAAACCATGGTTCGACCAGAAATGCACTAAACTAACAGAAAAGAGAAAACAGCCAAAATTACGCTGGCTAAAAAATCCGAATGAAATAACTACACAAAATTTCGGAGATATCAGACGGGAAACTTCCAAAACATTTAGAACAAAGAAACGCGATTTTTTGAAAGCTAAAATTAAGGAACTTGAAGATAATAGTAAAAATAAAAACATCCGGGACTGTATAAGGGGATCAGCGAATTTAAGAAAGGCTATCAACATCGTGCTTATATATTAAAGAAATCTGACGGTACAGTTCTCACTGATACGGATAGCATCTTAAATAGATGGAAAGATTTCTTTGACGATTTGCTTAAAACTAGAACGGTCGGGCTGGGTCTGTGAGACCCATCTACTTATATTTCAAATAAAATTTCCAACTTAAAGTTAGCGGTTTAAGTTGTAACTTCGTATACCTTCCTGAAACGCTCGATTAGAGACGCTGGTCTCCCAAACCAGTTTGAATTATTGTTAGGTTGCTTTTAGTAAAGCTACGAACCTCCCGTAGGTCTGTCAGACCCAGCCCGACCGTTCACGTAACTTTTTCTTGCTAGTGTGAAGAATCCTGTAAGAAGTTTATTTTTTATTGTGATTACTTATTCGACATTTTTTGCGTGTGTATATACGAACAACATTTCAGTTGGTATTACGAGCAACTTTAGAACATACTGGAACGTGAAACCGTTTCTGTGAGTGAAATATAAAGAATTTTATATGATGATGAAAGTGAACTGGATGATTCCGATGCAGATCCTGATTTTGAACTATTTAGTGACCATGATAGTTGCATAATGTTATTGAAATTGACATAGAAAACGGTGAAAACAAGAAACCAAGCATAATAACATATTACAACAAAACTAAGGATGGTGTAGACGTTGTTGATGTTATGTATGGTGAATACACAGGCGCAAAAGGAATCAGGCGTTGTTCACTCTGTCTTCTTTTCGCAGTCATGAACATTGCAACACTGAATGGCTTCGCAGTCATGAACATTGCAACACTGAATGGCTATCTCACTCTCAGGGCAAACCAAATAAAATGACAAGACGGGATTGTCTCAAGAAGCTAGGGAAATCTCTGCCAAGGTCCTGAGAGTGCGCATCGCAATCAAATCTCTCACATTAAATTCGGCTACTTGCAACAACATTTTCTGTCATCCAGGTGGACAGACAAGCTTCTCCGTAGACAGGAAAATGGGGAACATACCACAGATGCAAAGACAGCAAGACTAAACACTACTGCACAGTTTGTAAAGCATGGCTATATTTGAGCCACGCGAAAGTGATTTGTAATGAATGCTATGAAAACTTAAAAACTTTACTCCTTGACATTCAGTACATATTAACATAGGTGATGCCTTAGGTTATGTTAAATAAACTTGTAAGTGTCCTTTACAATATTACTTATCTATAATAACATTTAAGCAAGTATTCTTTTTATATATTTTTTACGAAAACTCATGTAATTTACTAAATTACATGTAAACAGTTACAAACATTTTTTAAAAAATAAGCGAAAACATCAGTTTTGAGCTGAAAAGCTTTTTTACGTTTCAGAAATACCTGTAATTAAATAAAAGTGTGTTTTTATTTTAAAAATATAGTTTAAAAATTAATTACGCAGTTTTATTTTCTTGGGTCTGTCAGACCCAGCCCGACCGTTTATGAAACTTTTTCTCGCCCGACCGTTGTAGGGTTAACACGCAACCAAAAACTAGTGTGCGTGCAGTAAAAGGAGATACATACCGCAGAACAGTATATTCCAGAACCCAACCAAATAGAAGGAGAAATCGCTATAAAGAAATTAAAGAAACACAAATCTCCGGGTGTAGATGAAATTCCGGCTGAGTTAATTTTAGCTGGAGGCGAAAAATTGTAGAACAAGATACACAAACTCATTCTCGTTATCTGGAATTGCCACAAGAGTGGAAAGAATCAATCGTTGTTCCAATTCACAAGAAAGGCGACAAAACTGACTGTAATAATTACCGAGGCATCTCTCTCTTTTGTCAACATCCTATAAAATCCTTTCAAATATTCTATTAGCAAGATTGACCACATACGCAGATGAAATTATTGGAGATTATCAGTGCGGATTTAGTCGAAGTCGATCAACTATCGACCAAATATTTACCATTCGCCAAATACTCGAAAAAAAGTGGGAATACAATACCCCGGTACATCGACTATTTATTGATTTTAGAAAGGCGTACTACTCGGTTAGAGAGAAAATTATACAACGATCTTACAGAACTTGGAATACGAGAAAGATAATTAGATTAATTAAGATATGTTCTATCGAAGGCGCCCCTATACAATGAGGGGCGGAAAATGCATAATTAACATATCTACAGCCAGTAACGTAGCGTGAAGTTTTGAAATGGGTAGGCTGAAATTAGATTCGTAGCTAGAGGGTGGGTAGAAGCGGCCTAGGCCCCTGAAACTTGCAATTGTTTGTTTTGTGTATATATAAGTATAATGAATTCAAGTTGCCCCCCCCCCAAAAAAAAACCTATCCCGCCCTTATTTAAACGATCACGTCTTAGTGTTCTGGCCACGGACCTGGCTGTAATGCTTGATAGAAAAATGCTAATTCATGCAATATATTTTTCATATAATGCAAGAAAAAGTATACCAGCGGTTCTGCTTCATATTCCCCTTACAAATACGGTTTCCTTACATATGCGATACTCGCATATCACACATACACTGTATTACTATTTCAAAGAAACAAATAAAAACGGATATAGGGCTATCTTCATTATAAATTCCCGTACCATAGACACAAAGTTAAGCTCGCCACCCACAACAACACATATCAGCATATTAATGGAAAACAGTAGTGCTGCAGCTCACAGTCAATTGATTTTTTTTTTTTTTTACAGAAAAACCTTTTTTTCGATTGAAAGTACAAAAAAAAAAAAACTATACCTCATCTGAGGCCTCATCCAATATCAATCTTCGCAAAATTTGCCGGTCGCAACGCAACGCAAAAAATTAAACAATCAATTATAACTTCTATGTCAATTATCGCCAACTAAAATGTAAATTTTATGCTGCGATAACGCAAACCGGTACGCAATACGGTCCCTGAAGTTTTAGTACTATTCATAATAAGATTTTTATTCTTTTTCTTTCTTTTTTTTTTCTTTGTCAGAACTTGTGACTGAATACGAGCCTCTAAAATTTTCATAGTCTCTCTGTTTTATACTTTCTTACAATACCGCGTCCTGTCGCTTTTGTTTCCCAAACACCCGAAAGGCTAGCCTTTCGTCTAGTGATGGGCAAGATGATTCATTTCGGAGAATCGATTCATTTACTCTAATTCACTAAAATGATTCGATCATTTAATTCGTTCATATGAATTGGTTGTCAGCGCATACACTTCGCGCAAGTGAATTGGTTGGGAATGATTCGCTCATTGAATCAGTTGGGTTTCCGCGCATTCCCTTCGCGCAAGTGAATTGGTTGGGAATGATTCGCTCATTGAATCAGTTAGGTTTCCGCGCATGCATTTTGCGCAGAGAATTATTCGATCATACGAATCGTTTGTCTGCTGCAACTCAAATGAATTGCTTGTGACGAAATACAATCTCTCTTTCTCTTGTCAACCACCTTTGCCATGTGACACGGGCAGCATTGCATTGGGGCCACAACGGCTCTGAAACGTGTTTCAAGCTTCATTGTCACTACGACGAAGTTAGCATATGCCCTTCCTCCCTCGCATTCTTAATTGTTTCAGAAACTAGTATTTGCGTCGGAGCGGTCAAAACTTGAAAGTGTTGCAACCTTCATTTTTTATTGCCAAGTTCAATTTCCGAGAAAATATGCTTTGTTCAACGTCATCCATCAGAAGCCCGTGTACCGTAAATCATATTTAGCCCTTTAAACCAGAACGTTATACAGAAATGTTAAATTGACGCAAAAACTACAATTTTATTAGGTAGCGCATTTTATTCGTTTCTGCGTAAATGATCTGCTTCTTGCTGCAAGCACCAAACATCTCCCATTACCTTTTTACTGATCGAAAAATTTCACTCAAGTGCCCTAGTATTGCACCATGAAGTATACGTGGACCAGATTTACTTCCATCGAGGTACGCATCGTTTACAGCGAACGTTAAAAAAAAAAAAAAAAAAAAAAACTAGTAGCCCATGCCCGTATTCACGGGGGTCAATGGGCTGCCCCCCCTGAATTTTTACTGCTCCCCTAGGATTTTCACGGTAGGCTTGCAAATGAATTATAATATAGTGATGAACTATCATATGATTTGATCGCCGCCCTAACTTTACCGGGCCCTCCTAAAATTTTGAGCTGGCTACGAGCCTGGAGCAGGCCCATAATTAGGGAGGGCCACCGGCCAGGAGTCTTAATATCCCCTGTGGGCAACTGAAGCCCCCGCGATTACCTTGAACTTCACCTGACACTTTCAGTTGTTTCTTTAGATAAATACGTCTTAAAAATAACCAGTCAAGAATAAGAACGAAAAGGGTCAAGTGAATCGGGCTAGGTACAGGCCTGATTTATGAACTTTCTCCGAGATAATTTTAGAACAACTGTCTTTCTATATCTAGCTTTTTTTTTTTATATATTGTATTATTATGGAGAGAGATATAGAACCCTAAGGTGGATGTGTAACTTTCATGTTTTTACTTGTAAATACTAATAGCACTATACGATAGTGTGCTCATTTCTGGTATGTAGCTTCTCACATTTTCTTATCTCGGGTCTTACGAACTCTGTAAAGGATAAACCGTGTTCATGAACACTAGGGCAAATCCTGGGGGGATGAGGGGGACATGTCCCCTCCAATCTTGGAACTGCGAGAGACTGTCCGCCAATAATCCGATTTGAAATGTGATTTTTAGGGAACTATGTGATGATTTGTGTCCGATTGCCACAAAGGAAAGTGAGATGAAATTGATATCCCCCCAGAATAAGCCTCAAATCTGCACGCCTCCCAATGTTGAAGAAACTCTTCTACCTGATCCTCCGCAGGATTGTTTTTCAACTTCATAAATATTTTGAGCATCGCTTAACAAAAAAAAAAAAAAAAAAAAAAAGAAAAGAAAAGAAAAAAAGAAAAAAAAGAAAGAAAAGTCTTACTTGTCCCCCCAATGTTCAAGACATATTTGCGCCGCTGTTCATGAATATATATTTTCAGGAGGGAGGGAGCCGTAAGAATCGGCGATGTAAGTCGGAGATCCTGTCCCCGCTATTTGAAGTTCTTATTATTTATTAGGCCTACTGATTTGTAAATTACCCTATTATTAATTTTGTCCATGTGAGATTTGTACATATAAAATTTCAGATTAGAAGCAAATTTCTTTTCATGTTCTCCCATTTATAAAGTGCAAGTGATTTTCAAAATTCATTTATTTAAAACGACTAAAATAGTTCGCAGTGTAAAATACACAATATCTTGCACATGGCCAGATTAGGCTGGGCGCTTGAATGAAGAATAGCAAATACAATGTAAGCCACTGAAGTGACCACGAAATGGATCAATATATAATTATGATAATTAATAAAATTTTAGGTCTAATACGTCTGTGTTGAAATCGAAATATCTAGAAGAAGGTGTTACTCACGAGACTAGAAATTTTTCATCTCGTCTCGATTTTTGTCTACAAAACGAGAGGAGAAGTATTGTATATTTTCAAATTCAAGATGAGACGAGAAACATGACATCTCGATAAACAAAAACGAGACGAGAGGAGACAATACTATTTCACCCAAGTGTAAGACCTCAAACACCGTTTTAATGTTACATGATTCTTAATATAAAAATTATAAATTGATAAAGTGATTGCACGAACACAATGAAGAGTATTTATCAAAGTTTAAGTAAACGAAAGTCATGCACTGAGAAAAATCCGTTCTCCGGACAGCAGTATATTATACGAATATACGGAATCCTCTTGCTTACTGCAGAAATCAGTACGGAGCATACGTTGGCTACATAGACACTGCCGTTAGATATTACATCATACCGTTGTAGGAAGTCTGATATTTAACAGTCTTCCTTATATTACATACATAAATGTATGTTGCCTTCGTCAGCTATATGTTATATACTTCCATGTGTATGTGAGATCCTGACCGCCTATATTATTTCATATGGAAAGTATGTATAGATGGAACACTTATACGGAAAGTATTATAAAACATGCGTTTTCAGTTATACGCTTGTTGTACGTTAAGTGCAAGAACTACAGGATATACAAATGTAACATACGATATTACGTATGCCGCATACATTTTTTTCTCAGTGTACTTCACCAATAATTATGATTTAAGTATTTTACATAACAGCCTTCGTGGACTTCTCGTGACGCGGGAGGATTCTGATACTTTATAGATGAAATTAGGCCTAAGTAGAAAATCAGGGTATGAATTGTGTATATAAGTTTACAAAACGAGACTAGAGAAGATTTCTCAGAATCGAGACGAGACGAAAAAAACTATTTTTAAAACCGAGACGAGACGAGAATTCGACAGCTTACGAGACCAGACGAGAAAGCCTAATTTTCCTCTCGTACGTAACATTACTAGAAGACTGAGTTGTTTGTTTTAATTGTGTTACTGGTTTGTGATCCCCGAAAGGAGAGAGCCAGCCATTAATGCTTCAGTGGATCTCGGACAGCCATATATATAAATCAATTCAAAGAATCCTGTTGTTGTGGATTCTGGAAAAGAAATCAAACTTCATCTTTTACAACTCCATAGAGAATAAAAATATCCCCTATCACTTGGGCTAATTTATTGGTTGAGGCCTCCAAAAATCTTCCTACACAAGGCTCCCCGCATAGATTTGTTACAGCACTGGGGTACCCTTGTTCTTTCCCACTTTCTCATGAAATGAAATCTTTGAGTTTTACGTCCCACGGTTATGCCGGTTAGGCTAAAGGAGACGGTGATTATGAGAAATGAATGAAATGGTGGAATGAAGCAAGTGGGAGGAAACGGGAGAACCCCGAGAAAACCCACGCACACGGTGTATGTCCACCACAAAGTTCACTTGGCGGGGGCTGGGATCGAACCCGAGACCCCAAGCACCAGAGGTGAACGCTCTACCACTGAGCCACCGCGGCCCCCTTTTTCATTTCATCAATTCTCCCATATGCTCATTCCCATTAATATATAATCGGTCTCTTTCAGCATGTAGAGATTCATTTGATGTTAGACTGAATTTTTCCGATTTTTTATTCATTTCGAGTACATTTATACTTACTTCCAAATTCTTAAAATGTTCTTACAGTTTACTGTAATTTCTATTAAGACGCATCGTCAATACAAATAATCAAAAATTATTAATTTGCATTTTCTCTTGCACTTTTTCTGTTTTGCTTTGTTAAAGCTTGTTTTCTAATCGCGAAGTTGTAGGAAAGAAACCTATGTCCTTTACGAAAGATCAAACTGAGAACCACATAGCACATGTACTAATGACACAACTATTGGTATAATAAAATTTTTGATATTATAGAAAAATAAATATTAAGATATTATTAGCTGCGTTATATCAAAATTATTATATATTTCCTTTTAATATGATATTTGATCAAATGCAACAGGATTTTGTCCACGTGAGTTTGAGTGGAGTTTAACATTACTCATTCTGTTTGGAAGATTGAAGTCGTTTCGAGGCTGGGTTGAGTAATATGACAACTTTATCACAATGGTAACTGAAAAATCGTTGACGCGTTAAGAAAATCTTTTGTTTATATTTTAATACTCTCGTTGTTTTATTTATAGTAAACGTTACTTGCAGGCCCACATAATTTTCCTTAAAATAAAGTTTTTTTTATCGACCACAACTACGATAAAGGAGACGGTGGCGAGAGCTGGAATTGACCCACGGATCCCACGTATCAGAGGTGAGCGCTCTACAACTTAAGCACCACGGCCCGAAAAAACAAGTCAGCAGTGAAAAACGCTCGTTTTCAACGTAGTAATAATCATATTATTTCCCAAGTAGCCGTGGGCCACCATGTTTCATGGAGAAACCATTCCTACTAAAATCTTCACTGAACTTTAATGAATTCGTGTCCATTGATGGATCATGTGACTTAGAAGAGTAAGGCACCTGTGGTACACATGGCCCACAAAACCGCTTCGGCGTGTCCATCTGGTGATTAGCGTAGCAACAAGAGTATTAAATTATCAATTCTGTTCAGTGGTAGCGCGAAGTAGCTGTTTCCTGATCGCAGTGCAAAGTGCGGAATTATTTTTGTGTTTTGCCTACTAACATAATTCGTGTGCTTTTTAAAATCTTTCAGTTTTCGTTTTATGTTCATTGGTGATATATTACTAGTTTAGTTTAGTTTATTAGTTTCTGGCCTTGTGTTTTTGTGAGAAAAAACTACTAATTATGGAACATAGTTCAAGAAAACGTAGCAGTATTTGGACTTCTTTTACAGAAGTAGGACCAGGTAAAGCCAAATGTGGTCTTTGCTTTTCAATTATTTCATTTAATGGTGGTGCGACAAGCAATTTGCAAAGACATTTAAAACTAAAGCATTGCGGTGTCGAAATCAGAAGGCAAGAGGAGGCAAGTACATCTGAACAAACAAGACGTACAGAACTGGATGGTCCTGCATGTGACACTTCTGTTCCTGCATCCTCCAGCGGAATCTCAAAATCTGGAGCATTATTCACTAATGTTAATAATAATGCATCGAGTAATTCACGAAATACGCAGAGCAAAGTGACTGATTTTGCCGTGAAGCGAGTAACGGTGGGGAGGGCGAAGCAATTAGATAGGCAACTGGTGAAAGTTATTGCGAAGGAATATCAGCCTTTATCTTTAGTTGAAAATAAGGAATTCAGAGAGTTTATTTCAATGTTAAATCCTTCATACACTTTACCGAGCAGAAAAACGTTATCAAGTAACATATTGCCCGTTGTATACAACGAAATGAAAGAAAAAGTGAAAGAAGAGCTAAGCAAGGCCAGCACTATAGCGGTTGCAACAGACGGATGGACATCGTCCATGTGCCAAAGTTTTATTGGTGTTACTGCACATTTTATCACGGATAAGTGCGAACTGAAAACGTTCTTGTTAGTGTTGCCACGAGACGAGACGAGACGAGACTTCAGGCTATCTCGTCTCGTCTCGTGCAAAACATGTCTCGTCTCGAAAAAATGTGCTCGCATCGTCTCGTGTCTCGTCTCGAGATGTTCTGTCCCGTCTCGTCTCGTCTCGTTTGTCTCGTTTTATCTCGTCTTGTCTCGTAAAAATATAGCAGCATACCATGGGAACGAAAGTAAAATGTAGCAGGCTGCACCATGCTAATCAAGATACAACTAACAAGGGAAGAGAGGGAGATTATATATCGAAGTGGAAGATGGTTTATATACCAATCGAAAGCACTAATGACGCCTATTACAAAACTGTAATAAAAATTTTCCGAATGCGTATACTGTGCGAGTTATATGAATATACAGGGTGTCCAGAAAATCCATTTCCACCCCTTGAAATCGCAAACGATGAGACAGATGCTAAAACTGGAAAACACGTTTTTGATCATTATAAAAGTACAATGTATCAAAGCAAGCATTGTTGTCCCAGGGCCACCAGCAGAGTCCCAGGCGAGATCCAACTCAAAAATTACAAAAGGTAAGGGGGTCAAGTAGTATATCGTTCGAAACTTCTTAGGAAATGAAAGAAGACGAACAAGTCCCAACTCTCTAAAATTACCCTGTGCAAAATGGCGGCCGGTCAAACTGTCAGCAAAAACGTCATTGTAGAGTCTATGGCCACCCTCCAAAGAAAGAAAAAAAACTGAAACGGTAAGACAGATGTCAAAAAAGAAAAAGATGTGTGTCATCTTTTCAAAAGTACAATGATTGAAAGTAAAAATGTTTGTCCCAGGGTCCTCCACAAGGTTCCAGACGGGGTCCTACTCAAAATTTTCAAATGGCAAATATGGTCAAATAAAGCTGTTGAGAAATAAAAGAACACGGAACAAGTCTCGATCCTCCAAAATTACCCTGTGTAAAATGGCGGCCGGTCAAAATGTACTTCTTCATTTCGATTTTCTGAGCACGTTCACTTTCCATTTTGCAATCGGTACTTGTTTTCATTCTGAGACATTTGTACGTATTTACTCTTCCTGGTGCAAGGAATTCTTTCGTCTGAATCATTTTATAATTGATAAACCAGATAACGAGCATAAGTACCACTGTTGTGCAGTCATAAACATAAATAAGTAGAGGTAAGAGTCTTTACTTCTGATGGCTCCAACCTCTACTTATTTATGTTCGTGGAAGTACATTATATGTTAACTAGTCAGTTCTATACTCAAAGATGTCAAATGTTGTCGTTTCTTTTCTTTATGTCTTAATTTGCTTTTATTTTATTGTTTTTTCTTTATTTAAATATTATTGGGCTCAAAGAGCAGAATCTCACAGTAGGGGCATTTCCTTTCTTTCCGTTGAGTACAAGAATTAAAGTGAAAATAAACTAAAACTCGGTTACAGAAAGAACAACTAAAATTCAAGATGTTTGCACAGTATTATCGTGGAGCGTCCATACTTGTTCTTTCTGCTTTCATTTAATAACAGCTTTAAACGATGTGCTGCTTGACCTCCCTTTGCCATTTGAACAATTTGAACATGACCCCACCTGGGACATTGTGGAGGACCCAGAGACAAATATTTTTACTTCCAATCATTGTACTTTTGAGATGATGACACACATGTTTTCCTGTTTTGACATCTGCCTCACCGTTTCAGAATTTTTTTGGGGGTGGCCATCGACTTTACAATGACGTTTTTGCTGACAGTTTGACCGGCCGCCATTTTGCACAAGGTAATTTTAGAGTATTGAGACTTGTTCCGTCTTCTTTCATTTCCCAAGAAGTTTCGAACGATATGCTACTTGACCCCCTTACCTTTTGTAATTTTTGAGTTGGACCCCGCCCAGTACACTGCGGGTGGCCTTGTGACAAGAATTTTTGCTTTGATACGTTGTAGTTTTAAAATGATCAAACACATGTTTTCGAGTTTTGGCATCTGTCTTATCGTTTGCGATTTCAAGGGGTGGTAACGGATTATCTGGACACTCTATATATCCATATAACTCGCATAGTATATGCATTCGGAAAATTTTTATTACAGTTTTGTAATAGGCTTCATTAGTGCTTTCGATTGGTATAGAAACCACCTTCCACTTCGATCTATAATCTCCCTCTCTTCCCTTTTAAGTTACAAGTATTACCCAGAACACACAAGACAAGAAATGTCACGGTAGCTACACCGTGAAGCCTTCACCTCTGGAGTATGTGGTAGTTGGTTCGATCTCGGTTAGTGCCATGTGAGCTTTATGGTGGAAAAACATTGAATGTGTGTAGGGACCGCGGTGGCTCAGTGGTAGAGCGTTCACCTCTGGTGCTTGGGGTCTCGGGTTCGATCCCAGCCCCGCCAAGTGAACTTTGTGGTGGACAAACACCGTGTGCGTGGGTTTTCTCGGGGTTCTCCCGTTTCCTCCCACTTTCTTCATTCCACCATTTCATTCATTACTCATCATCACTGTCTCCTTTAGCCTAACCGGCATAAACGTGGGACGTAAAACTCAAAGATTTCATTTCATTTCTTTTCATTTTTCGAATGTGTGTGTTTTCTCGAAGTTGTCTAGTATCCTACTACTTTCTTCATTCCACTAATTTTCCCATCATCATCCATTCGGCCAAAGTTGCCTAAAGGTCTTAAAAATAAATTCAAATAAGCTCACAAGGCAAGGACAAATAGTTTACAAGATAATATATCTCTGCTGTTAGTTGTCTGAGGCTTCTCGACCCTGGCTTCTTTTTTTTTTTTTTTTTATTCTAAAACATTGAAATTTGTTTCACCAGTTTCAATACACGAATATACAGTAAATTGCTCATAGGTACGTCGAAGATGAAGACACTAATGTTAAATAATGTTTACACGACAAGCAAAGTTCGATGTAAAGGTGTCATCATCCCCGACACTATCGTATACTATCAGCCCACTTGCTTTATAGTGTCTGTATATATATATATATATATATATATATATATATATATATATATATATATATATATATATACAGAGAGAGAGAGAGAGATGGAAAGGTATAGATATATGTGTACACTTTGATTTCATATATTCCAGCCTTTAGGTTTCACAGTGTTAACCCATAACAATCCAAAAACTACTTTCCATTTTAGCATATATAGATTTGTTGCAATTATTATTTTTTTTTTTTAAAAAAAAGCTCGGAACCAAATAATTTTATTGAGTAATGGAAAGTATTTGATTGAAATTTTATATGTTACTGCACACTAAGCTCTACTTAAAGTACCATAGTAATGGGAGCTGAACGACACATCGGACGAAAGAATGCTTGGGGCCAGTCTTCATCTCCATGGTTCAAATCTGTTCCCATAACCGCGGGGTGTGTGCTACTATGTGGTGCTTGCCCCGTTTGTGTAACAAACTCATGACAGTACACCCAGATTAGCTAATGGCTAAAAAAAAAAAAAGTTGATTTTTGGGTGGCCATTTTGGATTAAAGTTCCTTATATTGTCGGGATCTATTCGCAATCATACAACGTACATCTTCATACCAAGCCGAGCGGTCTGCGGCGATAGACCATCGCCTTGAAGGCCCCGGGTTGAGTCCCGGAAGGGTCATGTGTATGGATTTTAACAACATTTGTTTTTCGTACTGTGTCAGGGGGGGAGATCGTACGGGATAAAAGGATTTCAGTCTGAAAAAAATGGAGATAATATCCTCCCCAGGATACTTTCATGCGAGTAAGGAATTAGTAAAAATATAGGATATACATTTTATAGCAGGTTTAAAAATATGGTTTGGGTATCCTATTTCTTTTCTGTTAATTATATTCTTCAATGTTCGAATTTTGATCATTCTCATGATATTTTCTGCTTTCAACGGAGTTCCATGAATATTATACCAAATGTTCTTTACACTTATCAAGTTCGAGAGGTTTAGTGCGCCTGTAAGAAACAATTTCTGAAGATAATTCAGGTCCTAATGAATATTATTCACTAGGAAAGGGAAGTATTCCCCTCCTCTCGAAGCAGAGGGCAATTTCGCACTCTGGTCAGATCAAACATTTCCGCGTAACAAAACGAAGGTCCCCCTGTAAAACTTCTTTACCTAAAGTGTTATTATTAGTATCATAAATTTGCTGAAAGCAAACAATTTGAAGGGTTCGTCGATAATATCTTTGCTTCTTTTGTCGTCCGCCCGCCTTCCAAACGAAGAGGTGAATTTTACAACATGACTGCTGTATAATAAGCGAGCGATGGTAAAAGTGTGTTTTTATGTGTGTGTGTGTGTGAGAGAGAGAGAGAGAGAGGGAGAGAGAAGACAAAATTTTAGTTGCAAGATGACATACTTCAATTGCCGTTTTCGGTTCATATAGCAAAAAGAATACCGCCACCAGAGAATAAAGACAAGTGTAGACCTTACCCAGTTTTCAAATTGAATAGATGGTGGTGGTAGTTCGGATTCTTGATCTTGTAAAAATCTTCCCTGTCTTTGATTTTGTTTGTCATCATTCCAGCCAGAAATAAAAAAAAGAGAATTCCTCAGTTTACAGCAAGGGGAATTGGGGACAAGACATTAAGGATGATATTCCTGGAAGCTCATGTATCACGATTGTTTCATTCAATAGACAGAGGACACTTTTCTATGAAGGCTTTTCAACATGTTTTCTCACAAAGGGGATTTTCCTTTTGCAATCTATATGACCACTGGCAATTTCAATCTTGGCCATTCCCGCCAGCGTTTTCATTTTCGAGACACGAGACGAGGCGAGACATTTCACGAGACGTCCCGTCTTGTCTCGTGTCTCGTCTCGTTTTCGAGACGGGACAAGTAGTCTGTCTCGTCTCGTGTCTCGTCTAAGAGGGTTCTGTCCCGTCATGTGTCTCGTCTCGTTTACGAGACGAGACGAGACGAGACACGAGAAATGTCTCGTCTCGTGGCAACACTAGTTCTTGTTAGACTGTTTTGAATATGGCGAAAACCACACAACGGAAAATTTGGCAACTGAACTTAAGCGTGTGCTGCAAGAGTAGGGTGTAAGCAATAAAGTTGTTGCTGTTGTTACAGACAATGCGCCTGTCATGAAGGCAACTGTAATTAGGTGTGGTTACAGACATATTCCTTGCTTTGCTCACACTATTAATTTAGTGGTGAAAGAGGGGGTTAAAGAAATTGAGTCTTTACACAAGAAAGTGAAAGAAATTGTTGAGTACTTCAAAAGAAGTCCTCAAGCATATAAGAAACTGCAAAACTTGCAGAAGGAATTGGGCTATGAAGAACTCAAACTTAAGCAGGAAGTGAAGACTAGATGGAACTCAACATTCGAAATGTTTGAAAGGTTCCTTGCTCTGAAGGAACCAATTTTATCAGCTCTGGCACTGACAAATGCAACACTTAATCAAATTTCAGAAGACGAATGGGTGGTTTTACAAAAAGCATGTAGTGTATTACGAGATTTTCAAGAAGTGACTACAGAAATGAGTGCCGAGAAAACAGTAACCATTTCTAAAGTTCATGAAAAGAGCTTTATTGAGACATGTTCAAAAGATGGCAAACGAGGATGATTTGCCTCCTCAAATTAAACGAATGCTTAAAGTTTTAAATGATCAGATGACCATGAGATTTGGAAATGTAGATTCAGAAATTGCCTACACTGAAAGTGCACTTTTGGACCCTCGATTTAACACTTTAAGCGCCAAGGGTCAAAATCAGAATTTCCCTCTTGGGACCAACTACATATTTTCTATTTTCCCTTATTTGGCCATGTGCATAAATTGTATGCACAAAAAGTTTTTACCTGTGGGCCATGTGCATATATTTTCTGCATGATTCAGTGTACTGATTATAGGCTTGTGTAGAGATTTTCTACACAATTATCGTTGAAACAGATGTAGAAATATTTAGTACTGGCCCCTGGGAACAGCATATAGTGATGGACCGTTAATTACTCAAAAGTTGGTAGCACTGCAGGCAGTCAAAGTTCATTGTTGTTAGAAGCTACATTGTAGTGCATTTCAGTTAACATTACGCTGTTGTGAGAAGCACCTGCTCCGTGTAATAATTCTTTTTCACCTCAATATGGCAAACGAGGACGCAATAAGAGATATTTTGCAAGGAATGGAAAGTGATATGAGTGACTTGAGTGAAGATTTATTTAGTAACATCACTAATTCTGATGATCCTCTTTTTTCACCACCCAAGACTGTCAGTGATTCTTCTAGCAGTGAAGAATATGAAGATATCCTTAAGCCATGCCGGAAAAGAAGACGTAGATCAGAGAATGGTGAATCAATATTTAGTGGCCATCAACTGAATTATTCCGAAGCAGACCCAAAGGAAATCGAATCTGGGACTAGTTCCACAAAATAAATTGTGTGGTATCCAGTGTCTGGAAACTTGCACGAGTTCGAATGTGATTTCGATAGTGGTGTGACGGGCGAGGTTATTGACATTTTGCAAGGTACAAAAGACGTTCTAAAGTACTATGAGCTATTTGTTGATGACTCAGTATTGGACTTAATTGTAACTGAAACGGACAGATACGCAGATCAATGTATTACTTCTCACATTGAAAACGAACCGTCAACTGATCATGAACGATTGTCCATGTGGTATGATACAGATAAGAGTGAAATACTCCACTTCTTAGGTTTGATTTTATGGATAAAAAACCAAATATCAGGAAAAACTAGTCTAAAAGCCCACTATATGAAAACAATATTAGTAAGTGTATGCCTCGAAACTGGTTTGAACTACTTCTTAGTATGTTTCATTTCTCTGATAACGAATCAGTGAACAAATGTAACCGAAGGCATAAGGTCAATGCCCTTATTGCCATGCTGAATGAAAAATTCAAGACTGTGTACATACCCGAACAAAATTTATGTATTGATGAGACAATAGTACCGTTTCGAGGAAGGCTTAGTTTCAAGCAGTACATACAAGGTAAGAGACACAAATATGGACGGACTGAAATTATTCAGGTTTTGTGTCAAGGGTGGATACACTTGGTACATAAAACTCTACGGAGGAAAGGACGCTAAATCAACAAATCAAGCTGTGTCAACAAAGATAGTGATGGAAATGATGAGTACATTATTGAATGCCGGTAGAACGTTGTTCACAGCTAATTTTTATACCAGTGTTGCTTTGGCTCAAGAACTCAACAGCAATCAAACACATTTGATAGGAACCTTGAGGGAAAAACGGAAAGGAAATCCAAAACCAGTAGTTTCAGCGAAACTCCAAAAAGGTGAAATGATCGCTCTGCAAAGACATACCAATGCAATGTGATTGTGCGGAAGTGGAGGGATAAGCATGATGTTTTATTTCTTTCCACCAAAGATGTGCCAACCATGACAGAAGTTACATACAAGCATAACAAGAACACAAGAAAAAAACTTCCAATTTTGGAATACAATGAAGCAAAGTCGTATATTGATGTATCCGAACAGATGGCTTCTTATGCAACAACAACACGGAAGGAATGAAGTGGTACCGAAAAGTGGCAATAGAACTACTTACTAACATGGCTGTAGTTAATGCGCACGCAATTTTCAAAAAGTTGACGGGCGGAACTTACGAAATTACTGACTTTCGTGAAAAGCTTTCCCTTGCTTTGATATTTCGTAAGAAGAAAGAAGACATAGTTAATCCCGATGGGCAACCTTCTCCAAGAAAACACATTCTTCAAACATCAGATTAGAAAAGGCGTCGTTGTACAGAATGCTATACGAAGCTGTCTCAGAGTTTCGGAAGAGCACATGCAGCGAAACACTCTAAGCAAGTTTTAACCTGGTGTCCCGGGTGTTCAGAGGACGAAGCGATTTGCCAAGATTCCTTTTTTGAAAAACACATTGTAAGGTTGAAAAACTGAATATTCCCTGCTAACTTTTGAGATAAACTGTGATTTGTTCTTATATTTTCTTATCAGAAAGTCTTTGTTATCTCTTGGTCTATAAAAGTTAAGAATGAATATTTAAAAAAAAAAATCAGAAAAATGTACTTGTTTGAAATGTCTCCTAATACTTTGTAATTTCGAGCGCTATAAGAACTGATTTAGCCAAACTTTTGAAATAAATTTATCGTAAATTTCAATAACATGAAAATTTACTTCTCAATTTTATCCCAGGGGCCACGTGTATATAATTTATGCACACTCGTATTTTCGCAAAAATCATCATAAAATATAATAAAATGTTTAGAACAACAACAAAATTAATATTTTTTTAGCAAACAAAGAATAAAAAAAGAGAGACCCGAAACAGAAAAAATGAAATTTATGCATTGGCCTCCAGGAGAAAACAAAAGTGTGCATAAAATATATGCAATGGCCCCCAGGAACAGACCAAGTGTGCATAAAATATATGCACATGGCGCTTAAAGTGTTAAAAAACAGGCATTTAAATCTAAGCTTACTTTCCAGAGTACGTACAGAAGTGTATAAGAAAGAGCAAGCAAGGTGAAAATTTCGAACCAAGAAGATGAGCCCATTCGGAAAAGACCCGTACCACCTTCATCTTCAATATGGGCGGACTTCGATGAAGAAGTTGGACAGCTTTTGAACGCTGAAAATCCAACTGCAGTTGGAATTATTAAGCTCGACAAGTACCTAGATGAGCCATTAATTATTCGTACAGATGATCCACTTGCGTGGTGGAAGAGGAAACAATTTGTATATCCTCGTCTTTTTCAAGTAATGAAGAGAAGATTAGCTATTCCGCCAAGTTCTGTTCCGTGTGAACGAGTGTTTTCGAAAACTGGACAAATACTTACTGAAAGACGAAATAGGTTGTCTTCTCAGAAAGTATCCATGCTCGTGTTTCTTCACGTAAATATGTAAAATCTGTGATGTACAGTGTAAATAGTGTTTTGTGTAAATATTTTAGTGCTGCTTTAATATACTGCTTAAATACTGAATCTATTTTAAGTTCAGTGTGGTGTTTCCAATTATCATATATATAAATGATAAGACGACTTCGTGTAGCAAGTGCACTTAAAAGTGATGAGAAATAAGCCTATTTTATATAGCGCACATTACCTTAATAATCGCTCAAGAGCATTTTAAAACCAACAGTAAAATTACATTACACATGAGTGAGCAACACTGTCACTATTTGCGGATCCTGAGATAGCGGATAGTACAGAGACCGTGGCAAGCAGCAGGTAAGTTTATATTAAAATTACTTTGTTTCCAGTAACGCGACCTCCATCCTTTCAGTTTCCACGTCGTCAGTTTATGTACACCGCATAGGGGGAGGATGGACGTCTAGCCTGAGGCTACCTTGTAAAATGACTATATTTGTTTATTTTGTGTATGTATATGACTCATTGTATTGTGCGGTGCGGTAGCACACGTTTCCTTCGTTTCTCTTTCTCTTCTCCCACAACCCTTGTTTTGTAAGAGCATCTGCAAAAGCAACACTACCGATTCGCTCACTGCAATTTGATTCATAATTCTTACATTTCGATCTCAGCGAACAATTCAGTGAAAAGTAGAAATGATTCACTTGAAGAATCGATTCATTTCTGGAAAGAATCATAATTCATTTGATTCACAGCATGATTCGTTCATAATGATCGAATCGTTCATGATCGACACAACTTCGTCAGCATTCATCCACTTTCGTTGCATCGTTGTGAGTTCGTGTATTGCTCATGGTTTTCGTCTGCTGAGGTTGACGGGAAAGCGATTGACACCACCCCATTCTCAAGATTACATGAGAAAGGAGGAAGGCTAGCGGCACATAGCCTACAATGCGTTCTTGCAGAAGCTTCAATCTATTCTGGCGTGATGTTTAAAGAGTGCATCATAAAATAAATCCATTTTAATGAAATTAATTGTATCAATCTCCAAAAGCAACATTTCAGGCTGATGTATAAATAAATGGATAGCCTTATAGCCTTAATGGACACTACGTCCCTGTCTACAGCGCCCTTGGTGCAATATTACATAATCGTTTGTTCTATCGAAGACACCCATTACAATCAGGGGCGACAAAATGAATAATTAATATATCTACAGCGCCCTTGGTGCAATATTACATCGTTGTTTTTCTATCGAAGATGCCCCTATACAATCAGGGGTTACGAAAGGAATAATTAATATATTTACAATGCTCCATCATTGTAATATTTCCTTTTCTATTCTATCGAAGCATTATGTCGCCCGTAATAATGAGGGGCGATAAAAGATTTAGAAAATGTTTATATAGCTGCTTGATTGTCATACAGGTAATTTTTATTTCTTTATTTTATTGTATCAAATGTGTCCTAGACAATCAACACAAAAGGAACAGAAAGAGTGTCAGTTAGTTATAATAATACAAAGCAGTGCACTCTATATTTTGTCGAAGATTTGGCAGTGCATACAAAACACTGCTTTTGTACATAAACTATTCATTTTTCAATCGGGTTTTAAAAAAGGCAAAGTAATCATTAGGCGACTCCGGCGCCCCCAATAACTTCTACCAGAACTTTGGAGGGGCAATGCCCCCTTGCCCCCTCGTCTTGTTACGCCACTGGTAGACAGCCCTCCGAAGACTTCATCATGATATGTTACGTGCCGTGTTGCTGCAGTGAAGGAAAATCTCTCAAACACAAAATTTACCGTCTCGCGTTTGCAAATGCGAATGTGGATCGCAACTGGGAAAACGTACTTTTCTCAGATGAATTCACATTCATACCATCGAATGAGACGCCGTTTTGTGTATCGTCTGAGAGGCACCTGATATAACCCTGGGATTGGATTTCCAGTCACGGTGCAGAACAGCTTCACAGAATTGAAGGACATCTGGATAGTGTTCAACACTTATACATTACGGGTAACATTATGGTGCGATCAGTGGAGTACTTCGCGCTCATGATGCAATTAAGTTCCAGCAAGACCAGTCCCCAATACATACTTCCAGTGTGGTTAAGGAATGGTTCTCAGGGCAGCCTGAGATTGATTTAATCGACTGACCGCCTCGTGGAGCAGAGTTGAAGCATACTCTAAAGCACAAAATTTTCGGTCGCTAGGCCGCCACTGGCGACTAGAAATTTAGACCTGGCGACCAGTGTTCAGTAGGAATGGTTTCTGTCTGAACTTACACAGGGCTATGCAGTTTGTTTCGCACGAAAATAACACAGCGACATACACAAATAAGTAAAAGTTTTGTGCACCGGACTCCAGGGTATGGATTCGATGTATTTTGCTACGCCGAATCCAAATTTCGAAACCCCAGGACGATCGATCGTGTCAATATTTTATGGGCGAAAAACTTTAGCGAATTTGGTTAGGGAGGATACACGTAAGACAGCCATAGAGAAAGAAAAAAAAACTGTGCAGCAAACTCCATGACGATTGACCATGTCAATTTTGTTTTATGGGTGAAAAACTTGAGCGATTTTGGATAGGTAGGAGATACGTTTTTCTCCCATAAATACGGTCAATCGTCCTGGGGTTTCGAAAATTGGATTCGGTGTAACAAAATACATCGAATCCATACTTTGGAATCCGATGCACAGAACTTTTATTTATTTTATGTGTGTGTGGTTGTGTTATTTTCGTGTAATTGTCACTGAGTGAGAGAAAACACGGAATATGAAGTCTTCACAACGGACACTGAAAGTGAAGTCTTAAGGTGATATTTTTTAACATGTATATGAATTGTCCAATTCAAAATTGATTACCTTGAATCTAATTGTGTGGAGCTCCTTCGCGGCTAAACTGTTAGCATACGCGCCTTTGGCACGAGAGATTCGGGTTCGATTCCCGGCGGGAGCTCATGTGGTTCGGATTCCACGTTAATCAGTAGATCCACGTCTTATATAGCCTCGCTGCTGAACGGGACGTTAAATCAAATCTAATTGTGTGGTTTTGAAGTTTTATGCCCTGATATAGTCTTGTTTGCCAAACCAAAGGCTGTTGGGGAGGAGGGGGATCCTCTAGTAATTCGTATGTGAGATATTGACGACCATCATTTTTAGATTGGCGAGTGCGTTTGACTTCGAAATTTTGCGCCCTGCTCTAAAGGACAGTTAGTCTAAAGGCAGATTCACCAAGGAATGGGAATGGCCTGTGGACCTTATTTCCAAGGCATGGCTGGAGGTTGGAGAAGGAGATAAGAAGTCATCTAATGTTTCCATACCAGAAAAGATTGAACGTGCAAAAAATTCAGAATGGTCTTGGATACAATAATAGTGTCCCCACCTTAACTCCCAAAACCGCCCTTTTGAGGGCTACCTAAACTTTTCTGAAAATATTTCTAGGAGTAACCAGTCCTCGTACCACGTTTATGTGCAATTCTACTAATGAAGAAAAAGTCTGTGCAGGACTAATTCAAGGCCTGACATTTGGGTATCCCGCGTTCTACTAGTGAGCCCGCATGAACACAAACCCATTCTGAAGAAACGTGACTTTGAATTTCCGATGTTCGATGACAATGATATTAATATCTGTTGCAAATGTATTAAACTTGAGATATTCCGAAACCCATGAGTCTCGATGTAGCAAACGTTTGAACAAAATTAAACAACAAACGGCAATGAAATATTTGAATTCACTTGCATTACTCAATTAATGAAAGTGTCGATTTATACGGTTTCTTTCCTTCAACCCTGTCAAGTTTATATGTTATGTTTCATATGTTTGATTACGGGATATTTACTTTCTACATTTGGCAAATTTCCAAAGTCAGTAATTTCGACATTCTGGAATTCGGAACTGAATTAATGACTTCTTAATTCTACCTATTCGACCACCGCTGGTTGTTACGAAGATATCCCACACCCCGTGGAAGACTGCTACAAGTCAAAAGTACACATTTGTGGGTTCATAACTTTTGAAGTTTGCATTGTACCAAAATCGCTGCCTGGAATATTGGTATTTCTGCTATCTTTCTGCGCCACCTGAGGAGCCGTTAAGAGCAAAAAAATTATGACAGAAATGTTATATTATGAAAAGGTCAACTTGTAATAAACATTTAAACTTTAGCTTGAACGCTACAATGATATTTTGTTTTTTCTATTTGTATTGAAGATTAGAATAGAACTTTATTGAAAACTAAATAATTATGCAATTTTTCTTATACAAAATTACCAAAATTAGAACAAAATGCTATTTCAATATATAAACTGAAGTTAACAACTTATCAAGTAAGGGCAGAGGAAAACTCAGCATGATTGTTAACATTACTTTTCTTTCACAAGTGTCTTGACATTCGCTGATAAGTTCGATTAAGATAAACATGTTCGTGTCTCTAATTTGCAGTTTGCGAATATTTAATATTTAAAAAAGTGAGCAAGATATGAAAAAGAAAATACAAATGTGTCATCAGTAAAAGAAGTATAAAGTTCATCTTTTGCTATACTTAGGAGAAATATTTCCACATCTGACTTAGGCTCGTATAGGCTACTTCACATATAACACTGGTCGGCATGGAAATCCTCCCACGAGGACGAAAGGGTGTACTTGATAGATTTCGAGACGCTGATTACGAATATCTCATCGAGAAAGTCCCATCATGTAATTTTTTTTTTTTTTTTTTTTTTTGTTGCGGGGTGCTGTTTCCATAATTGACAGAAAAATCGTATTTTTCGTATCTAATATGTTTTCCGTGCTTGGATTGCATAATTCTGAATTTTTACGACGGTGAAAGGGAGTACCGGATAGATTTCGAGAAGCTGATTGCGAATATCTCATCGAGAAAGTTCTAGCACGTAAGGTTTTTTTGGCGGGGTGCTGTTTCCATAATTGCCAGAAAAATCGTATTTTTCGTATTTAATATGTGTTTTCCGTGTTTGAAGTGCATAATTCTGAATTTTTATCTTAATTCAAGAACTGTTACTAGGCTATATCCCAGGAACATTATTTCTCTAGCTCACGACCCCCCGGAAATTTACCCCTTCCCCTTGAGTTGTAAAGATTTATTGTCGTTCCACACTGCCTACACTAAAACCTAGGAGTTATTGACGGAGAAAGGTTTCGTAATCAACTTGCGATCATTCGTCGGCTCTCTTTTGTCTAGACGACAGACAGATTGTTGAAAAAAAGGCGCCAAGACATACACCACGTTGTCGCGTGAAACAAATAGTATTGTATTGTATTTATTTTCATCCTTTTTCATACAAATTGTTCACGAGTGAACGTATGAGTTGGACACGTCATAATTCGAATATTTCAGTTTCGAGTTGATCATGTTAGAAGGTGGTGTTACGCTGTGTCTGTGTATACCGTAGATGAAAAATATTTCTGCGTGAAATATTGATTTTGAGTTAAACGAACATGCCGAGAACTTGCAACAATTCGACAAATTCATTCTGCTACATATGTGGGGAAGTGATTTTCAAGGGACAAAGTAGACCATTGTCACCGTTCCTAAAGACAGCCTACCATCTGTACTTCGGGTGTAAAATCGGCGACCAAGATCGCGTTTGGGCTCCGAAACAAAGTTGTAAGTCGTGTGCGCGTACTCTCACAGGATGATTGAAAGGTACATATAAATCGATGTCGTTCGCCGTACCTATGGTTTGGCGCGAGCCCCGTAATCATGTTTCAGACTGTTACTTCTGCCTGACTAATATAAAAGGTTTCTCAAAAAACATGAAGCATAAAATACAGTATCCTAACTTGGATTCCGCGAGGAGACCTGTGAAACATGATGTTTGTCTGACTGTACCCGTACCACCAGACTCATACACCCTGTACAGTGTTTCATCCGATGAAGAACCTGCTGCTTGTGAGGATGTTGCACAATCTTCGGGTACACAGTCAGATCCCAATTACGCTCCAGTGCCTGACACTAATGAACCACATGTGATAAGTCAGTAAGAGCTGAATTATCTGATCAGAGACTTAAACCTTCCCAAGTCTAAGGCCCTGTTGCTTGCATCACGACTTCAACAATGGAATCTACTAAACCAAGATGTGAATATATCGATGTATAGGACAAGAGAGGTGGCCTAGTTCCTAATTTTTACAAAGGATGGTCATTTGGTGTACTGCAGTAACATTCCATCGCTTATGGGACAACTGAAGTTGAACTACAACACTGAAGATTGGAGGCTATTCGTAGATTCCTCTACGATAAGTCTCAAGGCAGTGTTACTACCCAATGGCAATGAAAAGCCAGCCATCCCTATTGCTCGTGCTGTACACATGAAAGAAACATACGAGAACATGCGAAACCTATTGCAGAAAAGAAAGTACGAACAGTTCCAGTGGTCTGTATGCGCTGACCTTAAGGTTATTGCCATCCTCACCGGTTTACAAGGAGGTTACACATAGCACTGCTGCTTCTTGTGTCATTGGGATAGTCGAGACAAAGATCAGTACACCATCACAATATTATGGCCGCCAAGGAAGCAACTGGTCCCATGGGAGATGAACGTGGCTAATGAACGTCTTGTGGGTCCGGAGAAAATATTCTTACCACCCCTTCATATCAAATTAGGGCTCATGAAGGTATTCGTCAAGGCCCTGAACCGGGATGATGAAGCATTTAATCATCTCAGAAAACTATTCCCAAGACTCAGCGAGGCCAAGGTGAAAGAAGATGTTTTTACGGGACCTCAAATCAGAGACGTTTTTGAGGATACTACATTTTCTTCTAAGCTTAATGAAGTGGAAAGTGAGGCTTGGGAGGCCTTTTGAGAAGTGTGCAGTAACTTTCTAGGGAATGATAAGTCGCCTGATTACAAAGACATTGTGGGCAAATTAATTACTTCATTTCGTAACATGGGATGTAATATGTCCCTAAAGTTACACTTCCTGCATTGCCACCTGGACTTCTTCCCTGAAATATACAGCTTGGGGGAGGTCTCTGACGAACACGGAGAAAGGTTTCACCAGCAATTAGCTACCATGGAGAGGCGTTACAGTGGTAAATGGAGTGTGAATATGTTGGCAGATTTCTGTTGGAATGTGACACGCGAGACACCCTGTAGTAATTACAAGAGAAGTAGAAAAACCAAGTGACACGTAAGTGTTAAACTTTAACTTTTTATGCAATTTTATCTGCATAATTTATATTGATATTTAAATTATAACGTGCAAATTATTATTGGTGGAGAATAGCATCTTTGGGCGGATATTAAAACATCCCCTCCTCCCTGAAAACTGGTACGTCCTGGAGAAAAACGGGTCACGGATTCGATTCAGGAGCTCGAAACCTATAGGAATCACCTATTTTCGTTCGTAGGAGCGAAAAAAAAGTTTCATTTTGCCGACCAGTGTAATCTTTCGACAACGAACTTCGGTATAGAAAAATAGTTTTACATTCAGCACTGAGGTCGTCTCAGATACAAAGCCTCACAGAGACGAGTATTCAGAGCACTTAACAAAATTAACAATTTTAACAGCCAGTGATAATGTCTGCTTCAGGTTCTCTGGTAAAGCTTTTGCAGCTAAGGTTTACCTCTGAATTACGCAGTGCGAACCAATAATTGAGGAGTTTGATGCAATAAGGGCGTAAGTCTGAAACATGCAGTTGGAGAAAAACGATGTTGAAAATTTAAGTAGTTTTTTTTTCTTCTTACGCTAATATCCAGCATTTTATTCCGATATTGACTTGAAGTGTTACCAGGAGGCTAAACAAGCATGGCAAAAGCCACAAATGTGTTTGATGCAAAGAGGACGTAAACTCGCTTACGCCCTTATTACATCAAACTCCTCAATTGTAAGATTGATGCCAGCTTTACAAATCCGACCACAAATTTAACATTGCTGGAGCTCCATTCGTACACATTCCTACAATTCTGTTCCAAAACAAATCATTAAAAACAAATACTGGTAGCAGAAAAACCACCAGAACCTTTGGGTGATATCTCTAACGTTTTTGAAAACAATATTTCTTCAACTAACCTTTCTTTATTTACGAACCGACAGTACACTATTAAATGACAAGACGTCGCACAGTGAGGCGAAAACGCAAAAAGCTGGTCAGAAGTAAAAAAACGAAAGTTAGTAATATAGGAAGTTTTTATGTAGTTGGCTAGAGTGATGTTAGAAGGGTTCAAATCCATAAATAGAATAGGGTTTATACTTTATTCCGACTACCTGAGCCACTCTTAAGTAGACCCTTCAGCAGGTCAAATGTGTAGAGAACAAGAGAAGAATGGTGACGCGTCCGTTGAAACGGTTGTAACTTTCGAACGCGTTCATAGTTTTTAAATCTGTAAAGTTTTTCTATATCGTACTGGTAAGTAGAATAAGTGTATGAAGTGAAAAATTAATAATAATGATGTAATAATTTATAATTTGAATCGCAAGTCAGGCAAAATTTTCACATTGTTTATATATTTTATTAACTTAAAGCGTTGAAAACGTTATGTGTACCCTCGTGCACCACGTTCATATTTTGTAGAATGGTAGTCTGAATATTAATTAATGCTGTCGACAAATACGTAGCTGCCAAAACCTACCAATCTGACTTTGGTGCATGTTTTTGTAAGAAGAAACAGAAAATTTATTAATTTAGTAATGTTAGGTATATCTGTATACATTATGTATAGACAAATGTAGGAACATTGACATTTATATAATTATAATATAAAATAATATAAATTATGAAAGTAAAATTATAAAAAAAATAATAAAATAAAATATAAATATAATATAAAATTAATAATACATATAAATGTTACAATCTTAACATTGCAACAAGAAAACAAAAGAAAGAACAAATAAGGTCACATAAATGTAAATATGCAATTAAAAATGAATGCACTTGTAAACATTTATAAATGACGAAGGTTGCGACCTTTACGTGGTATTATGAAAATAAGTGAAACATTACAGATCATTCGTTGCCCCAGTCTTCAACAGTGCACAACAATTTTTATTAATTGTGTCATTAAAATTAGAAAACATTTGTGATCAATAAGAATGTAAGTAACAAGTACTTGGGTAATGAAATATATTAAAAATGTGAATGTTTAGGAAGACATATTGTGAAAATTACGAAGCGTGTTGATGTTAATTATTGTTCATTTAATGTTACAGTGACAAGCCGTTGCAGTTATCATAACCGAATCAAATACCAATAATTTGTGTCATTTAAGTAATAATACATTTCTAATAAATAAGAACGTAAGTAACAAGTAATTGTTCATCAAAATATGTGAAAAAAGTGAATGTTGTGAAAGATACATTGTGAAAATTACGAAGTATGTTGACATTAATTATTGTTTCTTTATTTTAGAACTTTTGCGCCACTTTTGAGAACATTTCTACGACTTTTTCGGCTTTTGCAAATTTTATTCCGCCATTGTGAATCCGCCATTTTGTTTTTTCAACTTTAGTGTCAGAATCGTAACCAGCAACCTCAATAACCCCTTTATCGCCACTTTTGAGAATATTTCTACGACTTTTTCGACTTTTGCAAATTTTATTCCGCCATTTTGGATCCGCCATTTTGTTTTTTTAAAATTTATTTGCAGAATCGTAATCAGCAACCTCAATAACCCTTTTATCGCCACTTTTGAGAACATTTCTACGACTTTTTCGACTTTTGCAAATTTTATTCCGCCATTTTGGGTCCGCCATTTTGTTTTTCAACTTTAGTTGCAGAATCGTAATCAGCAACCTCAATAACCCCTTAATACTAAATTTCATTCAATTTGAATATAGTTCAATTTTGGCCAGCTTTCTGCGTTTTCGCCCCACTGTGCGTCGGTCCAATGCCAAAACCGCGAATGTGCAAATTTTGCCATTTTTTCCTAAGTGTAGTTTTATGTTTCTTGGGCCACACAGATTCCAATACCAAAGTCGCATTTGTGAAATATGACTACTCCAAGTTATCGTCAATTCCTAAAACACGAATGAGTTTCAGCACGAGATTCTTTAACGACAAAACCACCGATGTACCCAGGGGTAAAAGTAGATCTGAAAAGGTAGGGGGACAGTACGTAGTGGCATGACATTTTGGCGTCCTCCCTGCTTATCTTTGCCCATTGTATTTTTTAGGAACTGGGGGGATTCAGTATATATTTTCTGTAGTTGGGGGGCACGGCGTTCCCCTGCACTTTTACTCCTGGATGTACCACATTCGTGTGTTTGGCACTTTCATTTGCAACAAAAGAGCACATTCAGCCAAGTAAGCTGGATTTCAGTAAAAAGTTCTACAAAGCCAAAATGACGAATGTGCTCTTTTGTTGCAAATGAAAGTGCCAAACACACGAATGTGGTACATCCAGGAGTAAAAGTGCAGGGGAACGCCGTGCCCCCCATTCGTGCCGATGCATTCGTATCCAAAAGTCCCCTTGTTTCCATTATGGCTCATTTTTCAATACGTTGGTATGCGAAAATGACCTGAAATGGAAAGTAGACAATGGTCGGTTTGGAAATGAACGTCTCGACTTTAAATCAAATGCGATTTTTTGTCATGTGATAAGTTGATTGTTCATTACTGCGCTTTCATTCGAATAATGACCTTTATTGTTAACTTTAATCAATAATGATGTTAAAAATAGGCTAACTAGACTGTCGATTCATTAGTGCAGCAAATATGGAACTGAGTAGAGGTGCAAGATGTGTGGCTCTAACCCTTCGTGCTTTGAATGATAAAGATTGTGAAGAATTATCCGATTCAGGAAGTTCATACCACCCTGTAAATGATCGTTATTCAGATGATAATGTTAGTGAGGTTGAGGGGTCGTGTACAGATGATAAGCACAGTGACATACCGAAGAAAAGAAATTCTTCTCAGTGGAAGAAAAATTTAAGAAAGGAACGGCGGTTGAAAGGTCAATCTTATACAGGTCACCGTGGAATTCAGCATGCTGCTCGTCCTATGCTATTTATACCTTGTGCGGAGAAAAATTACAGATGCTCTGAATTCATCACCGATGTTGACAGAGAAAATTTGTATACACAGTTTCGGAATCTACCGACTATTGATGATCAGCGCCAGTTCATAAAGAACAAGGTAGATCAGAAACCGAAACAACGAACTACAAGAAACATTAAGAATTCTAGGCGAAACTTCTCTATTATACGTTTACAGTTTAGGGCGTGAAAAGACCAGTTTGCAGAGTTCTTCATGTCAACACTAAATATTACAGATGCATTAGGAAGAAGTTCCTTATTGGAAAAGGACATGAGAGGGAAGCACACTCCTCATAATAAGCTCGATATTTCCGAAGAAGAATTTATACGAAACCACATCACATTATTTCCAGCTGTGAAATCTCATTATTGCAGAAAGTCAAGTTCAAAAAAGTACCTGGATTCTTCGTTGAACATCTCTATTATGTACAGGATGTATAAAGAAGAATGCGTTAAAGCCAATCGAAATGCGGTGAGTTTAGAAAAGTACAGACAAGTTTTTAATGAGTACAACATTGGTTTCTTCAAATCGAAAGATGATTTGTGTAAAAAATGTGACTTATAACAGCGTGACTGAGAAAGAAAAAATATTACATGATATTGATTACAAACTGCATATGGAGCGAAAGAATTCTGCACGTGCTGCTAGAGGTGACGATAAAGCATTGTCCCGTGAAGACCTCAAAATTGTGTCTTTTAATTTTGAACTCCAAGCTGTGTTACAAGTACCTAAGGGACAGACAGATCTAATATTTTACCTGCGCAAATTAGCTAGTTATAATTTAACGATATACAATTTGGGTAATCAGAATGCCCATTGCTACGTCTGGAATGAAACTGAAGGCAAAAGAAGAGCAGTTGGAATATCTTCTTGTGTTCATCTTTACATTATGGTTCATTCCGAGATAACTTCAGTCCGTATGATGTCCGACCGTTGCGGAGCGCAACAAAAGAACTCTGTTTTCGCTGCTATGAGTGTGTGTCTTGTAAACAGACATCCCTCTTTGGAAACCATAGATCACAGATTTTTTTGAGACAGGGCACACCGAAATGGAATGTGATGCTATACATTCAACCATTGAGAGAAAATCGAAACATGTTTCAGTTTACGTTGCAGAAGGATGGGTGCAGCTGATTCATATAGCCCGAAGGAAACCTTCGCCTATAATTGTGAAAACTATGCTCCATGATGATTTTTATAATTTCAAATCATTTTCTGAAGATATGATTCCAAAGAACATTCCGTGGAGAAGTGTTTGTTGGTTGCAGTATCGAAAGCTTGAGCCCATGAAATTATACTTCAAGCTTGATTTCAATTCCAGTTTTCATAAAGCCACCCTGAAACGAGCAAGAGGCAGACCACGTGAGGCTCCGTTATGGAAGATGTACAATGAAGAATTGCCAATTGCTGAAGCTAAGTTCAAAGATCTCAAAAAAATGTGTGATGACCTGACCATTTCAAGAGAGTACCATGCTTTCTACGAGATGCTTAAAACTAACAAAACTGTAAGAGATAATTTACCTGAACCTGATAAAGACGAAGACTCTTTGTGTGAATAATGAAGACAAATTTTTCTGTCAGACTATATTTTTTTTTAAAATTCATGATCTGGGATTCTATTCATATTCGGTATTCATGTTTGAAAAAGTGTGGTGTAGAGTGTAAATCCACCTCTAAAAGTGAGTGTTTTCAGCTCTTAAAAGTGTAGTGAAAATCTAAGTGAAGTGAACATCATAGTATACGTTCTAATTTTTTTTTAAATGCCTAGCCTCGTCTGTCTACTTTTTAAACGCCTAGCAGGGGTAAAATTCATGAAAAGATTACCATTTCTTTGTGCTAATTTCCCATAAACGAAAGAAGGTAATAAAATGTAACTTATTGTGAGCATAGATAATGTTCTATTGCAGAAAAAGTGGGTCAGAATAATCCTCAGTGTTGCAATCCGTAGGAATTTTAGTGTTCCGAGATTAACATTTTTAAATTTTTCTTTAGGAAGTTACAAAATAATGAGCCTAATGACATTTCATGACATTGTATTATCTTCTTCTTCTGTTCCCTACTTTTAAAATAATACTCTTATTTCGTTTCTAAAAGCAAAATAGTTCTTGACATAAAGAATTAAAACTAAGTAAAATTTAGAATATATTGTATTGTTTAATACAAAATAGAATTGAGTATAATTAAAAAATTATAGATATTAGAGTCATAGAAATATTCCATGAAGATATTAGCTTAAACAAGGATTAAAACAACCTTGAACAAACACTGTAAACAACTTACAAATGAAAGTGAAAGTGTCCTGCCAGAATGATATAAAAAGCTTCACTTCGGTTAACAAATGATTTTCTCTTCCATTCCTTTCGTCTTTGGAACACCAGAAGATTCTACTTTACGTTTTGAAGAGGCTTCGATTCATCATGGCAGCACACTCTCCAGGTTTGTAAGTTGTCTTTCCTTTCCTACCTGATTAAGTTACGATGACAATGCTATTCAGATTGTGGGTAGGTCTCCTTTTGACAGGACCTAGCTATCGAGGCAATGATCAATTCATTTCAGTTCACATTTATGTACTTGTTTCAATTACATGTTTGTTTAGTTCTTTGGCTCCCATTAATCATTGTGTACTTTGTTTAAATATATCTGCCTATGCTAATAGCACTAATAACATTTCTATAACAGTGCTCTGAAATAGCGAAATGCAGATTGTAACTTCGTTAATTGTTTATCACAATAAGTCTGTTAACAGATCTCATCCCTTTCATTTCACATAATAATAATTAAATAGGAAAATCATAACTAATCTTTTAAGAGATAAAACATGGTTCCTTCTAGGCGAAGACAATCATATGTATAGCCTTGTCATCCTAACAAAATCCTAAATTAATTTCATGCCAATAAGTGTTAAGTTTATTTGTTATGCTTTGCTCATAATACACTTAGCAGGCATCAGTTTTACAATTTTAACTCAAGCATTTTGTAGAAAATAGCTCTCAGCACATCCTTTCCGTTATGTCCTACTTCGCTATGTGCTTGGTGTTTCTTTTAGGCTTTCACATATATTTCGGTTCATAGCACCGTTGCATTCCTTTTACTAAGAGGCAAACCTACCTTTATTGCAGTTTTCAGCTTATATATACATAGAATATTGCTTTAGTCTTCTTAGAAATTTAACGTCTAACATAGTAATGGGGTAACATAAATCGGCCAATAATTTCCAAGAGACCGATCCTTTTTTTTTTTTTTTTTAGACCGAGACAGTTTCTAAGAACACTAGGTTACAAAAAAAAAGTAAATATATATATATAAAATAGCTAGATAAGAAGAGTAGGCCCATTTCCATTAGCCGAATATAAATCTAGTGTTATGAAAAAACAATATTAGCATAGAAACTTAGAGGTTTCTGGTTCAAACCTCCCTTACTCTCCCAATCACAATAATAGCCTTTGTGACATTTTAGGTTCGTACTCCTATAGGTTGTATTGGAACAATCTGGGTAGATTACAACCTCTCCATAAATAAACTAAAGAGGTCCTGCCTATAACCTCTTCTTATTCATTCCATATTACATAGTGCATTATGCACTTGTCTTATTTCTTTATAGAGCGCTCATTGAAATTAAGACTAAGTTATATCCATTTAAGTCCTATGTTTTTACTAGGCAAAATAATGAACTACTAATTCACTAATTAAATTTAGGGTCATTAATCGCTTTCTAGATACTAAATAACAGCGATCTTACACCCAATACATAAAATAAAAGCGATTTAGCTCTTTCATATACTCTATTTAAATTAAGCATCATTAATGCTTCTAAATTCCATACTCAATGCTACCTATTGTATTTAGCGTAAAGATGCATGTCTCCACGTTAATATGTTTAGTAAGTTTAGATTATTGTTTATGTCATTACTCATTTCCATAACAATAATAATAATAATAATAATAATAATAATAAAATTGCATTTCACTCTCATTTGTTTCATGATCTCATTTCTCATCCTGTTCTGACTGACTATTTTCAAAATTTTAAGTACTACTTTCAAATTTAAATTAGGCATGAGCAAGTAAATAAGACCTTCACTCTTGCTATTACAGCACTTTCCGTAAACATATTATCTAAACAAAGTTTTCATAACAATCTATTTTCTAAATTCTTGCTCTTCAATAATAGTCATTTGTTGATATTTTCATTGTGGAGGCGTTAAAATACTAAATAATGCTTTTGATAAAGTGGATACTTTCAAGTATTTAGGATCAATATTAACAGACGAAAATCATATTCACGAAGAAATTAAATGTCGACTAAAAGCAGGGAATTCGTGTTACTATTCGGTTCAAAATCTCTTGTCGTCGCGAATTCTGTCGAGGAATTTGAAGCTTAAAATATATAAAACGATAATCATGCCTGTTGTTCTGTATGGTTGTGAAACATGGTCGCTTACTCTGAGGAAGAACATAGACTGAAAGTATGTGAGAACAGGATCCTGAGAAGAATATTCGGACCCAAGAGGAAGGAGAATGGGGAATGGCGGAAGCTTCATAACGAGGAACTACATAGTTTATACGGTTTACCCAACATTGTTAGGGTCGTCAAGTCTAGGAGGCTTAGGTGGGCAGGTCATGTAGCTAGAATGGAAGAAAGTAGAAACGCTTTCAAAGTCTTGACTGGTAGACCCATAGGAAAACGACCATTAGGAAGACCTAGGCGCAGATGGGAGGACAATATTAAGATGGATCTCGCAGAGATAGGAATACAAAGTAGAAACTGGATGCAATTAGCTAAAGATAGAAGTCAGTGGAGAGCTTTTGTGAACGCGGCACTGAACCTCCGGGTTCCATAGGCCATAGAGTTAGTTAGTTGTTGATATTTTCATTCTCTTTCCGTAAACATGGTTACAGTACTTTCACTTTCACAATTGTTACCAGATAAATATTTGTAACTCCTCGCTGCAAAACAAGGAAGTCTACAACACTTTCATAACGGCATGTTGACGTCACTCTCACTTTTCATACTCTATTTTCCTTGCAAACAGGACTATTTTCATAACTTTCACTTTCAAAAAAAAAAAAAATCATTCTAGTCACAACATATTTTGGACATTTCCTTTCACAAAACATGTTATTCAATTTCTGACTTCAAAATATTTTCTTACAAGTGTCAAAATTCAAACTTTCTTTCCGGCTTGAAAATAACTTCAAAATAAGGAAATATTTTCAATAACATTTCATATTTGTTACAAGTTGCTTATTTTCTATTTTAAATAACAAAATTCAAGGAAACTCTAATGCAAAACATTTCCTTTCACTTTGTATAAAATCTTCAATAACCCAGCTTTTGTATCAAGTCTTTCACTGACATCCATAGGAGCTCAACATGTCTCTATTTCGTAGGTAAGACTTTAAAAATCCTTCAAGTTCACTTGCTCTTTATCACTTTAAAATTTACTTTGAAAAATTACAAACTGGGTTTACATTATGAACACACTTTCAGTATTTTGAACATTACTTATTTAACTTTACATTTGCTTTAACTAGCGTTTTTTAAACTATCGTTTCGCAAATTATGAAGTCAGTCTCATTTATCATTAATCTCATATGGCCGCAAATAAGGACATGTTTTTTTTTCTCTTTCATATTTATTGGCTATGATATAACAAAAGCGCGTTCTTTCTTATAAAATACTTATTATATAGAAGCCATTCAGGCATGCATATAGTAGCAAATCATTAAAACACACACCATTAATCTTTAATCTCACTTATGACATTAATTTTATATTTTAGTTTAATATTGATGGCTTGCAATTCCTTTCTCCTTTCTTTTGCTATTGATCCACAGGGTGTCCAATTGCAAATAGGGGCGGAATTTACGCGTGTTCCTAATGCCATACTTTATTCATCCTTCGCGCCGTTGATATATTCAATACAACTGAACCCTTTGGATTTCGAATACTTTAATGTTTCTTGTGCCAATACTGGGACCGTTCAATATTGTGACTTAATTACATCAATTATTCAGGCAGCCAATAACTTCACGATAGATCTGCAAATGGCAACTTACACCTCTCGTTTTAGTTTTGTGCCTACTAGCTCTCGTAATCCGCGAAACTTATTACCATTCGTAGGCTCATTTTTACAATGGCTAGGTGGTGTAGCTCTTCAGGATAACATAGATAGCGTTAAAACAAATGAACATCAGATATGGCAACATATAGCTAACTTAGAATCGAATAATTATTTAGTTCATTCTCAATTAACTAATGTAAGCAATATGCTTTCTCGTTTGGCATCTCAAACTAAACAATCATTTCAGGATGTTCAATTGGCATTTAATAACCTACTACAACATGAACATAATCTTACAACACAGGTTTTGAATAATAACCAAATCATACATTCGTTCATTCAAATTTTCTTTCACTTAAATCAATTATTAATCTCAAAATTACATCTCTTACTTGAATCTGATTTATATAGGGATGTTTATACAACATGTAGTCAAAATTATTTGCCATCTACTTTAGTACATTACAATACTTTAACTGCGGATCTCAGATCTCTAAATTCAAAATTATCTTCTAAAAATATGCAAGTTAATCCATCTTTTACTCCTGACTTAGCTTATAAGATAGCTCCGGTAACATGTAAGGTTACACCAATCGCTATTTACGTCACCATTAAAGTTCCTGTACTACCAACAAATACAGTATTCAGATTATACAACATAATGACATATCCTGTAGCGTCAAATACTACCACCTGCCTGCCTAAGTTAAAATCAAAATTCGCGATATTTACAAAAACGCAGGTCATTCCTTTAGATTCTTATAGTGCCCAATTCTGCATTACGCAAATTACACCATTCTTTTGTAAATTGCCCAAGGTCTCCGAACAGCATTCTAAAGAGACATTATGTTTAATGCATTTACGTTTTCCCAAAGTTACGGGTCTTTATCACAAGGTTTGTGATTTTCAGTGTTCTTTAGATTCGAACATGACTATTACCCAAATTACTGAAACCGAGTTTATAATTACGAATCCACACACTGAATTGTACTACTTACATTTAAATGGATCAAAATTTCCCATACATACATATGGAACTAGAACAATTCACATTTCATTAGTTTGTGACACCTCTGTTGTGGACCAATATGCAAACATCCTTATTACTCAATACACTCCCTGTCTAAACAGATCTATTCAATATACGCATTTCCTCATCCATCACACCCTGCATGTTTCTGATAACCTTTTTCAATTACCAAAAGATAGAACTTTTCCTTTCATACTAAATTTCACTAACATTCCTTTAAACTATTCAAAACCAATTACAGAAATAAATTCCATCAATTCCACCTATGAACCTATGACATGGTCAACAATCATACCAGATTCCTACATTTTTCCGGCACATGTGACAAGTTTAGGTATTCAATTTTGTTATCTTTAGCAAATAGCGTTGCAATAATTATTTTATATAAGAGGCAAAAAGCAAATAATAACCACCAAAATCAAATTGAGTTAGTTCCACTTAGGGAAATGTAACTCACAAACTGTAATTCTCCATTACAGCACCATCCTCTTTCTTCTCTTCTTTATGCCCCATCCTTCCTGTGCACTAACATACCATGATTTCACCTTATTGACTGTTCTTCCTCTTGCTTTTCTTATATTACTTATCATTGGTATATATATATTTCAAAGATATATAACATATATAAATTATAGAAAATTGCAACGTATAAATTCCTTTTCTTTTACCCCACCAACTACCATACACTTTCTTCCTATGCATTCTTTCTCTTCACCTCAGGTTCCTTCTACACCCACGATTACTCAGGATAATGATGTTATATTTTTCTAAAATAGTAAAATATGTTAGTTCATATTAGTGCTTTCTCAATAACAATAATCTCAGCACTTCCTTTAGAAATAACATCTAATTAGTTTCCAAATATGAGTAATAAGCATAGTTTCAAAAATTTTTAAATTCAAAATTTTTAACAAGTAATTTGGTGTGAAATTAAATAGTCATTCCCACCCAACATAATTAATTTTATGTTGAACCTAAATTTACCCGTTACCTAAGACTAATATTTTGTTTTATCACCCAACACCCCACCCTGTCCTACGCCATCAACCATTGGCCAGAGAGAGAGAGACAACAACAACAGATGCCTTGTTCAGAAGAAGAAGCCAGTAAGAAGATGCCATCCAGTTTCCAAAGATGCCATCCAGCTTCCAAGAGATGCCAGCCAGTCCAGCATCTGTCCAGTACCAGTTCATCATTTACCGTTAAGAAGAAGAAGCTTTCTTAGAAGGAGAGGCCTTTTAGAAGAAGATGTCTCTTACCAGAACATGCTATCCATCCTGCCGTAGGCCAAGAACGAAGAAGACGATTTTAATGCAGCCAACCCGACCCAGATGACCATCCCAGGAGTTCTTTCAATCCGATCCCAGGATTGACCTTGCTGTCATGAAGCAGATGTTTTACAACAGACACCCATTTCCAGCATCAGGCTCCAGTCTTACAGAGTAGCTGATATCACCAGATGCAGTTTGTAGCAGCCTGACGTCCACCTATCCCTGGAGACGTCCACCCAGCAGTACAAAAGGTGCCACCCCAGAGGTTTTCTATAAGAGCAGCCGTCGTACAGCTTGGATTTGGCTCCAGCTTCACCATCTGTCGTCCAGAGCAGCTGCCGTAGCAATTCTACATATTCGCCGTGGTGGTTTGACCATTCCCCTCTACCGCTTTTGGCCTTTGGGAATGCTACACCCAGTCGATACATGGTCTTGCCCAGCCTGCTTCTGCACATCACGGATCAACTGCTGTTCCATCCAGCATCCAGTCTTCAACACTCCAGCACTTCTCATAAGCCGCAACATCCAGATGATGTCTTCCAGATTAATACCGTCACCATGTTGATCCTGCAAACTTCCAACATTCATTTTCGTTTACATCCTCATCCTCGCTATCCAGCATCACTGTTTTCGTAGCTAGCGCCCATAACAGACTTGCAGATGACCAGCGGCAGTGTTAACATCTTATGACATCAGTTCGCAGCCAAGGTTTCCGTCGTCCGACATGATCTTCAGTGCAGTCATCCCACGAAGAGCTGGCCTCTCAACAAGGATGCTCCACTTTACGTCGCCCCTGCCTGATACGCAGTCAGCGTGATTCTATGGAGTCGCGACCATGAGAATCAGTGCGCTCCTGCCCATGGTTTCGTCTCAACTCAGATGTTACATTTCACGTCATCGCTCATCGACGTCCATCCAGAGAGCATCAGCCACACGGATAAGACTCTCTTCACATCATCAAGAAGTTTGTACAGCATTCATAGCTTTAGATGTTTCAGAAAATTAATATACTACAAATCCGACATTCACAACTGTATTACAGTATTCATCTTTCGTGTTAAATAACGCATTCTTAGCTTCTTCCTTAAATACAAACAACAACATTGTACTGGTATCACTAACAAATTACGAACTAATTGCTACTCAAATATTTCATGTTATTCACTACTCAATTTATGTTATTATTTTATATTTTTTTATTTATACGTATTTTACATACATACTCAAATATTGGTTGCCATTGCTTATATATATATACATATTATAATTTACTTTGCAACCATTTAACTTTTAAGTCCTATAGGCAAATTTGCAAATTAGCAACAGTTTTAGTTTTGCATTTTCACAGCCATTTCAGTTTAACTTGTTGCTTGTTTTAATTTTTTTAAAAAAATACATTGAGTATGATTAAAATGTAAAGCTGTTCTTTTTTGAGTCATGTCCTTACGACTATGACCAAGAACAAGCTTCAAGTAAGAAGGGCTGTATATTGTTTAATACAAAATAGAATTGAGTATGATTAAAAAATTATAGATATTAGAGTCATAGAAATATTACATGAAGATATTAGCTTAAACAAGGATTAAAACAACCTTGAACAAACACTGTAAACAACTTACAAGTGAAAGTGAAAGTGAAAGTGTCCTGCCAGAATGATATAAAAAGCCTCACTTCGGTTAACAAATGATTCTCTCTTCCATTCCTTTCGTCTTTGGAACACCAGAAGATTCTACTTTACGTTTTGAAGAGGCTTCGATTCATCATGGCAGCACACTCTCCAGGCTTGTAAGTTGTCTTTCCTTTCCTACCTGATTAAGTTACGATGACAATGCTATTCAGATTGTGGGTAGGTCTCCTTTTGACAGGACCTAGCTATCGAGGCAATGATCAATTCATTTCAGTTCACATTTATGTACTTGTTTCAATTACATGTTTGTTTAGTTCTTTGGCTCCCATTAATCATTGTGTACAGTGCTCTGAAATAGCGAAATGCAGATTGTAACTTTGTTAATTGTTTATCACAATAAATGTGTTAACAGATCTCATCCCTTTCATTTCACATAATAATAATAATTAAATAGGAAAATCATAACTAATCTTTTAAGAAATAAAACAATATAGAACAGAAAACGCAGATAATATGTCATAAAAATGTTAGTTCCATTTTTCTAGTCACTGCATTACCAAAATTCTTTTTAAGATAATATTCTGAAAACGCGTGAAATTTATATGGATACCGTCACTGAAGATTATTCTGATCCACCTTTTCTGATATACAGCAACATGGTAAGTTTCATTTTATTATCTTCTATCGTTTATGAGAAACTGACAAAAAATGCAAAGTTTTGCATGATATTTATTTCTACCAGATATTAAGACTGAAAAAAATATCACAAGCCATAAAGCATACTAACTGTTAATGTTTCTAGTGTTCTGTTGTAATATTAAGACTGAAAAAATCACAAGCAATAACGCAAATCAATTGATGATATATTTCTAGTGTTCTGTTGTAGATCTTACAGCTTCACATACACTCTGTAAAACTAAAATTTTCACAATGTGGGTGCTACTATGTAGGTATACTGCTAGTGAGAGTAATTAATAAAGACAGTTTATATCCTTAAATATAGGGGGAAATGTCCACAAACGTAATCAGAAGGGATAATTTATATGATATAACAAATAGGATAAGTCGCTATGTGTTTAACCAACGTCAACATGTACTACTATGAGCAAAATAAATGACGCGTCTCTTTATATTGAAGTTTTTTGAAAATATCTCCGTTTTCTTTATATGTTCGAAATTTCGGAAAGTTTCCCCAGCAGGACAGGTTAATAACAAACCCGTTTTTAATATTTGTGTTAGATATTAGCTTAAAATAAAGAAATTAGAAGCAGAAAACATTAAATCGACAGAAATCTCGAGAATTACCAACTCTGCTAAAGTGGGAAATTTTCAAGAACGCGAGGGAATTCTGCAGTTCAACACGAAGCAGCGACATCTATGTCATTGAAAGAAATGTGGATTAGATCTATAAACTAAACTTTCAACGAAATATTTCTAATATGTCTTATTACGTGCATTATCTGCAAACTCCAAATATATGAATACATGCCAAGTATTAACGTAAAGATGGAGCAAATAGTGGAAATTATCTGTGGAAAAGGACGAATTGGTAGCACGATCGTAATGAAAAATCGTGTTTACCGGAACAGGCTCAGTTCACGTAAGAAAACAAATAGCTCAGTTAGTTAAAACAACTAGTCTGTATGCCGAAGGTAGTGGGTTCGGTCCCCGTGGAAGTGCTGTTGTCATTTTTATTACTATGGTTATTTTATTTATTTTTTTATGTGGGAAAGAATCAAATTGTAACATATGTGTAAAACTTATGACGATACCATAAAAAGAAAAAATGTCGTTGTCGCACTTGCATTAACTAACTAACTAACTAACTATATGGCCTATGGAACCCGGAGGTTCAATGCCGCGTTCACAAAAGCTCTCTACTGACTTCTATCCTTGGCTAACTGCATCCAGTTTCTACTTTGTATTCCAATCTCTGCAAGATCCATTTTAATATTGTCCTCCCATCTGCACCTAGGTTTTTCTAATGGTCGTTTTCTGAATGGTCTTCCATTCAAGACTTTGAAAGCGTTTCTACTTTCTTCCATTCTAGCTACATGACCCGCCCACCTAAGCCTCCTAGACTTGACGACCCTAACAATGTTGGGTGAACCATATAAATTATGTAGTTCCTCGTTATGAAGTTTCCGCCATTCCCCATTCCCGTTCCTCTTGGGTCCGAATATTCGTCTCAGGATCTTGTTCTCAAATACTTTCAGTCTATGTTCTTCCCTCAGAGTAAGTGACCATGTTTCGCAACCATACAAAACAACAGGCATGATTATCGTTTTGTTAATTTTAAGCTTCAAATCAGGGGCGTCATTTCAGACTTTGCTTGGGGGGGGGAAGAGCAGCACAGACGGAAAACTTTCACGTTTTGTACTAGTACATTAGCACTACAATCGACTAAAATATATGTATTCCTCAAACTCTGGGGGGGGGGGGCAATTGCCTTCTCCTGCCCTCTCTAAATGACGCCCCTGCTTCAAATTCCTCGACAGAATTCGCGGCGATAAGAGATTTTGAACCGAATAGTAACACGAATTCCCTGCTTTTAGTCGACATTTAATTTCTCCGTGAATATGATTAATTTCTCGCACTTGCATTAACGTCCTTAATTTTGTTTGCAAACAGTTTCGTAATTATTTCCCCTGTGCTCACTGCTCACTATATGCTCGCTGGCGCATAACGAATGTTTCCCAGTAAATGTTAATTCTAATTTGGAGGATTTTATAAAGTTTCACAATATTTCTCACTAGATAGTCTTCTATCTACGTGTTTGGATATTTTGATAACATATTTCCCTATTCAATGTTGAATTTTCCCTAGATGTTTAATTACGGAAAAGTTTCACAATGTATTTGTATTGAATTGAAATTGTTTTGAATTTACTACATAAAGTAAGTAGCCCGAAGGAGGAAAACTCAAGTAATTGATATTCTACGTAAAAGTAACCAATTGTAGAATGATGATGCTTCTTACCTTCAGCACACAATCTTTACGTTAGAGAGTCAGACAGAGAAAAATCCTGGGTTTTTCTCCCCTATGACCACCCATCTTAAACCTCTACATACCATTGTTCGTCTCACAAAATTTCGGTGCTGCAAAAACATTCAAATAATAATAATAATAATAATAATAATAATAATAATAATAATAATAATAATAATAAATATGCCATCCTTACAAAATGTAAGGATATCTTAGTTTCTTAGTTTAAATCTTAAATATCTTAGTTTAAAATGCTTTCTTTAGTAATTGTTTGAGCAACCATGTAGGAGGGGGTACGACGTTTTATTTTGCCCGTCATTGCAGTACCCTTCCAACAGAAAGTAATTTCTGATAAGCAGGACAGACAAAATGAATAAGATATATTTACAGCATCCTCTCCCCTTTCATGATTGGAATATCACGTAACATTTTTTATTCTACCAAAGATGGCCCTGTGCGGTTAGGGGTAGATAACTAAAGAAATACCTAATATATAGCGCCCCTTGATTGTAATATTACCACTTCTTTATTTGTACGAGGGAGCCCATACACAATCAAGGGTGACGAAAAGAATAGGAAAAGTGTCTATTGATTTCAGTGGCGGATCCAGCACGAACTCTGGGGGGCGGGGAAGTGAAGGATTCTTTTGATGATGTGAAGCTGTCACAAATTACCACTTAACTAAACTAAACAATAGTGGGGTGAACCGGAACCCAGTCAGTTTAAATTGATGTAAAAATTTAATTTTTGGCTTAATATTAAAGTTTTGGTTTCAGATGAGAATTTCAGTCCAAGTGCTCAATGATTAAATTTCGTAGGGCTCTTCAGTGTAGGCTAATACGGCCCCCTTATGAGAAAAGGCAAAAATATTAACATGTTTATAACTTTCGAATTTTTCGTCTATCTTAAAGAAATATTTTGCTTCGTATTAAAGTATTGGTATCTCGCAGAGATTGGAATACAAAATAGAAACTGGATGCAGTTAGCTAAGGATAGAAGTCAGTGGAGAGCTTTTGTGAAGGCGGCATTGAACCTCCGGGTTCCATAGGCCATAGAGTTAGCTTTATTAAAGTGTTGGTTCCAAATGACAATTTCAGACCGAGTGGACACTGATCAAATCTCGGGGGAAGGGCTCTTCAGTATAGGGGGCTACGGCTTCCTTATGGGAAAATGCAAAAATATGAAAATGCTTATAACTTTCGAATTTTTCGTCTATTTTAAAGAAATTATTGGCTTCATACTAAAGTCTTGGCTTCAAACGACAATTTCAGTCCGTGTGGACAATGATCAAATCTCGGAGGGCTCTTCGGTGTAGGGGTTTCGGCTTTTTTATGGGACAAGATTCACGTAGTTGATATTGCAAAATTGTGTTGTATACATGAGTGGAAACTTGCACCATTTGGTTACTTTAATCTCTTATATTTTACAGATTCAAATTCGAAGCAATAGTTACTTCGAAAAGCTAAAAGATAGCACTTACTAGTTTCATTAAAATGAAATGTCTTTTATGAGAAGTTGTCATGGAGCAGACGAACGAACAGGCACCCAAACGTTGGTTGAGTCGGACGGTTGAAACTCGTTAAGCTCGGAGCTCCTCCGTGGCTAAGCGGTTAGCGTACGCGACTTTGGCGTGGGAGATCCGGGTTCGATTCCCGGCGGGAACTCATGTGGTTCGGATTCCACGTTAATCAGTAGGTTCACGTCTCATATAGCCTCGCTGCTGAACAGGACGTTAAACTCGAAATCAACTAAACTCGTTAAGCTCGCTTCAATTATTACTATTATTATTATTAAAAATAATAATAATAAAACATTCACCTTTGGTGCATGGGGTCAGTGGCTCGATTCCACTTCGCGCCAAGTGAAATTTGAGGTGGACAAATACCGTGTGCATGGGTATGGGTTTTCTTGGAATTTTCCATTTTCCTCCCACTTTCTTCATTTCACCATTTCATTCATCATCATTCTTCCTTAGCGTAGGAGCATAAACGTGCAACGTCAAACTAGATATTGCATTTAATTTTAATTAACAATAATAATAATAAAAATTAATTCAACTGAAAGGACTGTAACTTATATTGACAGCAATTATCATAAATATGCAATCATTATAAAAACAATGCTTTGAGTAGAAAGATAATATTTTCCAAGTGTTAACGAATGCGCACGAGATAAAACATGTCTCGAGAAAGACGAGACGCGCTTTGTGACATCCAAGATAAGACGAGACAAATGTTTTGGACACGAGATAGCTTGTAAAATGTCTCGTCTTGTCTGGAATGTCTCGAAAACAAAAGTCTAAGTTTTAAAATTATTTTTCAAGATCTATTCTCTCAGAATAGCTCTCTGCCTTAAAATTAATAACGGCATTTGTGATTTAAAAAAGATAAACAATGCCTAAAGTTAATAGTTAACTTTTCGAAAAGAAGCTTCATTAAGGGTGAACCTGAAAGATGTCCACAAACTTCGGGAGATGATTCGTGACATCAAAAGGAGACAAATGGTCCTCTTGTAGTTTTCGAATTTAGCTTCGTTCTCGAGAAACAGGGTTGCCAACTGGTCGTGTTTGAGAAACTCACTGGGAATAAATTCAACTCCAAGAATAAACTACTACTCATATATTTTTCAGGTCAATTGACTTATACCATGTTGTAAGGTTAAATATTTATTTATGAAGTGTGTACAAAATTTACCAGAGTCTTTTCTGAGAAAATCGTCGAGAAAAAGTCACTTCCAAGAATAAATTACCCCTCGTAGATTTTTCTAAGAGAAATATCTGATACTGCAATATAGGGTTGTTAATTAAATATTGATTAATGAAAAATAAACAAAATTGTTAAAATCATTTTTGAGAAAATAGCTTTTTTCGATTTTCGGCTGTTGGTAAACCACACTTATTTTAGGTGGTAGGAAAAAAATTGGAAAATCTCCTGTAGGAATACTATGTAAACCCTAAGTTTAAAATTTGGTGTAGATACGTTGAACGGTATGGCCTCTAGGCGAGTGCATAGAAAAGCCTGACCGGACATAGACGGACAGGAAGGACGGGTGTCAAAAAGTCGCATTTTCGGTATGTAGACGCCATGAAACATGTAAATCCGTTGAAATCTGAATTTGATACATTATTTTCACAATCACTATATTTTCTTCTCTCCTTTGTCGCTCGAAAAAGAAAAGCCTGAGTTTACCACAAAAAGCTAGGGAGTTTGCCAAAAAAAAAAATATTCAGCTACAGGGCAACCACACTAAACTTTGTAAATTCAATTTCTTAACTGTTAGGCCGCAGTTGTTACTGAAGTGTGTATTTTGATAATACGAATAAAATTATCGTATTATTCAAATACATCGAATGTCAGATTATCGAATAAAAAACTTCGATTGAAGAAAATCCACACTACAAAACTAACTCACACTTTGAGCACAGTTTTATTAGACATATAATATACCAATTAATGCAATCATTGTTTATGAAATATAAAAAAAATCAAATGAGTCGTTTTTGAGAAAGCCGTTCAAAAAGAACACGTCAGGAATACCCTACCTCTTGTGAATTGTTTCGAACAATGATTTAAGATATACTTTTGGTTATTAATGAAATATTTATTTGCGAAATTTGAACAAAATCGCCTGTCGTTCGAGAAAATAGTCGGGAAAAAACCTTGACCCCCAAAATAAACTATCCGTTGTATTGTTTTTCATAGAAATAACTTATACTAAAATATAGGGTTATTAATGAAATACTTATTTATGAATTATCAATAAAATTGCCCGAGTAATTTTTGAGAAAATCGTGAGGGAAAAATAACTCCCGGAATAAACTATTTCTTGAGGATTCTTTCAGGGTAAGTGAGTTATTCCATATTATTAGGTTTTTAATGAAATATTTATTTCTGAGTACGAACAAAATTACTTGACTCATTTTTGAGAAAACCGTGGAGGGAAAACACCCCCAAGAGTAAACTACACCTCGCATATTTTTTCAAGAAAAACGAGTTTTGCCATATTTTTCGGTTATTAACGAAATATTTATTTTTGCAATATGAATAAACTCTTTTGAGTCGTTTTTAAAAAAATCGCCCAGACAACACACTCCACCAAAAATAAACTACCCCTCGCATTTTTTTAGCACAAACAAGTTATGCCATATTGTTAAGTTATTAATGAAATATTTATTTATAAAATATGAACGAAAAAACTTGAGTCCATTTTGAGAAGATCACTGAGAAAAAACTCACCCCTTAGTATAAACTACCCATTGAAGATTTTTCTCAGATAAATGCCTTATACCACAAAATAGGGTTGCTAATTAAATATTGATTTATAAAAAAAACAAGACCGTTAGAGCGAGTTATGAGAAAATATCTTTTTTTCTATTTTCATCGTACAGGAAACTACCCTTGTTTTGGGAGTAGGAGGGAAATAAAGAAACTATAGGAAATACTATGAAAATCTTAAACTAAAATTTGGTGCAGATAAGTTGAACGGTATGGCCTGTAGGCGAGTGCACAGAAAAGTGTAGCGAACGGATGGACGAACAGATGGACATGTATCGAAAAATAACTTTTTCGGTGTTAGGAGCTATAAGTTAATACGTGTAAATTCGTTGAAATCTCAAATTTGATTTTTTTCGAACACCATACTTTCTTCTCTCATTTGTCACTTCAAAGTAAAAGGAACTCAGAACTACAGATAAGAAAACTTACTTTTACACGTAGACATTTATTGATTTAAAACTGTTTTAGTTTGTATCATTTCGCTTCCAATTGAAAGGTTTTACCATGACTTACGGCATACTAATGACGAGACGGAAGTTTTCAGGAAGTAAATGCATTCAGAAGTCTAGACTGCATTACACCTATCAGCCTGTTTTTACTTCTGCAATTGTTGACAGCTGTAATTTCGTCCAAACGCTACATGAAATAATTCTTGGTTGACGTTACTATTTTAGTATTGTTCTCTTCAGACTTGATTGAAGTTTTGTCTTAACGGTTATACATTTTTTTCTTATTTCATCGTTACACATAAGAATAAAATGTGATGAGTGGATAGATTCGAATCTACGAACATTGAGTTTTCATTCTTCCAACACTTTACCAATGGACCAAGCTTTGTCTTCACGTTAATGCACGGTTACAGGATTTATTACGATTTAAATAAAATGGCTGGCTGTTAGTTTCCTGCTCACATATTTCGATAAAAAATTTTCATTGCTTCATAGATACGTAGAGCAATGCTTAGATACACATTTTAGGAGAGTGAATTTTGGCGTATATAATAATTTCATGCCAGATAAAAGCTGGATAAGTTTTGATAACATGTTTCATATGTAGTTCTCAATAATAGGCTTGTTGTTCGGGGTGACGTTCCAAGGTTCAGCATTGACCAGGAGTTTTTGCTATTAATATCCCTTCTAACAATATTGGCAGTGGACAAAAGTTAGCCCATGTTGAAGCTTTTTGCTCCTAATTTAGTTATTGTACTTGACTATTTAACGAATATATTGAAAATTGTCAGCAGACACGTATGCAGAAATTTATTTCGGGAGGGGTCCGACTTTAATATTAGGATAAATTATAATAAAATTTTAAAATATAACCCCCAAAATTAGGCTAAATTTACAGAAAAGCTGGGATTTCAGACGGGGTCTGGACCCCCTGGACCCACCCCTAAATGCGTCCTTGTTTGTCAGTAACGTTTCCTCATTTTGAAACCCTTAAAAACTTCGGATATATAAAGGAAAACGAGTTGTTTTCGATGAAATATCACTTGAAGTAGACGCGACAGTTTTATTGCACATGGTGGTATCCCACGTTCACAAGGGCAAGAATTCCTTCCCTTTCTCTGCCATTGTGCTCTATCGAAAGGTTAGGTTTGTAAAATATTACTCCTACGAACAAGAAAGATTGGCAGATAGGAATACTGAACAGAACTCCACAGAAATGCATGCTGAACTTACGTTTATAGCTACCTTTTGGTGATTTGCCCTCAAGGTCAATCGAGTGGTAATTCAGTTACGTCTCTGTTGTTAAGCCATGTTCGTATTACTTCGAAGAGTTTTGATAATGAAAAGCATGCCTCGTAATATAACAGACTTCTTTCGCGTAAGAAATCGAAACTCAGTTGGTCAGAGCAACTAGTCTGTACGAATTAGGTTTTTAGTTCGAGCCCAGTGTGAGTAAGGGTTTTTATTACTATTGATTTATGTTTTTATGTGAGGAAAAATCAAATGGTGGAATCGAGATATCAAATGTATTTGGTTAGGTAACTTTAAACATCAGTAAAAGTCGAAATTATTTCAATAACCGATCACTTACTGAACATTCCAAACACGTGAAACCAGTAGCATAACATGAAGCTTAACATCTCCTCCGCAGTCCTTAGTTATGCGTCCGTACTTTCAGAGGTGGACCAAGAGCCGAGCGACTGCCCGGGGCGCCAGAGAAAAAGGGGCTCCAAAACGAGCCTCAAAAAGTAAATTTTATAATGTGTTTTCTACTGATGTTTTTGGTTATATTCTTGTAAAGTAGTGGCAATTACATGATCTTTTTCCATTTCAACATGGAAGAAGAGAGTTTCATAGTATTAAGGGGGCTGTATTGAAAAATGGAGAGGGCATGTAGAATAGAGTGGCGGGGAAGTATGTATTGTTTGTTTGTTTGCTTGAGTTTAGCGTTCCACGGTTATGCCTTAATGGCCAGGGGAGATGTGGATACTAATTATAGTGGGATCCGAACCACTTTTATCGTTCAACAGTAATCCACCGGGAATTGGACCCGGCACCACAGAAGGCAGGCGTGCTAGCCACTAGACCAAGCGGTTGGGTGGAGTTCGTATTGTTTATAGCGGGTCATATTCTTTGTGAAATTTTCCTAGGTAATGAATTTCTTTTTGAAAAATGGGTTTAAAATATTAAAAACACTATGATAAAATGTAAAATATAGGCTAGTACTAGAGGGAGGGTGCGAAAAAGTCACTTTGCACGTGTGAAAATTTGGCCTGGTCCTCCCCTGCGTACTTGCTGTATATTTTTTGCTTGCGGCTTGTGCGGTCCCCACGCCACAGGATTGCTGGGGCGCTATTTACGCCTATGCTTCGAACGTAATTCAATAACTGCTTAAGAAATTGTACCATCAGCGTGGAAACGGGAATATATATTTTTCTAATAGTCCCATAGAACTTTCACTCAGATCGCCAGATTCAATTTTTGAGAGTGTGCTCTGGCTAAGTAGAAGGGAGATCTGTTGTTTCCTAAGTAAGTTCCTTTCAGAAAGTTTGCTATTTCTTTAACGGTGATGTAAATAAACATATTCATCGTTATTAGCCCGACACCGAACCATCCTGGACAAATCCCTCTAGAACAATGATCGGCAAAGGTTTATTCTACCTAATTTTATAAGCGACTCAAGGGTGAAACACTTGTTAACGAAAGCAATGCTGTGTATATACTGTCTTGTTTCTGACAAAATATAAAGTGCTTTGTAATCTTTAGACACGTTTCCTATTCTTTTTGTCACCCTTGGTTGTGTAGGGCAGCCTCGAACAAATAAAGAAGAGGTAATATTACAGTCAAGGGGCGCTATAAATATATTAGGTATTTCTTTTGTTACCTAACCATAACGGCCTAGGGTCGTCTTCGGTAGAATAAAAAATGCTACGTGATATTCCATTCACGAAGGAGGAAAGGATGCTGTAAATATATTTCTTATTCATTTTGTCTGCCCTGCTTCTCAGAAATTATATACTTTCTGTTGGAGGGTGCTGAAAAGAGGGGGCAAAATAAAACGTCGTGCCCCCTCATACATTTTAAAGTTTGTGACGTGGTTGCTCGAATTATTACTAAAGAAAGCACTTTAAACTAAGATATCTAAAGTTACTACATTATGTAAGGGTGGCATATTCAGGAATAATAATAATAATAATAATAATAATAATAATAATAATAATAATAATAATAATAATAATAATAATAATAATAATACATAGGAATGTTTTTGGAGAGCCGAAATTACGTGACACGAATCTTTACATGTAGAGCTTTAAGATGAGTGGTCATAGGGGAGGAAAAAACATGATTTTGCTCTGTCTGACTCTCTAACGTTAAGATTATGTGCTGAAGGTAAGAAGCATCATCATTCTACAATAGGTTGCTTTTACGTAGAATATCAATTACTTGAGTTTTCCTCCTTCGGGCAACTTTCCTTATGTAGTAAATTCAAAACAATTTCAATTTAAGACAAATATTTATAGGGAAAATTAAACATTTAATAGGGAAATCTGTTATCAAAATATCCAAACACGTAGATAGAAGACTATCTAGTGAGCATGTAGTGAGCAGTGAGCACAGGGGAAATAATTACGAAACTGTTTGCAAACAAAATTTAGACACACTAATGCAAATGCGACAACCATATTTTCTCTTTTTTTGGTATCGTCATGAGTTTTACACATATGTTACAATTTGATACTTACCCAAATAAAAAATAAATAAAATAACATAGTGATAAAAATTACAACAGCACTCCCATGGGATTCGAACCCACTACCTTTGTCATAAAGACTCGTTCCTTTATCTAACTGAGCTATTTGTTTTCTTACGTAAGCTGAGCCTGTTCTGGTAAAGACAATTTTTCATTACGATTGTGCTAACAATTCGTCCTTTTCCATAGATAATTTCCACTATTTGCTCTATCTTTACGTTAATACTTAGCATAGATTCACATATTTGGAATTCGCTGATAATGCATATAAGACATATTAGAAATACTTCGTTAAAATTTTCGTTTGTAGATCTAATCCATGTTTCTCTCAATGACATAGATGTCGCTGCTTCGTGTTGAACTGCAGAATTCCCTTGCGTTCTTGAAAATTTCCCACTTTAGCAGAGTTGGTAATTCTCGAGATTTCTGTCGATTTAATGTTTTTTGCTTCTAATTTCTTTATTTTAAGCTAATATTAAAAACGGGTTTGTTATTAACCTGTCCTGCTGGGGAAACCTTCCGAAATTTCGAACATATAAAGAAAACGGAGATATTGTCAAAAAAAACTTCAAAATAAAGAGACGCGTCATTTATTTTGCTCATAGTAGTACCTAAGTCTATGTACTGATTTTTCGGAGTAAGTTGGATGTTAAAATGCTTATAACTCAAAAGACAAATTCAGCACATTCACGGTTTTAGCATTGGATCGACGAACACTGAGAAACGTTCATAGAATAATCACAAAGTAGGGCAAGCAATGGAGTTTTTTTTTTCCTTTTCAACTACCTGCTCTTTTGGATCCAAGGCTATTTCATTAATTCTACGTGTCATAGTATTGCCTGAAAACGATATTTTGTAATATTTTACTGACTTTCTTCCCCAAGTACAATTTTGGTTACCTTAAGTACCAATAGTATGGGATTATGGCTCTGAGAAGAAAAGGTTCATATGATGCATTCACCATCTTCTCATTTTGTTCGCGAGAGGTTCCAGAAGAATCCAATTTCATATGTTTCAACGAGTTTATTTTCATAATAAAAAAAATCTTTCGATTTGTTTTTGAGGGCTGGATGTACTGCTACACATGTCGTTCCAATGGGAAGGGGCGAAGAGTATTATTGCTAAGGACAGTAAGACACACAATACACTGTAGTAGTTGAATAACATTTTTCTCAATGAACGTAAAACCATACCTATGAAAATTCGTTATACAATCCTTTTTGAACTGGAAGCTGCAATCCAGTTCAGCAACTTCACACACACACTGACGAAAACGAGAAAATACGAACACAACATTCGCATCACAGAATAAACTTTTTTGATCAAAACACCAGCCTGGAAAATTAATGAAACGAACAATAGCTTGTGAATGGTTCCAATATTGCAGACAGTGGCGTATTTAGGGGGGTGGCTTCCGGGCTTAAGCCCCCTCCGAAATCTTACTTAGTATAGTAAAGTAAATGAAATATATTGCAGAATTTTCACATTTCCAGGCAAAGCCCCTCCCGAAACAAAATCGTAAAAATACGCCACTGATTGCAGATATACACTGTTTGTATTCAGAAGCACTATAGCGACACTGTTGAAATAAGAAAGGACGACCCGTTATCAATCGATCACTAATCAACTTCAAAATAATAATGTGGGCTTTTCGTATATTGTTACTAACAGTGCAAAAAATAAACACTAAATATTGTTCTGTTCCCTTTCGACATTACCCGCAACTCGACAGCTTTTTGAAGCTATTTGTTAACAATTTGGTAGTTAAATTATCGAAATAAAGTTGGCGGTGTATTTGAAAGTATTAAAAAATTATAGGTAACATTTAAACAATTCGTAACTAAATTCGGAGCCAAGAATATATAATAAGTTATGATTTTTCTTATGATTATTTAACTTATAAATGTTATAACAAAGAGGCGTTAAATCAAATATGGTACAAATGCAAAATAACTATTAAGTAACAACTGTGGTTTCATAAAAGACCAAAGTTGATAATAATAATAATTATTATTATTATACTGCACTATAATGCTCTATAGAGCTCTTGCAAATAAATATAAACTCGTGAGAATATTATATTATTATTATCATCATCGAAGATTTGAGAATTCAAAGTTGTATCTGAGGTCGCAGAAGTAATTAATTAAACACCACGTATGACCTAGAGTAAAAAAGGACAAGGGAATGGGGTCGTGAAATATGCAAGTCCTACGAAGTAGGCGCTAAGTAAACAAAACAACCTTAGCAGTAAATTAAAAACCAGACGCAAAGTATCATATTTAACTACTATAATACTATATTTAAGAACGTAAATCCCTGATGTAAAGTAATTTCCACATGACAAACAACTTGCCGACAAATACACTACACACACTTATGTATTATGGAATCGATACTAATGTTAGTCGTTTATATAATGCTTATCTCTGCCTCCTTTACCCCCTAGGAGGGCTAACGGGGTCTTACCAACATTGAGATTGAACTTGGACTTAAATGGCATCAGAACTTCTACCAATGAACTTAGCGAGGCTGAAAACTTCTGATTCGACACTAATATCCTGCGTCTTTGATATTACGTCACTGTCACCCCCTGAGTGCAAATGCGAGCTTAAATCGGAGTATAACGGAACCGGAAGACGCGATTTATCTAAACGATCCCGAAAACTATGGATTCGACACTATTATCTATCGTTTTCCATCCTTTTTGTGTGTATCCCCCTCCCACTCCTCATAGGTGCTAAAGAGCTTATGCTGACAGTACTCCATTTACAGATTGTAAGTAATATGTGTAAGAAGTTTCGTTAAAATTACTCCAAGCATATCAATTACGTTGGAACATATACATCGCGACATAACATAGCCAATTTTTCCCTCGAAGGTCAAGATCTAAGGGTTTACTTGTCCCTACCATAAATCCTTCATTGTAACTAGATTTCGGCGTTGCCGCACCAACTCAGGTAGAACTGTATAAAGCTCTCAGTATGGCTAACCCCATTACGGTTATCATAGTAGCCCGAGTCCGTGCAGATTTCTAAACATATTACCCCACAGAAATGAGTGCCATAAGTCCAGGCCTTCTAAAGGCTGTTGCGCCAGGAATTTAGTTATCATTATTATTATTGCTAATAATAATATGTAATATTAGTAATAGGCTTAATAAAGATTCTGTCTGTTTATCTGCTCTGCTTGTAAGTATATTATTTCTAACTTTAAGATATAGTTATAGAGGTCAATATATAATTGATCAGTTTCTTTCTAATCTGATCCTTCACGTGTATAAAAACTGGACAAACTACAAATTAGGATACTATACAGAGGAAATTAATAATGATAGCTTTATTACTCAGATATTAACCTGCATACATTAATAGATGTGAGGATTTAGGTACTTAATAGAATGGTTTTTAATCATTTCTTTTTTTAAAGAAAAAAGTTTTAAATTGTCATTATAGACAGATGGTCTGTCGAATAATAATAATAATAATAATAATAATAATAATAATAATAATAATAATAATAATAATAATAATAATAATGTTTTCCCAGGACATTGAACAAAGTTATCGTGTCTTGCAAAATATTTTTGATGGAGACAAAGATCATATTGTCATCGAGATATATCAATCGTCCTCAGAAACTGAGGAAAACGAAAACGAGGACATATTTTGAACTCTTGAAGTGTTAAGTACCAATTGTTTATTTTATCTATTTATGTGAGAATTTTCAAAATAATGTTCAATCAGGTCTGATGTAGTGCTTTATGAGATTGATTCTAAGTTGCATGAAGGCAATAATAATAATAATAATAATAATAATAATAATAATAATAATAATAATAATAATAATAATAATAATAATAATAATAATAATAATAATAATAATAATAATGCTATTTATAAAAGACTAACATTAGTGCATCACGCTAACTCCTAATAATAAATCACGTTGATGCTCACTGCAATAATATAATGCAATAATTTAGATTTGAGCATTTATATTTATGTATCCGCAAGTTCGTTGGTCAGTTAACTAAAAAAAATTGTGAATGCAAACAATTAGAGCTCTTAAGTATTGACTTTAATCTATAATTAGTGCTTGAACTTTTCGGGTAAGCTGTACCCGCCCGATACCCATTGCGTTTGGTTTACTCGATCCTTAGACCTGATAAACTCGTTTGGCCTGTTTGGACCGTTTGACCCGATAGACTCGTTATGAGTTCGTACATGATAATTAGAACAATTTGTGTTATGATAATAAAGTGAAACAACACATCATTTACAATAATGACACACGGGATTATCAGGTCATCCCTATTCATACGGTTCAATCGGGCAAATCCGATTCATACGGGTAAAAATACAATATCGGTCCACCGTACGGTCCAGGATCTATTCTATTTTCCGAGCATTACCGAAAATGCACAGTTGCCCGAAACGGCTCGGACGTAAAAACTATTATTATTATTATTATTATTATTATTATTATTATTATTATTATTATTATTATTATTATTATTATTATTATTATTATTATTATTATTATTATATTAATAGGAGAGAAAATTACTTGTTGAATGACGTGTACGTATTTTATCCCTATTTTAAATGGTTATTCTGGTTTTATGCACTGTCAAAAATACTTTCTTAAATTTTAGAAACCGTTTCTTATCTGTGCACCGAGAATGTCTTTTCTTAGAAACAAGAGTTTGACATTCTCATTAATGAGAAATGAAGAAAAAGTAGATAAGATTGTATAAAGCGTAACGAGAAAATATACTACTACTTTCTTTATGAATGAGAATCGCCAAATCTCATTTCTAAGAAAATATTGTCTCGGTGCACAGATAAGAAACGGTTTCTCAAATTTAAGAAATTATTTTTAACAGTGTGTATATGCTTATTGGTTTGCAACACTCAGAAAAAATATTTCGAGACTTCATTGTTTACCCTGGCGACAGGGAGAGCGGCTAAGCTTTTGTAATACCGGCAACATCCAACTGGTTGACAAACCGCACGCGGCCGCTAACAACCATATAACAGTTTTACTGCTGATAAGAAAACTTGGTTTAGCTTTGAAAACCACTATACATACATACATACATACATACATACATACACACACACACACACATTATATATATATATATATATATATATATATATATATATATATATATATATACAGGGTGGTAGGAAACTCCACCGACAAGATTCGGGAGGTGATTCCAGACACCGAAACAACAACAACAAAAAAGGTATTTTGCACTTTTCTCTAGGACACACAGTTTCGGAGCTACATGATGCCAAAAACGGGGCAAAATACACTTTAGAACGCTATATCTCCTATTTCGAAAGATAAAAAGCAAGGCGGCATGGTCACCTCAAAGGAACGAAATCTGCTTTATTCAAAGATGGATATGACGCAATCGTGAAATCAGTGCACAAGGGATTACCCAAAGGAGTGTAGGGGCTCCCGGATAAACTGTCAGGTAAAGATACGTCAAAATAGGCGTGAATGGATAGGTTTCCCACCTGGTAACCATAATTAATTGTACACTCCGCATCAAAAAAATTGCGATAGCTAACGCAGTGCATTTCGGCCACCCAATACACTTTCTTATCTCATAATCGTGTCAGGTAAAGAAACCCCCTCTCTCTCCTTCTTTCTTCTCTCCTATACTGAAATTAGCTAACAACATGAGCGCAATCGTTATTTCAAACTACACATGTATTAGCTTCGATAAAAATGAAATAAAACCAAGACGAAACAAGATTCATAGGTTGATGTGTAGAGAAACTGAAACACACACAAGGGCGGATCCAAGGGGAGGCTAAGTGGCTATAGCCCCCCCCTTGATGCTCAGGTTTACACTGGATAAAATGAGTTTCAATTCTGCTTTACACTGGATAAAACGGCAATTATGGTTTAGCCCCTCCCTTGATCATATCCTGGATTCGCCACTGAACACACACAATGAAAAATTGAAACCAATTGATGTCTATTACACAGAGATTCAGAAATGAGGCAGAGAAAGAGAGAGAGAGGAAAGAGGAGAGAAGAAAAAGGAAAGGGATAACAAATAAAATTGTGGAATTCAAATGTAGTAAGAAAAGAACCTAAAATTATAAAGTACCGTTTCCACAAATCCAACAGTAATATAGAAATAACGTTTGTTTTTACATATTTTTTCAGAACTATTCGAATATATAGAGGATGCTTTTAACATTCATTATGTCACTTTCATAATGGATAGCATACTCAACTTCAAGTAGAACTGTAGAGCCCCGAAACATATCTAAGATAATGTCAAAAGTTTAACACACATGCTTTGTTTCCGCATGGTTCGATTGCAAATTCGGTAGTGTTCATTGGACGTACTGTTCCAAAATACATTTAATATACCCAGTAGATAGCGTTGGTCATATCCTCCATTTCAGACTACTAATGCAAACTGAACAAAAAAAAAAAAAAACGAAATGAAACGAAAAGAAAAGAGAAAGAAAGAAAGAGAAAATTAAAGAGTTCCATTTTAGTGCTAAATTCCTATCAAAAATACCCCATTTTAAAAGTTCAAACTGTACCGGAACGAAAAATTACAAATGTTGGAAAGAAAAAAATTGTTCCTCATAGATGTACCGTTTCAAATTTCAACGTGAAAAAAAACATTAAATTATAGGATGGGAACAAATTTTGAGTCGAACTAGCATAAATAAAATTTTGTTTTCAAATAACCAAAGGTGTTACAATTTTTTAGTCTTTTCCGAAGATTTATCTGTTCCGAACATCCAGCATTGAGTTCATCTCTTCCGGATATAACGTAATTTGCACCGATAGAATGAACACGCTAAGAGCTCAAACGGATCTTCCTGTCAGTCACATGATGTTTGTTAGGTTATAGACCACCACTGGGTCGAGGATTCAAATCCGTAGTGACCCTGAAATTCGACTGATACTCGGTAACCCCGAGGGTAAAAAAGATATTTTACTTATTCCCTTCGTTTAAACAGTATTTCTGTCAGAGATGACCAGGACTGGAGATGTTATCCCCAGAGCACGAAAAACACGACGCCGAAGTTAACAGTTAATTAGATTCTCCAGACCAGGTATATCGGGCCCTTGCTCCATTTTAACTTTGGAACATGAAGTGCGTGTATGTGAGAGAGGAGGACGAACATAGATATAAAACACACTTAACATTGTAGTGTATGATGGAGAACGCACACACTGTTTACTCGAACTATCGCCAGTGGTGCCAATATTTTATGCGAAAGAATCATACTACCTGATGGGAAATCGAACCAAGATTTTCTATTTGGAAGTCTGGCACGTTGCCACTACACTACCGATTGCTTTAGCCTAACTTTGTTTGACAAATGGTGTAGTGGTTCTTTCTGAGAACGATAACACGAAAAGTGTGTACTGCAGATCAATGATGCCTTTGGAATGTCCTGGTAATTTCCTTGCCCTTTCCCAACCAGCATTCGTAAATCGTATCTATCATGATACAGATGTTTGCTTGCACATTCTTATTATTGCTTCTCCATTAAGATAAGCAGATTCTTCGCAATCACTTTGTAAAAAAATTAACATTGGCGTAAACAGGATTTGAATCTACGTTCAATAGCTGTTATTCATAAGGCCATTACGTTCCCTTACACTATCATGCCATCTGAAATTACAACCCAAATATTGCTTACTTTATCCCTGATCTTCGGAACGAACCAAACTACACAACGAAATTGACTTATTCGACGCCCTAGAGAGAAATTAGTGCCCACAAATAAAGGATAAACATACAATGCAGGAAAAATTACAGAAATAAAACATTTTACAGTTATTTCGTCGTGCAAGTTCAAAAGTACGTGAATAATAATATTAGCATCAATTACCCGCTTCGTTGGGTCAAATTGAGAAAAAATATGTTCCGTTCCTCACTAGTAGAGAGGGAATGGAGATTCTGCAGACAAATTTATTATTAGCCCATTTTAACAATATGTCACCCTATCATCTCTAATAACTTTTAATCTACTCCCTAATAATTTTTAGCGCACTTCCTATCCCAAATAACTTCTATCACATCTCAAATAACTTCTATCTTACTCATAATAACTTCTAATGCATTCTATCACTAAATTTAGTTACAAAAATCACTAAATCTGGTTACAAAAAATCACTAAACCAAGTTACAAAAACAAAAAATCACTAAATCTGGTTACAAAAATCTGGTTATAACCGGTTTTGACTTCAGAAATCATTAAATCTGGTTAAAAATCACTAAATCTAGTTACAAAAAAATCACTAAATCTAGTTACAAAAATCACTAAATTTAGTAAAAAAATAAAATTACAAAAATACTTTTATGATTTTACCATAAAAGTTAACTAAATTCTACATAATTACATAATAGTTACAAATTAGTATATTGATAGTTACAAGTTCGGATATTGATAATGGAATCTTCTGCTAACCTCGTTCTCTATAGGAAACAATGACTTCTTAAACTCTGTCCACTGATCATAATTCAAGCTGAATAGACAGCCATTAATATAAAAAACTACTTGAACTTCGGTTTGCACATTTTTTACAATTACATTGAAATTATTAGTAAGTATAAATTTCTTTTGAGGATCCATTCTATTCACTCCATTTTTTACTTCTGACGACATATTTTTGATCATTTTTATTATTTTTTGGATTTACATACAGAACTCAACAGTTGGATAATTATCTTTTAAACCAGTGTATTTGATTTTTATTCCATCTTTAACGATCTCATCAATCATTTTATCTGTTAAGTGTTTTGTAAATCAAGGTGGAAGAAATACCTTAAACTCTTCACACTCAACTAAAATACTCTTTCCATACTTAGTTTTAATCTTTCCCATTTTCACAATCTTATATTCTGTATTTAATTCTAATTCTCTTAATCCAACAACTTGTTTAAAAGTTCAATATGACTCGCCATCGTATTTATTATATTAAACTTTTTAAAAATCGGTTTCTAATAGTCTCGTTAAGTATATCATTGATTCTGTTAACAATATCTCTTACATTTTCATCTGTTAATTCGCCATTCATGAGCTTAATTACATTAAGCTCATCTTTAAACAGCCCAATTCGATTCACCATATTTTTATATTCTTTCTTTGAAGCTATATTAAACCGTGTTGATAGACCAGTGATAACAGCAGAAGCCGAAGCAAATGCAGTTGTAATAATTGAATACACTGTAACAGGAATAAATACATTGATGAACCCTGTAGAAGCTGATAATAGAATTGATAACGTAATAAGAGTAGTATAAACACATTTTATTCTCTTGAACTTCCTTTTGTTTTTCATTAATAACTTCTCAAGATTTAATATAGTATCTTCAATTAACACAATTAAATTCTCACGTGGAATGTTATCTGGAATAGTCATTTTATTAAATAAGTTTTTATGATATTGTCATAAAAACACTTACAAACTAAACAAATCTAATAAACATATAATTAATTTATATGTTCTCAATTATTTTTTCTTTCTCAACATCATACTCTAAATTTTTCTTACCAATCATAACAACATAGCAAATTGTTTTATCTGGTACATCGCTTTCAAAATTAACAGTCAGTTTCAAATTAGTTCTATCACTTACAGTTACTGATTTATGCTTGCTTGTGTTAATTACGAACATCGGCCTATTTTCTAAAAATTCTTTAGGATAATAAAACATCTCAGTATTTCCAATTGTAGCTCGCTTATATACCGTATACATTTCATAAACTTTCAAATACTTATGTTTTGCAAAATCTAAGTTTAAAGATTCTAATGGGAAAGATTCATTTCTAGAATTACGAAAATGGATATTCTGAACTTCACAATGATCAAAATAGCTTGAATCTCTTTCTTGATTATCATTTCTATCAGTTTGAAAAAAGGCAATCACGAAATTAGACATATCAAATTCACTTGAGTTAAATTGTGTGGTTAAATCGAATTCTAAATATTTGCCACTAACTGATTTCTGTAAACATTGATATGTGTTGAATGAAATAGGAATCTTACCTTCTTTTAACATATTAGATCTTACAAGGTGGCATAGTTAGGTTCATAATTAACAATAGGCATTCTTAACTCCATATTTGTAATCTTAATTTTACCTGGATGAGGTTGATTGTCTTCATATGTTCCATCCTGCTTTTTTGTTTTCCAAATAGCAAATGCGTTATCATCAGAACCACTTCCTTTAAATGTATATTTCAAACCTCCTTTCCACATAATATCTTTAAAATCTGAACAAAATCCTGGCAAAAGTCTTAGCAAAAACACTATTTCTTCATCTGTTCTTGCCCACGTAATTCCTTCCCATCTACATTCATCATAGTGATTTGCCTCTGGTTTTGAAATCGTACATGTGTTTACAGCTGTTGAAGTTAAACCAGGACAATCTATAATATCTAATATCTGTCCATGCTTACTAACTTGAATTTGAGAAAACAAATGTGGGAAGAAATTATTAATAAGTCTAATATTTTGACCAGTAGTATATTCTCCATCAGCGTCTCTACCTCTAAATTCAAAAGTTACATAAATATCAGCATAATAAGGATGTATGAAGCCATCACCAACGTCAATATCAAATTCAATAGACCTGTTTGGCTTATTTAAATTCTCGATTGTTTTTTGATTAGGTTTGAAGGATTGTAATTCATATGATTCTATCTTATCCATATTTATTATAAAAAATATTTGTAATCGTTTTATGAATTAAGCCCATAAAAACTTAAATATAACTTGTCCAAATATCCTTATTCCTATTCACCTGACTAATAATTTCTGAAAAACTATACCCATCTGTAAACATTTTTAACACTGTAATGCATAAATGTCCACAAATTACCTCGTTAAAATGTTGTATACGGCTGCTATTGTACTCTATATTATGACCAAGATATTTTACGAGTGTTTTTGGCGGATTACCTCCAAATGAATCAAACACATACTTTCTATTTCCTTTTTTCCAATAACAAATCCAATGCGTTCCTATATTATTAGACGTATCAAAATTAACAATACCACACTCATTCTTCCTTGGATGTTTAGGCAATTCATCACTCATAAATACACCTCTAAAGTTTATCTTAAGTTTTTTAACAAGTTGTATTAGGTCTAAATTACTTAAAGGTTTAATTTTTTCTTTTTCTTTACTGTTTTGGAGTTTACGTTTTTTGAAAGCTTACCACCTTGTTTTTCTTCCATTGCTAAGTTATGTCGCTTTTGTTCCTCTAATTCCATTTTATTCTTTTTTGCATCATCTACAGTCTTAGCAATAGCAGCCGCACCTCCAGCAACAGAACCTCGAGCGCCTATTAAAGCTAAAATCGTTGGAATACTAAATATAAAACCACCATAATGAACTTTATTATCATTTACCTTCATTTCTTTGTTTATTTTCTTAAGTTGTGGTATAGAAAGAGATAGAGACATACATTGTCCTTTACTTAGTTTTGCTTCCTTTTGTTTGAGTTGTTTGTTAGTTAAAATGTGATCTATATTTAATTGTTTAGGTTCCTGATTAGGAATCGTAAATGTAAAACCTTTTAACTGCATATTTGTTATATAATTAAAAGCTTTTTATGAAAAATTTCCATAAAAACGTACATATAAATCTAAACCAAATCTTACTTTTGTTACTTATAAACCTAAACCAAATCTTACTTTTGTACTCATCATTAAAGCAGTTCCAAGAGCAGGTAGTTTTTCAGTTATTAAATTAGCATCTTTAGCAAAAACTCTTTCCCAAACTTTATTTTCTAATTCCTTATCTGCAATGTCTTGATTCTGTATCTTTATTATCCCTATAGTATATATCATGTTCTTTACAAGCCTCATCTAATGGGTTAATACCTTTATCACCTCTTTCTAATCTTTCTTGTAACTTAGTAAAAGGTCCGCAAAATTCATAACCTGGTATATGTAACTCTGGAATTCCTTTCATGTTTAAAATCCTATTCATTAATCCTTTTCCATACTTTTCACTATTCCAAAATTTTGGCGGCAGCGTATTCAATATCTTTATCAAATAACTTATACCTTTTGGATCATTAGGTATAAATTGTATGAGTTTAGAATTAATCATATCCATGATACCTACTTTCTCATTATAAAAGTTATCATTTCCAGATTTTTCTTCCCCATCAATAACAATCAAGCGATCAATTAGTTTTCTCACATCATCCATCCATACGTATTCTTTTGATAATTCGTTATATACCTTTATTCCTTCTCCAGATTTTGGTGTCTTTTTTGAAGGTGTTGTTGGTTTTATATATTCATCCCAAATAGGTTTGATAATTTCTTTATATTTTTTACCTTTACTAGATTTTTGTTTTCTTGTACTTGGATCATTATTATGAAATGCAACACTAGAATCAATTACTATTTGTTTATATTTTTCTAGATCATCATCATTATAATTTGTTGGATTATGTTTTGTCAATAATTCCCATAAACCTTCTGTTCCTGTATAATGTCGATTATTAATAACTAAATCGTCACCATGAATTTTAACTTCTGCATTTCCTATCATATGTATAATTTTCCCATCTTCATCATATGGTTGTATTCCAAAACTTTTATCATCTCTAGTTGCATAATATCTTGAGGCAATCTTACCAAAATGAGTTGTTGCTAAAGATTCTATTCCTTCTACTTTATATTTAATTTGTTTTTTCATGTGTTTTATTTCTTCTGTTATAGGCGTATCACTTTCATTTATAGGACTATCATACATAGATGGTGTTTCTAATAAGCTTGAATCCACTCTCGCACTTTTATGTACAACTGGAACTAACTCTTGAATTAGATTTTTATTTTCTTCTGCTACTTTTGATATATCTTGCCCTAAATCTTTAATTGCATCAATAACAGGCTGATCTTATTCTTTAAATTTTTCATACTTACTTCGATTACTTTGTTTAATTTCCTTAAATCTTTTAATAAGTTCTTCTTTTAACTTAATATACTTCTTAGCTTTATTAACATCCATTTATTATATGAAGAAAAATAAAAACATAACATAACATAACATAACATAACATAACATAACATATACGTTCACCTGCATTCATATACGTTTAGTTTACACTTTTAGAAATTCTTTAATTTTATTTCTATATTTACCATTATTCACCTTCCTAGTCATATCTATTGTTAAGAAACCATGTTCTTCACTCCAACACTTGCTACATAATAATTGTAATTTTTCAAACGACATATCAGATGCAACAAATTCATCATATATATGTTTTAAATTTACATTGTCCTGTCTAAATATACAAAGAAAGTTCAAGTTGTCCCTAATTAATTGTTTTGGTACTTTAGAATATGTTTGTCCAAGATAGAAACAGTTCAAACCCTTATGACGACCTCGAGTAAAATATTCTCTAACGTGATTTTGTTCTTCTAATATACAATCATCAAATACTACCACAGAATAGTCCTCACATTCATCTAATGGAATAATCTCTTCATTGTTTCCTTTTATTATTGCTATTGTGTCTTTAATATTACGTTCTATATCTCGAAAAAGTTGTATTAAGTGTTGGTATTTAGGTTGATTTAAACTTTTAGAATAGATATAAACATTTGCATATTTTAACCATTTAGGTGCCAACAAAAAATTATCAATCATTAGCGTTGTCTTACCACACCCACTAGGTCCAACTATTAAACATCTTATATCATCAGGTAACAACTCACCATTCCTCTTTCTCTTCGCTGTTTCTTCTGTTAACCTTACTTTAATATCCCAATTATCCATATTAGTTATTTATTATATAATAAATGAAGGTATTTAATTTAAATGGTTATTCATCTGTATTAAACATGTCATTGCATTACCCATTTGAAAACGATTTAGAAGTAGCTGTTGCAGGATTTTATACAACATACTTAACTCCAAACATTACAGAAAAGAACAACAAATTAACGTTTTGCAGTGAAGAACCTGAAGTTACAAGACAAGCCATAGTTCAACCTGGTCAATATAGTTTAAAAGAATTAGAAGAATATATTAAATCAAACCTTCCATTCTACACTGATGAATTCAAAGATACTTTTGAAATTACGGAAGACAGGAAGAGAAATAGAGTTAAAATATTTAGTGAGGTTTGTGATATAACCTTAGATACCATTAATACTGTATTAGATTTTAGTGAGAAAAAGTTAACTAATAATACACGTTGGAGATAATACATGTTGGAGATAAGCCACCAACGTTTCATCCGTTTGATACTATAAATATTCACTGTGATTTAGCAGAAGGTATGATTTTAAAACACAATGACACAACACACAACGAAACAGATTTAATCGCAACATTTAGAACAAATGCAGAGTTTAGAGAACCAATTATATATGAACCTAATGAAAAGATATTTTTCCCAATACATCACAATAAATTTAATAATTTGAAAGTTTCAATTAAAGATGAGAATGGTGATTTGATTGATTTTGGTGGAGCTCGTATAACTGTTTTACTTGCTGTTAAATAATTTGAATTGTCATATAATAAATATGGATATCTTTGGTAATACTAAAAGGGGGACTACAAACCTCAATCATGTAAGTGAAGTTTTTACATCAAATAATATAACATGGGTTGATTTCAAAAACAAAAGACTTGTTAATGTAGGTGATGCAATTGACCAACATGATGTAGTAACTTTACAACAGCTAGATTTAATAAATAGTAATGTTAATAGTCAATTGGAAGGTGATAGAAACAAATTTGAAGATGTATTAAAAACATTACAAGACACATATATAAAGAAAGAAGTCACTAAAGAAATAATAAACACTTCTGACCAGAGTATATACACTTGTTTATTAAAAACTAAATTCCAGTGTAACAGTTTCAACAACGTAACGTTGTCTTCATCAGACACTAACTCGAAGAGTTAGTGTCTGATGAAGACAACGTTACGTTGTTGAAACTGTTACACTGGAATTTAGTTTTTAATAAACAAGTGTATATACTCTGGTCAGAAGTGTTTATTATTTCTAAAGAAAGAAGATTTTGAAAAGGTTAGGATGGATACTACTAAATTGATTATGTGGAAGGAAACTATACCCTTAATATGTCGATTGAGAGCTAAAAATATTAAGGAACAAATCTTTAGAATATTTAATCTCTCTAATGGTTACAAATTTCTCTATAATGGGAAAATAATGCACATGGAATTAAGTTTGGATAAATACTTTCTAGAGATATATTTAGGTGATACTTTGATTGAAAATTTACCTGTAAACATTAAAAAGGGTGATATAATTACGTTTCAAGCAAATAAGAATTCAGCTATGGAAGAAGGGCAACCATTGCAAGTTATTATGTATATAGAAAGAGAGCTTTCATAAAACCATTTGCTATATTCAATCTATATAACAACATTCTAATTCAATCTATATAACAACATTTTAATTCAATCTATATAACAACATTCTAAATTGAATTATACAGATGAATTATAAATTGTTTTATATAGATTGAATTATTGTTCGAATTATAGACTGTTATAGAATGTTATATTGATTAAATTATATAGATGAACAGTGTTTGAAATGTAGAAGTTATTATATAGATTGATTATAGATTGAATTATAGATTGAAGTTCATGATCAATTATAGTATTAATCAACAAATACCAACAACAGCATTAATTATAGTATTAATCAACAACAGCATTAATTATAGTATTAATCATCAAATACCGACACCCGTTAATTATAGTATTAATCATCAAATACCGACACCCGTTAATTATAGTATTAATCATCAAATATCGGCAACAGCATCAAACAAACATATGCTTGAATTATAGTTTGAATTAGGCCGATCTTTAGAATGATGTTGTTAGGTGATATAGTGTTTGAATTATAGATTGAGGTTAATAATTTTCCATATAATAAATAGTATTATGTATTGTGTTAAGTGTAAGAAATCAAGATACAAAAATAGATAACATTAGAATAGAACAAACAAAGAATGGGAGATATGTTAAGAAAGGTATATGTGTTGTATGTGGTACTAATAGAGATGCAAAAAAGCCGGCTTTTTTGAATCGATGGTTTTTTTCACATAAAAAGCCGGCTTTTTTGGGAAAAAAACGAGAATTTTGGAAATTTTGGCTGTTTTCATTTTCATGATTTTTCTATCTAAATAGCTTTCTTATAGTATATTATATAGTTAGATAAGAATTCCATGACCTGAATGCCATATTTCGCTCTAAAATTCACCATCAAGATGGATGGAGCACATGTTTTACGAATTAAAGCTAACATGAAGAAAGTAGTATTTGAGCTCAATTTTAGAGGGTATTTAACTTTATTTTAACTTTTGAGTTGACATTTTTTTCTTCTCGGGATCATTTTAGTTTGTCGTCTGTGTTTCATTTCTAAGAGCTTAGTACTCTAGTTTCTAGCGGAAAAGAAACTTACGTTTTTCTGTATATCCGTCAAAGCGTACGTTTTTCAATTTATCCGTCTAACCGTACTTCCACATTTCTGTTATACTGTAGCTGTGCAACGATTTAGCAATGATTTTCCGGATACAACCTTGAATACTAATTTATACAATCAGTAGCGGATTTAGAAACGTACTTTGGAACAGGTTTCTCTGATTGTTTCATTTTCTAAAATGTCTTAATTTTATTTAAGAGGAGCTTGAAGTTTATGAGTACAGGCATAACTAATACTGTATTTCGTTTCGTTTATATATTTAGCGATAATCTTCCGGATACAACCTTGAAGATCATTTTATACTGAGAATCAGTGGCGGATTTAGAAAAGTATTTTGGGAGTTTTTTTTCTTACTAATGTTTAGTTTTTCTAAACATTCGTAATTTTTATTTGACGGGAGCTTAAAGTTTATGAGTAAAGGCATAATTAATAGATATTTCGTTTGTTTTAGACATTCCGTAATTTTGGGGAACAGGCTTCAGTCCGAAAGACCGCCCCCCTAACCTTCGCAAAACCGTCACTGCTGGTAATTAGTAATAATAACGATTTAAAAACAATAAGAAATGAAGTCGGCCAACTCACAGTACACGCACTATTTCTACTTCATAGATGGAATGAAGAAAAGTTTTGTCAGAATGGTCGAATGCTGAATTGAATCCGGACTTCCCGATAGAAGCGCAAAAGCTCCACTCAGTCATGTTTGTTGTGCAGTTGTATTTATCTTAACTTAAATATATTCCGTAGTCCTTTTTTTTGGTGTTGGTGGGGTGGGGAGAGTTCCATAATGATATGAAGGGTGTGAGCCAAGAACATGGTAACTAACAAATTTTGAATTGCTGAGTTATGCAGCACCAGATAGACAGCAACGCATGCCGCTTCGTTTAATCCCTCATGTATAGTCTTATATGAAAAATCAGCTTTCCAACTTTCAAAATGGATTGTGCAGCAGAAAATTTCTAATTTCTTAAAATAGTAAAATTGTGGGTTACCATGTTCTTACCTCACACCCTTCATATGTTGAATCCCTCTTGTTAAAAATACAGAATATTTGAGGACTGAGTAAACCGTGATGGTGCTTATATAAAACTGTAGAATTTAGAGAATATACAAAACCAAAAGCTTTAGATGTGCAGCCTTTAAGTGTATCATATAAATCTAAGTATTTTTCTTATGTTTTATTTTAATTTTATTTTGTTCCAAAAAGAGGGTATGGAATATTTTGAAGTAAAAATACTACATAGAATTTTGCTACTTATTTGAGTATTTGTTTAAAAGAAGTATTTACTTTTAGGGTTGGCTGGTTTACACCAGCTGTTTTTCTTCTTTTTTTGAATAAACAACTGGTTTAAAAGGAAAAAAATAAGAAAGAACGAAAAATGCGAATCGTGTGAACTTCATGGTGACGTTTCCATACATCAAACCATCTGCATTAGTTTTATTTCCTTTTCACCTTTTAATCAAGGTGTCCCATGTTCAATTCTCGGTCGAACCACAACCCTTCTTTCATGCGTAAACAAAGTAGCGGTTCGGATGTAACTTTAAGCGAAAGTCTTCTCCTTGATAACCTCGATATTACGTAAGGATGTTAAGCCTGAACATACGAAACGAAACCAAATTGTATATTTCTGCATGCCTGAATGCCTGTTGTTTTATAAAGAAGCCAAGGTTGCTTCAATATACTGATATAAATTGGCAAAATTTATCGATTGCCTACGTAGCTTCCAACATTAGCTTGGATTGTACTTTCAATGATATGTACGTACTAAATTTGTAATTTAATACCTGAGTTTTAGCGTACTGATTATGATATGTTGACCTTTAAATTTTACATGCAAAGCAATAACAGGATTTAGAGTAATGACGGGATTTTCCCGATGGCTAGGGCGGGAGTTTCTCAATTTAAGAAATTTGCTGACCGGACTTCTTTAAGCTTATGTGACCTCTTCCAGCATAACCCCGTTGTTGCATAATAACACCAAGGCGAAACAAACTTATTTCTGTCAATATGTAATATAAATACATAAAGCAAAATATCTAAAGCCAAAAAAAACCTGGTTTAAACCAAAAAAGCCTAGTTTAAACTCCCCCCAAAAAATGGTTTTTTGGCATTTTCAAAAACAACTATGGTTCTTGCCAACCCTGCTTACTTTTGTATGTAGGAGGTTAAAAAAATCTTATTATATACATTGGTTAATGCTTTGGAATTCATAATGTAAGTATGTTGAGAAGTAAATCTGTTTGAAATATCTTTTCGAAATTCATGGTTTATTTTTGAGGTTTTATATTATCATCGGCATCAACCACTAATTAAATGCCTTTTTGTGTTGTAGAGAAGCGAAACAAAATCTGGTTTATCAATTTAAAGCAGAATTTTCAAAAAAGCCCAAAATTTCCCAAGCAAAAAAGCGAAGCAGAAAAAACCGAGTTTTTTTTCCAAAAAAGCCGGTTTTTTTCCGAGCCCTTGCATCTCTAGGTACTAATAAATCCCAATTCATTAAAAACCCCGATTGACTATATGAAGGTGAAGGTATTAGAGAAGACATTATAGAAGAAATTCATAAACCATCTAGAAAAAATTATCCTAGGTTAAGTGTTATTGTTAAAGGTATAGATGATTTATGGCAAGCTGATCTTATAGAAATTGATAGTGGTGTGTTAAAAGGTGTTTCAAAATTAAATAAAGGCTATAAGTGTTTGCTTACGATTATAGATGTGTTTTCAAAATATGCATTTGCTGTTCCTGTTAAAGATAAGAGTGGTAAGAATGTTACAGAAGCATTTGAATCAGTGTTAAAAGTAAGAAAACCTAATAATTTACAAACAGATCAAGGGAAAGAGTTTTACAATAAAGAATTTGAAGATTTGAAGGGATAAAACAATATCAATCATTACTCAACATATAGTGGTAAAAAAGCTTCTGTTGTTGAAAGATTTAATAGAACACTTAAACAAAATATGTGGAAGAAATTTACTGTTCAAGGTAATTATAAGTGGTTAAAAATATTGCAAGGTTTGGTTGATGAATATAATAACAAAGTACATAGAACAATTGGTGTGAAACCTGTAGAAGTGAATAAGAAAAATGAGCATGTGATATTGAAAAAAGTATATAAGAAAGAATATAAGTCTGTTAAGTTAAAGTATAAGATTGGTGATTATGTTCGTATAAGTAAAATTAAAGGTTTGTTTGAGAAAGGTTATACACCTAATTGGTCAACAGAAGTATTTGTTATTAATGAGGTTATACCATCTAATCCACCAACATATAAAATTAAAGATTTAAACAATGAAGAAGTTAGAGGAAGATTTTATGAACCAGAATTATTGAAAACTAAATATAAGGATGAGTATTTGGTTGAAAAAATATTGAGAACGAAAGGTAATAAAGTGTTTGTTAAATGGTTAGGGTTTGATGATTCACATAGTAGTTGGATAGATAAGAGTAATGTAATATTACAAATGTTATATTTTATGGTTTAATAATTCACATAATAATTAAATAAATAAAAGTAATGTAATATTATAAATGTTATAATTATAGTATAATAATTCGCATAATAATTAAATAATATACTATTTTAAATTTTATATTTTATGGTTTAATAATTCACATAATAGTTTGATAAGATAAGGAAGATGTTGTAATGTAAATTTAATGTGTTTAACTTTTATGAATATTTTCATAAAAGGTAATAAAGTATTTATTAAATGGTTAGGGTTTGATGATTCACATAATAGTTGGATAGATAAGAGTAATGTAATATTATAAATGTTATATTTTATGGTTTAATAATTCACATAATAATTAAATAAATAAAAGTTATATATTATAAATGTTATAATTATAGTATAATAATTCGCATAATAATTAAATAATATATATTATAAATGTTATATTTTATGGTTTAATAATTCACATAATAGTTTGATAAGATAAGGAATATGTGGTAATGTAAATTTAATGTGTTTAACTTTTATGAATATTTTCATAAAAGGTAATAAAGTATTTATTAAATGGTTACGGTTTAATAATTGCATAATAATTAAATAAATATAAGTAATATAATATTATAAATGTTATTTTTTGGTTATTTCATAAAAGGTAATAAAATGTTTGTTAAATAATTAGGGTTTATTAAATGGTTACGGTTTAATAATTGCATAATAATTAAATAAATAAAAGTAATATAATATTATAAATGTTATTTCATAAAAGGTAAATAGGATAAGAAGGTGAATGATAATTATGATGATGAGTGAGTTTATGAAAATGATTCAGTTTTTATCATATTAATAATGACTTTGATGGGGTGATCCCATAAAAGCCCTATACTAACACAACACACTAATATATGTAGACAATGGCAGCAGTGTACAAGTATTAGCAGTTGTGTTAGGAAAAATAAGTATACTAATGTTGGTATATAACATGAAAAAAATATTATGAAAATGAACTAAAAAATTTGGTAAATATAAAAAAACGATACAGTATTTTTTCATATAAGATGAGTATAAATAATGTTAATTTTACTGGTGAGGAGATGAGGGAGATGTCGATTACAAAACTAAAACTAATATGTAAAGTCAAAAAATTCGTAACTATAGTTCTTTAAATAAGAGTGAATTAATCAAAAGAATCGAACAATATCAAAATGAACCAGATGAATTGAAAGTTATATACACAATGAAAGTTGATGAATTAAAAAACCATTGTAAAAGGAAAGGAATAAAAGGTTATTCTAAATTAAGAAAGGCTGAACTTATCGACCATATTAAAAAATATGAAGATGAACAAAACAGATCACAAATTAGAAACATATTTCCATTTAAACAAGATGTTTTTGAAGAATCGAAACCACAACGAATACCAATTAAAGTAGAAACAAAGGAAACAGCAATACAGAAACGATTACAAACTATCACAATTGAAAACATAGGAGGATATAAAGATCCAGTGAAGTTTTTAAATATAAGTGGGAAAGTAGTTATTAACAAAATCAAGGAAGAATTAAAACACCACCCATTAAAAGTAAACCTTGTATTCATTTGTGATTATATTAAAGATAAAGAAGTACAAGAACGCAATTTTAAAACTATGAATAAAAGAATATTACAATCAACTGACCTAGATGAATATATAACCCATGCTAAACAAAAACTATGTAGAGAGATGGAGGAATTTCAAGGTAGAGGATCAGGATGGACATTACATCAAATTAAACCTTTAGAAATCAGACTAAATAAATATGTACCATTACGAGCTTCTTCCTACATTGACCTTCCTAAACCAATTAAAGATAAGAAAGCAGTAATCAATATTAAAAATCAAGATAATAAATGTTTCTTATATTCAATTGCAAGTTATTTAAAACCTATTGATAGATGTTCTCAATATCAACGACCTTCACACTATACAGAAATTGTGAATGAGTTACAAGATAAATATTGTAATGGTATTGAATTTCCTGTACAATTAAAAGATATAGTAAAGTTTGAAAAGAGAAGTAACATATCCATTAACGTGTATAGTTATGATGATGAATATAATATATACCCACTTCAAATCACAAAAAATAAGCAGGACAAACACGTCAATTTATTATATGTAAAAGATGAAAATAATAGTCATTTTTGTTGGATAAAGGATTTATCGAGATTAATAAGAAGTCAAATAACAAAACATAAGGAGAAATTGTACTTTTGTGATAGATGTTTGGTAAGACATTTTAGAAATGAGAAGCAATTACAACAACATGAGCTATATTGTAAGGAGCATGAATCTGTTAGAATAGAACTTCCAAAACCATATGGCAATCAAACACAATTCCAAAATTATAATAGATCATTAAGAGTACCATTTACGATATATGCCGATTTTGAATGTTTGTTATGTAAAATGGAAGTAGAGCATAATTGTTCTAAAACTGTGGAGTATCAAAAGCATTTACCAATGAGTTTCTGTTATTATATTAAATACTCAAATGGTATGTATAAAAGTCCTGTTAGTTATATTGGTTTAGATGCTGCAAAGGTGTTTGTGAAGAAGTTAAAACAAGAAGCAATAGAAATAAAGGAAATATATAACAAAAAAGTTGAAATGAATGTCCTAACTAAAGATGAGAATGAGATATATAGTAATTTCAATAATTGTCATATATGTGAGAGAAACTTGAATGATTTACCACAAGCAATTGAAAAACAAATAAATATGTTAAATAAGAAAATACAATTCGCTAAAGATAATGATAGCATGATTGAAAAGTTAGAAGAATTGAAACATGAATTAGGAAAATGTTTAAAGGTTATAAATAAAAATAAAGCAAAAGTAAGAGATCGTGATCATTTAACTGGAAAGTTTAGAGGTGCAGCTCACAGTTATTGTAACTTAAGCTATCGAAATCCTAATTTTATTCCAGTATTTATTCACAACTTAAGTGGTTATGATACTCACGTGTTTGTTAAAGAACTTGCTTATGATAAGAATGAAATAAAACTAATTGCAAATAATGAGGAAAAATATATAACATACTCAAAATATGTGAAGGTTGATAAAAAGAATGGAATTAATTTACGATTTCTAGATTCATTTAGGTTTATGTCAAGCAGTTTAGCAGAACTAGCAAATAACCTTACAAAAGAACAATATAGAGAAACGTCAAAGTACTTCCCTAATGATTTGTTAGATTTAGTAATTAAAAAAGGTGTGTATCCATATGATTATATTGACTCAATTGAAAGATTAGAAGAAACAAAACTACCTTCAAAAGAAATGTTCTTTAATAAACTTACTAAAACCCACATCAGTGATGAAGATTATGAGCATGCGGAAAATGTTTGGAAGTTATTCAATATTAAAAATCTAGGTGAATATACAGAACTTTATAACAAGACAGATGTATTAATATTAGCTGATGTATTTGAAAGTTTTAGAGATGTGTGTTTAAAAAATATGGTTTAGATCCTGCTTGGTATTTCACTGCTCCTGGTTTATCGTGGGATTCAATGTTAAAGATGACTAAGATCAAACTAGAAATGTTAACTGACTATGACAAAATATTAATGATAGAAAAAGGTATAAGAGGTGGAATTTCACAATGTAGTAAGATATGTAAAAGCAAATAATAAGTATATGAAAAATTATAACAAAGACGAACCTTCAAAGTATTTAACTTATCTAGATGCAAATAATTTATATGGATGGGCTATGAGCCAATACATACCTTACAAAGAGTTCGAATATATCAAGATGGCGTCAAGCTCGAAGTCGATGCAAAGTGGTGCTCTTATTGTTTATCTTTTTCTCGTGGTTATGTGTAGTGTTTATGTGCGTGCTCTACTGTCTTCAAGTAGTAACGGTGCTGTGACTTTCCCAAATGAAGCATTGCCAATGAAACATGGACTGAAGTGTAGTGGAAGATCATTTCATTTTATTGCTGCTGCCTTCATACCAAGAGGACCGCCATGTGCTCTCTCTGGTACTGCTAACAGTGACGGAGGAGCTACCAGTGATTTTGTGACAAGGTATGAGTCAAAAGCAAAAAAACAGTGCCTCATTCTCGTTTGTTTTCTCCTCCTTTGTGGTGATATTCACGTAAACTCTGGCTCACCCTGTCCATATTACACTAATGCTTTCAATATATATTATCAAAATGTTCGTAGCATTAAAAACAAATTACTTGAGTGCTCATTGAACCTAGGTGAGATAAGGGAACTGGATTGTTTCGCAGTGACCGAATAGTGGCTGAATGAATCAGTGAACGACAGTGAAATTAGCTTTTCTAATAATTTCACCATTTATCGTAAAGACCGCATAACTCGTGGAGGTGGAGTGATGATTTGTGTAAATAATAAGTGGAAGAGCAAGAGAAGACTGGATCTCGAACGGGATTTTGAACTTATATGGGTGGAAGTATTTATTCTAAAGCGTTGTTCTGTGTTTATTGGATGCTTCTATAGGCCGCACAAGAACACCCCCAGCACAAGAACACCCCCCATGACTCACTGTTACATGCGTTGTCACACGGTGACGTCATCCTATTGGGTGATTTCAACCTTTCCATCACGTGGCAGGACAGCAAGCATGGAGTCGCTAAAGATGGAAACGATAGTTATTTCATGGACAATTTTATTCATGGACTTGGTCTAGGTCAACATAATATGCATAATACCCGCAATAATAGCAATCTTGACTACATTCTTTCTAACTTAGAACCTCGTTGTGTTGTCCCATGCAGAAATCTTTTTCCCTCGGATCACGATTCCTTGGATGTTTCTTTCGATTTCCTCCCCTCCACTACTACAAACCAGCCCCTCAAAAGTAGGTCACAACTTCTATGGAAGTAAGCCCCCTGGGGTGACATCTGCCGGGCTATTGAACTGTTTCCTTGGTGTTTGTTAGAGGTAGGAACTGTTGACGACGCTGTGGACTTATTTACATCCGTTGTCCACTCAGCCATAAAGGACTTTGTGCCGGTGAAAGCATCAAAATCGAACAGGTTTCCGGTCTGGTACGACAATGAACTTCGTGACCTTCTTAAAAACAAAAAGCTTGCCTGGACTCTATGGAAATCACATCCGAGTGACTACACATATAAAAACTTTGCTAGAATTAGAAGTCTTGCCAAGAAGGTACAGCGACGTAAATATTTTGAATACATGGACTCAATTGGTGATTTTACTGTTAGTAACCCTAAAGTCTTTTGGTCTGTAATTAAATCTAGAACAAAATCTCCGGGCATACCGGCAACAATTCAAGATGAAAATACTGAAGCGAGTGATGATCAAAGACCAGACCTCTTCAATAAATACTTCTGCAAAACATTTACTTCCCTTTCCGCTACAACCCATCTCCCGCCTCTCCACCCCATCTATTCGGACACCTTATCCATTCTCTCTACCACCCCGGGCGAAGTTCTGGCTCTCTTGCTATCGTTATCTCCACATAGATCACTTGGACCTGATAAAATTAGTCCTCTCTTTCTCAACAAAACTGCTTCAGTTATTGCGGTTCCTCTATCTATCTTATTCAATAGATGCTTCAAGGAAGGGTATTATCCCACCAGTTGGAAACTGGCTCACGTGTCCCCAATATATAAATCAGGACTTAAAGATCATGTATCCTCCTATAGGCCAATATCTCTTCTTTCTGTGATATCAATTATCTGCGAAAAAATAATTAAAGACAGGCTACTTAAATTCACCTCACCTTACATCCTTAGTTCTCAGCACGGCTTTCTACCGAAAAGCTCAAGTCTCTCAAACTTAAGTACTCTTCTTTCCTGTGCAGTCAAATGTATGAATAACATTACTCAATTAGATGTTATCTACTTTGATCTCTCGAAGGCCTTTGATTCTGTCAGTCACATTCATCTTCTTCATAAACTCTCCAATAGATTTAATGTACATGGCAAATTTCTCTCTCTAATCACAAGCTACTTGAAGGACCGTAAACAGAGTTGTTCTTTCAGGGGCGACTTCTAACCCCCAACCCGTGATCTCAGGTGTGCCTCAGGGGAGTGTACTTGGGCCTCTACTGTTTGTCCTGTATATGGATGATCTCTACACGCACTTATCAGCTCAACCTAGTGGCCTTCTGCTTTTTGCTGACGATTGTAAGTTATACAGAGAAATATCGTGTCTCCATGACACAATTGCTCTACAGGAAGACATAAATTACCTTACAGGCTGGTGTGAAACGTGGCACTTGAAACTCAACAGTAAGAAATGTGACAGTATTACTATTACTTTGAAAAAGTCTCCTGTTCCCTCCACATACCATATCAACGATTCCCCTATCACACATTCTGCTAGTCATAACGATCTTGGTGTCATCTTTGATTCAAAACTCACCTTCTCTGACCACATCTCCTCAATACTAAAGAATTCAATGCGCATGTTGGGACTTCTTTATCGATTCACCGAACTACGCACTGTTTCTTCATTAGCAACTTTTTATAAGACTTTAATAGCGCCCAAGATCGAATACTGCTCTCCCATATGGGCCATGGCAGCACCTACACATCTCTCCAGACTTGATTCTGTTCTCAATTTCTTCATTGCTATAGTCCGATTTCGTGTTCCTGCACTTCGAATATTATCTAAGAAGGAGCTCTTGCGACATCTTAATATTCAGACTCCTGAAGTACGCAGAATTATCTCTGACCTGAAATATCTACATAAAATAGTTAATGGAACCTTAAGATCGGAAATATTACTTCAGGAACTATCCTTACGTGTCCCTTTCCGCATCACTCGGAATACCCACCTATTCCATCTTGCCCGTCCTAGGTTGGCTGTTATAAAGAGGTCTCTTTTTTATAGAATACCAAACAGTTATAATCAAGTAACAACTGATGTGGACATTTTTTCGAGCTACCCAGTGTTTGAAAGAGCAATTAAACGAGCTTTGACGGAATAGTTTTACTTTTACACTCTTTTTTTCTATGTGGTTGTTATTGTTGTCTTGTTTTTTTTCTTTTGTTAGCATGTCCCTGTGTAAAATGGCAAAGTTATGCTGTATCTGGGAAATTGTTCAATAAATAAATAAATAAATAAATGGGTTCAACCTTACATGAACATAATGAATATTCCAGATGATTCAGAAACTGGCTACATATTAGAAGTTGATTTAGAATATCCAGAACACTTACATGATAAACATTCAGATCTACCATTAGCTCCAGAAAATATGTGTCCACCAGGATCGAAACATTCAAAATTATTAACAACGCTTTACAATAAAGAAAGATATGTTATTCACTACAGAAACTTAAAACTATATATGTCACTTGGGATGATATTAAAGAAAATTCATAGAATATTGGAGTTCAAGCAATCAAACTGGTTAAAGGAATATATTGATCTAAATACAAATATGAGAACAAAAGCTAAGAATGATTTCGAGAAAGATTTTTACAAGTTAATGAACAATAGTGTATTTGGTAAAACAATGGAAAACATTAGAGAGAGGCCATCTATTACCTTAGAATGTGATCCAATGAGGGTGGAAAAGTTAATAGCGAAACCGAACTTTGATTACAGAACAATATTTACTGAAGATTTGTGTGCGATACATATGAAAAAAGAAAAATTGACCTTCAACAAACCTATATATGTTGGTATGAGTGTGCTAGATTTGTCAAAACTATTAATGTATGACTTCCATTACAACATTATGAAACCTAAATACGATATCGATATAGACTTATGTTACACGGATACTGATAGTTTTATATATGAAATTAATACAGATGACTTCTACAAAGACTTAAAGGAAATGGTTGATCTATTTGACACAAGTGATTATGGAAAGGATAATCAATATGGAATACCACTAGTAAACAAAAAAGTATTAGGAAAGATGAAGGATGAAAACAAAGGTATAATAATGACGGAGTTTATAGGGTTAAGATCAAAGATGTATGCCTTTAAAGTTGAAAATAAAGAGGAGAAAAAAGCAAAAGGAATAACAAAATGTGTAGTAGCAAAAGAGTTACAATTTGATGATTATAAGCAAACCCTATTCAATGATGTGAAAACATAAAAATATAAATCTAATTCGAAGTTGTAAGGATGATGTGTATACCATAGCTGTAAATAAGTTAGCATTAGATTCAAATGATGATAAAAGATATATACTAGAGGGTGGTGTAAGTACATTAGCTTGGGGGCATTATAAGATATAGTTAAAATGTATTTATGTGTAGTTTAGTTTTAAGTCATATTTAATTAACTTTTATGTATAGTTTAGTTTTAGGTAAAATTTAGTTAACTTTTATGTGTGGTGTAGTTTAGTTTTAGGTAAAATTTAGTTAACTTTTATGTGTGGTGTAGTTGATAGGTGTTAGTGAGTAATTATGTATAGTTTAGTTTTAGGTAAAATTTATATTTTTAAGTCATAAAAGTTGTTTTTGTAATTTTATCCTTAGACATAGGCAACCAGTAATACATGAAAATAATTGTTTTGTAGTCTAGTACTTATGTCCTGTTTACATTTCCTTAATACATTCTTACATAGTGAAGATTTTTGATTTTTTATAATTTTATCCTTAGACATAGACAACCAGTAACGTGTTAGAAAAAAATTATAAGAGAATAGAAACCATTTACCGTTTGAATTTTGAAAATCGGTTAATATTTGACGAAATTATAACAAGTTCAAAATTTCGGGATTTTTTACGGGTTTATTTTTGAGTTTTCGGGAAAATGTTATACTTAAAAAAAGTCTTAAAATTTTATTTAAATTATGGTAGTATTTTTATTTTTTCGATTTGTTGAAATTTTGTAGGGATATTGAAAAAGGGAAACATATCCTGTGGGTTATGCAACCATCTATGCATTTTAAAAAATTGGTTATGTTATTAGTATTCATTTACCGTTTGAATTTTTGAAATCGGTCAATTAGGAGCCGAGCTATGGAATTTTAACGTTATTTGGGGGTGTGACTATCAGTGTTGCCAACTCATTTTTAACAATTATCATATTTATTAGTAATGGGGTGAATTCATCCCTATATGTTTTAAAGCGATATCTTGAAAAATTGAAATCCTGGAACGTCCTGAAAAAAATATTGAGTTGGAGATACTGCATGGTAAAACATTAGTTTTGTTGGCGGGTTTATTTAAACAGTTTCTCGTTCATGCTAGCTAAGTAACACGGAAAGTTTTTTAATTTGCATAGTTGAAGTTGTCCGATCAGAAATTTTCATAAGAAATAACCTTGAATCAAGATTCACAAGACAGACACTCCGGCACAAGAACTGTCGGGGTTAAGTCTGAGTTAAATCTTCCTCAAAGTGAGCAGGAAGAAAGTGTGAGTTATATTTGGCTGCTAAAAAGAAAGAAAACATGTTGCAGCTGCTATAAGACTCTATGTGTATGTATATATGTATGTTGGCATGAGGAGAAGGAAAGAGAATCGGATTGGACGGTTCTGTGCTGGTACTGGAATCGTTCAAAATGAATCAGTGACAGATCACCTGTTCCGGAGTTGTATGTATTTCTTCTCATTGAGTTTTTAAAGCTAATTATTAACGGATTTTCATGATTCAAGTGTCAAATGAAAGCTTATAAACGGGAGATTAAGATGCAATAAATATATTTTGTGTAGGATTCCATTGTAATATTTTAGATAGAAGTTTTTATGATTTTTGAAGTCAAAACCGGTTATAACCAGATTTTTTTGTAACCAGATTTAGTGATTTTTTGAAGTCAAAACCGGTTATAACCAGATTTTTGTAACCAGATTTAGTGATTTTTTGTTTTTGTAACTTGGTTTAGTGATTTTTTGTAACCAGATTTAGTGATTTTTTGTAACTAAATTTAGTGATAGAATGCATTAGAAGTTATTATGAGTAAGATAGAAGTTACTTGAGATGTGATAGAAGTTATTTGGGATAGGAAGTGCGCTAAAAATTATTAGGGAGTAGATTAGAAGTTATTAGAGATGATAGGGTGACATATTGTTAAAATGGGCTAATAATAAATTTGTCTGCAGAATCCCCATTCCCTCTCTACTCATGATGATTTAAAATCAGTTATACCTAATATATATGTACGCTGTACAGATGTGGCTTGAACTGCTTAAGTAAGATCATTTTGCCAATAGATGTCATAGAAGTACGCTTTGGTAACATAGCTGATAATCTTTTAGGAACGCAAATGTTTGAACTAAGACTAGTATTTGCAGAAAGAAAGAAAAAAAGCTTCAGTTTGGGGAGGGGGAAGGAGCGCTTTGCCCCACATTATAATTTAAATATTCGTTTTAATAGTAAATATTACTGAATGTTAGTTATTGCGGGGTTGGTAGCCACATAGCGCATACAATAGCTTTAATGTTAAGAAAGAAAGAGAAAGGATGAAAATTTTACAGACCCCCCCCCCCGAAACACATTGGTTATTGAACACTGTTTTTTGATTTGAAAACTTGTTGTGTATTCTCGAAGCAAAAGGAAATGATGTACTCCTATTTGAAGCATGGCCCTCCAACTAAGTGTCTTTTGCCTCCCAGATAGACATCCATAGATTTAAACAGTATTGTATTACAAGGAAGCAAAATGAAATGATGTACTCCTATTTGTAGCATGTCCCTCAATGAGGGGTTTTGCCTGCCAGATAGACATCCATAGATTTAAACAGTATTGTATTACAAGGAAGCAAAATGAAATGATGTACTCCTATTTGTAGCATGTCCCTCAATGAGGGGCTTTTGCCTGCCAGATAGACATCCATAGATTTTAACAGTATTATAGCAAAAGGAAATTATGTACTCCTATTTGTACCATGTTCCTCAATGAGGGGCTTTTGCCTGTAAGATAGATTGCCTAGATTTTAACAGTATTATATTATAGCAAAAAAGAGAGAATTATGTACGACTATTCGTAGTATATTTCTACAAGTAACGGGGGCCCTTCCACCCTTAGTTACGGGCTCACTTAGATTTTAACAGTATTATATTATAGCAAAAAAGAGAATTATGTACGACTATTCGTAGTATATTTCTACAAGTAACGGGGGCCCTTCCCCCCTTTAGTTACGGGCTCACTTAGATTTAAACAGTATTGTATTACAATGAAGCGAATTGAAATGATGTATGGGTATTCCTAACATGTTTTTACAATTGTGCGGCTTTTGCCTCCCAGATAGACATCCATAGATTTTAACAGTATTATAGCAAAAGGAAATTATGTGCGGCTATTTCTACCATGTTTTTACCAAGTGAGGGCGTGTTTCCCATTAGTTAGAGTACCTACAATTGCGGGTTTTTCTGAATAGGTAATAACATGATGATAATTATGTTCAAATGAAGGGGCTTATGTGTTGGTGGGTCCCCCTTAGGGATTTGTAATATAATGAACGTTTGGCTGTTTACTGATAGAAGAAGCAGCTACGCCCTCACAAACTATGTTTTATTAACAGAACACAATTGCGAGAAGGGTTTTTGGTACTTATTTAATGGTATCAGTAATATTTTACGGATAAAAAAGAAATATATATTATACTTTACCTTTAAAATATAGATATATATTCGGGACTAATAACAAAATACGTCAACACGACACACGGGGGTAAACTATACTAAGGTTAATTTAAAATTCAGCCGCTAGGTGTCACTGTTAGTGGTCGGGAGGGGGAGAACACTTGATAGAACATGATATAACATGTATTTGATGTGTACGCTTATCACTTTTTCTTACGTCGGCGTGCGTTAAAGATCACAGAGAAAGCTTTCCTGATTATTAAACCTATTTTAATAGTATTAAATAAAGTATACTGGATTATCTTTATATTTATTGAGGCCTGTTTTATTACAGACATTGAAGCTTGCTATACGTTGTGGTGCTAGCAATTACATTAAAAGTACCGACCAACGCAGTCGAGATTTTTTCTTCTTTTTTTTGTGGATTGTGAGCGGAGAACTAAGCCTTGAAAGGTATGTATTTCTTATGGTTATTATGATTTTTTTTAATTGTACTTGACTTGTATTTAACCAATATTAATGAACAAAGAGAGACTTTCTCTCTCTCTCTCTCTCTCTGTGTGTGTGTGTGTTTGTGTGTGTGGATATTTTTAATAGAATAGTTTACAATTCAATATAAGTGAATATATTTACTGATTTTTCATAAAGTAACTTGATTGATTTCTATTTACATATCAATAATTTACTAAAGATGATTAATTTTTTTCTTTTATATATTATCATGTGAGCGTTGCTTAAAAGAAGTATTTATTTGATCTTTTTTATTAAAGTGGAGTTGATTACTCAAAATAGTTTTTCTTTGTTTTATTTTTTTAGATGGATTTCTTCTGCCCGGCTGAAGAATTAAACCTTATTGATGAAATCTACCTGCAAGAGGTCTTGCGCGGTCTCAACGAGTACCCTAGGGTTTTTAGTACGTGGAAAGCTATTATGGAATTAAACAGACTTGGCCATAGGGGATCGGTGAGATGCGAAGCCATATTGCGGTCCCTTCGTGTCTTTGAAGGTAATGATACACTACTTCTCCAGCACTGTGTAAGCAGTGCTGACGTACTTGATTTGTTTGTGTACGGTTTTTTTCGTACTAAAGAATCGTATGAATTGGCTCTAGATAAAGTTATGTATTTATTAGCTTGTGGGGAAGGTCAGGTAGATAGGATAAATGATACAGAGTTATCTGAGTTTTTTTATTTTGGCTCGCGATTTGTTTTGGAACAATGCTTAATCCCATCTGAAAATAATAATACCATAGTCATGACCCCTCAAAAACTCATAACTTGAGTCCTAATAATTTATATTTGTTAACGAATGAAGATTTAGCTTTTCTAAATGATAAAGCAGATGAAATTGTTAATTTAAATTCCGTTGAAATACCAATTGAAGAAGAAATGAGGAGATTGGTTGAAAATGAGGACAATGCTGTGGTTATACCCACGCAACAGGTCCAGGGAGAAAATCCTGTATATAATCCACCTGAATATTGTGTACAGGATAATCATGACTATGGGAACCAAATGATTTTTTCTCCTCAGCCTGGACCGTCATGTGTTAGTGTCCCACCAATGGTTGGACATGGCAACATAAATAAGAATAGTACAAGTAGTACTACTGGTAGTCATAATAGTGGTAGTACAAGTGGTAGTAGTAGTGATAATAGTAATGGCGGGGATAATCAAAGAAATAGTAATTTCGAAGTTGTAAGACAAAGCAGACAAAGGTTTCATCTTACGGGCCATGAAATTGTCGTCAGACCTGTGGGTGATGAAAGGAATATTAATAACCCAGAGGCCTATATCGAAAGTTTAATCGATTTTGCGTTGGAACATGTGATCTCCAATGCACGCCCCATGGACTACATTGGTTTATACGTTGAAAGTAGTAATAGTACTAATAACAAACCAGTGTATGTGCCGTTGAGAAGAAAGGACAATTTCACTGCTAGAACAGTCCTCACTTCAATCGAACGAGTACTAAATTCGAATGAAGTGTTCCTTTTAGGGGAAGAAGTATTGTTTCGATTCCATATAGCTGAGAATTTGCACGGACAAGGAAGACCTAATGCAATGAGTGCTGTCCAAAAATATTGCAAATACCAAAATTACTTGGAAAAGCGATTAATTCGCATTGAAAATAAGAATATGTACTGCCTCCCCATAGCCATAATATATGGAATAACAAAGCATACCTCAAGTAGTAACGTTTTATATAATTTAAAAACAAAAGATTATAATAAGTGGCTTTTTAAAGCAGAAGTTCTCTGCGAGATGGCAGGAGTTAACGTTCAAAGTAAGCAAGGTTGTGACTTCTCTGATTTGGACCTCTTTCAAGCATATTTGAAAGGGGAGTATCAAATCGTAGTTTATGAGGAGATTGAAAAGAATAATCGGGAATATATAGTACGTTACCCGGGAGAACATGCAGAAAATAAGATTTTTATCCTATATCAAAGAGGTAACACTATTGGTCATTTCGAACCCATTCGTAATATTACAAGTTTTCTTAGCAAACGGAAGTATTGTTATTATTGTTTGGAAGGTTATGATGAAAGATATCGGGCACACAAGTGTGAAACTCGTTGTACTTTTTGCGAACATACTCACGAACGGGACTATACTGCAAACAGAATTAAATGTAATGCATGCAATAGAGAGTTTGCTGAGGGTACATGTTTTGACAACCATCTGACACGTAATAAAGCGGCTAAATCCGTATGTGATAATGTAAAGCTCTGTATCGATTGTGGTATCATCTTTGATAAGAGGGGGCGAAAATCTGAACACATGTGTGGTGAACATTTTTGTTCAACATGTCGTGCATATGTTGATACAAATCATACATGTTTTATTCAGAGACAGCAACCTGTTCATACGAAAAGGTTTATGTACATCACCTATGATGTAGAGACGATGTTGAAGGCGCCGAATGAGCGCGGTGAAAGGTAACATGAAGTTGTACTGGTGTGTTGTCATCATGTATGTCACGCCTGTATAAGGAAAAGTATCGATGAGCCTTGTAAAACGTGCGGTGACAATATTGGAAATCGTTCGTTTTCTTTTAAGACAATGGCGGATTTTATTAACCACGTGTTAGTAGAACGTCCTGTCTTTCAGAAGATCGTGGCCGTCGCTCATAATGCATCCAGATACGATGGCCTCTTCTGTCTTAGAACTCTAATAGAAGACCAGCATATTGTACCTAGTGTTCTTATCCAGGGTCAAAAGATTTTTAATATTAACATAGGTAACCGTATCTTTTTTCGCGACTTTTTCCTCTATATTGGTGTGAAATTATCAAAATTACCACAAACGTTAGGCCTTAGTCAAAATTTAAAGAAGGGAGATTTCCCATATTTCTTTAATACTGAAGATAATCAAAATTATGTCGGTCCCTACCCTCCGCTTAAGTACTATGACCCTGAGGGACGAAGCACAGAAGAAAGAAAACAATTGGAAGCCTGGCACCAAGAACGTGCGGAAAGTGGCGAGGAGTTTAACCTGCAGAAGGATATGCTGGCTTATTGTGAAAATGATGTTAGAATTCTAACAGAAGCGGTCATTAAGTTTAATGATATTATTGAAGAGAAAACGGAGGGTTTGCAATGTTTCAAAAAATCATCAACCATTGCAAGTCTTGCAATGCGAACATATCGTACCTTGCACTTACCGGAAAATAGTATTCCTATCATTCCCGCGTTGGGATTTCATCATAAGACCAAGTATAGTACAAAAACTATGCAATGGCTTATGTATATGGAAGACCAATTAGGGATAGAAATCCAGCATGCTAGGAGAGGTGGGGAAAAGTATATTGGTAGGTACAAGGTCGATGGATGGCACGAAGGACTCAACGCTGCCTTCGACTATTACGGGTGCTATTTCCACGCCTGTCGCCTTAGTTTTCCCTTTAACCGTGACGCGGTTTTGCACGATGCACAAGACTCGTACAATACGATGGAGAAACGATATGAGCAAACCATGCGCCGCCGTAGGTACCTGAAAAGTATAGGTGTAAACCTATATGAAATATGGGAATGTTCTTGGGATAATAAGGTAAAGACGGACAAGGAAGTGCAAAAGTTTGTTCAAGAACGTTGTACTAATCTGCCTGATTTTCTTATTCCTAAGAACTGTTACAACGGTGGTCGCACGGAGCTCTTTCGTTCTTACGTCAATTGTACGAGTGATGAGCGTATTTCTTATGCCAATGTAACTAGCCTTTACCCATGGGTAATGGCGCGTAAACCTATGCCGGTTAAATCACCTAAGATTCACACGGGACCGGACTTTCCAGATGTAGAAAGTATTCACGGTGTAGTCAAATGCACAATCGTCCTTGCAAAGGACCTCTATTTTCCGATCTTACCATACGTTGCGGGAGGTCGATTACTTTTCGGCCTTTGCCGCACATGTATGGAAGAAGAAAACACTAATGAATGTACCCATAGTGACGCTGAGTGTGCTCTCACAGGAACATTTTGCACTCCAGAGTTACACCTAGCTCTTAAAAAAGGTTACAAAATAATCGATATACATGAGATATGGGAATTTGAACTCTTAGATCCTGAAGAGGGGAATTCAGGTGGGCTGTTCGGGACCTATGTGAATTCCTTCCTTCAGATGAAGCAGGAAGCCTTTGGTTTTCCTGCTTACTGTACCACTGAAGAAGACAAACATAAATATATCGATGAATATTATGCCCATGAAGGCATACGATTAAATTATGATAATATTAAGACGAACCCGGGATTGAGGCAATGTGCGAAACTATACCTCAATTCATTGTATGGAAAGTGGGGGCAACGCACAGACATTTCACAGAGTATAATCGTTAGTGATGAGGTCAAGTTTCTAGGTATTTAACTACGGCACGGTATGAGATTCAAAGTACCAATTTATGATGACCATCTCATTCTCACGTACAGCGACATTGAAAATGAAAACGTTCCGTTAGTTTTCCAATGTGATACTAGTCGCATTTATAACTTCGTGGGCAAGACTTAGACTTTACGAACTACTGACGACTGTAGGACCTGACAGAGCAATTTACTGTGACACTGACAGTATCATGTACCTACAGAAAAAAGATGAGGAACCCTTGTTACCGCTCGGAAACTATTTGGGTGATCTTACAAATGAAATTCCTGAAGGTTGGGAGTTTACAACCTTTATTGGTCTTGGCTATAAAAACTACGCCATGCGGCTAACAAATGCCCAAGGGGATGATCGCGATATATTCAAAATTACGGGGATAACACTAAATGATAGAACCTCTCAAAAAATTAACTTTGAGAGTTTCTATAAATTAGTGTCTGGACAATTAGAGTCCACAGTAATAGAAAACCCAAATAGTATCGTTCGTAGACCGGGGTTCCGTATCTTTGGCTGTAGAGAGACAAAGACACACCGTGAGGTCAACAAAAAACGAAAACGTATTGACGAACCTGACATAACTGACGATGAACCAATACAAAAACGTGCAAGTGTATCTTACGGTTATAGACCCACGAATGAGTGAATGTGAGTTGTATGAATGTCTCTTTTTAAACCGTATCGCATACTCGTTCTTAAAATCGCTTGTAAAAATATTTATTTTTTAAATTATTTTAATTTATTCCTAATTTATTTTTTTTCATTTCAAGCTTTAATTTTATATCCCAGTGATTTTTTTATTGCTTCGTATGCCAGAGCATACTCCTAAGAGCAGCTACGCTGTGATCATTTTATTTGTTCGTTTCTTATTTTTTATATTCTCCTTTCTTATAGAAAGTCGTAAGAGCAGCTACGTTGTGATCTTATTTAAATTTTCGTTTTGAAATTCAAGATTTAATTTTATATCTCAGTGATTTTTTTTATTTATTGCGTTTGCTGTGCAAAATATATATATATATAAACTAGTCATTTCAAGCTTTAATTTTATCTTTTATTTCCTCACATGTTCGAAAAATATGTGAATGTATGTGTGTGAGTGTGTATATCAAGCAGAGTCTCTATTGTATGCATTCATTTGATTACAAGATGTTAAAGTTTCAACATCCCTCTACTATTTTAATTGCTGGTCATTCAAGGGCTGGTAAAACTTGTTTTGTAAATCGTTTACTTAATGAATGTGATCAAATGTTTAGTATAAAATTTAATGATATTTTTTGGTGTTATGGTGCAGTAATACCAAAATTAGATGCAAATGCAAAAATACGTTTTGTAGAGGGAATATCTGACATGAATAATTTTGAAATTAAAGAAAATTCATTATTAATACTTGATGATTTAATGTCGGAAACTAATGGCGATGTTGCTAATTTATTTACAAAGTATGCACATCATAAAAAAGTTAACTGTAATATTTATTATACAAAATTTATTTCCAAAAGGAAGACATGCACGTGATATTAGTTTAAATGCACATTATATTATAGTATTTAAAAATCCACGTGATAAATTACAAATACAATATTTAGCAAGGCAAATTATGCCTCGGTATAGTAAAGAAGTCGTGAGTGTGTTCGAAGAAGTAACACGGGAGCCTCACACTTATTTATTATTTGACTTGACACAAAAAACAAACGATGCATTGCGAATACGTACAAATATTTTTCCGAATGAAATCATGCATGTGTACGCTAACGTAAAAGACATGCATACAGAAATTTTTGTTTAGTATGCATCAAGATGTTGAAGGTGAAACAACACTACAGCACGCTCCGTGCTCTGTGCAAATGCAAAAATGCAAAACGAAAACAAATTTTACAAAATGCTTCAGGGGATTTAATAAGAACAATATTTCAAGTAGCTAAAAACACAATAAAACGAAACATTCCTTTAAATTCTCGTCAGAAGCAACGTTTACGTAGACATAAAAAGATCTTACGTGCTCTATCTCAGCAACGTACTGCATTGAATAAAAAGAAGAAGTTGTTACTACAAAAAGGTGGTGCGCTTCTACCGTTAATCTTGGGACCACTTCTTGCAGCAGTAGGAAGTAGTATTTTCAGTCGTTAAATATGTCAGAATTACGTAAAATGATTTTAGTTCCTGAAAATGCTGTACATGAAATTCAATCAAACCTTAAATCCATAGACTCACATCAGTCACGTTTAGATGAAGAAATGAATAATATCTTAAAACGTCATGATCTTAGTGTACAACAAAAGTGGAAATTATATCAACAAGCTTTGCATCGTTATTTACAGTATACATCTTCTTCTTCACATAAACCTATTACTTTACCTATCATTCAAGAAGAAGAAGAAAAATCATCATCAAGTTCCAAACAAGATAGCAATACTTCTATTTTACCATTAGTATCAGACATTTTACAATCAGTACCGAAAACACTTCGTAGGAAAACAGATCTATTATTAAAACAGTTGACAAGTTGTGATAAAATTCAGTGGGATAAGTCTGGCATTGTACGTATTCAAGGAAAAACAATACCAGGTTCAAATATTATAGATTTAGTAAATGGTGTTGTTCGTACAAGAAAATATTCAAGAAATCCTTTAGGTATTCATGAATTTAAAAATTTATTAGAAGATCTTAATGTTCCTAAAGAATTTATTGGTACACCTATTAGCACACCAGCATGAAAAGTGAATAGTAGTAGTAGTAGTAGTAGACAACGTATTCGTAAAGTAAGAAAATCTACTAGTCCTGCAGTAGTTGCTAATTTATTTAAACACTGGAAAGAATATAGTATGTAAAATGACAAAATTATCAAAAATATATTATGATTATTCAAATCCTGATTCTTTATCAAGTATACAAACATTACAACGCAAAACAAAGTTATCTAAAAATAAAATTAAAAATTGGTTAGCTTCTCAAGATGCTTATACATTACATGCACCAGCTCGTAAAGTTTTTGAACGTAAAAGTATTATGTTAGTGCACCAAATGAAACATTACAAATGGATTTAGCAGATATGCAAAATATTGCAAAGTATAATAATAATTATAAATATATATTATGTTGTATAGATATTTTTTCACGTTGTGCATATTGTGTTCCGTTAAAAACAAAGAAAGGTCCTGAAATGGTAAAAGCAATAACAAAAATTTTAAAAATTTCAAGTTACCCGTGTTTAACGTACAAACAGATTTAGGCGGTGAATTTTATAATCGTCATGTAAAACAATTGTTTAAAGAATATGAAATTAATCATTATAGTGTTCATTCCGAAATTAAATGCGCGTTAGCAGAACGTTTTATACGTACATTAAAAGAAAGATTGTATCGTTATTTTACTGCAATGAATACTTATCGTTATATTAATGTATTAGATCAAATTGTAAAAAATTATAATCATTCATACCATTCAAGTATTAAAATGGCACCTGCACAAGTAAATGATTCCAATGTGAATCAAGTGTGGGAAACATTATACGGGAATAAAAATAATAAAAAGAATATAACATGCAAATTTAATGCGGGTGATTATGTACGTGTTAGTAAGTATAAACATATATTAGGAAAAGGATATTTACCTAAATGCTCACAAGAAATATTTATTGTTGACAAATGTATTAAGTCAGATCCTGTCACTTACAAATTAAAAGATTGGAACGGTGAAGAAATTAAAGGAATATTTTATGTACAAGAATTACAAAAAGTAATTATAAATTCAAACAAAACATATCTCATTGAAAAAGTATTAAAACGTAAAAAAGGGTGGATGTATGTAAAATGGTTAGGATATCCATCAACTATGAATTCGTGGATTAGATCAGATTCTATTCAGTCTGCAAAATGAATTCGAACTTTACACACGACTTTTACGTTACTCTTCCTTCAAATGCAAGTAGCAATCTTTTTGGTAATAATACATCATCATTTCGAGTTAAATTGGCACAACCTATTGATTTAAGTGATGGGGAATGGGCTGTTGCATTAACACAAATTAATATTCCGTGGAGTTCTTACAATGTTGGTGAAAATGAAGAAATTATAATTACTAGTGTTATCGATGATAAAGTTGAACGCTACCATGTTCCAATAACACCTGGATATTATTAATCAATTGAATCGATTCTACAATTAATTCCTGAAAATGTTCGTATGTTACACTATTTACAAAATAAAAATCAAGTTGTTATTAAACATTCTTTAAAATTAAAAGATCAATGTATGATTGGTGTTACACCAGGATTACAACAGATTTTTGGATTTATTAATGAAAATACGCTTGATGTTAAAAATGTTAAATACACAAAAGTTAAAAATGTTGATTTAATATTAGCACGTGGAAAATTTCCATGTGATTTAGATTATAATATTCCCAATACAATTAATGTTTGCATTGATATTGTAAAACAACAACAAAATATAGGTCCATTAGTTCGAAAACTTAGTGTATATAATGTACAACACGGTCATGTAAAATCTTTTGTGTTTCACACACCACATTATGTTAAAGTTGAAAAGAAATATTTTGATACAATAGAAGTAAACTTAAAAGATGAACACGGGTTAAAATTACCATTTCGTTTTGGAACTTCAAACCTAACACTTCACTTTAAATGAAAATGATTTCTGAAAGTATTGATGATAGTTTTTACATTACATTAGTTTCAAATGCTAGTGCAGATGTATATCGTACAAATAGTCCAACACATTTTATTAATCAATTAAAAATAATATTCGTTCATTAGAATCCGATTGGTATGTAGGATTAAGTGAAGTACACATTCCATTAACATGTTATAATATTACCGCGGTGAAAACGTTATATGGTACAAATTTAAAAATGCAGAACCTATGAAAAGTAAAATTCTTGTTGGATATTATCCATCCATTCATCATTTACTAGAAGATTTAAACGCAATATCGAGTTTTATAAGATTTAGTTTTTCAAATGTTGTACATGTTGAATGTGATGAACATGTAGAATCAGTTACATTGTCGCCTACATTAGCTTTACAATTAGGTTTTTCTGAAAAATCGGATCTTGTAAAAGAATCTCACGGATTCAAACAACCATACATAGATATCGGATATCCACATCAAATTTTTATTTATACAGATATTATACAATATCAATTTTTAGGTGATACAAAAGCACCATTATTACGTATAGCAACAATCTCTGATATTAAATATGGAAAAGTTCAAACAATTACACTTGAAGATATTCATTATATACCACTTGCAAAATTTTGTTTTAATACAATTGAAATACTATTAAAAGATCATGCATGGCGAAATTTGCCATTTCGTTCTGGGACACTGACCGTAACACTACATTTTAAACACTCTCCGGCATCTTCTAAATAATAATAATAATAATAATAATAATAATAATAATAATAAAAATGAGAGCAAGACGTGTTACTTATCATCGTGGGCGCGGAATACCATATTTTTCAGGACCTGTATATCAAAGGGGACATGGTATAAGTAGTTTCTTTAAAGGATTATTTCGTTTTGCTTTACCATTTCTTAAACAAGGTGCAAAAACTGTAGGACGTCAAGCATTACAAACCGGTATGCAAGTTGCGGGTGATGTATTAGAAAATCGACCATTTAAAGAATCGGTTCGAGCACGTGTAAAAGAAGCTGGTAATAGTTTAAAGACAAAAACAATTAATAAAGTTGGGCAGTTGCTAACTGGTAACGGCAAGAGACGGTCACGCAAGAGGAAAGCTCCTGCAATTGTAAAGTTTGGACCACCAACAAAACGTAAACATATACAGGACATCTTTTCATAATGACGTTCCTAAATTCAAATAGTTTTGAATGTTGTACCAATGAATTTGATTTCTTTTCTATACCAATGACACAAACAGCTATTGAAGCAACTACAAATGCTGAATATCGTCCTATTTCCACATTAACCTCAGAAGGACCTATTGAATTTGTTATTCCGGGAGAAACAGGTGAATTTATTCATCCTGCATATCTATATCTTTATGTACGTTGTAAAATTACTGAAGCTGATGGTACAACTTTAGCTAATGATGATGTTATCGCACCCGTAAATAATTTCTTACATTATTTAGTCAAATTGATATTTCGTTAAATGATAAATTAATTAGTTCTTCATCAGGATCTTATCCTCATCGTGCATACATTGAAACATTATTAAATTATTCTCATGATGCTTCTCAAACACATTTAGCATGTGTCATGTGGCGTAAGGATACTGCAAAAAATATTATTAAATTAGATAATACAAATGCTGGTTTTCAAAAACGTGCTAATATGGTGAAAAATAGTAAATCTTTTGAAATGTATGAACGTCTTCATACTGATATTGTAAGTTTAGATCGTATGCTTCCTAACAAAGTAAGTTTGCGTGTAAAACTACATCGTAGTAAAGATAATTTTTGCTTAATGTCTGCTGAAAATACAAGTTACAAAGTTGCACTTGAGGAAATTATTCTTCATGTACGACGTATTGATGTAGCTGCAGATTTAGCTATGCAATTAAATACACGAATGGGTTCGGAAACAGCCAAGTTACCTCTGACGAGAGTGGAAACAAGATCTTATACTATACCTGCACAAGTAAAGTCTTACAGCATTGATAATCTTTTCCTGGGTAATGTTCCTAAAGGCCTGATTATTGGTTTCATCTCTAACACAGCCTTCAATGGGAAATCACATCTTAATCCCTTTGAATTTCGAAACTTTAACGTTAACAAACTGCAATTACAAGTCGGTTCAAAATCATTTCCTCCCAACCCCCTCACTCCTGATTTTAATAATAATTTATACCTTCTAAGTTACTATACTTTGATTTCAGGTACTGATATATATTATCAAAATTATTCACATACTGTTACTCTTGATGAGTATCCAAACGGATATGCTCTGTATGCATTTATTCTATCTTCAACAGGAACTTTAGATGATAACACGTGGGATGTAGTACGCGATTACCCTGTAAATTTAAAAGTATCATTTTCAGAAACTTTAACTGAACCTGTTACATGCATTGTGTACGCACAATTCGATTCTTAACACAAGTAGACAAAGACAGAAATATTTATACTGATAACACCTTCTAATTTATTTAGTTGAGTACAATGCGGGTTGTTGTTCACTTCTCGGCGTATCATGATAACGAAGATGACTTTATTATAAAAGAGCTAGCCATTGTAAATCCTGACGTTCCCTTTTTTCAAAATTGGGTTTTTAAACCACCATTTCCTTTAAATAAGTTATCTGAGCCAATCGTAAGTACAAACAAATATCTAGGTGAGAATGTGTATGGCATTACCTGGCACGAAGGGGATGTGGAATATTCACATCTTAAGGAAATACTTCAAACATATTGTTCAAATACTACAACCATATACACATACGGAATAAATAGAAAGTGTTTTCTTCAAGAAATTCTTCAAAGAAGTTACAAATTTGGAAGAAATAAACTGTCCAAAGTATACTGCATTAAGTTTTCAGGTTCATCGGTGTGCACATAATAAGCATCGTTTCGGACAATATAGATGTACTGTTCATGAAGCATTACTGTATAGTGAATATGTAAAAGTGTATGATTATGTGTTACATGTGAATAACAGTGATAATTACATACCTACTACAATTAAAAATAATAATAATCTTCATCATGTATAGTGACGAATTATTAAAAGTGTTACTAAGTGATAAAGAGACTGGTGCAAGTGTTACTGGAATTTACCCTATTGACAAACTTCCTGCAACGGTAAAACCTCCTGCAGCACTTGTGATTAATCTTGATACATCTGATTCTGCTGGTTTCCACTGGGTTGCAGTGTACATCAATAAGAAAAAACATGGGTACTACTTTGATAGTCTTGCTATGGACATTCCCAAGGAAATAAAAAACTTTTTGTTCAAAAATACTAAAATGTACTTTACAAATATTCAGCAATATCAACATGATAATTCTGTGTTATGCGGCTATTTTGTCTTATATTTTCTGCATCATATTATTCGCACTCAATCATTTGAAAAGTGTTTAAAATTATTTAACAAGAAAAATTTGAAAAAGAATGATGATATTCTTTATAAACATGTAAACAAATTTTTAAAAAGAAAACACAAATATTTTTTTTATTTTTATTTATTTATTTATTTTTTTTAAATTTACATTTTTAATTTACAATAATTTTTTTAAACTTACACCCATGCATTTTATTTACAATTCCTCATTACAATCTTGATAATGCATTAGTTAATGCTGTTGATCTTTCATATTTCCACCAATAATACAACTGTTGTGCATTACGATATGCACATCCTGATTTCTTTACAATACTTGTGTGAAAATAACAATATTCATTAAATGTATTTCCACATAATTCATTTAATGAAGGACAATGTTTTGTTTCTAAATCAATGACATTATCTAATGCAAATATTCTTTTAATCCAAAGAGATTTCTCTAAACCTTTACAATAAAAGTTTGAATTCTTTGCGCATAATTGATATACAAGGTTTCGTATGCATGATACAGTATATCCAGTTTTGCTATTCCATTTCAATCCATGCAAATTTAATGTTAACCAGTCAATTTGTTTTTGACATCCTAGTGATAATAAATTATATTCTACTGGTGATTTTACCAAGCAATGGAAATATACTGTATCATCGCATGGAGTTAAACAAAACTCACGAATAATAAATTCGTTATCAGACATTTTAAAATATATTGAATATCGATAATATATTGATTTACACATGGTGAAATTTCATTTGTATGAAAAATAAAAAACGGAATTATCTGTCCAACAAATTCTGTATTTTGTAAAAGATCACAAGTTTTATGCATAAAGCATAGAAATGAGATTTCACTATGTTCTTGTTCAAACACTTCAAAGAGTTCACTAAGGGTTTTGTCAAGAGATAAATACTTCACTGCAAATGATCCAGTATTATGAAAATGTCTACATTCATGAGGAAGATGTAACTTGCATTCCACGCATTCCATTGGATTATTGTTGTGTAAGTATACTTTTATAGTTTTTAATACACAGTTCACATTAATGTTTTCACCAGTACATAACACACATGAAACACTAGCACTATTCGAATACATTTTTTCAATCTGAAATATTCGCTTTCCGTTTGTCTTTTCTTATGAAGATCTCTAGTAATTCCGGTAAATAGTCTGTATCACTTAATAATTCCACATAGGCATCATAAAATTTTTCTCTTGTTAATAGTCCGATAATATGCGTGTTTGCGTACAAATAAAACACATCATCTTCAACACTAGGACTTGCTATAATACTCCAAGCGCGGATTTCCAATAATTCTGGACGCATAGTCATACAATCATGATCAAAATCATGATTAGATCCTGTCGTACATCCCTCACATATTAGTGTTTCATTAAAATTCCATTTTTCAATAGCCTTCTTTATACATTCGCGATCCACTTTTTCACTATTACAACAACAATCTAAAGCCCAAAATCGTGATGTTCTTGATAATACAACTGGAGATGATGGTGGTGTTGGTGAAACTGTTAGCGCTGGTGAATCTATTGCATCAAAATCAAATTCTTCATCTGACAATGATTCGTATATTTCTGTTTCAGCATCAGATATTGCTTCAATATTGCTATTGCAAAGATCCTTCTTCTCATACGACTGCATGATGTATCTTTATATATTTTGTTTCTTATAACGTGTATTTAAAGTATTTTTATAACCGCAAGGTAATCACGTGTTCAGCATTCCCAACATTAAAGTTATTTCTATTAGTTTGCCCCCAATTTGTGATGTTTATCTCCCACGTCCGCAATCTTTCTTTTGTTCACCTACCGCGGCACCAAAGTTATTTCTATTAGTCTGGCGGTATTCTGTAATGTTTACCAAACGTATCAACGGTTTTCCTTTGTATTTGAATTCAAGTTTTAGCAACGCCCTGCAAGCACACATCATCACTCCTACCCAACCGGTTTTCCAAAAGCGCGCGAAAAGTTCAGTTTATGTCTTAAGTTCACCAGCAAAAGACGTACGGAAACCACGCTCTGTATATGTACCAGCATAGTGTATCGTACCGTACACTAGCTTTTACCACGTTCACCGATTATGCTCACACAGTGTTCGAGTAATAATTACGAGAGAATAAAAAAATACAATCCGTCAAATTAAAAAAGTCCCGCATGAATAAATATTTCCCTCCCATCATACAGCGTTCATCTCCGGAGCTTGGGGTCCCGGGTTCGATCCCAGTACGTATCACATAAACTTTTACACACTGTGAGTGTTCTCAGCTTCTTATTTTAAAATATTTTCGAAATTATTTGTAGGTTCACACTGCAAGTGTTCTCAGCTTGCTTAGCAAGCGATCAAATTAAAGATAACAACGAGTTTGCACAGCAAACGATTTATTTTGCAAGTTCCCACTTTCTATATACTTTTAAGAGCTTTCTTTGTAAAGCGGAGCAATATAAAAACCAATTTATTAGGAGAATATCTTTTATTCTCTCACATATTGTTCGAGTAATTTATTACGAAAGGTTAAATAAATAATGAGTTTGCACAGCAAACAAAATTTATTAGGAGAATATCTTTTATTCTCTCACATATTGTTCGAGTAATATATTCAATATTATTATTATTAATTTAATCACTACTACGGATTATTAATTTAATCATATCAATAGATTTAATTCAAATTTCCATTATTATTTTTAAAAATATCCAGTATAGAGTCTGTACAGACACGTATACAGACTCGAAAAAGAGGACACCACCTTTCCAACAATACATACATGTCATCACAACTAAAAAAAGAAACATAGGAACTTTCCAAACACACGTAAGCATGTCATCAACCCCTAATAACATACACGCCCCTCTGACAACGCAAACATTACAGGAGGACATGACTTTCTAAATTAATTATAAAAACATAACGGTACTGGAAGAAAACTTTGTCTGCCACTACTCACTAACACCTCATCTATCAAGCCAACACGTTTTATGTCATAAATTTGCATGCAAATGATACCATTATACGTTTGTGCAATCAATGTTTTGCTCTTTTTCTCTTCAAAAACGTAACATGTATACGACGATTCGTTTAGTTTTCCATTCGAGCTTTGAAAGACATGATATGTGTTTGAGTATAAGATCTTACTTAAAAAGAGACAATACATTGATATCAAAAAAGTAGTTAATGAATTCCTCTCCGAAGATCACCTGTACAGTTATATTTCAAATGTTTATTTATAATTATGCTTACGTTGGTTGAAATTTCTCCATAGTTATGGGGGCGAGACTCTGAAACCACCCCTACCAAGAGGTGAAGACGACATGTAAAAGACGTCAAATACGAACGATATTAGTGTCGAATTCATGTGCAAAGATGAATAGTGACACTGTGGATGCTGCGTAAGTCCAAATCAAGCCTTGTTGGTACAGAGTTGACAATGGGAGAGACACAGGCAAAAAGAATCGAAAATATCGTATATTTGTGTCGAATGGATAGTTTTCGTGATCTCTGACATAAAAGGTGATATTTCAGATGTGGTTATGTCCAAGGTTGACCCTATTGGCATGAGGCCATAGAGGGAACCAGTGAAGACTTCAGAACAGTACCTTTTTAGTGTGTTTCAATACACTGCGGGTGAAAAGTCATAATGCACAAATACTGATATCACACTCGGAATTATCAGAGATATAACTTATAGGGAAACATTACTAACTGCTCAATCTCTAAAATTTTCACTGCTTTGCAGGGGCGTAGACAAGGCTTTTTGAGGGCACGTTTTACTAAAATGTCTATCATCATCTCTAAAATTAGATATAATTTACAGAAAAGTGGTATTTCGTGAGGCAGGAGCTCTGGATTGCCAAGGCCTGCATTCTGTGTATATCCCTGATGCTTTTAATTGTCATAAGCTCCTCTTCGGATGTAAGACGTAAAATGTAAATAAGAAACGTATAACATAGAATACAATATATATAGAAAATATGTTATTGTAAATAAGAAATACAGTAGAAAATAATTATAAAACAATGTTGAAGGACAAACTTTTTATTTAACAATCATACTTGAATGTAAAATGTACTTTTAAAACAATTTTCCATTTATGCAAGGCTACAAACAAGTGAGGAGTGCCATCTGGTAGTCACTATACATCTCTTCGAACCAGAAAACTATGAACTTGACACCAATATTTTTCGTATTCTATTACTTTCTTTTTAACTTATAACCCCTTTCCCTTCATGGAATGGTTTGAGTGTCTTAGCCCCACAGTAGATTGTTGAGATTGTAATTTATACGTATAGTAAATTCGTTTGAAGTTCCTCCAAGAGTCAATGTTGCACGGTACGTTTTTTTCTGAGCCAAGCTTTCTAAATACACACACACACACACACACACACACACATATATATATATATATATATATATATATATATATATATATATATATATAGATAGATAGATAGATAGATAGATAGATGGTGATCAGAAAAATGGAAACACCTGTAGTTGGCAACACGTCAGATGTATGGGTTGGCAGTGGTGTCGTGGCGCCCTCAGCGCCGGACCGCTGGTGGTGGTGTGTTAGGTCGGTCTCCATACTACGTCAGGCGCAGTGGAACAGCAGTGCCCAATGGCTGCAGCAAACGGAGGTAGTGTAAATGGGAGACCTCTCAGATTTTCAAAGAGGGCAAATTGTTGGTGCGCGGTTATGTGGAGTGAGTGTGACGGCAGTGGCTACTGTGTTAGATGTGTCGCGTTGGACAGTGTCAAAGGTGATGACGGCTTACATAACAAACGGGAAAACCACATCGGGGAAGCGGAACAGTGGGCGGAAGAAAATCATGAGTGACAGGTCACGCCGGGTATTAAAGCGCATTGTCACGCAGAACCATCGTGCCACTGCGGAGCAAGTGAGGGAGGAACTCAATCAGCACCTCCCCCACCCTGTTTCGACAATCACAGTCCGCCGCAAATTACATGACATGAACTTACGGGGTCGTGTTGTACGGGCCAAACCGCTCATCAGGGACCATAACGCTTTCGCACGCAGCAAATGGTGCCGCGACCATGCAACTTGGACCGTTGAAGACTGGAAACGTGTGATATGGTTGGATGAGTCATCCTTCACCCTATTCCCAACCACGGGCCGTGTTTATGTGTGGAGAACGCCCAAAGAAGTTTATGATCTGCAGTGGCTCCGCCCAACTGTGAAACATGGCGGCGGCTCGGTGATGCTGTGGGCAGCCATATCATGGTTTTCATTTGGTCCTGTGGTTACACTTAGCGAACGAATCACTCCCAACGATTATGTCGCAATTTTAGGAGACCACTTGCATCCAATGGTCCGGATGTTGTTCCCAGACAATGACGCCATCTTCCAGGATGACAATGCACCCATTCACACAGCTGGCGTTGTTGCAGCGTGACTTGAGGAACATCGGGATGAAGTTCAACACCTCCCCTGGCCCGCCCAATCCCCAGATCTCAACATAATTGAACATCTGTGGTCCGTCTTGGAAACACGACTCCGGCGACGATTTCCACCTCCATCCTCTCTCACAGAACTGGCCGATGCCCTGCACGAGGAATGGTATAAAATTCCACTTGCTACCATTCACGACCTCTATGCCTCCATCTCACGTCGCATCAAGGCTGTTCTGAAGGCGAAAGGTGGCCCGACAGCATATTAATCTGGTAAGTTGCAATTTCGTTCAGGTGTTTCCATTTTTCTGATCACCATCTGTATATTACAGTAAGAACTGAATTTTGTATTAACGCCTGTCTGTCGTCATTGTGCAAACATTCATGATGATATGCCGTAGAGAAATGAGTTACATTAAGGTTGTAAGATCGCATGTAATAAGAAGTATAATATTTGAAAATAATTTCGAATTAAAAAATTGAACTTGTGGAATGGACAATGTGAGCGTAGCTCAAAGAAAATAATCAATAAGAAAGGTCTTGATTCGAAGCTCGGACCATACACGTAGGATAACTTACATTAACCATTCACCTAACAGACAATAACGCACAGGGTTTGGCACTACTTTATCAGATGGTTCTATCAAATGTAACCTAATTAACACAATATTAAATTTTACTGCACTAAAAAGTGTTCTGAACAAGAAGTAGTTCATTCATTATGCACATTGTAACTAAGTTACAAGAGTTGTATATCCTATCAGAACGGCGCATCCATCAAGTCAACTTTTGGAATATCCCATTAAGTTAGCTTTCAACGTAGCTAAAGGAAAAGTATGTGAATGAGTGCAGAGTTCTCCGTAGCAGAATGGATAAAGTCATGGGTCGATAACTTCAAGGTTCGCGGTTCGAAACCCGTCTCGAAAGCTGCAGATTTTTTAAATACTTAATTCCTCAGTTCTCAAGATCTTTCTCTCCATTCCTAATCATCTGATGCCCTCAAAACTGTTCTCCACCTTGATTCGACAACTGCTTAATGTGATCCTCGCAGTTCGAAACCTTCCCTTCTTTTGTTTCACAATTTTCGTCATGATACGAATGCTATCCGATAATTTTTCCCCAGTTCTAAATCTGTGTATATAAATCATTCCTCTCTGTCTCCATATTTCAATCGCTCTCTCTCTCTCTCAATGTCGCCCAAGAACTCATATGGCTTGAGATCAAACCTTTGACTCTTGAAACCAAATGTAAGCTCTCTAACAATGTGCTATCGTAACTCTATAGATTTGTTGCTAAAAGCAATGTCATTTTAGATTTTATTCGGGGGGAGGGGGGAGAGTCTCCGCCGACAACAAATTGTCACTTTTTTATTAGTGTATTACTATAGATTTGCTCAAACAATATGTATTTATGAAGCTCAAGGGAGGGGAAATTACACCCTCCTGTCCTGCCCAAATGACGCTCTTAGAACATTTGCTTGCAATTACTGAAAAGGAATTAAAGGAATCATTGAATAACACTCATTTCTGTCAGTAGATATTCTCGAGCTCTGTGCGTGCATTACAGACTTTAGGAAGCACAAAACTTACTGCCGTTATTGGACATTTCCATATAATTCTTAGGGAGCATCTTACTATGTTGCAGTCTTTAAAGAAGGGAAAGAATGAAACTAAAGGTATTAATGAAGCTATGGGAAGATTGTGTGACTTTTTTTTAAAAAAAAAAGACTCTTAAAAGATATTTCAGAACAAACGAATGAAAAAGACTGTTTTAGAGCTATAACATTGTAAACTTGATTCCTGTTTTTTTTTTTTTTTTGTCTGAATGGAATGAGTGTAGTACGTCACACACACTACTTTAGACAAGGAGAGGTTGAGGAGGGGAGGAGTTGAAGTTGGATCGTACTAGAAGCAACTAATCGATTGAGACATGTATTTCTGGATGCATAAGAAAACGGGGAAAGGGTTTGTTATTAATTTGCGCTTAGAATTTTTGTAACAGTTTTTATGCCACGAACTGTACCACAAAATAGGATAAAATTAATAAAAATTTAATAAAGCAGATAATTTTTATTATAGGGGGTTAGCAACACTTTTCTGGACGTTTGCGGTGTATGCTACAGATATGTGTATTCAATTTTTCACGACACGCTTTAACAGTTACACTCATGTCCAAAATTACTGTCGCATGTCTATAAATATGTTGTTCTAGGAATCTAATTTGATAACGAATTCGCCCGGTATTTCTTATAATGTTAGCATCTGTATAATCGGCAGACATGTATGTGTCAAATTTCATGCCAAAAGAGCAGTAAATAAGAACAACAAAACGATAATAAAATTTTCTTGTCCATTTAGCAACATTTTGTCATATTCATTCTAATTTTCGTATTTATAATTCTTTTCCTATGAAATTTACCACAAATATACATTTCCCGATTATACAGATAGTAGTCAGTATTAAAAGTTACTGCAAAATCATTATCAAATTTTGTTCTTACAAGAAGACAGTTATAGATATGCGACAATAATTGTGGACATGAGTGTACCATGGGCGCCCACAGAAGGCGGCAATTGCCCCTTCCTGGATTTTCGAAACAGGTTAACATTTATAGGCTCTTCTGGTGACAATGGTATACTTTTAAAATCAACATTAACTAAATGATTAGAGTAACAAAATTTAGTCAAACACATCCCCAAAATTTTATGTTACTTCTCTCCCCTATGTGATGTTTCATATTTTTCAGTAATAATTATATTCAGCCTGATGCTGCATGCAGTGCTAAGTATTTTGAATGATGGTATCCGTCAGTTGAGTTTAAAATATAATTTCGCTCTTTGTTGTTTCTTTTGCTGACGTGGTGCTGATAGCAATGAATTTTTGTTTTGTTGGGTTTAATTCTAGCAATTGTGTGTGTGTGTGTCTTGCCCCCCTTGGAAAATATCCTGCGGGCGCCCATGGAGTGTACATATACGAGTATAAATTTGAAAGCTCAACTCCTCTTCTCCAATTGGTAACCATTTTTTATATCAATTAAATTCTATCTATATCGTAGGCTACCTCGATTTCGAAATGAAATGAAATGAAATCTTTAAGTTTTACGTCCCACGGTTATGCCGGTTAAGGTAAAGGAGACGGTGATGATGAGAGATGAGTGAAATGAAGAAAGTGGGAGGAAACGGGAGAACCCCGAGGAAACCCACGAGCACGGTGTTTGTCCACCACAAAGTTCACTTGGCGGGGCTTGGATCGAACCCGGGACCCCACGCACCAGAGGTGAACGCTCTACCACTGAGCCACCGCGCCCTCCCCCCCTCAATTTCGATTTTGATGTCAGCACGTGCCACGATGACTAGATAGTGTTCATATGTAGACTATTTCTCGGCCATTAATCTCCATCTCTGAGCGATTGCCTTGTTGTTAAACACAGAAATACTCCTCGAAACAAGTTCATCAAGTTTCAATCGATGACAAGTTGTGCCGTCTTGCACACATATTTCATACAAGATGGAAACCTCTAATTCTTTTTTTTTTTTTTTTAAGCACAACACAGCCTTTGATGATATCTCTAATTTTCCACTGTTCATATTTCTCCCACACTCCGGAGTTTTCCTGGCCCATACGTTGAAATTGCACTCGTCTTCACTTTAGTGGACATATTTATTTTACGTGCACTCTTTCTACAAAGCTTTCCCGAAGCCCATCTTATAATTTGCGGAATTTTTCTCTGCGTAATTGGCAGTTCTACTTCTAAACGCTACCTAAGAAAACATACATAATTGTTTCATGTTTACGTCAAATCCAAGCAAACGATTATCTGAAATGCACATTTCCAAGGAACTGCTTCCCTTTATTTTTTATTTTGGTATATTAATTTAAAATTAATATACTGTATTTATTTACCTTTCTATATCATTGAATGGCTAGTCTCGAAATAACAGCCCAGTAAAACTTCTTTGTAAAAATTTAAAAGAGATAGAGTAGAGCGATGGAACCCTGTTTGGGTTGCCAAATTTGTAAAAAATTAAGAAATTTAAAATAGAGAGATAAAAAGATGATGGTTGTTGTTCGGAGCGACAAATTTGTAAAAAAAAAAAAAAAATAGAAATAAAATCAAAAACAAAAAATTATTTGAGTGGGGTTTTGGGTTCGTTTTCTGGGTGTCATCATTGCTATCATGTGCACCACCGTTAAAGTCTCCCTTCTCTGAATTAACTGGTTCATGATTCGATAAAGACTGATTTCACGGTTTGGAAAATCCTATCTCCCCGCAGTATCCCAGGGCTTTAGGGAAATAAGATCCCCTAAACCGTAAAGCGAATAAAAAAATCACTTTAGCCCTAATTCGCAGATATATAAAGTTATTACAATAAACATATCAATTAATAGCTACTAACCATTTTATTTAATGCTTCGAAATAACCTCACTCGTACCCAGTTATCGTTGATTTATTCTTTTTGTTTACACAAACATATTCCATCTATATCCGTCCATTTCGTGTATCATGTCGATAATAGTCTTTACCATGACAACATGTCATGTCAATAATAATGTTTTTTTCTTTTAACTATATATAGGCTATATGTTTGATTATTGCGCCTCTGATCATGTATTGACAAAATAGGTACAGATTGATTATAATAAGAATATATCGTTGTATAAAATGTCGCCCAGAACGGGAATTCCGTAACAGTATTACAGTGAAGGAAAGAACCCTGGATATTTTCAAAACATTCACTTTTTGAATAGCCCTCGTATTAATTATTATTACATCAGCCCTCGTATTAATTATTATTACATCAATATAAGTAGTTTTCACTTCTCTTCTTTCTACATATATATATTAATTCATTCATAACAACATTTTATTTTATTACAAATCACATATCAGGAAAACGTCGATTCATTAAAAATATTGTTTATAGGTCTATTCAAAATTATAACTAACTGATGACTTACGCAGAGTTACTAGTTAATTGTTCCTTTTTACATCGAGCGATAACATTCATATACAAATAACATTATTTATAATTAAGATCGTCATCATATCAAATGTCAACAAGATCAGAAGGCAATAATTACATTTAGAAGCTTCAATTTAAGATCGATGTCATGAATTTCAATTTAACACAATCAGATTTTTCTTAAACACATAAGATGAAATGAAGATGAACAAAACAGTAGGTATATCATAAGAGAGAGACTTAAATAGTATGAAACACAAATATTAAGTAATGCACATAATATTAAGACATATGCTGACATAAATTGAGTAACCGCGATCATAGACATAAACAAGATTAAATAACATAAAGTAAAATACAATAAATCGGTTCACAGTTCCATAAGAATATTTTGTTTTTCCCTTTCTGAACAAAATGTTATTACTCAAACAAAGTACGGATAACAAACAAAATCATAACGTTATTTAAAGCAAAATTACTTAAATACACAGCCTTCTCAAACTCCGTAACTCAAATCTAAGTTACATGGCCAAAAGATTCAGTCAAGCTAAACGAGAAGTCACAAACAGGAATACAGCCATCTTCAACTGCCTGGTTCAACGTATCTATGCCAAGAATTTGAGCACATTTCTTAGCAAGAATAAACCCAATTCCTCCAGTGGTACAACACACATCTATGAAGGAAGTTTCTTCGTCAACTTCAACCACTTTCGCGATGGAAGTATAAAGCTGCTCGGCTCCGGAAGTATTCACTTGAAAATAAGAATCTGGAGATACTCGGAAACTCATGTCACAGATAGTTTCTTTCACATATTCTTCTGTGAACAACAACTGCAGTGGTGGAGGTTTCTCACCTTTTTCCTTTCCAATGAAGATCTGGAAATAGATCGATGTTACATTCAAGCTGTTTCCTTCTCTGTTTTGGAAATAATAATCTTTCAAATCATCCTTAATTTTACCTATAGGCGAATGCTTCAGAAAGTCTGCAAGTCCTTCATTCTTCTCTTTTCTTTCTTCTGCCCAATCTGCTAAATCCAAATTCCTTCTCGGCAACAAATCCATCAGTCGCGTGAGCGAAGATTTTATTTCTTCAGTCTTCTTCTTCAACTGTTCTCCATAAGTAACATCACACAAAGGTATTGTAGCCTGTTGTATTCTATCTTCTACAGGCAACAAAACTTTTGCCTTTTTAGAATCCTTATCATCCGACTTTTCCAATTTTCGCTTACGTTGATCAGTTTCGGCAACTTCGGCTGAAAGAACTCGCTTCTTCCAACTGTATCCATTCAAGGTCTTTACTGCCTTCTGTTGGTCTTCTTCAGTTTTGAAGATCAAATAAATCCAAGAACTCGCTCTTTTCGGTGACCTAATAGTATGGCTTTCCAACTTCAAATCGTCTGTCAACAAGTTCTTCAATTCCCCTAACCTGTATAATCTCGGCAGACCTTTCACTTCAATTTTGAATACGCCTGTAGTAGTAGTGGTGATGGTCTCCTTGGCCGGAGATGATGGTTCTTTTTTAATTGTAGCATCTTCAGCATCACCATTCACCACAGGTTCTGTTGTTTCGTTTTCATCCTGTTCTTCAATATTTTCATTTCGTCCATCGTCCTTGTTCTGACCTTCTTCCGGTTCTACTTTCATATTCATACCAGTACCATTTACTTTTTCAACCAATACTTGCAAGTTCTCTGCAAGAGATTTGTGTTGCGCCAGTATTTGCTCGAACTTTTCATTATTGGATTTTTGCATCTGTTCCAACTTCTCATCATATGATTTCTTCATATGCTCCAGCATCTCATCATTCGATTTTTTCATATGCTCCAGCTTCTCATCATTCGATTTCTGTATCTGTTCTAGCTTTTTATTTTGTTGTTCGTATTTAGCATCTAGTAGTTGACTAATCATATCAATAAGATTAGAATGAGAACGTTCGGACACAGTTACGGCATTTCCAGACATGGTTTCATCTAAAGTACTGGGCATTTCTTCAATCTCCGAATCCTGCATAATGCCAATTCTTTGGATTTTCTTTCCACTTCTCAAAGTAGTGAAACTCATAAAAGGTAAAATATATGTATGCACATAAACTCTGTTCTTACTATTCTTCGGAACTAAAGGTTTTCGGTATAGTCCCGGGTCTACGGCACCAGATAAAGCGAATAAAAAATCACTTTAGCCCTAATTCGCAGATATATCAAGTTATTACAATAAACATATCAATTAATAGCTACTAACCATTTTATTTAATGCTTCGAAATAACCTCACTCGTACCCAGTTATCGTTGATTTATTCTTTTTGTTTACACAAACATATTCCATCTATATCCGTCCATTTCGTGTATCATGTCGATAATAGTCTTTACCATGACAACATGTCATGTCAATAATAATGTTTTTTTCTTTTAACTATATATAGGCTATATGTTTGATTATTGCGCCTCTGATCATGTATTGACAAAATAGGTACAGATTGATTATAATAAGAATATATCGTTGTAACCGAGAGCAAACGAAAATTTATTTTATTCGCACCTGTTTCCATGTATCCACATGCTGTAATGCTGAAAAAGAATCTTGCTCTAATTTCTAGTTTGTAGGGACGAACTAGACTGATTTTCACTTCCCATGAAAATTGAATAATAATAATAATAATAATAATAATAATAATAATAATAATAATAATAATAATAATAATAATAATAATAATAATATTAATGCAAGAAATAAACAAACATCTTGAATTTAAAATTTTGATTGAAAGATTATGAAAATCAGTTCAATTCAGTCCATGGTAGATAGAATTAGAAAATTGCCTATATTGCCTTAATAGTTTAGCCTAACAGACTCAAAATAAAAGTGTTATCGTTGAGGTTAGAGATGCAATTTGTTTATGAAAGAAAAAGTTCACGAATTTAGGTTAACAAAATAATAAAAGTTTTAATGAGTAAAAACAAACAAAAATGTTTAGGTAAAAAAAATATTAAAAAAAAATCGAGTGTGATGAAAATTAACACTGCATTTGGAATATTGTGATAACAAATGTGAAAAATAAGGCAGAAGGCCTTAGCACCAAAATTAATTTAAGTGAATTACATGTTTTCTTTCTTGATCTCCAGCTTGAATGACTTATTACCAGTACATACATAAACAAACTAGTGAATATCGATATACATAAACAGTCATATCTGAAATTTACGATTGATTATCCTTTCATAACGAGTACAATACAAGCTGGTTAATTTACGACCTTACGACCGTACATACTTATTTACGTAACAATGGATAATAAAAGATTAGCGATGATCAGCTGATACTTTATGACTAATTATATTCCTAAAATTATGAATTTAAGATTTGTATAGTGTGATGAAACCTGAATCTAATTACCTACGCTTTAAGTTAAGTAAAATTAATATACATTCCCGAATAAGTTGGAATACATTGAAATAGCAATAAATCGAAATAAGTTGAAATAGGTCGAAATAAGTTGGACTAAGTCATGACTTTGATTTAGAATTTAGTGAGAAATTTGAGAGAAAAGCAGAATGAACTAAAGAAAATGAGTAAGCCTAAGCCTGACTTCTAATAGTTCTTAGTTATCACTGAGAATTGGAGATAATTACACCTGATATCAAATTTGATCTCATCATAAACAACAAGAATACCTCATACATAATATCAATGTGATTAATATTGTGATTTAGCCATGCATAACACATATATACCCACATAGCTAATATAGCAAAATATAAAGACACAAATATACACAGATAAATCATAAATATAAGCATGCATACATACACAAAATACAATTTATACTAGAATATTCATAATAAATGCAAAGACGTCTTTTGAAAAAAAAATAGACAAATGTATCTATTTTTCATGGTTTTTCTCATGTTGCAACCGTAACGTGTACGCATATAACCGTAGGTTGTCGTCATTAGTGTGGTCTATGCGCATAGACTTCTGATCGCTCTATTGGTGGGAGGATCAGAATCATTCATTAAATGCGGCTTTGCTTAGTCTACTTCATGGCTATTGCCAATATATACTTTTCATGATAGAATCTAACAGCTGTTCCGTTCTTAGTAACGGATTCCGTATCTCTAACAAAAATGACTAATCGTGAGATTATTCGCGTTTTTCTGATTAACATTTAAGGTCTCTACGTCGAAAACTTTCACTGAGACATGATACAGACTTTTTATAAAGCTCCTATTACCATATTGATTGAAATGAATTTGCTCAGTTACCAACTCCTTTGTAAATGACTTTACAGACATAGTCCGCCTTATGCAGAGTCGTTTTGACAAATGATTAGCATCATGCTAAACGCCCGACTTCTGCAGGAAACATATGTAAGTCGAACGCTTTAATATGACACTAATCACTCGTCTGAAGGACTCTGCATATGGCCCAGTGATTCCATACAATTTAAACAATACACTGATTACATTTTTAAAAAATATCAAGCTTTGTTTTTAATTATCTTACATTAAAAGAGTGCCTGTCAATGGCTTAGACGTATTTTCACTGCATACAAATTTAAACATTCTAATTTGAATACTTAAAGTCATATTTTCTCAAGAATTGCACAATTCGAGCCACTAAAAAGTCTACATATATTTTGTTTACATTTAGTTTTTTTTTATCCGCAATTATGCTTCATAAGTGACAAAAAAATATAGGAATTAATATATCTTGAATGAGAATGATGCGGTCACTAATATCACATAATACATATAGTCCAGTAAAGATTGCCCATTTTTCTGCCAAGAAAGGAACAAATTAGCAACAAGCTGAAAATTGGTATGGAAGTAGGGGGATGTGTCAGAAATAACATACTAAAAGTCCCCTAAAATCCCACTGTAACTTTTCCCGCAATTTTGAAAAATGTCCCCCATCTTTAGACGACGACAAGGAATTTATGGAAATCGTATGTTTATTCCTCTAGCCACCGCTCTAATTATCACAAAGCCATGAATCATATATGGTTGGAAAGCTTGAAAGACAGAAAATCTAAGTAAATAACATATATGTCCATCGTGCTAAATTTCTAGAAGAAGAGGAAGAAGAAAACAGCTTTTTTTATTTAAAAAAGATATATTTTCAGAAATCATGAGAAGTTTGCAACAGTGACAGTTATTGCACACCAACGAAACACCACCAACAGATGTCCTTGATATCTATCTCAATCATAGCCAACAATGACACAAATCGGTGCAATACAAGCCGAGAAAAAAAATATAACTTATGTTACTTTCTGACCTCTTTGTACAATCCGCGGCAAAAAACCTGCAACATGAGCATATAAGTTTATTGTGAAATGACGAAGTCTTTTGCTCCAAAATGTGTGCACGGGAGGAGGCCAAGGTTTATCCTGGCGTGATTCGTTCCACTTAGACGTTATGTTCATTCCGTGTGCTCTTAGGCGTAGTTTCACAGTAAACTTATATCCTCATGTTGCAGGTTTTTTTGCCGCGGATTGTACAAAAGTGCATAAGGTGACATACACTTTCACGGTTCTAGTCACCTTCTTTTATCACATAGGTCCAAGAGATATATATCATTGGAAATCTTAAGAAACGTAAATTCGAACGAGGTAACACTTATACTAATCAAGCCCAATTTGTGGAAGAAGCGCAAAACTCAAAATTTCGGGACAAAACGTGATTTTCGCAATAAATTCTTTAAAACTTGCAACACTGACAATTATCGTATGTTAACAAAACTCAGTTACCGTTTTCACTATCATCATTATTAATTTACTCTTAAAATGGCCAACGTTTTTCCCAATGGAGTAAGCTTTTATGATACATAGTTTTACATCACTTAAATATAGCACAAAAATCATTTATTGACAGCATTAGAAAGTAGCAGAAATTGGTAATCTCCTATTCATAGGAAAATCTTAATTCACAAACTAAAAATAACTCTCAACTACAATAGTCATTTGAATGTAATTTTTTAAAAAATGTCTTGTTTATAACTAGAATGCAATTTTCCTCCTAGTATTCTTCAAATCAACTTAATATTTACATTACACGTTAGTATGCACTTTAAGAACATTCGAACTTATTTTATTAGAAATCGATGAGGTTATCATTACCTCGTTCATCTCTATGGTCTTCATCATTTGGTTTTGCATTCTTGCATCCAATTCCTCGACACTGAAATAAATTAGAGCACACAATTCCTGCTTTTCGACAACCGTACATGCTTTCACAGCCCTTTTTAGAGTTACAGGATATTACACGGGTCATTCTTGCTGGTACGAGGATACCTCCTAATGTTGTCCATCCATATCCAGTCGCTCGCAAATCATTTTCACGATACAATTGAACCTGATGATATGGTGTTTCGCATCATCACTGGTGGGTGGCAATTTTGCCAATTGTATTTCGTTCTGAATGGGGAGCGACTTACTGCAAGGATGTATGAATGATACTGGAATTCATCCAGTAAGGTTACTATTGCTGGAGAATCGTAGTGTGTTAGTAGAAATAATGTGCCAGCTTCATAGATTGTACACTAGCATTATCACGGTTCAAAACTTCAAGTGATCGGCATAAATCTTCCCGTTTTTGAAGTAATCAGAATGGTTTCTTCTTTCCCTGTCGATACAAACCACATGATGTGTCGCATCTAGTTAAAGCATGGTAGCTGAGCAAGCCAGTTAGTATATTTGCCTGTGTATCTTACAACTTCTTAGTACTAAATTCCTTACTCACGTCTTGTAGACGTCCAAGCTTTCGAAATGTGATGTCGTACTGATTATTACCTTGTTCAAGCAAAATGATTAAAATATCAATATCCTCGCGTCAACATCATGTCAACATTATCACGACGTGCTTACAAGGATTTAAAGACCTGGCTACAGCAGTTTTAGCTATAAGTGCGTCAGCATCACTTCTTGCTTGCTGGGTTTGAATTCCAGCTTGTGTCAAATGAACCATCAACTCACGGGCGAAACAATCCTTATTTTTGAAATTACCTAAGAATTTATCTTTTTTTGTTAATAATGTGGTTTCATTTGTGAATAACACCAAAGCTGAATGAACCTTTGACTCACGTTGCTCCCGCTCAGCGGCTTTTGTACAGTTTTCAGTGCAATACCCATAAAAAAATAATTGTTGCTTTCGTTCCTGAATTTGTGAGTACATAGGACACATACGAGTTGTGCACGTCAAGGTATGTTCCATATTGTGGCCAAACAACATGATGTAGAAGCCAGCCTCCATCTATAACGTACACAGTGTTTTCAAATTGAGTTTTAAAATTTGTCCGATATTCAAACACGTCGTACAAAGCGGACTTTTTCGTTTTTCTTATGGACATTTCTGTGAAAAGAAAAAGTGAATAGGGTGGAAGCTCGTAAGCAAAACACTGCTGGGGTTCTTTTTCGGACTTCTACTCATATGATTCAGTTGAAGTATGGTGTTTACACCCAAACATTCCTTCCATAGCAGCCAATCCGATTTCCTTAGATTTATCAGTTGACCATTTCATTATCTACCATGCCAGTGCTTAGGGACGCGATCTCCGTATACGAAGGGAATGGAGAATGCTGGCAAAACCAACGCAAGAATTTCTATAGATGTAATGTATCACGCGATTGACTGCTTTAGTACAGGTACACATGCCGACCAGTGTGAAGTTCTTGCCTACCTTTGTTTCATAATTTTTCAAGACATTCTCGTAAGTGGCACGCTGCTGGCATACTTGACACACACCTAGATATTTCAGTTATGCCTCTCCTATGGGTCAGTCCACCGCTGCTCTTCATTGCTCTCGCCAAAACCTGCTCAATCGTCATATCATACCATGTGCCACTCCAAAATATATCTTTTCTACGAATAGTGAAGTAACCGTCTGCTGTAAATAGCTGGAACTCATGAAGATCCATTTCATCCTCCAAGCGCAACATTTCTTGTAAGTACAGATGTGCGTACTTGGCATACAAAAGATGCTCAGCTACATAGAAGTATTATAACATTTCTCACATGCAGTGAAGATGAAAATTCAAGTCTCCAGTTCTTTCGAACTAAAAGACGCATAATTTCTACAAGCTGAAAGTACAGAGCGAATAACTTAGAGATACGGCTTGTTTCTGCAGCAGCGTCAATGAATAACTTCAGGTCATTTGCAATCTTGATTGACTATTTTTGAATGTTGAACCACTACTATCAATATCTTCTTCAGTCATCAGAGGAATACAAACATCTCGCAACACGCTCAAACTCCTCAGTGGTGTCTGATTCATTAAATAAACAGTATATATTGCAATTGCTAACTATGTTTTAAAAAAAATTAGCTCGCAAAGCACGAGCAATAAGAATGGCATGGCTTTATCTGTGGCATGGAGTTACTAGCATACACACAAGACCAAAGTTCTTCAATGCCACTACCTTTCATTATATATGCAACTGTTTCCATAAATGACATTATAGTGTGGAAAACCCCTAAGTCTAACAATCACTGACGGTAATTCACCAGAATTTCTACATGCTGCTACAATGTCACATACTTTCGAGTACAAAGGTTGATCCTACGTGACTAAGCACGCTTTTTTGCTTCTTTTCTGCACATTCTTTGCTGGCAAACATAAGCGCCGAGTGTACAGCATCCATGCTTATTGGCTGAAGGTTGATGAAAGGTTGAATTACTACTTAATATGCTTGGTACTTATGGTTGTTGCTTGTCACCAGCTGCATAAATCCATTCCAATTCGGGCAAGTTGGTGTCTTCAACCACTTGAGTATCATTCATGTTACATCGTACAGAAGGTGGATTTCAGTTTGGATATTCAGAACACGAAGGTATCTTATATCTTCAATGATTAAATCCGAAAGACCATTACTTTTGCGTGTGTACGTTAAAAGTGGTATATTCCATTCATTCTTTGACAGTGTACGTTTTTTGAGCCCAGGTATTGCTCAATGATATGCGAGCGACTGAATATGAATGGACAACATTAGGAGGTATCCTCGTACCAGAAAGAATGACCAAGGAACCCGCTCCGTGTAATATCCTGTAACTGTAAAAAGGCTGTGAAAGTATGTACGGTTGTCGGAAAGCAGGAATTGTGTGCTCTAATTTATTTGTGTCAAGGAATTGGATGCATGAATGCAAAACCAAATGATGAAGACCATAGAGATGAACGAGATAATGATAACCTCATCGATTTCTAATAAAATAAGTTCGAATGTTCTTAAAGTGCATACTAACGTGTAATGTAAATATTAAGTTGATTTGAAGAATACTAGGAGGAAAATTGCATTCTAGTTATAAACAAGACATTTTTAAAAAATTACATTCAAATGACTATTGTAGTTGAGAGTTATTTTTAGTTTGTGAATTACGATTTTCCTATGAATAGGATACTACCAATTTCTGCTACTTTCTAATGCTGTCAATAAATGATTTTTGTGCTATATTTAAGTGATGTAAAACTATGTATCATAAAAGCTTACTCCATTGGGAGAAACGTTGGCCATTTTAAGAGTAAATTAATAATGATGATAGTGAAAACGGTAACTGAGTTTTGTTAACATACGATAATTGTCAATGTTGCAAGTTTTAAAGAATTTATTGCGAAAATCACGTTTTGTCCCGAAATTTTGAGTTTTGCGCTTCTTCCACAAATTGGGCTTGATTAGTATAAGTGTTACCTCGTTCGAATTTACGTTTCTTAAGATTTCCAATGATATATAACTCTTGGACCTATGTGATAAAAGAAGGTGACTAGAACCGTGAAAGTGTATGTCACCTTATGCACTTTTGTACAAAGAGGTCAGAAAGTAACAAGTTATATTTTTTTTCGGCTTGTATTGCACCGATTTGTATCATTGTTGGCTATGATTGAGATAAATATCAAGGACATCTGTTGGTTGTGTTTCGTTGGTGTGCAATAACTGTCACTGTTGCTATCTTCTCATGAATTCTGAAAATATATCTTTTTTTAAATAAAAAGCTGTTTTCTTCTTCCTCTTCTTCTAGAAATTTAGCACGATGGACATATATGTTATTTACTTAGATTTTCTGTCTTTCAAGTTTTCCAACCATATATGATTCATGGCTTTGTGATAATTAAAACGGTGGCTAGAGGAATAAACATAAAGGGTGACGATTTCCATAAATTCCTTGTCTTCATCTAAAGATGGGGGACATTTTTCAAAATTGCGGGAAAAGCTACTGTGGGATTTTAGGGGACTTTTAGTATGTTATTTCTGACACATCCCCCAACTTCCATACCAATTTTCAGCTTGTTACTAATTTGTTCCTTTCTCAATCCTATTTTTACTGGACTAATACGTAAAATTGGCAAAGTGTCTCTACAGTTCAATGTAGGCTGACTTTAAGGTTAAAAAAAATTCTAATCGTTGATAGCTAAAGTCAGTGATGTACTGCTAATTTTTTAGGTGGGTATACGCTCCATCCCTCCATATATATAGGGTGTTTCAAACCAACACCGACAAAAAGTATAGACCAACCTGGGTGCACAAATGCTTCCTTTCGAAGTTATAGTCTGTCGAACATCAAAAAATGAAATTTAAAGGTCCATAGCTCCAATACTATGGGACCTACATTAGTCGGGTCAAGACTTCACTTAGGAGCTAGTATGTGCCCTATTTAAGTTTCAAAATCCGCGGTATTTCCGCAACAATTTTTAAAGAGGTAGTTGGTGAGTACTTCAAATTATATGCCCGTAGCCAAACTCCCACAATAAAAATTGTTGCATAAATACAGCATGATTCTGAAACATGTATTTTTGGATAAAGCACATATTAGTTCCTAAGTGAAGTCTGGACCCGACTACGATAGGTTCTATAGTATTGGAGCTGTGGACGTTTAAAATTCATTTTTTCATGTTTTCGGCAGCCTATAACTCCGAAAGGAAACATTTGTGAACCCAGGTTGGTCTATACTTTTCGTCTTATCTTGGTGTTAGGAATCACTTCCCAAACGTTGCTGGTGCTGCTTTGAAACATTTTATAAGAGAGGTGAAGTGCAGTTAAATCTAGCCTGTTCTTCTACTACACAGTCATGACTCCCACCTTTCTTTACAAGGTTTGGACTACTGCAAGAAAAATTGAGTAACTTTATTATCTTTCCATCCACGTTGCTCCAATAAGCTACAGCCTCTAGACAGAAGTTTCTTTCTTTTTTTTCTTTCTTTTGAAGAAATATGCAGATTTGGCTGCGGATGCTTGGATGACAAACAATCCCAGGTGTACTACGATGATTTATGACATTCCCGAAATCGTTGAAACTTCCTTGCCTTCAGTTGCTACTGAAAAAATATTCAAGCAGGATTTGCAACTGTAACGTACCGGTTTACCGGTAGCGATTACATTAATACCGGTATGCATATTTTAATTGTTACATGTTCGATGGCTCCCGTATTGTGCAGTTGTGCCAGTTTATTTTATTATCGTTATGTTCGTGTTAGCTACATAAGTTAATTGTTGTTAGGCCGGTTTGGTAAACTTCGTGTTCCCCCTGTTATTGTATCATACAGATTTAGGCTATTATTCTATATCTGAGCCCACGTTCGATTTGTAAAACCTATACTGTTAGGCAGAATATGATTATGTATAAATAAATTAACCGGTGTCACAATGTGCATTGTGTTGACGAAGAAATACACTACGATAATACATATACAATTCCGATAGTAATAACAAAACATTACTAGTACACTTTAAAATCATGGGATTTGTATTGCACACTTTATTTGCACAATTTGAAAAATGTATTATTGTTACTCACCAAGATTTGAATCCAAATTATATATTTCCATATACAAATATCAATAGAGCGTTAGGCCTAATAATAATGATAATTTAGTGAAATTTTCGCTTTGTACTAGCAGACTCAACTACTTGATAATAGTGGGAATATTAAGATTGCGTTTATAAAAGTAAAATTATTAAATTGGAACAAAGCAAACATATTTCTAATGATAGTTTGTTGATATACTGATTTTTCTAAATTAATGCAATTAATAATAGTGTGAGTTAATAATTATACATAAAATAGGTAATGCATGAGTAGTTAGGTATAGAAAAAGAAGAAGACGAAAGTGTAAGACCAGCAGAAGAGGGGGTGAGAGAACTCGATGTAGAAATTTATTATATTACAAAAACTATTTTAACTGTTTGATGAACCTGTGAAAAATTACAATTTCGAAACAACCTAGAAAGTTTTCGATTGCCGAGTTCTTACAAAATCTATTAACCTAATGTGAATTACACCCCCGCTGGTCAAAGGTTGCTGGACGCCATAATAGCAACCAGCAAAGAATAGCAGTGTGAAGAGTCAGCAGATGACCAAGGTTCCCGGCTATCCTGGACAGGAAAATTAGTCATCTTAAGAGTCTTTGACCTGTGAGTAACCGGATCTGACTTCCAGGTAACCTGATTTTAGTATTCTGAACAGACACGCATCTCTGGAGTATAAATTACCACTTTTCTAAGATGGCGCTAATGACGTAAGATCTACTTGTGGAACCGAATAAGTTGAAAATGTGTATAAAACTGATAACTTTTGAAGTAATTTTTCGCAAAATGTTCGATATAATTAATATGGGTAACTAAATTTCGTCCAAGGCACGCATCTCAGTTATCTACCATAAGGGTCTCCATGTTACTAGTAATCGTCACTGACACTTAAAAATTCGTGTGATAGAATGAATCTTAAGTTAGTATGGATTTCAATTAAAACAAGATCTTCACTATTGCGTATTCGGTACATTTCTTAGTTTTATTGGAAAACTTACGGTATGATTAGGTTAGCTTCGGGATGTTTTGTGAAGGGAAGTTGATTCACCTTGTGGCTCTTAAGTTTATATGACTGACAGATTAATGCACTGATCCATCACAATAGTATGAGTTTTCTTGCATGTTGTTAAAATTTACGTTCCATAGTAGTATTGAGAATATCCTGTCACGTAGTTAGTTTTTTTCATCAATCATACCATATGTACATAATTCGCTGTTCATTTTTTTTGTAGTGCATAAAAATGTAATATGTTGCCCTAGGGCTAGATGCTTAAGCCATATTTAGTATTCGCTACAGTTTTAAAACTCAGTTGAAGTCATATGGTAGCAATAGAGATTTAAGGACATTTAGAATATGAGTGACAGATAGGGCTACTCAAGATCAATCATTGTCGATTCCCATAGTAGGCTACCTAGAATTTCGATACTAGCCTAAAACAATGATATATTGTGATTAATGTACCGATTCGATGAAACTTTCTTGTGATTATTATTAAATAGACCAATCGAAGTATAAATATACAACTTTATTGAACTGTTATGAAATACAATTGTATTAAATTACTAATCAAACTGGATAATACAGAAAATTGTGATATGGATAATACAGAAAATTGTGATATTGATGAACTTCTATCGTACAGAATGCTGACATAAAGTTTTTTTTCTTTTCTAACTTGTTTCCGTCTTGTAATAATAAACCGACCTGAAATAATAAAATTGTTATTCTAGCTTGAGCTTATGATTTTGAGTAAACTAATTCGTTAAATCCATACATATATGAATATAAATATATCGACAGAAATATGAACAGTGAGGCATATAGATGTTGTAATAATAGAAATAGATACAGAATCTTATTGCTGGTTTACTACTTAAGCAAGGACCCAAATGTTATTTTCTAGAACCGAGTCAGTTGGGCGTTATTTCGTTGGAACCAAACAGTATTACAGAACTTCGTTTTTTTCTTTCTTTTTATTTTACATATTCAAAATTTATAAATTTATATAGTATATAATGTTTAAAAGTACTCATTACTCTGTTTTATTGGATTTTAAGAATCTGTAACAAAGTGGTGATCCAATTCAGGATTTGCCTTTATTTTTTTTTCTTTCGAAACTTTTATTACGTTAAAAGTAGAAGTTTGCACAGCCATGGGTATTATGCTATTCAATCCAGTTATATTTCAGAATGTGAGATTTATGCCAGGATATGTGGCCGATAGGCCGAATCTTGAGGAAGTTAACGTTGCAATTACGGGAACGGAGCAAGGAAGTACCGAACAGACGAATCCAACTACCAACAACTCTCTAACCGTAGTTGAGTATATTGCTAGTTCATCGAGAACTACAGGCTTGACTGTTTCGTAGCATTCTGTTTACATCACCCAAAGAAATAAGGCCACTTTCGAGAGCAGGGCAACAGAAGTCGTGTCGAAACAGACAAATAAGAAAGCGTCACTCAGCTACAGGGTGCGGCACGTAAAACCGGCCCGTCGTAATATTCTGGTATATTGTGTTTTTGGCAACACTTAAATTATCTACCTTCCTACCAAGAGATGGCGTGTCGAGGTCGGGTCGACTTACGTGACCTGCAGCAGTCACGTGCAGCCGCAGCCAGTGAAACTTGTCGAAACCAGTTGAGAAAAAGGCCTCGTTGTGTTAAGCCGGGTGAGTGTCAGTGTGTGATAATGCCGTATTCGATACCCGAGCGTGTTGCCATTGTTGAAGGGTTCATTCTTACTGGATCTTTTGTGAAAACACAGAATTTGTTTCGGGAGAAATTTCCAGGACGTTCTGTGCCAGCAAAAAGCACCATTCAGGAATTGATTGAAAAATGGCGGCGTACAGGATCGGTTCAAAATGCTCCCAGGAACAGACGACCATCTGTCTGCACACCTGAATTAAAGATGCAGGTGGAGGAGATAATCTGTCTGCACACTTTCAGCACCTGCTGTGAAGGTGAGTAGTCATATTCAATACATTACATTTCATTTATGTGTTGTAGTTAATCATATTCAATACATTACATTTCATTTTATGTGTTCACTTTACGGGCCGGTTTTACGTGCCGCACCCTGTATATTTACAGATACGCCTGTGAAGAGAATGTTAGCAAAACAGAAGAGTGTGACAAAATACATGAATGTTTCCCGTAGCAGGAAGAAAACAATTTCAAAAGGATTTCAATACCTGTGAATTATCAGATGAAGACGATAGTATTTATTTGGTTTGAACGGACTTTCATCCAATAGTAAACAAAATAAATCATGAATCCAATGATCACGTTGCAAGAACTGGGCTCATGAGGCATGTACTGATAGAAGTGAATTCTATTTGTGCCATAATTGTGATTCAATGGACAATATGTCTGAGCGAAAAACACATGTATGTAACGTTTTGTGATTTACCGTAGGCCTAGAAATAGCTGCTAGCTCTGCGTTAGCTACAGGTAACACTGTTTTGCATCTTGTTCTGTTTTAGTTGTGAAAAGAATAACCTAAGGTTAATTTATAGGCCTATTCCAGTCTGTAGTTCCTTTAGTTGTAGTAAGAATTAATACACAGTTTTAATAATATTCTTGGTTGGACTTATTAGGTAAGAAACAAGGGGTTGATTTCCTTTTAAAGAAATTGTAAACTTTAGCCTACATAGTATACACGTTTTTCGTTGCCTACAGTAGACCTAAAACTCAATTTGTATTACCTGAATTCTATTGTTTATGATAATTGTCCTAATAGTCATTTTTGTACTTGTAAACTAGAAGTCATAATTTGTAAATACACTGAATATGAAATAAATAGGTACAAAGTATTTTAATATATGAGTGTGTCCACTTCTCCCATACAGTGTGTGAACCAACCCAGACTCGGGGCTAGTTGACACATTTTACTTAATGTTATTTTCACACGTCTAGCTCCAATAATATAATACAGATGATATTCCACATTGTTTTAATTAGAGAGACAAAGTATAACAAGTTTGCCAATACTTTCCTTTCCTTCTCTAGAAAATTTGTCTCACCAGTTATAGCCAAATGAAAAAGTGTGTCAACCATCCCCGGTCTCCCCTACATCACATTATTTTATTACTACTTATTGTCTTTGGTGCGGCTTTGAAACTCGGATCTGATGATGAAGATATATATATAGAGAGAGATTAACCATATTCAGCTGTATTTGGTTATTGTTAAATAAATAAAATTAAATTAAAATAAATACGCACGTGGGGAAGGAAAAAAATAAAGACAAAAATGCTCTCCTCCTAAAAGTCTTTCCTAAAAGAAGGAAAATTTCTCGACCCTAAACCAAAAAATGGGAGTTTTTCCAGTTTTTAAATATGAATTTGAATTTTTAAATTTTTTAGTTATTATTAAAACCGAGGAAGCAAATAAAAAAACCCGCAAGTCTAGTTTTTCTAAGTAGATTACAATTTCCGTGACCAAACATTTTCTCAGACATTGAAAGGTGTTTCACGACTGCTTATTATATTATTCAACCTTGAGCACTGCCAGACAAAAGGACTTGAAAAGGATGCTGCCTGAAATTATAAGCTAATGTACAATTCCAGCGTTCACTTAATCTGTCAAAGAAAACCAGTGAAGATGGCCGGCTATCAATTTTTTTTTTTTTTAAATAGAATTACTTGGACAGTTATTTCCAGCGAAATTTAAACCTGGGGCTGTTTATCAGATATAAATTCTAATAATAATAATAATAATAAATTGATTAAGAAGGTGCGAAAAAGCCTTTGCAGATTCAGCTATCCTAAGAGATATTTTCTTTGATCGCACCAGGTAAATATTGCAATGGTACGTAACTTATAGGCCCTAAGTAGTCTCTTTTCCAATGCTTTCAACGCATGACGTTATCCTTCTGACATCTTCGTCATCAAAGCGGAGATGCTATAACAACTTTTATAATGTGAAATACATAAATAAATAAATATACTTACATCTTCCTCTAAAATAGTATTTGGCAAATTAAAATCTCTGGATTTTTCTTTGCTATTTCTCGATGTCTTTGCTTTTACATTTTCGTCAACGGAATTTATACAGCTATTGTATCTTTCTTTTTACCGAATTTCCTGACCTCTTCTTGGATACCTTGCAAATTGCGAAGCAACTCTTATTCGTCAAGCCACAAAGAAAGTTTAAACACTACTAAGCATATATGTTCGAAGTGACGGTTGTGCTGGAATGATCAAAGATTGCTGTGAGATGCTCATACGCTACAAGTCTTTAATGGCTTTTGTTTTCTAATCACCTCGTGTAAACAAATTATCTTCAAATATTTTTTATCTGAGCGAAAACGAAACAAAGAAAAATGTTTTTTAACCCATTCCGTTTTTTTGACCAGTAGGTTATGGAAAAACTACTACTAGTACTAACTGCTGAGTATTTATCGAAATCAATCGCCGCTTTCTTTAATATCAATTGCGGCTACGAATAAGCAGAACTAATTCGAGGTTCGAAGTTGGACTTGATGGTATTGAGAACAACAGTGAATGCTTCAAACTAGACCGACGAGAGGTCACATGTTTTGCTATTTTTGTAGAGGTCAAGATTTTTTGGCGCAAATGTATTCATTTAATATCCTAAACTAAATGGTTAGGTCCCTTAACTAAAGTAAAGAGCACTTTTTTTTTGGAACCTCCTTCCGCGATTAGAAAGGAACTGGTTCAATCTCGTATTGCCTCGCTCAAATTGTATTCAATCGACAGACTGAATTTGGATCAATGAGGGCGTAGGACCTACTTGTCACATCTCAACTCTATCTCCCAAAGAGTTTGTCAGAGTTTCAAAGAAAAACATTTGGAAACAGCTTGCCTTGGGAAACAGAAGGTAGGGCATCTTGAGGAAAAACCACTACAGGTTCAGATTGCTGTTTTCAATTATAGGAGGGATTCTCGGAAAACTTGATTCCCACACCCCAAAAACGCGAACATTTTAAAAGAGTTTAGACATCATTCGCGGCAACAGTCTGACGATCAGCTGTTTAGTGTAATTTTTCGTTCTGAGCAATTTTGTTTGTTCCAATGAAATGAGTATACTATGGATTGAATATAGCGTATACCCGCGTACTTCCTAAATTTTAGGTGGCTCTACGATAGTTTCTAAAAATTAGAGGTGGGTATACGTCGTATACCCGCGTATACCCTCCATTACATCCCTGGCTAAAGTTCGAAATATAATGTCTATTCTCAATGCGATGGAATTATGCTTGGAAGTCTAACTATTTCCAGACTTTAATTTTGGTACAGAGAACGTCTTCCATTCTTACTTAATGCTGAGAATTTTCCTTTTACTATCAAAAATAATTTAGATGGATCCTGCCTTTCGTTGTCAACACTGCGCTGACTACTTTCGTTGTTGCCACGGCGCTGACCACACACAGAGTTGGCGTGGGTCAATGAAAACTTGACCCACCACCCACCATGACCCACGACCCACCACCCACCGTGACCCACTCTGACTCACCACTCACCATGATCCACCACCCACGGTGACCCACCATGAACCACTCTCATCCACTTTGACCTACTCTGACTCACCAAAATTCATCGTCATCAATTCTGAACACGATCCACGGCCTCTTCTGTACTGACTAAAGAGTTTACACTTGTAATAAAACAAGACTGTGAAATTGTCACTAATCGGAGTTTGAATTTCTAGTCAATCGCTCAAGCACCACTCTGTTACAATAACGGTGGATCTGACCTTTACGATATAATATGGCAAAGTGCTTGTCAGTGAGGAAATTGAAACAGTCCGAGGTGGGGAAAATTAGTGTGTGTCTTATTCTTGCAAGTGTTAATTTCTGAATGCATTCCAAAAGAAGAGATTCGCAGGAAAATACCCCAATACAATATGGAAAAGGTTATGGTTTCTCAGTTCACAGTATTTTTCTCACAAAAGACTTAAAAAATCAGTTTTTCATAGGTATAAAGGTGCTCGGGTACCCTATGTGAAAGCATCTCCATAAAGTATGCTCATAATTGTAATTTGTGTGATCACTAAAACACCACGTTAAATTTAAGTTATAAATATGCATAATTGCAATTATTATGAATATTTATTCAAAGTAGTTTACCTAAAGCAAAGAAGAGACTTGCTAAAAATTAGGTACAAAGTTGAATAACACAAATAAGCCATTAGTAATACAAGTATACATTTTTCGTAACACGTAATTTTCCACCTTAAAACAAATCTGAAATCGGATTTATTTCCTGTTGGTAACTTTTGGCTGCAAATCATCCGCAGTGGAATGATGTCCATCCTTCAGCCAAGAAATAACTAGCTCGTCTAATTTGAGCTTGTCTAGCGGTGGGCCATTAACATTGATGAGCAACAAGTTAGACAATGTTTGAGCACTTAGTGTATTTCTAATATTAGTCATCTGTAAATTCATAAGGGGAAATTCCCGTTCGCACTCTGTCGTGGAAATTGATAATATTTCTACCCGATTTCTGCAACTTCTCATCGACAATCTACTTGTTAGACTTAAGTGTGATAACGATTTTTCTTAGTTAGGTTTGAAATACTCAGCAAGAAGTATCATCTCTCTATCACCATACATCTTTTCCATATTGACCATGTCAGTTGGTAATGTCGACCCATCTAGAACAGAAACTTTATCTACCACGCCTTTGATAGGGAATCTTGTGAATAAATTATCAATTAAAGCCTGATAAACTGATTATTTCTTATTTGTTTATAAATTTAATTTTTGTAATTACACATGAAAGTTTGATACCATTACCAAGTTCCCTCCCCCATCTAGAAAGCGAAAGGGAACGAGGTTCCTGGAAAGTGTTCAGAGTTGAATGGGAATTTCCCTCCTTCTTCAACTTCAATTACCACACTGCTGTTTGCCATGTGCCAAATTACGATGAATTTCAATTAAATTATCATAGTATAATTATTTCCTTGTTGAATTATCAATACTTTTCAGTGGAAGAAAGGATGAAATTTCAAAGTTCCAAATCAAAGTAAGTAGACCAACGTAAAGGGAGAAAAAGTGTAAAATTTTCCATACAATTATGCGTACAATCCAAACTTAAAATTTCCGTGTAATTAAGCTTACAGTACAAATTTTATGCCTATTTTTCTCACAACTTTATAGGCGTCCGTACACGATTCGAGAGATCTTGAACAACTGTTTAGAACGAGAGTCTCGAATGGAAATGACGTCACTTTTCTCTCGAATGCTCTTGAATGGAAGAGTTCCATTCGAGAATTCTTATTTTCATCACGTTCTAAATATTCTTGTTCAAGACAATATTTTTGTAGGTAGTCTGTGTTCAATCCGTCTAGGACCAATCAGATTCAAGATCAAGGAAGAAAAAGAAGGCGGGTAATATGGCTGTCTGGGAAAGAGCTGCTGTGCTACAATTAATAACATTATACGAAAGTGAAGATTGTTTGTATAACGTGAAGTCGCCGGACTATCATAATAAGATAAAAAGAAATATAGCACTGGAGAACATTGCATCAAAACTCCGTGAGGTATGTATCTATAAGTTCAAAATACAAATTAGAAGGTTAGAAAATAGCTTGGCTTGGCCTCCAGTTTCACAAACAAAAAGAAAGAAAAAAAACAAACAAACGCAGTTTTACTATACGGATCCATAGTTAGTAGTAGGAACAAGTAGAAGCCCCGCAGGAGTTCGTCTGTTCTCGACATGAAATGGGCATGCTGCTGAATCGAACCTTCCGCGTCTTGAAATAGTACCCACTTCCACCTATCTTTTCTCTATTAAACATAACTTTATTGCCGAACTTACACGCCTAAACATCTCCAAATCATCATTTCTTACCTCATTTCTCCTGTAAAGTTTCCCAATTCTCATAAAAAACGGATGGGTAACTAAACCTTTATTTTTATCGTAGATTCTGGTGTGTACTTGAAAACTATCTTGAAAAGTCCGTAGTGGAAACAACAGGGTGCGTAAAGGAAAGTACAATGATTTTTATGACGGGATGTAGATGTATCATACATATTATAATTTAGGATTGGTGTAGTTCCGGAGGTAAAAGTGTTAGCATCGGGTGAAGATTTTACGGCACAAATTTACTTCGGGTCGCACTGATATTAACCCGCCCTACTAGCACTACTATTAATATTTCTTCTACTTCTACTATTAGTGCAATTGATTTCGAGAACACGAGTCCTGCGGGGCTTCTAACCCGCTGTACTACTACTAGTACTTGTAATGTGCCACCCAAAATAAAGAGTTACCGATTTTGTTTGGAGTATGTTTAGCAGTAGGGGTCCAGAAGCATGTAAAAAAACACCAAATTTACAGGAAAAGTGGATGATGCAAGTACTTAGACTTAACGTAACCTAAGCTAACCTGAACTAAGAGAAATTCTATCATTTTGTGGAAGATTATGCTAGACCTCTACACTAACATAACCTAAACTTACCTAATGTGATCAGAAATTACCAAAATTATAACATTTTTTAAGAAAAAGTAGCTGGACCCCTTCTGCTAAACATAGGCCTTTTATTAGAGCAGTTTTCATAATGCTATTTAATAGAAGGTACATAAAAAGGCAAGTATTTACTTTAGGCAAGGCAGTGACAATAATCGATTCGTCTGAACCGGTTTCCGCAGTTACATTTAGAGATCCCAAGAACGAAAGACACAAAGCAATGTGCCCTTCGGAGCTCTAACCCTCCTTCACTCGCTAACGCTCGCTCTGCAATGTTATGTGTACAATACTAACAGTGACAGAATAACACTGCCTTGCCCAAAGTAAAAAGTTTGCAAGAGATGCCCACCACTTACTTTGCCAGGCAAAACATAGAAAATCATTACGTTTGCTGTTATTTTGTTTTCTTTATGCTACTTTAAATTATTTTAGGTAGGGGTTATGTCAAGAGCAGTTAGTGTACGCCATGTTTCTTTATCTTCTCAGAAAGTCGTGTAGTCTCAGTCGGTATTCTATCGTTGAAAAAATTCACTTCTGCAAGAATGACTAGCATTTGCTCTTGTACTATACTATTCAACACAGAAACAACTCACTTCTTTCTTTATCCCTGGCAAATTTTCATAGTTTTGGCCTGTGGTGGCGGGTATCTCATGCACTTCGTCCGTAGTTAGTAATACGTGATTCTTTTTAACTTGTTCCAGTAAAATTTAAATTGTAGATGCCAACAGGACAATATATTACAGAAGCCTGTTTGTAATTTTGTTACTGAAAATACTGAAACCTTTACAATTTTTGTTGTTTTAAGTTGAACGCTACTTCAGACTGGAGACATACTGCTCGGGTATTTTTTTCGAAGTCCAACCCACGTGGGCCCATGTGATTTTTTTCGTGTTTAATTGGACTTTTTCGGTTTCCATTGGGCTTTTTTGGGTTTCATACGAATTTTCTTGTGTTTTTGGATCAAAAAATCTTTTACTTAGTATTCAAATGCTACTTAGTATTCGTGCTTACACAAATCATAAATATTATAGCCGGTGTTGAAAGGGTAGCGTGTCTGCCTGCCAAGTGACATTGGCTAGGTCGAGCATAAGCACGAACTCTGCGCCGATCGGTCATTGTGGCTGTTTTTCGTAGTCTTTCCCAATTATATGAGGCTAATGCCGGGATGGCACCTAAAAAGCCAGGGCCGTCGCCTTATCACATCCTTGCTCCTCCCCTCTCCTGGCTTAAGCTTAAGGTGCCCAAAAGTCATAAATTCAAATTCAGTGCAAAAAGGAAAGTAATATATCCGACTTTCCGTTAAATTCAAATTCCGGCTAAGACACGTCACATATTTAAAAGGACAACCCTTCATGTTGCCGAAAGGCTCCAAGTTAAAGGCGACAGTTTAAAGACACGAGATTGTAGTTTTAAATGCCATGTATTATGATTTATTTTCACGAGGAAGTCACATTTAGCTAAACGAAAACACTAATACAAATTGATTATGCAAACAAAGAAAGTGTACTCCTTTTCTCTAAAGTTATTTGTTATACTTATCAACATTGTTATTTTTCAATATCCTGTTTTTTTTCAAGACTATATACACTTACTAATGTATAGAAAATATTTTCTTTCAGATCAGACTTGGAACAACCAAAGAAGAGGTTAAAGCAAAGATTAATGGTCTTCGATCTCAGTATATGGCCGAAAAAAGTAAACAGAAAAAGTCCATATCTAGTGGTATTGGTTATGACCAAATATATCATCCCACTCTTTGGTGCTTCAGGCAACTACAATTTTTGGATAAACATACGGCGCAGAGAAGAAGCATATCGAATCTTCAGGCGTCAACGTCGGATCAAACATGTTCATTTTTTTTTTAAGGGGGGAAGGGGGTGCTGCAGGAAAATAATATATTTATGATGCATCGTTTATTCACGTTGCCTATAGAATATAGTACAGACTAAGATTACATCATTTAGCTAAACATAATTTGTCTATTTGTCTAAATAACAATAAGGATAGTTAAAGTGTGCATTTGTGTCCGTGCATTCGTAGAGCTTCTTCTTCTGATCAAGAGATGTTATTAGCCATTTAGTTAAAAAAATAATAAAATAAAGCTAAAATTTAGAGTGCTAAATTCATAATTATTGCAGAGCGTTGAGTCCACATAAAAGTTTAAAACTGCTTTTGTTTCAGTCATTTTACATGGCAGCATTTTCTAATTATGACCTTTTGCGTCACCCTGCTAGTCTATAGTAGATATTTTTATTGAAAATCAGGTCATGTTCGGAGGAAATCGATTCCGTGAGTATCATATTTTTTCGTCCTTACGGTGTTAAGTTTCGTACAGAAAACTTCGTTATGTCAAAAGGGTAGCATTAGATTCTACACGAATGTTAATTTAGTCCCTGACTGGTGATTTAATCATCCAGGTGCGAGATGCAAGGGAGATCGATTTAAATTAAATTCCGATTTGAAATAATTAGAAGTGAAAATGAGAGTGTGTCATGTCTAGTCTGTTGTTTCGATAATGAAGGTAATATTAACAGTAGTTTCGATAATATTACCATATTCTTGCCGTGAAGATAAGATTTGACAAGTGGTGAAATTTCTGAATTTCACTTTGGTGAATAAGAGTCGAATTTTCATCCAAGTCTACGTGTCGTGTAGTACGGTAGAATTTGAGATTTCATAGGACGCTTTTCTGTAGCAGTGAACTTTTTCTTTTTATGGTCGTAACAAGTTACTGTTGTAACAGTTAAGCCAGCAACGTATGATACGAAACAGAATATGTTTTCAATACATCATTATTTTCTCCATTTAGCCTACGAAACATTTTCGTTTTTATCAGGATCAATATTTAAAAATGCGGCACTTATCCTTCCACTCCAGGACATTCGCCACATTCTTCGAAAAGACATTTAGCTATTATGTTCTACTTACTATGAAACTAACAGAAAGAGGCAATTCATGACCATTTCTGTCAATTACAAAATGTTGACTTTTGCATGATTACAAGCTTTAATGAAAGAATCCTGTAATGGAACAGTAAGTGAGTAGGTAGTTGAAAGAAGAAAATTAATGTCAATACCGTAGTTGTTTTTTAGGCCCAAAAGTCTCTCAATGAATAGATTCCCAGTGTCAAAGGCAACAAAGTAATTGAGTAATGTATAAATAATTTCTCACTTTGAACTTGTCAGGTATCTATTCAATAAGCAACGTTTCATGCAAAGATAGAACTTTTTCATATTTGGCGTTTAATTTTTTCATCCAACTACTGGTTCAATTGCTTCAATATGAAAGTAAACCAGATAACCTTTACGTTTAAAGAAAACCATTTAAAATAGTGAACTCATAATGCGATTTATATTTTCTTCTCGTCACGTTTTCAGCCTCTGGTTCTAGGTATCTTCTTTAAAAATTACTTCTTGTGGAGAAAACTGGGAGAGAGAGGGGGGGGGGGTTGGTGATTGGGTGCATTGTACAAATTACGAAGATTTCTTTGATACAAAAATTAAACTGCATTCAGAAAAACCTCTTTACATTTAGTGAATGAATATAACTCATAACTATGATCAGTTATCTCCACGTTGGGTGTAGGGGTTGCTAACTGAGAAACCTAACTTAACAAAATAATTGTTCAGTTCAAAATACTTCAAGAGGCGTAAATGGCAATCACGGAGATATCTGAGATGTGGCTGCCCATTTTCTACTTAAATTTTGGGGATATGCCGTGGCTAAAGGGAATTTGTTCGTTAAGTTTCTATGAGTCAGAACAAACTTGGTCTTAAACATAACCTTAAACATTGTAATTCGCAACTTCACTATTTGTGTTTTGGTAGTCATTTCACCTTTATAGCAAAAGGTACATGTTTTCTCACTGGCTGGAGCGCTCGCCTTTGACATGTGGTCGCTGCTTGAAACCCTGTTGGGAGCCCAATGCCTCGGATACAAACCCGATTAGTGGTTCGAATTCCATCGTAAACTGTAGGTCCCGTCTCCATATAGCCTCGGTGTTGAGATAATATCCACAAAAATTTTTTAAAAAAAAAAAAGCATTTTCCTACTTTCAGTGAATTAAAACTAATTCAATGTGTAAGTAAATTTCTGTAAAAAAAAAAAAAAAAAAAAAATCTGTTCCACATTCAATTAGGGATGACCGTTACACCTTTGGCTTAAACGTGTATAATGCTTGTTAGATGACCACTAACGATCTTCTACTTTATCTCTGTAGAATAGTATGTCGTCTTAAATGTCTTTGGAATTTCGCGATGCCATCTTAGCTAAATTTTTCTTTCTCTTAATTTTCTGTTATTATTTTTGGGACGATTCTTGAATTTTAATCTTTTCTACAGTGCTACCGCCATTCACAAATAGTCTCATTTGCTTTATTTTCATTGACCGAAGCCGTCTTGCCATTTCAAAATATGTGCCGAGATTTAATAATATTTGTCATTCGAAACAAGCCAATACATCCCACTGACTTTGCTCACATTTAAATGTGCCGGTTTTTATTAAATTCCCTCCCCGCTCGTATTTTTCAATTTTAACATAAATATCTGACTTACCACAATTTATAATTATTAACACCGCCTAATAACATTAGAAGGTGTAGTCAGTGTGTACGATGTAGGTCATCTGTATTAATGAGATATATCCATTAGTGATTAATTCATGAAACATTGTTTATCATAACAATAGTCTTTCTTTTAGGGACACATGTTGGTGACACATTTCGTTTTTGACAGGGGAGGCGCGTTCAGATTTTAGTGTTTGAGGGGAGCCCCAACTGCATGAAGTTTGAAAACCCCTGCAGTATTATATTTTTCTTTGTAATACTGAAGAGTGGAAAGTATGGGACTGGACCGAGGAGCGAACCTGGGACCTTCGGGTTACTGACCCAGAACATCGACATCAAGAGTGGAAGATGTGTGGTTGGAAAACGAGTCTACTGGGTGGAGCAGTGGTTAGCGCATTGGGACGGTTACCCAAAGGTCTCGGGTTCAATTCCCGGTCTAGTCACATACTTTTCCCTCTTCAGTATTAATAGTATCTTAACGTACAGAGACTTGGAGTATAAAATATCGGAAGATGTTTGCATTTCAACTTTGAATTTCTTTACTTTAAAAAATATATAGACTTAGAATTTAAAAACTTAACAATTAATAGACGCACTGTTGATATTAATTTCTTATGTTTAAAAAAGCATGTGCAAATCAACTTATAGGGACGTACGAGGTGAAGTCAACACAGGTATAAACGTCGCGATCGCAGATTTGCATGAAATTTGGAAAATACTAAATTTTATTGTAGTATGTGTACTCTTTTGAACTTAAAACTACGTAAAAATTCAAAAGGGCATAACATTATTGTATAAGTACGTTTTATAGGTCAATTCTTGTCGTTTGATATTGAATAAAGGATTGCTGTTGCCCATCTACCGTAATTTATTCTCACTATAAATGTGCTGTCCAGTAACATTTCAGATCCTTTATTTTCCAATTATATCTGACATTCTTGTCAGTTTCTTTTCTTTGTGGGTTATACCGAGCATACATTTTACCATGCCCCGTTGTATTGTATTTTCTACAGAGAGAAAATGTCAGTTTTCGTTAATTTTTAGTATATAATCCATATGTAAAATAGGAAAATTACATTTCTTTAAAAATGGCAGGCTTTGTCCCTCCAGTGCCTATTACGCTAATGTTTTTTAGGATTAGTCGTCATGGATTAATAATAATTAGACTGATAAAACTGCCAATGAATCAGAAAATTGTGTTCTGTACGACTGGTGCTAGTCGTTGACTATATACTTTTTATAGAAAATTATATGAAAATTTAGACCACAGATATAAATGTAAATTGTTTTACTTATCTTTTTTTGTTTATTTTTTTAGGACAGTACCATGGCTTCTACTAATGATGTGGAAGTGGTCCACAGCGTGGAAGAGAGTCACTCAGGAGATTTTTTTTAAAATTAAAATACAATGACTCAAACAAGTGAGTTACCAGTGTCACCGTCATCTCAAGTTGTAGCAGGTCCAGGATTAAACAGTCAAGAAAAGGCAACTCCAAGAGGCTCCTTTAAATCACGCAGAAAGAGGCAAGACAGCGAGGAACTACAGTTCCTCGAAAAGGCGACAACGGTTCTTGAAAGATACGCTTCACGTAACATGTGTTCTACGGATCTTTTTGGATCTTTTATTGGTCAGCAACTCGCAGAAATTAAGGACAGTCGCAAACGAAGAGCTGTAATGATCGAGATCCAACAGATGATCAGCAATGTACTCGATGATGAATTGTAGCAGAGTTTTCCATGAAATACAAATATACAATTTCGTTCTGAATTTGACTTGTTTCAGTGAGGTAAATGCCTGTTAAGAAAAAAGTCAAACCTTTCCTATAGTAATAAATTTATGACTCCGCTACTCCATTAGTGCAAACACCTGGTAACACTATCGATAATAATTTAACATGTTAAAGTTAATGTGTTGTAAAAAGTATAAAAATATTTTGCTCATTTTCATTGAGTTTTTCGAGCGATAAGGAGTCAGATAAAACAGACCTGATCTCTTGATTATCTAGAAGTCTCGTAGTAAAATCACGATTCAGGTATTCTCGCGCTGACACTTCATCTAAACTTTACGTAGAGAGCTCAAACTCAAAAGCCCTTTAAGGTATTAACAGTGTCTCTGTTTTAATTTAGTAGTTTTTTTCATTTTTGAAGTGCCATGATTGGTTCACTGAACATGTAAACTTTCATCAATGAAAAAAATACGAAGTCAACAAATCGGCACTATCAAGCCCTTCAAAGTGCTTGGAAGCTTATTCTCTTAAAATTTGGAAGGTTAAATTTTGTAAGAGTATTTCGATTTTTCATAGCTTAAAAAAAAACTTCCATCTATTGGTTCACATATTTGCTTCTAAATCGCCTTAAGTCAGCGATTTCGAAGTGTGCTCCACGAAATCTACGATGAGGCTCCGTGACAATTTCTTTGAAAATTCCTACTTCTACCGTCAAATTGTACATGAAAAAACTGCAAAAAATCCGAAGACTTTTCTTTAATTTGATTATGAAATTAGTTGCAGAGATTGTGCGCTTTAAGGGCCTGCCTCAAACTTTATGAATACGAAAAGAGCAGGGTTGGCAAAAACCATGGTTTTTATTAAAAAAAAAAAAAAAAAAAAACTAAAAAACCGTTTTTTTGTTTAAACTTTTTTGTTTTTGTTTGTTTAAATGATTTGCTCTATGTACTTATATCATATACGGACAGAAATAAGTTTGTTTCGCCTTGGGTGTTATTATGCAACAACTGGGTTATCCTGGAAGGGGTCACATAAGCTTAAAGCGGAATCCAAACCGCTTATCGGCTTACATCCGAGATAAACTGTCCTGTATTTGAACTCGAAACCAGGACTAATTGGCCACAAATGTGATACGTCTGCCGACTTACTCACGAAGGACTCCTAATAAAAATACGCCGTAGTGATCTTTACTTACTTGTAAATATAATTGTCAAGAGTCATTTCAGAAGGACAAAAAGATAAACAGTTGCACAAGTTAAACCATTATACAGAATTACATATGGACAATTTCAAAGTACTGCAAAGTATGGAAGAACTAATTTAGTCCAAGTTAGTTCACTACGACTTTTATTAGTCTAAGTTAAAGAAATACAATGACTTAATTTGCATATCAGTAAGAAAAGTGAATAAAGATACGAATTATTTGAGTCCACTTTGGCTCTGATCCATTTATAGTACATAAATAGATACCAAAGATACTTCTAATTTCAATAAGTGACTCTCGTGGAGTTTGTGTGACCAGGGGCGTAATTTACGGGGGCAGGAGGGGAAAATTGACCCCCGCAAGAGTTTGAGGAATGCATATACTTTAATCGATTAAGTATTCTATTAATATACTAGTAGAAAACGTGAAAATGTTATTTCGGTGGTGCTCTTGTCTCCTTAAGCGAAGTCTGAAATGACGCCTCTCTGTATGACTCCCCCAAAAAGTACAGCAGATCGATGTATTTTATCAATAGTAAACATTATTAAAACGCAACAATATTTAGAATTTTCTTTTGGTTACAATAACATAACAAACTATAAAAAAATCGCAAAAGAAACATTCATCAACTTATAGTAAATTATAATAGTATTAAAAGAAACTTTCTATTGTAATATAATGTCTTAGGGTAATGAATGGGAAATTTAGGTCTGAATATAATACGACTAGCCCTAATATACGGGAGTGAAACGTGATAACCCACAAATCTGAATTCATCAAGATTTTACGAACATTTTTCGTTTTTTGGTTTAAACCAGTTGGTTTAAAAAAAAACCCAGCAGGTTTAAACCAGCCAACCCTGGAAAAGAGTACAGATTATAATGTAATTCATAACTTCTCTATTTTGTATTACACCCTTTATGATCTTTGAATAATAATAGTGTGCTGGATTGTACAAGGGTTCAAAAAGGCATTTGTTGAAGGCAGTAACTTTGACCCGTTGTCCATTGCGTGTTTTCTCCAGCGTCTGAATTTGCTTCCATCTGTCCAAAATACAAATAGTAAACGCAGTAAAACTTCCCACATAATACAAAGGAGAAAATAACGACTACCTGGTGACGCGCCTGCATAATTTTTTCTCGACTGAATCACTCAGTTGAGAAATTTCAGTAACTTATTATCCCCTGGGCTAAACGTACGTCTGAGCAATAATATATTGCTTTTTAGTTTTTGACATTAGGAGTAGATAGAGAAGGGTCGGTTCCTTAACTGGAAACAGAATTTTTAGTGCTCTTCGCACTCAGATTTTCATTTATTATTTTGTTTTGTGTGTACGGCATAAAAGGCAAGGGGAAAACCCATATGGTCGCTCTGACGATCACCGGGTTTTGTTTTCTGTTTTTATTTAGTAGCTGAGAGTTCGTGTCAAGTAGAAAAATCCATGTTTTACTGCTACTGTTATTTTACCAATTTTTTAAAAAATATTTACTGCATTACTGATTATGCGAACATTTTGAACCTACATAAGTAAAAATAAAAATAAAAAAAATGGTTGGGATTTCACTATAATCAGTAGGTCCACGTCTTCTTTAGCCATCAAGGCATAACCGTGGAAGAAAAAAAAAAAACAATAAATAAATAAAATAATAATAAATAAAAATAATTAAAAATCAAGTTGAGGTTCGACACGCGTGGATTTGTGTTCCATGACCAAAATCGTTTTAAGAGGCCTTATCACTGCGAAATTAAAATACCGCTAATTTTACAGTAATTCTGTGATATCTTCAAATAGATAAAAGATAATCGAAATGTGGAACAAGAGCGCCCTAGACAATATTGTTTTTCATGAGGTACCGTTATCACGAATCACCTAGTAGCTTTCCGTTTGCAGCCATTTAGAAACGCGAAAATAAATGCCGGGATTCTAAATGGCTGGAAATCGAAAATAGATAAGTGAGTGGTGATAACGGTATTTCAAGTAAAATAATATTGTCTAGGGCGCTCTTGTTCCACATTTCGATTATCTTTGATCTATTTGAAGATATCACATAATTACTGTAAAATTAACGGTATTTTAATTTCGCCGTGATGGGGCCTCTTAACTGTCTGTGAACTTGAAGAAGTTGGCAGCAGTTTAGGATTTTACTAATGACTGAAAAACTTTCAATGTATCGTGTAGCGCATGTTGACATATGAAGCAGAGTTAGGCCGAAAGGACGTAGTTTCCAGCCCATAGAGGGAATTCAAGAAAAGCCACATAGAGCAAAGCGATGAATAGTAGGTTTCCTACAATTGGAAGAACCAATAGCAACGCTATATTGGCAGTAGAGGGGAATATTATAAAAGGGATAATAGTTGTTTGTACAGTAAGCATAAAAACAAGAACAGAGCTCGTACACGCAGGCCGCTTTCTTTCTTGTTCCATTCACATGGAAAGTCTATTCAGAATTCTGTGGGCTAAGGCTATAACCGAACAAAATGTGCAATTCAATGTACGGTGAGCTCCTGTATTTTCGAAAACCACTATTTGATGGATAAGTCAAGGAATTATATCCACAGAAAATTTTTATATTAAATTTATACTGTGCGAAGTTTTATATTTTAGGTACAATATCAAACCTGCGTAGAGTGCCGGATAAGGTTTCGATTGAATTTCTCTTATTTATTGCGATCGTGCAGCAACAGTGACACTTAGGTTGCTTAGGTGATTTATTATATATATTATATAATTTTAATTATATAATTCCCCGTATGCCAACAGAACCATTTGATAGTTTATTGAGCTGGGCGAATGATGATGAACGAAGCTCTTAGGATTGACGCCTATACTCATCTTCCTGTTGAAAACTGATCAACACCATTTTTGGTACTGTGAAATTTTATGGTATAGAGGTTTGTCTCACTGGCATTCACTTTCATTTGTACACCTAAGTACATGCACGATGCTTCAAAAGCCAGACGGGTGGCCGTGTGGTCTACGGAGGTAGGCAAACGGCTCGAAAGTCCCTGGTTCGAGTCCTGGCTGGAAAATGTTTGTGGATTTTAACTAGGTGTATGTGTAAGAGTCTCATCGTCACGGGCCGAAATCCAAAGTTACCCGACTGGCCCATATATAAATCATATTTACCTATTTTTTTTATATGATATTTCGAAAAGCCCTGCAATATTCGAGAACCTGGTATAAATAAATAAATAAATAAAAATCTGGGGTAAAACTGCACGAAAACAGAGTTGTTAGTTTCATAGTTTTCAATTCTAAAAAAGATCTCGAGGACAGCAACATAAAGTGCCTGGGAGCATAGGAAAAAAGGATACAGTTACCTCTGAGGAAAAAGTGGATAGGTATAAAGGTATAATTCTCTGAAAAGTACCCCTTGGGTCAAGTAAAATTTTTCAAGTGGTAACCTGTATAAGTGTTGCCGTTTTCTAATTCTACAGCTAAAATTAAGTTTAGGAGTCTGGGGAAAATATAACGAACAGAGACTGGGGGGCGAGACCTCATCAAGTGAAAACGCAGGGCTCGGTGCAAAACCCCCAGCAAAAGAACTTACTTACAAAGTTGTTTTGTATTTGCTGAGCTCAATTCAAAGCCACCAGTGAGTGAGGACGAATGACTGCTGCTTTTGCTGAAGTTCATCTGAAAGATTCTCAGCTTTAAATTAGTTGTTAAATATAAGTGAAGATAGCTCGAATTTAGAATATTTTGAAGTTTTATTTCCGTAGGTCTGCTGACTGAACCCAAACTATCTTACAACTGCAGAGAATTCCAGGACTCCGGGAATCAAAGTCTTCCACATACCTTCTTGAATTACATGAAATTTGCAAGAAGTTACCTTTACTTTTTCAAACATCGTAGAAAATGAAACTGGAAAAATTAGTTTCTGAGGTTCACTATTTGCAATACAAGTCAGGTGTAACCTGTAGAAAGACATGAATTACGGAAAGAAAAAATAAATAAATAAAAGTCAATGGATAGAAAATATCTGCTTTCGAGACAATCAATACAACTTAACTAATATAAATTAGCTATGAAAAACTGTTTCTTTCACAGTGTTGCTAGTATCCTAAAGAATTGGTTTAAAATAATTTATTATATTATTCCATTCATAAATGACATACACTATGTGATCCGGACACCTGGCTGAAAATGACTTACAAGTTCGTGGCGCCCTCAATCGGTACTGCTGGAATTCAATATGGTGTTGGCCCACCCTTAGCCTTAGCTGGAATGTTTCTTGGGAAATGTCAGCCCATTCTTCACGGAGTGCTGAACTGAGGAGAGGTATCGATGTAGGTCGGTGAGGTCTGGCACGAAGTCGGCGTTCCAAAACAGCCCAAAGGTGTTATATAGAATTCAAATCAGGACTCTGTGCAGGCCAGTCCATTACAGGGATGTTATGGTCGTGTAACCACTTCGCCACAGACCGTGCAGTATGAACAATTGCTCGATCGTGTTGAAAGTTACCATCGCCATCCCCAAATTGCTCTTTAACAGTGGAAAGCTAAAAGGTGCTTAAAACATCAATGTAGGCCTGTGCTGTGAGAGTGCCACGCAAAACAAAAAGGGTGCAAGCCCCCTCCAAGAAAAACACGACCACATCATAACACCACCACCTCCGAATTTTACTGTTGGCACTACACACACTGACAGATGACGTTCACCGGACATTCGTCATACCCACACCCTGCCATCGGATCGCCATATTGTGTACCGTGATTCGTCACTCCACCAACGTTTCTCCACTGTTCAATGGCCCAATGTTTACGCTCCTTACACTAAGCGAGACGTCGTTTGGCATTTATCTGCATGATGTGTGGCTTATTAGCAGCCGCTCGACCATGAAATCGAAGTTTTCTCACCTCACGCCTAACTGTCATAGTACTTGGAGTGGATCCTGATGCAGTTTGAAATTCTTGTGATGGTCTGGATAGATGTCTGCCTATTACACCTTACGACCCTCTTGAACTGTCGGCGGTCTCTGTCAGTCAACGGACGAGGACGGCCTTTTCGCTTTTGTGCTGTATGTGTCCCTTCATGTCTCCACTCCACCATCACATCAGACATTGGACCTAGGGATGTGTAGGAGTGTGGAAATCTCGCGTAGACTTCTGACACAAGTGACACCCAATCACCTGACCACGTTCGAAGTCCGTGAGTTCCGCGGAGCACCCCATTCTGCTTTCTCACGATGTCTAATGAATACTGAGGTCGCTGATAAGAGTACCTGGCAGTAGGTGGCAACACAATGCACCTAATATGAAAAACGTATGTTTTTGGGGGTGTCCGGATACTTTTAATCACATAGTATATGTTGCACCTCAGTTCGCGTATGGGACGCATTTACTTTTACTTTAATATTTTTCATTCCTGTTGGCTGATTATTTTAGCAGATATTCACGCTGACTTTTTTCTTGCTTTGCTGTAAAAAATAAAACGTGGAAGCTTTGACTATCACTTGTGAATCACTTTGAAATAGAAACTGGGAAAGCTGTAACAGGAGATCAAGACTTGTAGGTACGCAACCCCACCCTGTAGAAATCAAGTATGCACGGCGTACAAAAACAATTTTAACAGCAAAGTATTTTTCCCTTCCAAGACCCTAGAATATTTCAAGAAATAGTAATTTCAATTATTTTTTTTCCAAAATTTAGGTTTTTGTTTTTCAAGCTCGGGGAAAAGACTGTAAACGGAAGATTTTTTATTCAAAATTTCCGGTCTTTATTTTTTCCACGCCTTCACATTAGCTAAAGTCATTCTTTTAAACTAAAGTGCTAACGGATAGGAGGTACGGACTTACGGATTTCAAAATTCAATTGGCAGTTTCATTCAGACGTGCTGCGTGAAATTCTGAAAAAAAAAAATAAATAAAAAAAAAAAAGTTAGTCCTATTAGCATATTCTGAAACTTTCTTTTTTTCCGGAACAGTACAGTCTTTCACAAAAAATCAAAAATTCCTTTCGTTTTGTTTGGAATGATAGATGATCGCGCTTCACCTCTCTCCAATTGACAGTTGTCTCACTGTGAAAACATTTATGAATAACTAGTTATCCCTCCCAATGCTACTTGCCTCGCTCTGAATACATGTAAAAAGAATGTGACAAAGTAAACGCTGAGATATCCTTGTAATAATCGGAATCAACGAGGAACTTGCCTAGGCTGCAAATGTCTGTATTTAGTTTGCTTGTTACATCACACGTGAAGTACAGGATTAGATATTTGATAGAAATAAAACTTTATACCAAAACACACAACAAAGAGGAAAACGTACGATTTAATTAAGGTAAGTTTATTTCATCACCAACAATTAAACATATCTGTTGCTATGTATGTCCTTTGATTCGGACAGTAAAGAAACAATAATTTGATTTATAATGAAAATAATAATAATAATAATAAAGTGGTTCATCACAATATCTTTTGAAAAAAAAAAAAAGAAAAAAAACTTTTACTGTACAATCCTTACGATTCTGAAAGGGTTAGAAACTTACAAGTATTTCATCAAAGGTCACACATTTGGATAGGCACCATTGAACTTTACTACCCACCCATCTACTACTCATTGAAATCCACTTTTACACATTAAGATTTAAACATGTTTAGTTGTTTCTTTGTGTATCAGTTATATGGAAGATAACAAACTTCATTTCTTATGAAACTTAATAATAAAGACGGGGGTCACATAATAAACTCGATAAAACACATTTCTACTCTACAATTCTTACGGTCCTAAACGGGTTACAAATTTGTACAGGTGTTTTAATATTTACATGCCACTCACAAAGAGAGACTCCCAATTCTGAAAGCTAGATTTGGCTCACGATGTTACTCAGAATTGCGATGATAGTCGTTCAATTCGCTTTTGCTTTGTTAACTTAGAGGTCTCGGAATTTCAATTTGCACAGAAATTGAAAACATTGTCTTTAGATTTAAAATCTTGAAAACAAAGTGATCAAAACAAAACGTACACAGTGTAAACTAAAAGCTGTATTGCAAACCGTAACCAGTGTTGCCATCTATCAATATTCCAACGCACCACACCACTTAGACATTTTAATGGCACTATTACCTCAAATTTTAGTGTCTTACTATGTTTCGAGAGTAGTTTTTAAATATACAATAATAGGCATATAGTGTCATTTCAAGTTTTTAACTTATATGTTGAGTAGGCAATACTGATTGAAAGACTGCAACATTTGTTATGGTTTTCGATACTGCCTTTAGTGAGTAACATGTTGTCTAAGTTCAGTTTGGATCACTTTAACTGAATTGAAGATATTAAATTTACAGTAATGTTTTTCCCTATAGTGTCAATTTCTGTAAAAACTAAACTTACGAGACACCTAAGTCAATAAAGCAAAAGCGAATCGAACGAATATCATCACCGTTCTCAGTGTAGCAGCTCTCAGTATTGGAAGGTTCTTCTTGCTTGCAGGATTCCCATTATTTTGAAGAGAACGAATTCACTGACTTTTCTAGGTTTTCCAGGCCACAATTTAATAATTTCTAGGTGTGTACATATGTAAAATTGCAACTACAATTTTCCCAACCTGGTATTTCCTCAATTACTATGTATGTGCACACACAGAGAAGTTTTGCAAAACAAACTATTTTATAACTACCAAATAGTGGATACGGCAAAAGGAGAAACTCAGCAGATTTATAGAAACCTATATTCCAAAAAACAAACCAGTAGGCAACCAGTCGGAATTCCCTGATGTTTCTAGCTTTATATTATTATTATTTTATTATCATGAAATTCCCTGATTTTTCCAGGACTTTCATGAGTAGGATGAATTAACTGACTTTTCATGGTTTTCTAGGTAGGTGGGAATCCTGCTTAGGAGGTCTCCAAATGTACAATGTGCAATATTATACACATATATACAATAGATTATGTTGGGCTATTCACGTATGAGGTAATGAAATCAACAGATGGATATTATATTTTTCATTTAGTTTTGAAAGTGGACATTTTCCTCACACTTCTAGAACAATCCATATATTGATCATACATTCACACACCAGAGACATGTTCATAACTAACATCGAAGTTAAAGGTACACGTACATTAGAATTTATTTACATTAGAAATCATGTACCTTCCAACTTTCTTCCACATACACTACGGTGTTACACCTTATCATCTTGCCAAAGTACTTGGCCTTCATTCATGAAATACTTCATGAATTCTTCACGCACTTCCATTGCAACGGTTCCAGCCCGGTTTCCTCCTTGTCTTGCAATGTGATCAAGATGGGATTCATTTCTCCAATATCCAGGAATCACGTCTCCACGTTCATTTTCGGTATCAACTAACTGGGACGGTACGTATGTACTGTCAGCCCGGCAACGGAGGAAATTATGTAGAGCACAAGCAGCTAATACGATGATTTCAACTTTTTCAGGCGGTAAATTTATGGTACTCAGGAAAATTCGAAATCTATTGGCAATAATGCCAAACGCGTTTTCTGCCACACGCCTTGCGCGGCTAAGGCGATAATTAAAGATCCGCTTTTCTTTGGTCATACCGCGTTCCGGATACGGTTTCATAATATACGTCTGTAATGGGAAAGCGTCATCCGCAACCACCACATAGGGTACAAGCATATTCCGGTTTGGCAGACGCTTTGCTGGAGGCAGGTTAATTGTATTAGTGGCTAGCGCAGCACTTAAATCGCTCTCACGGAAAACACCACCGTCACTCACTCGTCCATTAACTCCTACATTAATGTATAAAAATTTGTAATTAGCATCTACGAGAGCTAACAGAACAATAGAATGTGTGCCTTTATAGCTGAAGAACGTAGAACCCTCACTCTTTTCTGGTCTAAATTCAACGTGTTTACCATCAAGAGCACCCACGCAGTTCGGGAAGTTCCACTTCTCGTTGAATCCACTGGCAACATTTTCCCATTCCTCAACTGTGTTTGTTACCTAGAAAATTAGATAAGGAACAATAAATAGATTGTGCCATGATGACATATATGCAATTTAAGGACTGTTTTTTTTTTTTTTTTTTTTTTTTTTTTTGTGAAAACAGTGTCTGATAGTTACTGCTATTCTTTTTCAATACTGTAACAGGAAGAGGAACGAATACGTTTCCTTGTTGACGCAATTAGCAGTGCGAGAAACAAGATCAGTCACATACGTGACATCAACTGTAATTTTTGTACCGCGAAATTCTCTCGGTAAAGCACATCGTCGTCATGACTGTAATACCCCTATGTGTTCTTCTTTTTTATTATTATTATTTTTTTTTTTTTTTGTTAACTTTTCATGTTTTGGTATCAGTTAACACTTCTGTGTGGTACATATTGTACAAAAAATCATGTGGAAATAACTTGTACATTTGAGATATAGCAACTCCGTTTTTTTTTTTTTTTTTTGGGGAGGGGGGATCCTACCGGAAAAATTCATAGTCTGACACATAGCGGGTATTGCAGTTCAGACGACGACATATTCCAAATTTGACAATAATCCTAAAAATCCTCTGTTCTGCTTAGCTGAATACATGAACTTCAACAGAACAAACTTGTAGATTCATGGTTAGTGCTCCCCTAAGGCGCGCATAGTCACAGGTTTAAACCCTGCTAAGAGTCCAAAGTCTCGGGCGCAAATTTAAGTGTGATTTGGATTCCACTTGAAACTGCTGGTCTCGTCTCTATTTAGCCTCCCTGCTGAAGAGGGACACTAAACACCCTAACAATCAACAAAACAGAAGATAACCTGACTTCTAAAGTGATTGCGCGGTGAGAATTATAATACACATACACTTAAATGTAAACATGAGAGGAGGGAAACTGTGATGACATCAAGCTCCTAATTCAATGTGACCAACTTTTTTAAAACAAAAATACATTTCTATTTCTTAACTAGACTTTTGTTTCAACTACAATATTAGCGGAATCTTAACCAGGAATTCTAAGTATCAGTTTCCTAATTTTGAACTTTTATGGTCTTCCGACATCTAAGACCCAGGCCGAGATAACGAAGGCCTATATAGTCCAGACCCTATATAATTAAAATCTTGCAATTCACTAGTGTGTGTGACCGGTCTCGTGGTTCAATCACAGAACCTCCCGATTGCCAAGCAAACCTTCATATCGTAAAGCAATGCCGTGTCAATACCAATTTCTGGTTATACACCTTAAATAGTAGAAGCAGTAGTACTAGCAGTACTTGTTGTCAGTGCTATGATGGAACCACCTGAAGCAAACTTACCATCTGATTTAAAGTAACACAGTACACGTAATGCCGACAGACAAGCTTAATAAGCATTACATGGAATGTTTGACTATGTACTGAAATGCTACAATGAATACAGAGTCTACAAGGGAATTGAGTTTCGATGAGGAAATTCCAGAAGTTCTCGGCATATATCCTGTCTCTGCGAATTCATGGTGTGTGGAGTGTCGGTACTCTCTGTTGTAACTTAAAACAAAAGCTTTATTGTATAAAGTGTAACTTACTAGAGAAAAGTAAACGTTTGCAGATTAAATTGACATGGCAGAGCAGCCGGAAAGGCAGCTTCCAACCTTTCCTTTCTGTACTCACAAATAATAATAATAATAAACAAAAACAAATAAATCAAGCCGGCATTTTTTGCATTATATTTAACTTTGTTTAGTTAGCTTTCGTACACTCAGCTTAAACTTGTTAAAAAAGCGTATTTAAACGCTGTCCAAAAATCTTTCGAAAAAGAACAGTGATTTTCCTTCTAGTAGAGAATTACAAATTCAAACATTAAGAACGATACTACGTAGAAAAGTGGCGTTGACTCTTTGCAACTCAATAGGTACCAAAATCAGAAATGAAGCAGTCAAGAGTCCAAAATCAATTGGAATACTCATGTCATCTCTATTAATGGACGCTTACATTTAGCACCCCCCCCCCCCTTCTTGTAATCTAGGTGCCTAAAGAAATAAAATACTTCAAACCTTGAAAATTTACCGAACAAACAAAATAAGAGCTTAAGCGCAGAATCAAGAAGCCACATTCTAAAAATTTACAGGTAGGATTTATTGTTGTTTGTGAGAAGAAGTGCAAGAGAGTCAAGACGAATGGTTCTCATGCAAAGAATATATATATATATATATATTTTAAGTGTAATTTGGACGGAGAACCATTAGGCGGCAGGCGGAAAGACACACTCGTTAGGAGTTTATGCCCTTGTGGAGGGCCAGTATTTAGTAAAAAGTACAAGATTTACAGGATAAAGGATTTGAAAGAAAGGAAGCGAATAGGCCTATCATATCGGTAGAGAATTGAGTGTAAGTATAACCTAACTACTAATACTAATACTACTAAAAGTACTACTACTGCTGTTGCTACAACTACTACTGCTACTAGTACAGAAACAACGTCTACTCCTACTACTACAACTGTAATTAATGTCGAGAACAGAACACAACGAGCCCTGTGGGGTTTCTAACCCGCCTTCGCTTCGCAATATTGTCTGGAATAAGTATTGTGGGCGGTTACTACTACTACTGCTGCTGTTTCTAATGTAATTCAGTCTGTTTTAGTCGATAAAAGTGGCTCAACTCTGCGTAAATGCCTACTGGCCCCTCACATCGACATAAAGCCCACCCTAGTTAGTGTTCACAGTTGTAATGGCAGGTATCTGTGTGTTGAAGCTAAGTGAGCTGTAGAATAACCAATTACTACTACTACAACTGCAATTAATGTCGATAACAGACCACAACGAGCCCTGTGGGGCTTCTAACGCGCCTTCGTTCGCTATCGCTCGCTCGGCAATACTGTGTGAATTAAGTATGGTCAGCTGCTAATAGTACTACAACTACTACTGCTATTTTTATCGAAAGAAAAGTGGTTTCTCAATTCTGCATAAATGCCAAAATGGGAAAGAATATCTAATACTTGTCCACTCTATACATTCCTCACTGCGTGCAGTTTTACTATACAGATCCATAGTATAAGTAATAATAGGAGTAGGAGTAGGGGTAGGGGAAGCAGTAGGAGTAGCAACAGGATAGGAAGTCACGCAGAAGTTCGCTGAGTTCTGTTCCTGCATAAAATGGGTAAATTAAAGACTTCCCCAATTTTTTCCGAACATTTTACAACTCCATATATTAAAACTGCATCCCTGACTGTATGTTGGGTAAGTTAGATTAGTTTTCGTTAGAAATAGTAAAACAACGTTACTGATTACACACCGTATTTATTAAAAGGCATTTATTCCGAAGTTGGGCGTCCGCATGGTATTCGACAAAAAGCGTAATAACAGCTATGAAAATTTAAACATCATCAATTTTAGGACCGCTTTAAAAGGATATAATAGGGCAGGATAGAGTTGTGTAGATTAAGATAGGGATAAGTAGGGTAGGATCAGGTCGGGTTAGCTTAGGGTTAGATAAGTTTGGACCCATTTTGTTAAAATGAATAGAGTGTAATTTCTCGTCTGTGTGAGGATACCAACTGGAGCGTCTCTGTACACTTGCAACAAATGCTAGTTACTTTCTCACAATCCAACCATACGGTAACCTTACGCGTAGTTCCATTCGCTTGCCACATAGTTCCCTGTTTATAACCGCTTATAAAGAAAAATAAGCCTATGTTTAGCAGAAATGGTCCAGCTCTTTTTCCTTAAAAAAAAATGTGTATAGCCCGCTCCCCCCCCCCCCCCCCGAGTTCTTTGTCACTGGAACTATAAGAGTCACAGGTCGGAACAGGCATTATATACCATTTCGCTGTGATTTTTGTCGAATTCACAATGAATTGGTATACAGTGCCTGTTCCGACCTGACTATTCCAGTACCGGTGACAAGTGAACTGCAAAGAAAATGTCAGTACAATACAAATAGCACATAGCACAACGATATGGAATCTCCATACATACATCATCATAATAATAATCATCATCAAACTACTAATATTACTTCTTCCTCTTATGTCGAGGGAAGAACCCAACCAACCCCTGCGGGGCTTCTAACCCGTTCCTCCTCCTCCTCCTCCTCCTACTACTACTACTACTTATGTTGAGAACAGAATCCAACCAACCCCTACGGGGCTTCTAACCCTTTCCTACTAGTATTACTACTGATACTACTACTACTTATACTTATGTCGAGAACAGAACCCAACCAACCCCTGCGGGATTTCTAACCAGTTCCTACTATTACTACTACTACTACTATCCGATTCATTATGAACTAATATGAATCGTTAGAATCACTATGATACGTTAAAAATCACTGGGGGAGCGGGCTATACTCAATCAAAAAAAAAAAAAATTAAAAAAGTTATAATTTTGGATAAGTTAGGATTAGGTTGGGTTAGTTTATGTTATATTATGTTAGTGTAGGAGTCCAGCATAATTTTCCAAAAAAATGATCGACTTTTGCTTATTTCTACTAATATTAGGTTAGTTTAGGTTACGTTAGATTTAGTAACGTTATGTTAATTCTAAGTATTTGCATCATCCATTTCTCCTGCATTTTTTTTTTTTTACCTGCTTCTGGACCCCTTCTGCTAAACACATTCATACAACTTCAACTCTCCTTACATACTATCAAGCACACAAGCGAGCAAATTATCCATTTCTTCCGGTTAATTTCCAAAACTTTGCCAGAAACGGACAAGTTTGCAACCCTTTTTTAATCTTATCCACCCTCCTTTGCTCATAACAAAAACAATACTTCATAATGCTATAGGATGGGGTGGCCAGTTATCGACTTGTGTATGGCCCGCTACCCACTTATCCACTGTCTTGCCCACAAAAATTAATTTTAATCATTATGTCCCTTTTACAGTCACGAACATAAATAAATGGAGATTAGGGGCATAAAAAATAATGGCACCAACCTCTATCTGTTTGTGGGTCTGAAACAGCTAGTTTCCGTTATTAAGCTGCAAGAAGCAAGCTATAGACAAACAAGGATGTATAAAATCACGTATTTATACCGTACCTTCAAATAATCTTCTTTCAATGATTCGTAGATGGCCCAGCAAACCTCTGGTATGAATCTAGATATCGTTGTGTCTGGTATTCTTGTTGAAAACTTCAAACTAGTGTACGACTCGCCCGTTGCTAGGAAACGAAGTGTAACTGCCAGTTTATGTTCGCTTGGGATAGCTTGTCTCATAACAGTATCCTGCTTCGTTATTTTGGTAGACACTAATTCGAGCAAAGTATCGAAGCTCGAACGGTCCATTCTGAGATAATTCTCGTAGGATGAAATATCTTCATGAAGTAACTCGTTGTTCAGCATGAGAAGAACACCCTTCGAACTTCTTCGTAGTATCCAGGGCCTTGTCCAACAAGAACGTTTTTTTCTTTTTCCGTTTTAACCTTCGTAAACACACTGTCATAATTCCCGCTGCAACTATTCCCATAGATATTTCTTTCCCGCTTTCAGAATCCATATTTTCCTCTCAGCATGTACCAGAATTTTCACTTACATCTTCTGCTGTTTATTATTCTTCATTTGCTGACATCTGGCGGTAAAAATCAGAAACGAATTATATTCTTGAATCGTGTACGAGAGCTGTATTATCCACTCACGAATTCTGTTGAATGCTCTTGTTCAATATTTCTCGAATCACGTATACGCACCGCATATAACGATCTTGTCCAAATTTCCTATAATCGTGTACGGAAGCCTTATGGGTTGATTGCCCTGTGCTGTAAGCGCTCCAAATAATAAACATACGCTTCAGTAATTATTATAGCAGAAAGCAATGGATATATGAAGCCAAGCACTGTATTTTTTGTTTCTAATTTTTTTCTTAAATAACATCGATCGTTTTCGATCATTTTTACAAACCAACTCACTACCAATTTTCCATATATAGAAAGTGCCCCCCCCCCCACACACACACATAAAGGAGAATTTTAAAAAAATGCTAGGGGACACACTGTTTATTTTCAATAAAGAGTTAATACACTGAATTTCATCTCCGTAAGTTTAACGGCTTGCGAGATACTCATTTTTTTTTCGCAAAAATTCGGATCCTCACTACCTCCTTAGGATATTATGCATTATAATAAAAGCAATATAACATAATATAATAAAAGCACTATAATATAATCAGTGGCGGTCGGTGGATTGTGGTTTCGGGTGTTGCAGTACGAACGCTAAGAGACAGAAGATACAAAGTGGACTCATTGACTAATCAGCATAACTTTAGATGCAAATGCAATGTGGCATGTGAAATTAAATCAAATTCTGCTTTTAAAAAATAAAAAATGCAGAACATTTTATCCGATTAATCACCTTAATTAATCAGTAAGTTCATTCTCCTCTCTTTGATTGGAGCAAATCTATCTAATACACGCTGGTTGAACTCGGATATTCTTATTGCCAGGTCTTTTTCGATGGAAAGCATAACCAATGGTGATAACCTTTCTTGGGACATTCAATTCCTTGAAAGGGTCAATTCTTTTTCATTTAGAAAAATACTTTTCGTCTTTTGCTGACGCCAAAGGTACAGTTAATATTAATTTCAGAAGCTTTGTAGATTCACTAAATATTTTTCTAGATTATTGAGAACGATTCATTCTAGCAAACTCAGTCCCTGACAGTGATCCGAATTCCTCTTCAGCGTTGACTGACGAGAGTTCGTAACAGAGATTAGTGTTATAAAAAACGTCCATTGAACACACTTTATTCACAGTTTATTCAGGAAAATTTAAAATAAATTGAGGAAAAGTATTTAGTGCAAACAACATTACGGTACTGCCATAAAACATCCTGTAAATTTAAACAGGATTTTTTTCGAACACTCTCCTGAATTGCCCTTTGCTTATTTTGTCTAAGCCTTAATTGCAAGTTTTTCCTCAGTTGAAAGCTGGTCAATTTTTTTTGTAAGTTATTTACAGAAGTCACTGTATACAATTCATTCAGAATTCGTAGGTTATTTACAGAATTAAAGCAAACAAAATTAAATCTAATAAATAAAAACCAAAACAGTGATACAAAAGAGGTACTGGTATATGAATTCCGAATATTACATATTCATACGTCAACATTCACACATGTGCGTAAAAGAAAAAACTACATTCCAAATCATCCGTCTTGATTGTTACGCAATGCACGATGAACACAATATACTTCCACATGAGGCGAAACAATGCTTATCAATGTCATATGTTCTGGAAAGGAAACCTCGAAACCCGCCAGATGTAGGATCAGCATGTATACCTAACAGAAGGTAAAAGTCGAAGAACATCAAACCAAATAGCATTGCCAGTTTTATACCCAGAAATGTGTGTTGGGAGGGGTTCGATACGTCTATGCAATATATACCTTTCTTATTCTACATCCGAAAAGACGATAAGTAATAATTGTCACCTATATTCTTAGAAAAAAATGATAGAACAATTGTTTTTAAGAAAAGAGCGAGTACATGATGAGGCGTAAAATAAAATATGTAGCCTACATTAATCGTTTCTCTGTTAAACAAGTATAGTTCGTTAATAAAGTCTACAAATGTTAGTCAAGTTTCGAAATTTTGGGGTTGGTATGGACCCGCTGGACTCCCCTCGTGGCTACGCCCCTGAGCATTGCAAACTAGTCCCAAATTCAATGTGGCGTTTCCCATCATACACTTTTATGTAGAAATTATCAAGAGTATAAAATATACTTATTTTATAAAAGAAATATGTATATACTAAAATACTACGCTATCCACAGAGGTGAAGGGGGCCGATTCTACATACTGACTTATTAATATTTGAATCACAAATTACTGTGGAAGAAGCCTTCATTATCAATATAAGCTAAGAATTAACTTGTAAATGCGGGGCTACTTTCATTTGTTTCTGCTCTACTAGATATTTTTTCTTATTTTGTAATTCTGCAATCACTTTTTTTAATTGTCATTATATTGATTTGCTTCAATATGGTCCTGTAATTTAAAAATATGAATGCATAAAAACAAATTCCATTTGTTAATTGATAGTGAAATAAAATTTAGAAATCTTATTTAGCGCGAAAAACCTTCTCGTTCATTGGAAACCGTGCTGTGTTGCAGAAGCACTGCAACGACCAGTCCCTTTAACTTCTGAGATAGGGGAAAGGAGACTTAACATTTGCTCCAATTTCCGCGCTGAAGGAATCTGGTCGTTGCATGCTCGCTGCAACACAATGTAAATTAGAGACTCTGTGACGGATTATTTTTCGCTTTTTAAAATGGATTAACGGAACGGACAGTTACAGAAGTAAAAAATGTGTTATTTAAAGTGTATATATGAGAGTATTAAAAAATATTTTTCTGTTCTTTACTACTATTGATAATAATATTTTTTTTCTTGAAATACTTTGGTCGTTGCGCAACGCTGCAACACTAACATTAGCCGCCACTGAATATAATAGAAGCAATTTGGATTAAGGCCTAACTATATACCAAACGTAATTTCATTTCACTTTGCAATTTGACCGTGATGATCAGGCACAGAGAGTTACATTCAATTTTTTTATATAATAATTTATATATTACAGTGATTCAAAAATGTATTTTTTGCCTGTGTGAAGTTGGCCCCCCAAAAGTTTGGGCTACACGAGATATTAATTGGGCCAGGAAGTACTTCATTTGGGCTGTTTGGGCTAGCAACTTTTAGCGTTTGGGCTACACTTGAAACAAAGTTACAGCCTAACAAAGTTTGAGGGGCCAACTTCACGTTAGCCCCCCAAGTGTTTGGGCCAGACGAGATTTTTATTGGGCTGGGTAGTACTTCGTTTGGGCTGATTGGGTCAGCAACTTTTAGCGTTTGGGCTAATATAGTTTCCGAAATATGGGCTATTAAACTTTTGGAAAAGTGATTTTCCTGCTTTTTTTGACGGGGCCAACTTCACTAATATGATATTTCTGACAAACATGTTTATTGGAATTTACAGTAGTTTGTGTCGACTAGCAGTTGAGGAAGTTTCAATATTTGGGCTGTTTTCGAAACAGAATTAGAGCTTCACAAAGTTTGGGGGGCCAACTTCACGTTAGCCCCCAAGTGATTGGGCCGGACGAGATTTTTATTGGGCTGGATAGTACTTTGTTTGGGCTGATTGGGTCAGCAACTTTTAGCGTTTGGGCTATTATAGTTTCCGAAATATGGGGTATTAAACTTTTTGAAAAGTGATTTTCCTGCTTCTTTTGTCGGGGCCAACTTCACTAATATGATATTTCTGACAAACATGTTTATTAGAATTTACAGTAGTTTGTGTCGACTAGCAATTTAGGAAGTTTCATGATTTGGGCTGTTTTCGAAACAGAATTAGAGGTTCACAAAGTTTGGGGGGCCAACTTCACATTAGCCCCAAAGTGATTGGGCCAGACGAGATTTTTATTGGGCTGGATAGTACTTCATTTGGGCTGTTTGGGCTAGCAACTTTTAGCGTTTGGGCTACACTGGAAACAAAGTTACAGCCTCCCAAAGTTTGAGGGGCCAACTTTACGTTAGCCCCCCAAGTGTTTGGGCCAGACGAGATTTTTATTGGGCTGGGTAATACTTCGTTTGGGCTGATTTGGTCAGCAACTTTTAGCGTTTGGGCTATTATAGTTTCCGAAATATGGGCTATTAAACTTTTTGAAAAGTGATTTTCCTGCTTCTTTTGTCGGGACCAACTTCACTAATATGATATTTCTGACAAACATGTTTATTGGAATTTACAGTACTTTGTGTCGACTAGCAATTTAGGAAGTTTCAAGATTTGGGCTGTTTTCGAAACAGAATTAGAGCTACACAAAGTTTGGGGGGCCAACTTCACATTAGCCCCAAAGTGATTGGGCCAGACAAGATTTTTACTGGGCTGGATAATACTTCGTTTGGGCTGATTGGGTCAGCAACTTTTAGCGTTTGGGCTATTATAGTTTCCGAAATATGGGCTATTAAACTTTTTGAAAAGTGATTTTCCTGCTTCTTTTGTCGGGGCCAACTTCACTGATATGATATTTCTGACAAACATGTTTATTGGAATTTACAGTACTTTGTGTCGACTAGCAATTTAGGAAGTTTCAAGATTTGGGCTGTTTTCGAAACAGAATTAGAGGTTCACAAAGTTTGGGGGGCCAACTTCACATTAGCCCCAAAGTGATTTCGCCAGACGAGATTTTTATTGGGCTGGATAGTACTTCGTTTGGGCTGATTGGATCAGCAACTTTTAGCGTTTGGGTTATTATAGTTTCCGAAATATGGGCTATAAAACTTTTTGAAAAGTGATTTTCCTGCTTTTTTTGTCGGGGCCAACTTCACTGATATGATATTTCTGACAAACTTATATATTGGAATTTACAGTACTTTGTGTTGACTAGCAATTTAGGAAGTTTCAAGTTTTGGGCTGTTTTCGAAACAGAATTAGAGCTTCACAAAGTTTGGGGGCCAACTTCACATTAGCCCCCAAGTGATTGGGCCGGACGAGATTTTTATTGGGGATGGATAGTACTTCGTTTGGGCTGATTGGATCAGCAACTTTTAGCGTTTGGGTTATTATAGTTTCCGAAATATGGGCTATAAAACTTTTTGAAAAGTGATTTTCCTGCTTTTTTTGTCGGGGCCAACTTCACTGATATGATATTTCTGACAAACTTATTTATTGGAATTTACAGTACTTTGTGTCGACTAGCAATTTAGGAAGTTTCAAGTTTTGGGCTGTTTTCGAAACAGAATTAGAGCTTCACAAAGTTTGGGGGCCAACTTCACATTAGCCCCCAAGTGATTGGGCCGGACGTCATTTTTATTGGGTTGGGTAGTAGTTTGTTTGGGCTGATTGGGTCATGAAATTTTAGCGTTTGGGTCTTTATAGTTCCGAGATATGAGCTGTTATATTTATTAGAAATTTATATTTCTGCTTCTTTTGTCTGGGGTAACATCACGAATAGGAAGGGTCTAAGAATCTCGTGTTTTGGAATTAGTGTCACTTTGCGTCCACTAGGAATTCGGCAAGTTTTTAGATGGGATTTGAAACAGAGTTAGACGTTCACGAAGTTTGACCACCAACTTCATTGTAGTCACTAGTGGACTAGATAATACTCTGCATGGCAGTGTTTCTCAACCTTTGTGAAACTGCGTCCCACCAACGTCTCCAAAATAAGTCCTGCGGCCCATCACAAAAAATTACAATTATTAGTTTTATTAATTTGCCATATTTAGAACTAAGGTAAAATATAATGCTGCATTCCTGAATACTCATTGGAAGTAATTGCTAATCTCAGTTTGCTGCACATTTAACATGATAAAACGATTATGCAACATGTACTTTTGTTTTGATCCCTTGAAAACGTTCATTCATCTGCACTGTAATGAATGCTAGATTTAATACAATGAAAATGTATTCTAATAAACTAGTAAAAGTAAGAATAAAATTACTTTTGATTCATCATCTCCACTGTTTGAAAGATGCTGGAGCAATGACTTCCAAACGCATCTTCTCATCACCATTCAACACACACGCACAATCCACACACAGTACACTTTTAAGCATTGTTGCACAAGCCACTGTTAAGTATCGCCTGTCCAATTTTGAATTTAAAATTAATGATTTTTTAATTCTTAGTTTCAGTCACTAAACATAAATAATATTCATGCGTGATAGCCTAAGTGTTAACTTAAATAATAAATCCTTTATGTATACAACTGGAACTAAAGATGAGGAAGTTAATGAATTCGCAATGAAGTTAAGTTAAGGCTGCTGTTGCTTCCTTTTGCCCAGTTGATTGACTCTTGGATGAAGTGAAGTAACAGCCAAACATAAACAGTGAGAAAGTTGCAGCCGATTCCTTTGCTTTGTTTTGAGAACAGTAATTGCCGAAAATGCTGTTTCATACAGATATGTTGAGGAAACGCAAAGAAGAAATGGTATTGTTCTTTCATGTATTTCTGTGTATTCTGTCCTCATTTTTATTTAGAATTTGTAAATACTCGTAGATTTGTAAAGACATTGAAGCTCTCTGTCCGATGATAATTCGGTTAACTGTACTCTTTCTTTGTATGAAAGGGATGAATGCGTATGTTCAACAAAAGGATTTATAATCCACAAATTGCTCTCCCGAGGATCTTTATCTTTAGGATAATAGGCCTACTTTTCAAATCATGAAGATGACTAGTTATTATTTCCATCATGTCAACAACATCGACTTCAGAAATAAAACTGAAGAACGATTCAAAATTTTCAAAATTTTCTTCAGAAACCATATTGAGTCAAAATTCAATTTTCTTTTTGAACGCTTCTGTATTGTTGCAGGCACTGAATGTTGTTGTTTGTGAACCTTGAAGACTTAAATTCAGTTCATTGTGGAAAAAATGTCACGCAAGCTTGCTTAATAAGCAAGCTTGGCTACCCATTCTTTGTCCTCAAGATATTGACTATAAGTGCTTTTCTTATTGCAAAGAAATAACTTCATTTCTCAATTCGTACAACCTTCTGAGAACCCTCCCCCTTGATAACCATCGAACTTCTGTATGGAAAAGATGCTGATGATTAGATACCAGTTCCTCGCTCAATAGTTTCAACAATCGTGTGCTAAAAGGGCTGTTTTTAATAAAATTAATTATTTTCACAGCTTGCGAAAGAATTCGAAGCTAAATGTTCTCTATGTATGAAACAATGAGTTAGTATGATATCATGATTTGCTACTTCCTTTATTCTTGATGTCACCCCCTGACTGTTTATCAGTCACAGAAGCGGCATCATCGGTACACACCCCAACACAATTTTCCCAATCCAACCATTTCATACGAACGCAGTGAAGCCATATCTAGCATCTTGGTGCTAGATCTAGCATAATTCACATGCATTTAGCATCTAGCATCTTGACTTTAGCATCTTGTCCAAATCTAGCATAATTTGTTGGAATAATGAGACTAGTCAGTATTTCCGCGGTTGTAATTTATTGTTGAATTCAGAGAAATGTTCAAAAATAGTAAAACGTGACTCTACAAAACGTATTTACTTAACCATAGTTTTATTACTGTCAACTGAAAACTGAATGTTTGGTCATATTAGCTTTGTACATAAATACAGTTTAAACACTTCATTAAAATAATGAACGTAAGTAGGGGCGGGTCTTTAAAATTAGTAAGGAAAGATAATTTGAAAATCTGGCATAATTTACAAAAAATCTAGTATAATTCAAACCCGTGTTTGGCTTCATCGCGAGTCTCGAGTGTGGCAACCCTGGAACAAACGCATCCAACACATTGAAAATTTCCGAGTCTGACCTGGTAACTCACATACATTGAGTAAGTCCTCCTTTATGTTATCAACGGTAATCAATATATCGTACAGAAGAAAGTAATATACTGTTGTTGTGCACGTCTGTTGATTCGTCAAGTTGTATGTCAAAAAGAAAAAAAGAAAAAAAAGAAAAAGAAAGAAAGAAAAAAAGAATTTTTAATATTTTCAATTAGTTAGGCTTCTGTATCATCTGCCATATCGGAAATTCGTCTTGAATCGTATCATTTGATAGAGAGCTACTTCCTTAATTTTGTTAGCTGCAGAATGTCCTAAAATCTCATTACATACTGCTATTAAAGAAGGTTTAACGATTTCTCCAATAGAATAGGGTTTCTTGCACTTAGAAATCTGCAGAGCAACAAAATAACATGTTTTTAAAAGTATCGTATCTGTAGTTGAAGCTTAATAGATCGCCATGTTTTCCAGTTTTCAGAGCATCTTTCTTACGCATGGAAACCTCAACCACTTTGTCTTTAAAGTCCGAATGTTTTGTGTTTAAGTGTCTTAAAGACGAGAAGGCTTCATAGCTTCGTTACCCAGAGCAACAGCACAGATAACACACTGAGGCTTCGGCAAATTGTTTGAGCCGGGAAACTGAATAAAACCATGCTTCGAATAGCTTTCTTTGTACTTACAAGGGACATGCTTTTTCTTCTCTCTGTTGGATGCACTTCTGTTCTCCTGTACGTTATCTTCAGTTTTACTGTCACTGTCGACTACATTTCTCGAAGAATTTTGATCACATGCAGTTACACTAGGAACACTATCAATAGTCGACTTAGTTACTAAATATGGCAAATTAATAAAACTAATAATTGTAATATTTTGTGATGGGCCGCAGGACTTATTTTGGAGACGTTGGTGGGACGCAGTTTCACAAAGGTTGAGAAACACTGCCATGCAGAGTATTATCTAGTCCACTAGTGACTACAATGAAGTTGGTGGTCAAACTTCGTGAAGGTCTAACTCTGTTTCAAATCCCATCTAAAAACTTGCCGAATTCCTAGTGGACGCAAAGTGACACTAATTCCAAAACACGAGATTCTTAGACCCTTCCTATTCGTGATGTTACCCCAGACAAAAGAAGCAGAAATATAAATTTCTAATAAATATAACAGCTCATATCTCGGAACTATAAAGACCCAAACGCTAAAATTTCATGACCCAATCAGCCCAAACAAACTACTACCCAGCCCAATAAAAATGACGTCCGGCCCAATCACTTGGGGGCTAATGTGAAGTTGGCCCCCAAACTTTGTGAAGCTCTAATTCTGTTTCGAAAACAGCCCAAAACTTGAAACTTCCTAAATTGCTAGTCGACACAAAGTACTGTAAATTCCAATAAATAAGTTTGTCAGAAATATCATATCAGTGAAGTTGGCCCCGACAAAAAAAGCAGGAAAATCACTTTTCAAAAAGTTTTATAGCCCATATTTCGGAAACTAATAACCCAAACGCTAAAAGTTGCTGATCCAATCAGCCCAAACGAAGTACTATCCAGCCCAATAAAAATCTCGTCTGGCCCAATCACTTTGGGGCTAATGTGAAGTTGGCCCCCAAACTTTGTGAAACTCTAATTCTGTTTCGAAAACAGCCCAAAACTTGAAACTTCCTAAATTGCTAGTCGACATAAAGTACTGTAAATTCCAATAAACATGTTTGTCAGAAATATCATATTAGTGAAGTTGGCCCCGACAAAAGAAGCAGGAAAATCACTTTTCAAAAAGTTTAATAGCCCATATTTCGGAAACTATAATGGCCCAAACGCTAAAAGTTGCTGACCCAATCAGCCCAAACGAAGTACTATCAAGCCCAATAAAAACCTCGTCTGGCCCAAACACTTGGGGGCTAACGTCAAGTTGGCCCCCCAAACTTTGTGAACCTCTAATTCTGTTTCGAAAACAGCCCAAATCTTGAAACTTCCTAAATTGCTAGTCGACATAAAGTACTGTAAATTCCAATAAACATGTTTGTCAGAAATATCATATTAGTGAAGTTGGCCCCGACAAAAGAAGCAGGAAAATCACTTTTCAATAAGTTTAATAGCCCATATTTCGGAAACTATAATAGCCCAAACGCTAAAAGTTGCTGACCCAATCAGCCCAAACGAAGTACTATCCAGCCCAATAAAAATCTTGTCTGGCCCAATCACTTTGGGGCTAATGTGAAGTTGGCCCCCCAAATTTTGTGAAGCTCTAATTCTGTTTCGAAAACAGCCCAAATCTTGAAACTTCCTAAATTGCTAGTCGACATAAGGTACTGTAAATTAGAATAAACATTATAAAGTTCTTCTCGGGCAATCAGCCAGGTGAAAACTGGTGGATAGGCCAACGTTTCGAGAGCTGTCATCGTTCTCGTCATCAGGGCAATTATGTAGAGATCAGCGGATATAAGTAATATATACTCTGGGCTGGAGAAAATGCTGGTTCCTGATTGGCTGAAAATGCTGGTTCCTGATTGGCTGGTTCAATCTGAAAAACTGGAGCTGTGATTGGCTGGCTAAGTTCCGTAGTCCGTGTTATTGATTGGCTGAGGGTTATCTGAATGTTTGTGTGTCGTTTTCTTTGCTGTGGTACTGATGACCGGGTTCCACAGGGGGCTGAGTTGAAATCCAGTGTCTCTGTTAACGTTGTTCGGTTCATGAACTATGGCGAGAGATTCGGCTACTATCCTGGTCCAGTAACTGGTGCTCTTGGTAATGATGGATGTGTCCTTAAATAAAACTTTATGGCCTTCTGATAAACTGTGTTCAGCTAAACCTGATTTTTCTGGATGGAATAATCTAATGTAATTTTCATGTTCTCTACAACGTTGCAGAGAACATGAAAATTACATTAGATTATTCCATCCAGAAAAATCAGGTTTAGCTGAACACAGTTTATCAGAAGGCCATAAAGTTTTATTTAAGGACACATCCATCATTACCAAGAGCACCAGTTACTGGACCAGGATAGTAGCCGAATCTCTCGCCATAGTTCATGAACCGAACAACGTTAACAGAGACACTGGATTTCAACTCAGCCCCCTGTGGAACCCGGTCATCAGTACCACAGCAAAGAAAACGACACACAAACATTCAGATAACCCTCAGCCAATCAATAACACGGACTACGGAACTTAGCCAGCCAATCACAGCTCCAGTTTTTCAGATTGAACCAGCCAATCAGGAACCAGCATTTTCAGCCAATCAGGAACCAGCATTTTCTCCAGCCCAGAGTATATATTACTTATATCCGCTGATCTCTACATAATTGCCCTGATGACGAGAACGATGACAGCTCTCGAAACGTTGGCCTATCCACCAGTTTTCACCTGGCTGATTGCCCGAGAAGAACTTTATAATATACGCCGCCAGGAAAGCTTCAAATCTTACTTAGAATAAACATGTTTGTCAGAAATATCATATTAGTGAAGTTGGCCCCGACAAAAGAAGCAGGAAAATCACTTTTCAAAAAGTTTAATAGCCCATATTTCGGAAACTATAATAGCCCAAACGCTAAAAGTTGCTGACCCAATCAGCCCAAACGAAGTACTATCCAGCCCAATAAAAATCTTGTCTGGCCCAATCACTTTGGGGCTAATGTGAAGTTGGCCCCCCAAACTTTGTGAAGCTCTAATTCTGTTTCGAAAACAGCCCAAATCTTGAAACTTCCTAAATTGCTAGTCGACATAAAGTACTGTAAATTCCAATAAACATGTTTGTAAGAAATATCATATTAGTGAAGTTGGCCCCGACAAAAGAAGCAGGAAAATCACTTTTCAAAAAGTTTAATAGCCCATATTTCGGAAACTATAATAGCCCAAACGCTAAAAGTTGCTGACCCAATCAGCCCAAACGAAGTACTATCCAGCCCAATAAAAATCTCGTCTGGCCCAATCACTTTGGGGCTAATGTGAAGTTGGCCCCCCAAACTTTGTGAACCTCTAATTCTGTTTCGAAAACAGCCCAAATCTTGAAACTTCCTAAATTGCTAGTCGACATAAAGTACTGTAAATTCCAATAAACATGTTTGTTAGAAATATTATATTAGTGAAGTTGGTCCCGACAAAAGAAGCAGGAAAATCACTTTTCAAAAAGTTTAATACCCCATATTTCGGAAACTATAATAGCCCAAACGCTAAAAGTTGCTGACCCAATCAGCCCAAACGAAGTACTATCAAGCCCAATAAAAACCTCGTCTGGCCCAAACACTTGGGGGCTAACCTGAAGCTGGCCCCCCAAACTTTGTGAACCTCTAATTCTGTTTCGAAAACAGCCCAAATCTTGAAACTTCCTAAATTGCTAGTCGACATAAGGTACTGTAAATTCCAATAAACATGTTTGTCAGAAATATCATATTAGTGAAGTTGGTCCCGACAAAAGAAGCAGGAAAATCACTTTTCAAAAAGTTTAATAGCCCATATTTCGGAAACTATAATAGCCCAAACGATAAAAGTTGCTGACCCAATCAGCCCAAACAAAGTACTATCCAGCCCAATAAAAACCTCGTCTGGCGCAAACACTTGGGGGCTAACGTGAAGTTGGCCCCCCAAACTTTGTGAACCTCTAATTCTGTTTCGAAAACAGCCCAAATCTTCAAACTTCCTAAATTGCTAGTCGACATAAGGTACTGTAAATTCCAATAAACATGTTTGTCAGAAATATCATATTAGTGAAGTTGGTCCCGACAAAAGAAGCAGGAAAATCACTTTTCAAAAAGTTTAATACCCCATATTTCGGAAACTATAATAGCCCAAACGCTAAAAGTTGCTGACCCAATCAGCCCAAACGAAGTACTATCAAGCCCAATAAAAACCTCGTCTGGCCCAAACACTTGGGGGCTAACCTGAAGCTGGCCCCCCAAACTTTGTGAACCTCTAATTCTGTTTCGAAAACAGCCCAAATCTTGAAACTTCCTAAATTGCTAGTCGACATAAGGTACTGTAAATTCCAATAAACATGTTTGTGAGAAATATCATATTAGTGAAGTTGGTCCCGACAAAAGAAGCAGGAAAATCACTTTTCAAAAAGTTTAATAGCCCATATTTCGGAAACTATAATAGCCCAAACGCTAAAAGTTGCTGACCCAATCAGCCCAAACAAAGTACTATCAAGCCCAATAAAAACCTCGTCTGGCCCAAACACTTGGGGGGCTAACGTGAAGTTGGCCCCTCAAACTTTGGGAGGCTGTAACTTTGTTTCCAGTGTAGCCCAAACGCTAAAAGTTGCTAGCCCAAACAGCCCAAATGAAGTACTTCCTGGCCCAATTAATATCTCGTGTAGCCCAAACTTTTGGGGGGCCAACTTCACACAGGCGTATTTTTTCCAGTAGTTAGCTCTAAAAACTCACAGGTCTCGAAAGCCAAGTAGTAGTGTAAGTCCTATTGCTATTATTACTATTAAAGATATCAATATCCAAAAGTGCCTGAAGTTCTTTTTTCACTTGGTTAGATATACTCACCTCAGGTAAGTAGACAGAAACAAGTGGAAAAGAAAGGGAAATGAAGGTCTTGAAAGTAAAACGGAGACAAATTTACCAGTCCTCAGAAGATACTGTGTACAATGCAGTGATCAGAGAGGGTCGGTAGATCATACTGAGTCGGTGGGTCACGGTGGGTGGTGGGTCGCAGTGGGTCACATGCTGTTGACCCACGACCCACCCAGAAAACTTGGCCCACTCCATCTCTGACCACACATACACAGAGGTCCTTACGTATCCTCTTTTCATGCCTGCGCGACGAGTGTCTTGGGTCCTGAGTTCTGTCCTCAGACTCAGTGGCGTCGGAAGTATTTTTCAGCTGGGGGGAAGCAAACTGCTGTCTTGAGAATAGATACGGGAATGTAAGACAGGTAAGATAATACGAATCTATGTTTGTAATGTAAGAATAATTTGATTTGATTGGTTAATACTAATACTACTACTACTACTAATAATAATAATAATATAATATAATATAATATAATGAAGCTGTAAACAGTTTCGTGAGAGTGGAATTTCCATCTATGAGATTCATCTTAGTTTACATCTTTAGATTAATTAATCCCGTGTCAGTTTTATGCTGGATTTTGGTCTGGTAAAGAAATTTTCAACCACTAAAATCAGAATTAAAATCATATAAAATTGTAAAATTTGTACTGCTCACAATAATTATTTGTAAGTACAATATTTACCATTTTATATACTGGTACATATTTTTAACCCTTTGGGGATCTCATGGTACAATTTGTACCATACGGGGTGTTTCATGGTACATTGCGTTATAACTCTCCTATTTGAACTTTTTCGTCCGTTTTTTTTTTTGTTATGTTTTTCAAGTCCAGAGACATTGCAGAAGACATTACGGATGGCTTCACACCTTCCTGTGTCGAGACATAGGAGGTGATGACGTCATAAGTCTAAAATTTATATTTTCGTGTAATACTTTTTTTGGGGGAGGTTATGTAAAGTATTTTTGGCGGGCTTATTCTTGCACATAGAAGATTGAAATTTTGCACAAACATGCAGTCCACCGAGTAGTATTTACCGGATTTTTTCTTCAGATTTCTGCGTTAAAACAGGGGGGGTCCAGAGGGTCAAAAAGTTGAAAAAAGGGATATTTTTACCCAAAAATCCCGTTTTTCCTCATTCCTGCCTTAGATACATGATGGAGACAAGTGAATGGTACAGCCTGAAAGGCAGTTCTATTCTGAAGAGAATGATGTGCGACACATGGCCCTAGGGTAATTAGGGAAGTGTCAGAGAATTTTTATCAAAATATACTTCTGTATAGGGGAATTTTGGACATTTTCGGTACTATTTTTGTGTGGCTTATTTTTGCACCTAGAAGATTGAAATTGTGCACAAACATTCAGTCGACCGAGTAGTATTTAGGCCTACCAGATTTTTTTCAGATTTCTGCGTTAAAACAGGGGGGTACAGAGGGGCTACACGTTGAAAAAGGGATATTTAGACCCAAAAAATCCCGTTTTTCCTCATTTTCCCGCCTTAGATACATGATGGAGACACGTGAGTCATACCGCCTGAAAGGCAATTCTATTCTGAAGAGAATGATGGGCGAAACGTGACCCTAGAGTAATTAGGGATGTCTCAGGAAATTTTTTACCTGAGATCATGGTGTTTTACGGTAATTTGGGGCATGGTGGGAATTCCTGATAAAATTTCTCCCGCCTTTGGTATTCAAGATAGAAACTTGAAATTTGGCACACACATTCAGTATACCAAGTACTATTTATCAGATTTTTTTAGATGGCTATGTTCACACAGGGTCACTCCAGGGGAGCCCAAAGTGCGAGAAAAAAAATTCCCTCCGAAATTTTCCCTTTGACATTTTCCCGCTCCTGGTATATGGTATGAGCATGCAAGTGGTATCATTTGAAAGAAAGCTCCATTCTGAAGAGAATGAGGTATGAACCATTATTCTAGAATAAATAGTGACGATGCAGTAGCTGCTTGACTGAAAGTCTAAAAATAGCCCCAAAACCCCGGATATCTTAAGGGTTAACTGTATTGGACGTGGTGACACGGACACTATTAAAGTATCTTAAAGCTACTTAAATCACTTGGAAATGACGAAATTAAAATTATATTTTTAAAAATCCAGCTCTAGTGTTGCACTACACTGTAATATTAGAAATTGCTATTTAGAACTACAAACTTTGTAGCAGAAAGTAACTTGAACATTATAAAACAGGCTACATAATCAAGTAAAAAATAAGAAAATATATTTTTTCTACTTACTTGACTTAGTGCCAGAAATGGAAAAATGGAATTTTCACTAAAGACTTCATAAAATGTATATAGAAAATTCAATTACACTAATTATCCAAAGTTATTTGTATTTTTACTACACTTACTTCAGTATATCCAGTTTGTTATTACATTCACCTCTCTTCCTAATCTCATTATATTTACTTCACTTCACAGTAATAAGACACAATTAATAAGGAATAATTCAAGTTTATATTGAATTTTATGTGCTATTTTGTAATTCAAATAATTAGTTATATAACGCATAACATTTTCACTTACGTAATTCTACATTTATTACTTTCCAAAATTGTACAAAAGTATCTTTTCTTTCGCTTGCTTTTGATATGAATTCTCTTGCAGTGGTGTTTAAATCTAAGTCTGGTCGCTACACACATATGCAACAACAGCAGATGAACCAATCTTTCCTGCGTCATGGACGTCCTCAAATATGTCTTTAGACGACGCAAATAGCTGAATGATCTTTCGCAAATGCTCAAGAAGCTGGCATAGTGAGAACGAAAGTCCCTAGATGAACAACTTGGTCGAGAAGACTGTGAACAGTTGGGGTTTCAACACTAATAGTTTTTAATATTCTGGTGGTCGTCAGCGACTCAGTCGTCATCAAAATAGGTGGAAGCAGCCTGAGCTGAGCTCATAATCTATCCAGGTTAAAATCCGACGCATGAACTCCCAATTCCTGCTTCAAATAATCTCTGGAGAGAGGCCCACCAGCACATATAGCTCCTTCACAAAGTATCTTCTAGAGTTTTATGAGTTGTTTGAGGCCTGGCTGATTGAAACGAAGCTGCACTTCATTCAACAAATAGTTAATGATTTCGAAGTACATTTTTGGAAGATCTGATACAGATCCTAGGGTAGATGCTATAGAAGGGTTATCAGTCTGCTGCAATCTAATTGATGTTCTGTTTGATCTTGATTAAGTGGGCAATTTTAAGTGTAGTCTGTCTGCATTTTCCTTTGCTTCCTTAAAGGTGTTTTCAAATAAACTGTCCGTTAGTAGGTTTCTCAGAGTATCCTCTAGATAGAATTGCTACTGCTCTTTTAGCTCCAGAAGCAAAAGCTTCAGAATTTTGAAGCACTTTCGCCAGTTGTCCGCAAGGTACAAAAGCACGTATACTGACTATCAGAAAAAATATCATTCCAAATTTGTTCATTCTTTTCAAATACCCTTTTAGAATTACCTTTTGATCATCATTTGGACCACTTGTATTACTGATGATATTTTTCAACGTGATTTGAATTCATTCGTAGTAGATTGAAATCTGATTAGAGATTTTCGTCTAGCACAGCAGCGAGTAGAACAAAGAGGCAGTAAATGTTTAGGATTACTTTCGTTGATAGTTTTACAGGGTTCAAGAACAATGTCGGCGTATGTTGTCTATCGTTTTGCAAAATCCAGGTTGATGTTTCAAACGTCTTTCACTATGGTCCGTACGTCACACAAAGATTCGCATTTTCGTGCTACTTCCTGCAATGGAAGATGTAATGCATGATTTTTGCAATGAGTGTATACAGCTTTCGGATGTTGAGTAGAAATTATCTTTTGCACACCATTCACTCATCCTGACATTATAGCTGCACCATCATGACATTATTCGTGTATATTTTCTGCATTCAGGTTAAGTTTCTTTAGAATAGCTTTGATCGTTAATTCTGTTTGTGTCATGTGGGGTGATCATTCCCATAAATATTTTGTTGGATTTGATGAATCAGACAGAGTCAATAGAGCTCACACAGAGACAACTGTTCTTTCTTTGAAATATCAATCGTGGAGTCGACTATGATTGCATAAAATGGAGACTCTTTGACTTCTGCTACCAAGTCTTTCTATATTGCATGTCCCATAATCTTTAAAATTTCATTCTTTTTAATCAGCACTAAGCCAGTTATCCCGTTGATTAATCCATTTATTGAGAACAGGCACATCCGTTTTTCTTTCAGCCAGGGGTTATATCAAATTATCCGTACTATGCAAATGTCCACTGATTGCTTGACCACTGCGAGCTAAATATCTAAGACTACTATAGTACGGCCAACAAGAAATGGTCTCTGATGTTTCTTACCACATGCGGTAGGACATTTCAGCCCCTACTTTGATACCAGGGTTACCAACCACGATCACTCTGTCTTATACAATTAATTAAATTGCCACTACAGTTGCACCGAAAAAAAACTTGACACGCGAGTAGTGGCAATGTCCCTGCGAGCTGTCAGAGACGTTTTCTTACTGGACGCACTATAGTTATTATAAGCAGTGACTGTCTTCCTTATTCTTGTTTACGAACTTGGTCTGAAAGGAGAGTTGAAATAGGTGTTCTGTTTCTGCACTCATACCTTAACCCTTTCACTGCCACTGGGACATGTGTTTCCCACGATACATTCTCAGAGAACCCCTGGTAATTTACCACATTTTATTGCTATGAATCGATGTTCCACTAGTAAAGAGAAGCCCAATAATGGTTCACAGAATTGTTATGAACATTATCAAATAGACAGTAGCGGAAGTGAACGTAAACAATGAAATTGAGGAACAATGTGCTAGTGATAAAGCAGTGGTTGCGTGTACTGTCATTTGGAAAAGGATGCCGAAATGTAAAATATTTGTAATCATAAATACGACCCAATTGTTTTTTTTTTTTTTTGACAATATACGTATCATAATTGAAAATACAAGATGATCACTCATGTCACTACCACTGGGACATATAGGTCCCACGTAAAAATATCAGTGGGGTACATACCGGTAATGTCCCACCCTTCCCACATCGAAAAACGAAAACGGCGGAAAATGTTTTTGGTATATATATTTATATGTTTGAAAACAACTTAAAGTAGCCATAATAATGTTTCTCACTCCGAAAAAAATGGTAGTGAAAGGGTTAAACGAACGGAACGACAATGGAGTTCACATTTTTCATGTGCTCTGAATTATTATTAATCTTACCTTATACATTCTTCCTCCTCACTATAAAACTTACTGCACTCTGCATATTGTTTGTAAGAATACTAATTTAACTTTCTGGAAAATGTATTTAGGGCATAAATGTCCTGTTACTCATTTAAACTGCTACATTTTTTAAATTTTAAAATCTCGCTCGACGACTTGTTTCATATTGCAGACTTACGATTACTCAAACAACATTTCTTTAAAAAAAGAGTTTACAGCTTTGAGAATGTACATCAATGGAAATAAAGGGAATTTTCAATTCTTTTTCCTAATTCTTTCTGTCTAACATGTGGGTAGAAAAAGCGCCCGGTCCCTTGTTTCAAAGAGAAAGATGAATCTGGAATAAAGAATTTTTTCACATTACCATAAAAAGCAAAATTTAGTTCTTATAATCAGTGTTGTGTGATGTTTTTAGTCTGAAAGTGAGGGGGCAAAACGAGTATCTTGCCCCCTCTGAAAATTTCAGGAGGGGCAACTGCCCCCCTTGCCCCTGCTCAGACTTCTCCTGGGCCTTCCTCCTAAACTGCCAGGGGCGACGCGCTTTGGTCTGTCCATGTCTATCGAAACAAGCACTGTTCCGTTGATTCATCTCTCCAACAATGCACTTTTCTGCACTAAAAATTCCAATTATTACACTCCACCATCACTCTTTGTGTCGTGAGTGTTGTGTCGCACGGACTAATTATATTAAATGTTTGTGAAGTGTTCATGACAATTCAAACTAATTTCGTATTGTTAGGGCTAGTCTAACTGCTGTTTGAAAGTGTGTAGGCACCGTTCAAGTGTGTTTTCACATCTAGTTAGTAATCGTAGCGTCTTAGCGAAATCAGTTTATTAACGCTCGCTGTGCAAGGTTTTTCATAAATGTATGTGTAAAAACTATATCACTCGCACAAAATGTCTGTAAACGTTTTCGTGATTTCGGAATTTCAAGGTTTTCTTAGTTGCAGAAAATCTAAGTATAAACGCCTATACTTTAGTGTTGTTGAATGATCGTCCACCAGGCTACTTGTTAACCTAGCCTCGAATACTGTTTCTTAATTAATGTGTGAATTAGTGTAGTGTGTGTGTTCCGGGTATTATAAAAGTTTTTGAACGCACTTATTCCCGGTTTCTTGACTACGACTGACTGACTTGGAATTTTGAATTCTCAACTTCTCGATTGTTTAAGACACGCCTCTAACTGCATTTTGCTCCCTAATTTTCTTTCATTGGTCAGATTATATTGGTGTCCTCAATTTTTATTTTCTTGGTCTCCGCCTATTTACGGTGTTCGAGTGTCGTCTCTCCAACGTACGTGATTTCTTCAAATTTCACATGTTATATAGAAAATTTTTATAGGGGCTGATTTGGCGTCTCTTCGTCTCGTACGTGGTTTTGGACCATCTTACAGTTCTGTGCTAAAATTTTATCTAGGTTGTACGTGGAGCCATAGTGGCGAGTACGCGAGTTTGACAAATTCACAGAGATTATTTTCCACTTGGATTCTATTCAATTTGTGCAGACTTTATAATTTTTCTCCAATTTCACACAAAGATGCTAAGAGCCGTTTTGTTTTCCTTCCTTGGGCTCACGGAGGGCCCTCTGTATGTGTGGTCTTCTGCGTATTGGGGCCCATACACGTAAACACATGCCTGAAGAAACAGCCCGATTTGCATGAAAAATGATAAAACCACAGGAAAGTTGATCGTGTATGGCCTCATTCATTCATGTTGAAAGTTTTCAAAATCTTCTGAAAACATGCTTGATGTTTTTGCCGTTCTGCATGCATGTTTACCGTGTATGGGCTCGTTCATGCAAGGTGGCTGTTTTATATTTAGGTCCGCCAATCACGACAGCGGAAGAAATCACGTGACTCTCTCCTCCGTCGCATGCCAAGGTCGTTGAAGATGGATGATCTGCGTTATTCCTGGAGCATCAAAACATAGAGAGAGAGAGAGAGAGAGAGAGAGAGAGAGAGAGAGAGAGAGAGAGAGAGAGAGAGAGAGATGCGTTACATGACAAGGGATTCTGTGCATGAATTTATTCAGGTATACAAAGAACTACCATGTTTTTAGAAGGAAAATCAAAAAAATTAAAAAAAAAAAAAAACTACTGTGTGGGGAATGACGTAAAGAATTCTGCACATGAAAAATGAGAAAAGCTGAGAGAATTTCAACCTCACTCCACACTTGATGGGTGTTAAAAGGAGGATAAACACGTTGCGCTCCAACTACAGAAGAGAGCACATCAAAGTGAGAAAAAGGAAATTAAGTGGTTCTGCCGCTCATGAAGTTTACATGCCGAAGTTATGGTATTACAGGAGTGTAGACAGCAGGTTTATATAGGGGGGCGTTTTTGAGGAGGGACAGCTACAATGTACAAAACCCCCAAAAATGTGTTACAGCTAGAGATTTTGAGGGCTGAAAAAACGGAAATTTTTTGATTCCGTCCGAAAATCTAAACACACTGTTTTTAAAGCTTTTTTCTTCATAAATATTACCAGGTAGTTTTTATTATACTTAACCAAGAACTACTGACCCGAACCAAACGTTATACCTTTGTGCAAAACTATTTCAGTCCAAGCCCTTGTACACAGAACCTATCTACATAAGACTGATTTTTTTTTATTTCATTTAATTTCTTTAAAATTTCCTGACAAAAATATTTATTTATTATTCGTGACTTAAAAACATTATAATTATTTTATTAACAGCTACATATCACTTCCTGTTTTACAGCAAGTGGAAAAAAAGCGAATAAAATTCAAACTGAAAATTTGAATTAAAACGTTTTTCACCATATTTTCCATCTGATAAAAAAATGTTTTTTTTAAAACACTCAGTTTAGTGCGATAGTTTTGTAGCAGTATTTATAGTACCTTGTTGAAACGTTTGTCTTCAAACTGTCAAACATAAAACAGGGGAGGATCCAGGACGGACTTCTGGGGGTCGGTGGGTTATAATACTGCTACTTAGAGCTACCTTTAAGAGCTCCAAACTCTGGGATGTGTTTTTTTTTTTTTACATATAAAATAAGAAATCTTCATCTTCTGAGGGGCTATCGCCCCCCCTGGATCCGCCTCTGATATAAAATCACAGTAAATTGTGTAATCTGCTGTTACAAATAAGTATATATATATATATATATATATATATATATATATATATATATATATATATATATATATATATATATATATATATACCGTAAAACGGGGGTACTTTGACATAGAGTGGGGCTACTTTGACAGATGAGCAATTCGTGCTTCCGGTGAGAATTGTTGCATATACTTTCATAGATAAAGACTGATATGGTGTCCACGGTGCGAATTGCCGGAGGGGATGAGAGATTTCTCCTATTGTATTTCTACCCCCTCTCAATATCCTTCCTGTCCCCCAATATATAATATAAGGACTTCTAGATCCGCCACTGTTTATTCCCTCCAAAAATGAATAATCTAATTCGCACTCTGACGATATATATCAGCGTGTCGTGGAAGGGTGGAAGACAGTGGATTCAATGTGTCCTGTGCAAAAATGGGTGTGTGGGTTTTGTAATGGTGGGTCAAAAAATCCTCAGTATGCTTGTTACGACTGTGATGTTGACGACTAAGGTTTTTCTTTCCATTGTTACATGTAAAGATAACATACCGGTATATATGTAATTATGTTAAAATTAAAGTAAAGTAAAAGAAAAATAAAGTAACAATGTAAGGTAAAGCACCGTGTATGTTCGAAGTAAAAGATGTTAAAAGTAAAGCTTTAGAAAAACTTGTATAGTGGTGTATAATGATGTACCACAACAAAATAAAGATTTCGTGCTTATCAAGTATACAGCATACCGTACCTTACACATGACCAAAATCGTGTTTTATACACTTTGCATAAATTCCATGTCAAAATAACTCCATAAGTCGAGTAACTTTGATCTTATGCAGCAAATACATAAGATGTCAAAGTAGCCCCACCCCCGGGGCTACTTTGACCGGTATTTCTTAATTTCTTCCCGCCAAAACTTACTTGTAGAGACTTAGTGATGTGATAGCCTAGATACCTATTTTTATGATGAGAATAGTATCATTCATTGGTTGCAGAAAGTGTTCCGTGTACACATCTAAACTAGTCCAAAACCTGTCAAAGTAGCCCCGTTTTACGGTATTATATATATATATATATATATATATATATATTGAAGTTCATTTGTTTGTTATGAGTTTATATTGACACAAATCTAAAGAAAAATTACACAAAATATTATAAATGGTGTGGAATAATTCCATTATCTAAACCATTTACATCCAATTTGGACATGTTGACGTGGGAGACCCGGTTTCGATTTTCAGCGGGAACTAATGTGGTTCGGATTCCACGTTAATCAGTAGGTCCAAGTGTCATATAGCTTTGCTGCTGAACGGGACGTTAAACTCAAAATCAACTCAACCAATTTGGAAATGATCCGCACAGGAGCACTAGATCAATCGATTTGTAGCAGATGTGGTAGCAACCTGTGCATTTGATCATTCCTTACACAGAAGAGATACCATATTATTTTTCAATCGGTAAATAAGTTAACGTAAATTATTAATTATATGTAAACTTGGTTATATTTAAATGACTGGAGCGATATAATTTTACGATGATGTTTTAAAAGCTGGTCTTTTAAGGGGTCCAGGAAATCATTTGGGGAGGGGGACTGGCCCCGACGCCCTCCTCCCCATGGCTACATCCCTGTGGTATTACGATTAACTTTAATTGTTATCGGATCAGGAAGAAACACGTGTACGCAAAAGCAACCTAGATGAACACAGCAGTGATTAAGAGCCTGATGAGTCATCTCCACAGGTAATTAAAATAAAATATTATTGCAACTAGTTTTATTTTCACACTTATTCCTGTGTACTGACGTAGAATTAAGAGACCTCCATGGTTATTACTAGTTGGTAGCAATCATATTGTCTTACCATTCGACTCTTCATGGTCTCCGTCCTCCACATTTCTCAAACAACTTCTAGTAAGTTGGACAGCATGTTGGTGCATGTGTGGGCAAAAAAATCTTCCAACATGCATGATGAGACAAATCTTTCATGCATGTTGGTCATGCAAGTGTGTACATGTATGGGCCACTTATGGCTTAGGCAGCGGTATTAAGAGACAAAAGAAGGGTCTTTTAAATGTCCTCGCCGCAACGACAGGTATACAAAAAAAAGAGAACATCTTACTCTTGGATAAGGAAAGAAAAATAAAAAATGCCAGTTTTGTTAACTTTGCTTTTCAACACACAAAATTTAAAATAAAATTCGCTGACGTTGTTTTAAATAGATGCATAATTAAAAAAATGAAATGAAATGAAATTTTTGAGTTTTACGTCCCACGTTTATGGCGGTTAGACTAAAGGAGACGGTGATGATGAGAGATGAATGAAATGGTGGAATGAAGAAAGTGGGAGGAAACGGGAGAACCCCGGGAAAACCCACGCACACGGTGTTTGTCCACCACAAAGTTCACTTGGCGGGAGCAGGGTTTGAACCCGAGACCCCTAGCACCAGAGGTGAACGCTCTACCACTGAGCCACCGCGGCCCCCTGATGATGCATAATTAAATTAAAATAATTTATTTAAAATTACCTAAAAATGAACATGAGGCAACTGTCACATCTTCTTTGTCATAGCTGGGGGGAAAATTGTACCTTCAAGCTATATTCAAATATCCTCCTTTGCACACTCATATGCGATATATTTTTAATTTTAGGTTGATTCCCTGTTCTGAAGTGCTTTCCTTAAAAATCGAACAGAAGCTTCTGCTATGGCTTGCTTTAGGTCATATTTTCTCCACCGCCTCGCCGGGCTTAGGTCCTCTTTGGTTCTTTCAGTATCTTCGCAAAATTATTAGGACACCTACACAATTTTACTAATTTCAACTTGAATTTTATTTATGGACATCAATAACACCTCAACTTTGTCCATTTCGAAGAAGAAATAGAATAGAAAAAGAATAAGAAATAACAATAAATTTCTTAATCATCGGTTCAAATGTTCGTCGAAGATTCATCTTGTATACAATGTCTTTAGTGAATCAGGTGACAACCAAACAAGCAAGTTCAAATTAGCATAAAGCCTAGTGTGAAATAACAAACAAATATAACAGCTTAAATGTTAAAACTATACTTCATTCGGAGAATATCATGAAGTATAAACGAAACACAACAGACACAATAATGATCTGGTACCGAAAAGCTAGATAATAATTTGTTCATGTCTTTATACGGAATACGAGGCCCATGCCAAAAGATAGGAAAAGAAATTTATTTTGATTGATATACAAGTATATACCTTGCCTGTTTTTCGACATAGTCACTATGAACCTCCGTAAAAATCTGCCGCCTGAGAGTAAGACAGTTCCAAACTTGAGCACTCCACTGTCGTTGTAACGCTTCGATGCAACGCTTTTTTAGGTGAAGGAAACAAATAAATCGCTGGGGCAAGGTCGGAGCTGTAAGGAGGATGACTGAACAGTTCCCACTGAAATCTTTGAATTGTGTCAACAGTACGAACAGCTGTGTGTGGCCAAGAGTTGTCATGCCACACACGAAAAATTCCAGAGTGTAGTATTCCTCTCCACCGATTTTGGATGGTACGTCGCTGATTATTAAGTGTTTGGCAATACATATCTGCTGTAATTGTTCGCCCTGGTTCCAAGACTTCCACAAGAATCACACCCTTTTGGTCCCGAAACACAATTGTCGTGATTGTGTGACTGATGGTGTTTGTTTGAATTTCTTTATTTTAAGAGAACCAGAGCGTCGCCATTGCTTCGACTCCCTAGTAGAGTACGATATCCAGGTTTCATCCCCATCCTTTCCCCAGCGAGCCAAACAATCACATGCATCTGTCATTCTTTGTTCCTTGTGAGCGTCTGTCAGCATTGGAAACTCTTTGACGAGTTCGGTCTTTGTTAACCGGGATTCGACTGCACTTTCTCGTTAACGCGTTCTACCAGTATGTCCGTTTGAACACTAGGCCTTCCGCCTTACGAACATTTGAACGCTCTTCCCGAAACTCTCTGCACCATTGTGTTACCTTCATTTCTCTTTTTACTGTCAGTTCGTAAATGACATAGAATTCTCAACTAATGTCGGCTGCATTCTGCCCTTTGGCGTTCAGAAATCGTATGATAGATCTCACTTGACATTTGGTGGGATTTTGTATTACGGCAGGTATTTCACCTTACTGCTATTCGCACTTCCGTAACTCCATTTGGACCGTTCTCTCTCTGTTGTAAGCACGAATGCTACGGCATGCTCAACTTAATCACTGTTGCCAAACCCGCTAAAAACTAACGATCCATTTTTGACTGCGGAATTTTAACGTAGACTCTAATGTGAATAATAAACTTCCCTTTTGGCTGCTTTGATATATATCTAAGTTTTCTCATGTTTACGATTTTTCACTGTTTAAAGCTAGACAAGCACTGTACAGCACGATTACGGCACCTGTTTTCGGAATTAATCGTACGGCTTTTATTATTTAAAGGACTATTGTACTCAGGAAAGGCTTAATTCGAATACAATTCAGAACAGAAATAAAGGACAAGGGTAGTTCGTTTGTCAAAATTTTAATTTGCAAATCGCAGTTTTATTTTCAGTAAGACAGACTTTTAAGTTTTACATTTTGAATGGTAACATTTTACATTTTTACACCTTACATAATGCAAGAACTATTACTAAAACAATTAAGACTTAATTACGTGAATGAGAATAAATTGTATTTTCAACAATACATTAAAACTCTATAAACATTAAATGTCATTTTAATCTAAACATTTTTAAAGTAGGGATCGTATTTTTCTGAAGGTATACCAACAAGAAGATTATTTTTTGGTGTACAAGATTCTGGCATAAGTTTTGCCATAGATACTTCATATCCTACTTCCTTAGCTTGCAAACACCTATCCATATCAATAACTCCCATGCATTTTTTCCCCTGATCTGTTTTAACGTTGTTTACGTCATGCGTCTGATCTGCTGAATGTCCAATAACTAAATACTGCTTAAGTGTCATTAACGAGTCTTTGAACAACTGACTACGCGGATATGTGAGAATGTGATTATTTTGTACAGTGCCATAGCAGCAGGGGCAACATACAAATACGGCTCTTTGTTCAATGCATCGTTGGATAACTAAATCTGTTGCTACACCACAAGCATGCAGTGACACTCCAATATTAAATGAACCTTTATAATAATCCAAATTACACTGATAAAAAGCAACATTTGGAAGCTTCAATTTCTTTACTCTTTCTCTTGCTCTAGATAACGACTCCTCTTTATTTTCTAAAAGAATAACCTTACACCTCGGCAAGAAATGAGCAAGAATTATACCAAGGTGACCACTACCTGAACAAAAATCAACAATAGTATCACCAGCCATCGCAATCTTAAGAACAGCTTTAGCAAGATTTTCTAATTGCTGGCTTTTCCTTTCTAAACGAGTTGCCGGTAGGTTACCTGCTTTAGGGTGAGCTTCATACGGAACAGCTTCCCAATCAAATTCAACTTCGTATCCGAAAGGACGAGAATCCCACTGAATTACGTCACAGAGATGTTGAACACACCTGAGGGAGTTTTCAACATCCTGCTGCCTGGTAAAAATTCGGCTTTTAGGTCTATATCTTCGTGGATCACTTTTGTAAAGGCTCTGACTTGGAACATCAGGTACTATATACTCGATATATAGAGTATCTCCGATTAGGCGTTGAATGTCACATACTATAGACAACGCTTGTCTTATTTCATCTTTCTCCAGAACTCTTTCTAACCATTTAAAAGTGAGAGGTAAGTAATTTTGTAAGTATACACTGCTAAGACATTTGACAGCTATATATATACAAGGAAATAAGATTACATCCGCTAAAGTTAAAGCAGGCCCCTCTGCAAAACAATGTTCGAACATAACTTCATCGTCGTGTTGACTTGTGTTACTTACTGCACTGTCATATTGTTCGTTACATTTCAAGTTTAGTTTCTTTCTTTGAAGCACTCCTTTGGATTTGTCGAATTCTTGCTTCTTTTTTAAAATATTATGAACTCGTAAAGGTTGTGCCATATGACGCTCAAATCTAATAATATCTTCGGGTATTAAAATTTTACTAGGAGTGTTCTTTTCAAGTGATAAAAACAACATCTTTACGGTACGTATCATATCCACCTCACAGAACTTAGTCCACAATGATGACTCAGCACAAGCCATCAAACAACCCTGTCTAAACCCTAGAAGAGTCTGTGAATGATGATTAAATGAATGAAAGCTAATGATTTTAATGATCTGGCGTAGAACGGCACATAGTCCAGCAACACAAGTGCTTTCATTGGCTAAAATCAATGCAGGCAACTGACATGATTTTATCAGAGTTGGAACATATTCTTGTTTGATAATTTCGTACCTTAAACCTGCTGTTTTCAATTTAAATTTAACCTCATCAGAATCATGACTGACAACACAATATATGTTTACTGCAGGGTATCTGCAATACTGCAATGTAAAAATTGTTACTAAACTCTCCAAAGATACTGATATACACCCATCTTCACATTTACCAGGTAGTGAAAAGGCTTCAATAAACAATTCATCCATTGTAGCACTGAAAACCTGCAAAACAGAAAACCATGACTTCTATAGAATTAGCAATAAAGTCAAAATGACTAACATACTGTAAAATAACATTCCTGCGTTTATAGCTAAGTACCATTCACGAAATTCAAGGCTATATACAAAGTGTTTCAAATCAAACGTCCAGTGTGTATAAATCACATACAGCCGAAGGTAAAGGATGAAACCAAAAGTAAGGTAGGGAAATTGATAGGGCGCATTGAATAGTGTGCTGCATATGTCCCACAGGGTGTCCTATCATGGGGCACAGATGGATAACTCGAAAATTTTAAACGGGAAAGTATGTTATTTGATAAATTAAAGATAATGAGAAAAGGAATCACTTTTGTGTGTGTGTGTGTTTTTTTTTTTTTTCCTTTTTCGTATGAGGCACCGTTTACGAATTGGCCTCCATTTAAACGTTGGTCAGACAAAACTTCAGTGTATATAAGTCACAAACGGCTGAAGATAAAATGGGACAAAACGTGAGATAGGGAAATGTCATAGAAAGCACTCAATGGAGGATGCAGTTAGTCTTACAGGGCCCATATGATAAGGCACTCTAAGTTTTTAATGCTGTTTGATACATTTTTGAAGGGACCATGAAAAAATAAACAATTTTGTAGAATTCTTTTCGTGTGGAGCACCATTTATGAAATGGCCATCATTTAAATATGACCTTTTGTAGAGTACCTGTAAATACAACATGCTACAGTAAATGCAACACTGCGAAGCCAAAGCAGGTATCATAATAAATTTAAAATGATCGCCCACAGGCGTTGTGTAAACGTGAATTTTACGAAGTAGAATAGAAATCGCGGGTTGTGACGTACAGAGGTTGTTCAGCCTACGTTTGGCTGATTTCGTTCCTTCCCCCTCCCGGGCAGAATGGACTCACCCGACCTGGCTCGTGGCATCCTGCAGTGTTGTGCAATGGCTTCCTGAGAACGGAGTTGTTTTTCCGCGCGGACGAGAATAACGCACAAAACAGGACCATTGTTGTGAGTGTTCTGTTAAATTTGTTTCCAAGTGTGTGGGTTTCCGCTGTAACCAAAATGCCGCCCAAACTAAGCCGGTTTTGGGAAGGGTATGTTGCGGATCTTTATGAGGTCCACTTTAGTGTTACTGTCATTAGAAAACAGTGTAAGAAGAATGTTTGCAATATCAGTTAATTGGAATAAATGTTATTAAAAAGTACAAGGGCAACAAAGTTGCCTAGGAAGCGAGAATGCACCAAGGCCACCTCCAGCATGCAGAAGAAACTTCGCAAAATGGCAATGCAAGAAAATCCGCCAACACAAAGTTGTATGGCTAATCGTCTTGACGTGTCTTTGGGGACTGTGAGCCGGACGTTACACCATCAACTCAAGCTGGAAAAAGTCATGAAAGCTCGCGGCCATCTTCTCACGGATACCCACCAAAAGGAACGAAAGTGTAACGCCCGGAAGCTGCACGAACGGCATCTGGCAAAACAAAGATGGGTGTACGTCGTATCGCTCGATGAAGCATGGATTTACCTTTCCGACAGCGGCAAACCGAGAGCCATCATGTACCGAGAGAAAGGCGCCAAGAACTTCAGAAGGTGGGTCTGTGTCTGTAAAGAATCCTTCCCAAAAGGGTTCATGGTCGTTACTGGCTACTGTTACCGAGGTAAACTGAAGATTCGTAGGGTGGCGAAGAACTGCAAAATAAATTCGCAGTATTTTCCGGAGCAGATCATGCGGCCGATCTACGAGCATGAGATTCCAACAACGTACGGAAATGACGCCAATCTGGTGCGCTATCACATGGACAAGGCCTCATCACATACATCAAGATCGTCCCTCGCATTCTACAGGGAGATGGAGGAGGCAAGTGGTATACAGGTGATACCTTTCAATGAGGTACCTGTTAAATCTCCAGATGCAAGTCCTATGGGCTATTGTGGATTTGGATTGCTGAAGCGGGCTTTGGAAAAACCGGCGTGTGACAACTGTGGACGGACTTTGGAAAGCTGTGCAAAGAGAATGGGACAAGATTCCCCTCCCAGTTCTTCAAAGAAGCCTATTACAGTGGAAATTACGCTGTTGGGCTATTGTTAAGAACCAAGAGAAACACATCGAACACTTACGGACCTGGCGCCATGGGTTTTTCTAAATTTTTCGGTAAGTCGAAATTGGCCAAATGTAGACTGAACAACCTCTGTATACTAAAGCGTGGAAAATGCTAAGTGCATATACTGTATCAAAGAAAGGAGGTTGCAGAAGAAAAAATAATAGTACTGACTCCCGCCACACATGTCTCCACTAGTCATTTACTTCAGACCAGTGGCGTGTGGTGGTGATCTGGATCGAGGAACAGGTCACGAATGCAGAAACACCTTTGGCACTGACAAACATTCAAGTAATTTCAGCACAAGATAGTAACATACACATCATCTCCATGGCACACATTTTCTCGAGGGTCTCCCGTTTCCTCCTACATTATCATTCCACGTATTTTATAACCATTAATCTTCTTTAACCTAATGACATAATCATGGAGCGTTAAATATTTCATTTCATTTTTACATGTGCTCGGCCAATGCTGCAGCTAATTGCTTTCCAGCAATGTCTCTTAATCTTGGAAATCACTTTTCCACTTTGCCACCATGAATTCCGATCCTGAGAGACAGAGAGAACCCATCTCCTAGAATTTGAATACATTTGTTTACATCTTTGTTTGGATATATGACAATGAAACATACAAAAACGCTCCTCACCCAAAGTTATACAGAAATCGGTGACCCTGCTATAACAGTATTCAAAGGTGCTACGCCTATTACTTTTTCAAATGATATTGCAACAAAGGGAGAACTGAAAACTTCATAACACTTCCCTGGGATTTCCTATTCTACACAGCTGCTTAAGTTCTGAATTCGATTCGAAGTTCTAGCAAACGTAACATTAGTTGCGTTCATTAAATAGTTTGCAAGTTTTTATCATATTTTGCAAATTTAACACTTCAATGTAGTTACTTTCGTTTATTGACTCGCAACTCTCTCCATGTCTTCTAAGTTCAAATTCCTGCTTTGCTAAAGAAAATCTCTGACACTAATCAGACGTTCTCTTTCTCTTTGTTTTTACATTGTTGCTAATTCACTTTAGTGTCAGTCTTTGTGTAATGGAATATCTTTAATGCAGTAGTTGAATGAAAATGGTTTTGGGTCTATTTATAGTGTCCACTACTTAATTAAAAATTATTTATACCACTGAATTCTGAGACATTAGTAACAAAATAAACAATGATTCATTACAATAAACATAATAAACTTAGAAAATGCCGTATAGGACATTACTTTCGTTTCAAGTTTTGTAAGGTGAAGGGTAGGTCTGCCATTTATAATAACTAAAGAACGGAAGTTATGGCACAATACTATTAAAAAATCTTTGATAAATGCCATTTGTTAAATTAACTGCCATATTTGCCCTTTCTGACTGCTTCTTCTTTTTAATTTTCCCTTGCAATGAATGTCATGTTGCTAAATGATAGAGCACAGTGAGATATGGAATTTAAGGTTTGTAGCTGGTTCGCCCCATGGGTATTATTGACCAACTGAGTCCCACAAATTCCTGGAAAGAATAAAAGGTTGCAGATGCTGCGATGACAAATAATTTCTTCAGTTAATAGTACAGTGCAATTAGGTTTGACCCCGGACATTTAAAAAAAAAAAAAAAGCCGAAACCTTTTCTAAAATGATCACGATAATCTATTCAGTAACTCAAAGTCACAGAAAATCCCGCGTCGGGTTTGGTCACTATGGCTACCATATTGGATAGCCTATTTCCAACGCCAAAAGTTTTCGTGAAAACCATAGCATTCACTTTAACTGACTATAATACAGGTTGTAAACACAGCAGACACATAAACTATGCCTCATTGAAAAGATATTTAACTAGTTGTTCTTATTGTATGAGAATTGAGGAAATTTTCACTTTTCCTAGAGGGATAAAGAGGAAATTCCACAAACTTTATCAGAACAAAGTGAAAAATTTAGTTTTAATCCTTATTACAATATTCTAGGGAGAAGAAACAAAAAAATGAGTGCAAATTGTTGGCAAAACCTTTCTCAATAAAACGTTAAAAATGAGCAATATAAACACCTTCTAAAGCTGGGATTTTAATCATAGATTCACGTAATGCGTTGAATTCCCTCTTGTTCAAATATTGTAAAATTTTCACCTCTGCATCTACAAGTTCTGAGTGAAGTTCTTAATGTATAGGCATTTGAAAAGGCTTCAATATCTCTTACAAAGCCCGATGTTGACTGTTTTTGGAAAGGGGAAAAGGGAAAAATCTCAAAATTTGAGAGATTTTTTTTTTTTAAATGTTGTATTCTTAGCAAACCAGATTAATCGGAGGAATTTGACATGCATACAAAATTGTTGAAAAAAGTTGTTTAGTAACGTATAAAAATTTCTCATGTTTGAGCTAGGAAAAGGCCTAAAAAGTAATTCTTTATTATGTAAAGGTTTCAAACTTAGATAATTTTGATTTGAAAGTAACTTACGTTTACTTGAATCTATTCCAGACGAGGTTGTTAGGCATGTCTCTTCTTCGATATCCTTTTCGGGAACTAGCAAATCTCCATCCACTTCCACTTCATCTTCTTTGTTCCTGTTGGTACGTCCATGTCATACGCAGTACATACACATGACTGAGCATTTTAACGTGCCTCTCCGGCACTCAGAACTTCTTTCACAGTCGTCGGTACAGGAACAAGAGAAAAGACGTAGTAAGTCATCAGGAGCTTCGAAGTTGGTATGGGACGTAGATAATTATTGACTATCTTCAAACTCTAGCGTCCATGTTAACACCCCACCATTGCTGCACTAGATAAAAGACTCGGAGTGAATGCTCACGAGCGGCTCCTGTTATAGGAGGAAGTACAGCTAACGAGGAAACGGTCTTAAGTGTAAACAACCGATTTGGCTGGGGTCGGGATATGTGTTACGGGAGACCAAAGTAGGAGTCACGTATTTTGGCGTTTGGGCCCATACGCAGAAATTTCAGAAATACGGGGCCCCAAAGTGGCCTTACATGCTATAAGTGGGAAGCAAATGACGTTACTTGTATACAACCGATTTGGCTGGGGTCGGGATATGTGTTACGGGAGACCAAAGTAGAAGACACGTATTTTGGCGTTGGGGCCCATACGCAGAAATTTCAGAAATACGGGGCCCCAATGTGGCCCTACATGCTATAACTAGGAAGCGAATGACGTTACTTGTACACAACCGATTTGGCTGGGGTCCGGATATGTGTTACGAAAGACCAAAGAAGGAGACACGTATTTTGGCGTTTGGGCCCATACGCAGAAATTTCCGAAATACGGGGCCCCAAAGTGGCCCTACATGCTATAACTAGGAAGCGAATGACGTTACTTGTACACAACCGATTTGGCTGGGGTCCGGATATGTGTTACGGGAGACCAAAGTAGGAGACACGTATTTTGGCGTTTGGGGCCATACGCAGAAATTTCCGGAATACGGGGCCCCAAAGTGGCCCTACATGCTATAACTAGGAAGAGAAAGACGTTACTTGTACACAGCCGATTTGGCTGGGGTCCGATATGTGTTACGGGAGACCAAAGTAGGAGACACGTATTTTGGCGTTTGGGCCCATAGGCAGAAATTTCCGAAATACGGGGCCCCAAAGTAGCCCTACATGCTATAACTAGGAAGCAAATTACGTTACTTTTACACAACCGATTTGGCTGGGGTCCGGATGTATGTTACGGAAGACCAAAGTAGGAGACACGTATTTTGGCGTTTGGGCCCATACGCAGAAATTTCCGAAATACGGGACCCCAAAGTGGCCCTACATGCTATAACTAGGAAGCGAATGACGTTACTTGTACACAACCGGTTTGACTGGGATCCGGATATGGCTATTATAAGTCCAAGTCGAAGACACGTAGTTTATCTTTCGACAAAATCTGACAGGGCGGCAAACTTTACTTCCGCCACTGTGCCCGGTTTCCTGACAGCACAAGCCGTATCGATTAAATATTAATGTTCACTCTCTTGCACAAAAATGTACCGCCCGGTATCCACACATCCTAGCCATAGAAATACAAGCGAAAAACGCAAACATTCTTTCGCTCCGTTGACACCCTCGTGATCAGCAGATCCCCCTTGACGGCTCGTTCCAGCTGAACATCTGTTCAGAATTGAATGGGTACCACATAAGCCAACTTCATGGTCTTATCGAAAATCTACCAATATCGGACCCTGTACATTCGACATTCCTTTTTGTGGGACCTAACAACAAACACAAGTCTCATACCTTTGGATATATTATAACATATTCCAACCCAAGCCAACATTCTGTACCAGTAACGTCAATCGATTCCTAGTTATAGCACGTAGGGCCACTTTGGGGCCCCATATTTCGGAAATTTCTGCGTATGGGCCCAAACGCCAAATTACGTGTCTCCTACTTTGGTCTCCCGTAACACACATCCGGACCCCAGCCAAATTTGTTGTGTACAAGTAACGTCATTTGCTTCCTAGTTATAGCATGTAGGGCCACTTTGGGGCACCGCATTTCGGAAATTTCTGCGTATGGGCCCAAACGCCAAAATACGTGTCTTCCACTTTGGTCTTCCGTAACACATATCCGGACCCCAGCCAAATCGGTTGTATACAAGTAACGTCATTTGCTTCCTAGTTATAGCATGTAGGGCCACTTTGGTGCCCCGTATTTTGGAAATTTCTGCGTATGGGCCCAAACGCCAAAATACGTGTCTCCTACTTTGGTCTCCCGTAACACATATCCGGACCCCAGCCAAATCGATTGTTTACACTTAAGACCGTTTCCTCGTAAGTTAAACTGCAAATTTAAGGCTGTTTGGCAATTGTCTTCTCATATAATTGGTGACATAAAATGTCCAAGTTCCCGATATCTTTTGGCTCAAAGCGCGACAGAAAGAAAGATTCACCAGCTTAAGCCACAGCTAACCCTCGAGAATTATTGACAATACTTAGCTTCTCTCTAGGTTCCTTATTACTCTAACTTTTTGTAAGCAGAGATTTTGCCTTTTCGATAAATTGACGAAACAATCGCATCCTGTGAAGCCGCGTACAATTAGAAGAGAGTCCTTCATATCACCTATATCATTCTGAATTGTTCCAATATGGTGAATTTTGTCTGGACAAGTCTTCGTTCCTAGCATCATCATTTCAAAGATGTGTCTGGTGACTAGACTAGACTAGAAGAACTAATAAATCTTTGTCTTTACCAATCAAAATAACTCTAAGTCCTTTCTTGGTCTCTATAATAGCCGTGGTTTCAATCAGGATATCAACATCTGCCTTGGCCTGGAGTACCTTGCATCCTTATTTCTGGAGATGTTACTCCAAAGATGTCTGAATCTCATTTTGTTGCTGTGATTTAGAAATTCAGTTTACCTTACAGTAACAGTAATATCTTCTATGTCTTTCCTGCACGTCGCAGACGCTCCTCATCTTTTGTCCTTATATCTTCATTATTTCCATCAAAGAACGACGGGAGTTTTTCCGTAAAGTGTAACAACGTATGCAGTATGTTGCTAACGTGGCTGGACGCTGCCGCACAACACGATGCAATAGATGCCTACCATCAACTATGTAGGATACTTGTTTTGCGGCACTACTTATTGTTTTCTGGACAAAACGGATATTGTTGATGATATTGTACCTTTCCTCATTAGACCTCCTTCATCAAATAAAGGGGGGGATAAGCATATAGTTCATATTTGAAGATCCTAGACAAAAGTTCTTCACAGTTAACTATGCATACCATGCAGTGCAGAAGCTAGTTTCGGTTTACACAGATTGCTTCATTACGCACAGTTACTGATTTTGTTAAGATGCCAAAATAATCCACACTTGACTTGCGTTTCAGATGAATTTTACTGAATTGCTTTCCCTCAATCTTCTTCATCACAGCAAGTCTAATTTCTAATAATGCTTTATCACAATTTACATTTTCATCAGCTAGCATATCAGTAGATATTGACGTAAGTTGGGATGATCTCACGAATAGTTTATGTTCTCGGAGCCAGTTGATGAAACAGACACACCCTCGGCGTCATGGGTTTGACGAGACTCTTGCAAGTCAACATGTTCGGAGGAGGTGGAGACATCAGGGGATTTGACCACAGCTTCCACTATTCTTGAATATGCAGGCACGGAATGAACCCATGTAGTAATAGTTGAAGCAAAATTCCTCGTCCCCAGGTGAGGCCACCACTACTTTTCATAGCTCTCATGAAAGCCTGTTCAATTGTCAGGTCAATCTATAACCGCTACCAGGTTATAGAAGGATTTTTTGTGGACACTCTATATGTTTCGTCAAGACAGTGATCATTATTTTCAATTTATACTTTATTCTGCAACGCACATAAGTTCTTTCTTGGTGGGAATTGCTTCTTTCCCACACAATTGGACAAAGAAGTCTTTCATCGTTTTTTTCATATATATATTTAAAACATTGCTTTTGCTGAGAACATTTCAGTTAGTGACTAACCATTTCAGTGTTTCTCCCTGACTTATTATATGTACAGTATTTATTCTGCAGTTATTGGGAACTGACTTAAGTGCTTTCTTTAATCGCTTATGGAAACATTATAATAGATTAGAGAAATATGGGCTGACCAGATGTCCCAGTAGCCAAAGTGGCACCAGCCTCACAATTTTCATAGTTCGTTATCTGTACTTTCTCACGCCAGTGTTATCGCCGTGTCTAGTGCATTATAGGCAGTTTTGCTGTCCTGCTACACCTGCTACACATATTTAGAGACTGCACATATTGATGCCACTGGAAATGTTCGAAATGAGGTTGGAGACAACAATATTTTCATTTTCATAGATGAAGCCATTGGTGCTGTGGGTAGATTTATCTGTAACGTTATAGTTAAGACCATGGACCCTGGACAACCATCGAAGATTTTTGTTCTTACAGCAGACGTTGTGCAGAAAACCAACAGCTCCACTATATCGCAAGCATTTATCAGTCTCTGAATCTTCTTTGACTTGACAGAATAAAATATGACCGTGTTCTTCTCTTTCTGACTGATCCAGCAACATATATGATGAAAGCAGGTGAGGCACTTAAAAGTTATTTTTCCTCAAATGTTACATTTGACATGCTTGGCACACGCATTGCATAGAGTTGCAGAAACAGTTTGTGCATTGTTCCCGGACATTGACAAGCTTATTTCAAATGTAAAGAACTTTACTAAAGCACCTTCTAGAGTTAGAGTCTTCAAAGAGATTGCACCAGATACATCACTGTCTCCAATCCCAATTTTGACGAGGTGGGGAACGGTTGGAAACAGCTTTTTATTATGCCGAGCATTTCGACAAAATCGACGACATTGTCAATGTATTTGATGAAGAGGATGCTTCTTCTATTAGAATTGCACATGAGTTACTTGGAAAGATATCTGTGAAGAATGATCTCACATTCATCTTTTTAAATTTCCCACAGATACCAACGTCAATAATTTCCCTGGAAAAACTAACTCTGGAACTTGAGGCTGCTATGAGTGTGTTTGCTGGTGTAGTGAAAGATATGCCCAATATTCCCGGTGAAAAAGGTGAAGTTTTGAATTAAAAATGTGGCCGTCTTGTTAGTGAAAACCGCGACTTGGAGAAAATTAGAAATATTTCTTAAGTTTTGGAAGGTGAGAGCACGGTTGATGTCAGTTTGGATCCATTGTTGTCGCGTGCTTTAAATATGCTGCTCTCAAATCGGTAGATGATGAAAGGTCGTTTTCGCGTCTCAAACGAATCTTATTAGACAGGCGACACAATCTTACGGTGGGAAATTTAAAAAAACTTCTTGTTATTTCATGCAACTAGAAGTGAACTATGTACTGTGTAGCAGGACAGCTTTCTCGAGAGCCAAGTTAGGCTTATCCCTGCTCATTTGTTAGACGTTTCTTTTTCATAGACACACACATAAGATTATTTTTGTTAAGCTTTTCTTGTGCTACAAAAACTAATATTTATGTTCTATGTACCTTAAAAAAAAAAGATGTCCTGTTTTCTCATAAATCCAAGATCATGAACTAAATTAGTGATAGCTGCAATGATTATTTTGCTATATCTGTGTAACTAAAGACTTTTTTTTTTTTTTTTTTTTTTTTTTTTTTTAACGCAGTCTTAAAGGTAAAACGAATATGCTGACTTCTGTCACATCTTTGCAATTTATTTTGCCATTTTGTCAACCATTTTTGGTGTTTTATTTTGCTGTAACTTCCGGTCTTTAGTCATTATAATCATCTGAGCCCACTGTCATGGACAAATCGAAACTCACTGCATGGAAGTTTACTACAAACCGACGAAGGGAAGAGTTTCGAGTGTACTTACTTATTGATGTTTGATGAAACAATGATACGTAAATAATCGAAAGAGACTGATATTAACATGAAATTCATAGTTTTCGAGTAGCTGAGATGAATAGTGACATTCTCGGAAGTGTTTAAGTCCAGATTCATACCCCATTTCTACGGTTGGAAAAGGGTTAATTTACAATTTTTATCATTACATTTCTCACTGAAATGCTTATCCTAGCGGGGGGAGGGGAGTGTTAAAATGCTTTCCACAAACCTATTCTTTCAGTGTGATGAACAGGCATTTCACCTAGTTAAATATAAATAACGAACTAATTTTAAGTAATACCTTACAATTTATACTCCAGCTGCAAGTTGTTTCTGAATTCGTTGAAGCATTCTATGATCCAACACTCTCTGACGTGTATAAACAATACCAGATGAAATAAATCCTAGTAAGAACATAATTCCTTCAAAAGACCAGAAATTTCTTTCTTCAATCCACGCCACCTTCTCACAACTGAAAGGAGAAAGAATCGAGAAATTTAAGTTCAACTCTTAATAAAATTATGAGGCTCAATAAATGGAGATATTACTATTTCTAAACATACTTATAGAATTTATCTTACTGATCATGGCGGGGATACCGAAATTAAACTTCCGTAAAGATACTAACCTGAAGTTAATAACACTTGGACGATAGACAAGAACTTGGTGACATAATGAATATGAGGACGGTAGACGATACACAAAAATAAACGGATGATGAAACGTACAGATTATTCATTTCTCGATGGCGGGTAATACGAATAATAAATGAAAGACGAATATCCAAATTACGAGCTAAAAAGAACACATTTATATCACGCACAATCTACGTTGTTAGTAACAGAGTGTAAATAACAAGAGAACTATAATGAAGTAAATGTAAACAATGATTTGTTCAATACATGCCATACTTCGTTTCATTCTTTTACTTTTTGTTCTTCTAATTCACTTTCAAAGAAGTTTCTTTAAACGTGAAACGTAGTAGATATCAATGTCAGCAGTTTATTTGGTTTTTAAAATTTATTTTGTAACCTTTAACAAACAAACAAACCAACAAAAAAAAAAAAAAACTTTAATATTCATTCATGTAACGAATTGATACAGCTCCTTCATAGCTGAATTGTTGGCGCTTTCACTATTGCAGCAGATCTAGATTGAATGATGTGTATTCACGTCCTTTGCCAGTGCAAGGCTATATAGAACGAGACTCGCAGTTAAAGTAAACTCTAAACCACTGTAGAGCGTTCGACCCTCTTCCACCTAGAATCGAAACAAGTATCTCACAAAGGGTATTTGGAGTTATTACGTGAGCCAATTTTCCTTCTATGCTTACGGAGGATAGCACATTTCCGAACCTTTTTCACCATGATGGCTTGACAAACTGAGATTTGTTGAATTGTTTCGCCATTCCCCAAGTCAGTGTCATTAGATATTTGCCTTTTGGCGACATTGGAAATCAACAATGCGACATTTGAAAGCAACGATGTATCACCGAAAATCCAGGACCTTGTCCATCTGCGACAAGGCGTTGTTGCTGCCTGTGGTGTTATCACATTTTATAAGTCATGCTTGTAACTTTTCATTGATAAATCACTACTACCGTCAAACGGGGCAATGCTGTTACACTTTTTGGGTAAAAAGGTATGTAACTTCAAAATGATTACAGCTGGAATTGCAAAGAAAATTAGTTGATGTGCATCCTTCCTACATCTTCATATTAATACCAAAATGGGATTAATTAGTGTTAACATATGACAGAAATAATAACTTGTACTGTATCAGCATTGCCCCGATCTCGGTAGGGTGACTAGACGTACTGATTTTCGCAGTACAATAGTTTTTCAAAGAGCTGTCCTGCGTGTCGCGAAGACGCCTAGAAAATCGAGAAATGTCCTTGTTTTAAAATGTCCTGAGTTAACTTATTTCCAATATCTTAATATTTCATTCTTTATTCACAACATTTTGAATCACATGCACTCTTTTTCCTGAATGATGAACTGCTGTTTTTTTCACGTAGCACACGGGACATCCGCAATGGACAACAGGACATCTAGGGATCATTCGAATTTGCTCCCGGGATATTCATAGGACCTCAAAGGGATGTGTACTGGTAAATCGTGGGATAATGTGGTCCTAGGTATGCCCGGCGTAGGATTTTGTGAACTACACACGAGACTCTAACAATTTGCATATATACATATTAATTTTCTTTTCAGTAAATTCAATAATATGCATATATGTAGAGCTTCATTCTCAAAGGTGCCAGGTGGGGCTTCACTTATCATTTCCAAGACCCATGACAAGTGGGTTCATTGTTATCCCAGATCCCCGTATCTGGGTCCCTGCAGAGCCTCTAACTAGGCCTCGAACTCACGACCCTGAGTTTTGCAGAGAATGACCAAGGTGAATACTGACCTGCAAAAGAATAAGACAGACAATAGTACAACACTTGGATCACTTACCTTACAGATGTTGTAAGAAATGAAACTATGGAAGTGGAGCATATCCTTGTATTTGTGTATACCTAGTATTAGTTATCACACTATACACACACACACTTATAATTTCGAGGAGTGATCACTTCCCTGAATTATAGAAACAAACACTATTAGACTAATGAATTCATAGTTTATATTCTGTAACTTGACGCTATATATATATTACATGTGTCTGGGGTTCTTTTGTTTAACACTTTATTTTGGTGGATATAAAACGAGAATCCACCACTTCTCATCGCACAACACACATAATAAAGTATTCGATAGTGGTGGTAATTCCAGCCGATAGTCCAATCCTCACTGTTCCCTTGGTAATTTCAATTTCTCCCTCTGCATCACCGCACTGTGCACTGTTCAACGTAGATCTCATGGATAAGATATTCGGTAATAACAGTTTTTTTGTTTGTTTGTTTGTTTGTTTTATATATATATATATATATATATATATACTTCGAGAGAATCATGCTGCATTCAGTTTCTGGTAACAATTTATAATCTAACATGCAGTTGGCAGTTCAACAACACTGAATATATCATTTAGGTTTTTTTTTTTTTTTTTTAAATACTATTTTACACAGAATGGCCACTTGATACGAAGCGAGTATTATTATCAGGTAGTTCTACTTCTGTTGGTAATATTTCATGATATATATCTAAAACATAGTACTACACTGCACTCAAACCAATATACCTTAAATACTCTATATGTTATCGGCCATCAAACACTGAGACCATATCCCGTTGGTTTCACTTAACTATCAACTAACTCCCTGTTTGGCGTTGGATAGTTTTCTTTATCCACAAGTAACGGTACTTTTTGGAGATTCGCTCCTCCGTTCCGGCTTTTCTGATGTATCGAGCGGGTTTCCTTTCTTAACCAAAACAAACAATGACAGTTTTGAATATTTAACGATTAAAATTAATAGACACGATGACAACATGAAATACCCTTACATATGTACGCTAGGATAAATTTCTGACTTTTCAAAACAACAATATCAAAATTCCATAGATTAAGAATGCCAAAAGAAAGAAAGAAAGAAAAAAAAAAAACATCTTGGATTCGATTTGTTTTTATCCCGCGTACATTGACCTTCCCGTGATCGGTGGTGCCGCCTGGTAGCGACTTTTCTAAAACCTGACTGTCTGGCGGTTGCTACAATAAACCAGTGTTTACATCACAAAACAAACTAAATACAAATAAACGAATAATATTATCAAATATATACATAGGTATATATGCTCCTTTAACCTAATTTTAATTTGTTATATACTGAAAAAGAGATGTCATGCTATATTATTATCAAAATACATGAAATAACAGATGTTTGTGCCATAACCGTCTGCTATGGGTAGGCAGTAACCCACGTGTAGTCCAGTGTTGTCTGCTTGTACGAAAAGTATTAATTAATATAAAACAGAATTCTGATGGGATGAAACTCGGGGATAAAACATTAAATAATATGGACAAAATATTCCGATGTTCTGACTGCTCTTAGAATACTTTGTTTGATACACTTACAAACAATTAGCATTTATTTTGAAAAATTTCAAAAGATAGCGTCGCTTGGGATAGCTTCGCTAGCCAATCTCACTATATATATATATATACATATACAGTATATATATATTTTTTACCGTTACCCACTAACGCTACGGCGAATCCGTACGTGACTTAGGAAGGATCGTATGAATTTCACAGCTATTGTATTGAACTTCCAGAAACGCATAATCTTGTCTCCAGGTACAGCTTAGCAAACCCAATAATTTTCCTAGTCTTTCAGTGCCTCCTCATGTTATGACCTTCTTCCTTTTAAAATAAAAGTTGAATTTTAGGCTTTACTGTACTATGAAGTATGAAACATTGCTACAATAGACATCTGTGTCCGCAGCTGTGTAGCTAATATTTCCTCAAGTCTTTGTATCTTTGTGAGTTGAAAAAAAAGGAACTGTACTGTTTTTGAGACTTCTAAACCATACTTAATATTAAAATAACATTTGATAAATTTTTAATTAACTAAATACTAGTAAATAAGATATGCTAAATATACTGAACACACTTTGAATATACTCTAATTTCAAATTTTCTAAAGCTAAATATTCATGGATATACTTAATACAATAAACAGAAAATGAGATAATATAAAATTAGGTATATGTAAATTAATGAATATTTAATGACATGGAAATAAGGAGAGGTGCAACTGTCCTACAATTTCCATGGGATCTCCTGTCTCATCCGGGAAATTCCGTGAACATCCTACGTGGAAATCCTTTAGGATGTCCCATGCAGGACGTTCATAGGATGTATACTCACTATCCTGATAATCCCGGGAACTATATCAGATAATTAGGATCAAAATGGGACGTCGTGTGCTATGTGGGAATATTAGGGTTGGAGAACAATCAACAAACCATTGTTATACTGAGAAGGTTTGTTGAGATATCGGTAGGAAGTCTTTTTCCAGTTCTGACAGTGATGCTAACCACGTTAAGTAAAAGTTCCGTCGTGCCGGTCTAAATTTTCTCTCATTCCTTAAAATAATACCACGCTCCGAAAATCGATTAAAAAAAAAATCTTTAGTCCAACACGAAGTTTCATTATCTATCTGTTAAAATGCTACAATAGCAAAGAAAGCGCCTGGGCTCCAACCTATAACCTATGATTTCAAATTTTTGATTTACGGTTATTTGTGATTTCACGTTTAACAGAAACAAATATTTTAAACTATGTGTACTTTAAATAAATTATTTGAGTAGAGCTTTTTCAAATAAAATTTATTTTTTTATTATTGTTCAAAGCCTTTGTATTTTAATAAGCCTTTTCCAAAATCACTGCAAATGAATTGTGCTGCCATGTTTGGAGTTCTTTTAAACTATATGTTTGTGGCCAATCCTTTCCACAATGACATCTCGGAAACTACAGGCTCTAGAAAGATGACGTTTTTCACTGATTGATTGCAAATTTTGTGTAAATTGTCCAGTTCTAATTGAATATTTAAAAAACATGGCCATTATTTCTTAATTACATTTCTATGTACACTGGAAGTGTTGAAATTAAAAAAAGAAAAAAAAACTAAAGCATCATATCCTACACATTATACATTCCAACACCACATAATCGTATACAGGGGTAGCATACCTCTAAGGCATTTGTTTCATGACCAAATGATAATGAAAAACGTAGGATACCATTTCTCCACTCTTAACAGTAAGTTGAATTTTTATTGTTTGGAGTGTTTTGCCCAATGAACACCTATATCACTGACATTATAATTAATTGTGTGCGTAATGTATTTGCTTATTACATACTGCATGCAAGAAGAAAGAAAACACTGATCATACGTGAATTAAAAACTCCAACCGGAAGAAGGCTCAAATCTTGCAAACGGTGCGAGATATTGAAAAAGTAATCGACAAAATTTCCCCTTTATGGTATCTCTTGACAATTTTTATCAAGACGTCTTTCACTTGTGTTTGTAAAGGGACGCGTACAAATGTGAGGAATAACAAGGAGATTCATGCTCATATGTGAATGATGCGCTGTGTAGAGAGCGCAGGTTCAGCTAGTACGTTCATAAAAATAAATCACTTTGTCATTCATCAATGCATTTGGAGTTGTGTTGAATCCCTAGAATACTTTTGTTCAGTACTTTTCTTTATAACAAAAATGAATGATTAACTTACTGTTAACGTTAAATGAAATAAGGACATGCTTATCGCCGACGCAGTAAATATACTATTATATACTATTGTACTATAGGTGCCTTCCATTTCAATTCTGCAGAGCATGTACCATCACCATCTCAGATAGTGTTGAAACTTTTTTTATAGCAACTAGACATGGCCATTATACATTCCTTTTCAGGACGGGCAGGGATTTCAAGAAAATCGTAGACCTTTACTTTGGCGGTCCTAGCACCCCTCCTAATTCTTCCATGGGTATGAATTATGCCTTGTTGGAAAGCTTATGAAACAAAGATTCTAGTAAGATAATTTTTGAGGCTACCGTACCCAACCCGTAGAAGAAGAAGAAAGAATGAGAAAAAGTGAAAAATTTATTTTTTCCGAAATTTGTGGGAGTCTGGCAACACTGTTTCTAGTCGTACGCTAGAAAAAATATTCTGACCTGTAGGCCAGACATTGATAATAATTATACCAAAAAATGAAGGGCAAAGGTACAATAGCTAGGTAAAAAAATCGGAAGATAGAATCTAGGTGAATCATCCTGTTCCTATTTTCCCGAGAAATTTTCGTCTACCCTTACGTTGGCAGGCTTGGCGACGCCCCTAAATGTCACACATAAACAAACCATACCTCGTTGGAAACCTTATAGAACATACATTTCAGCAAAGTAACTTTCTTGTCTCTCGGGCCAAACTAGTAAATGAAGACGAAAATCTTTTTTTTTTTTCTTTCTTCAAAAATACATTTCTTCAGATTTTGTCAGACTTTGGCAACGCTGTTATATACCGTACGCAAGCAAAAAAAAAAAAAATCTCAGATTTACGCCATACACTGGGGACAATGATATCAAAAAATGAAGGATTTAGATTTAATAGGAATGGAGGGAAAAATTCTGAACACCGAACCTACGTGAATCATCCTGTATTTTTTCGATAGATTGTGGTATACGCTAACATTGGCAAGTCTGGAGATGCCCCTAATTGTCACAAACATATCAGCTATACCTCGTTGGAAACCTTATGAGTCACCCATTCCAACAGGGTAACTTTCGTGTCTCTCGGACCAAACTAGTAAAAGAAGAAGAAAACGAAAGTCAAAATTTTTGCGAAAAAATCTATTTTTTCCAAATTTGTCCGACTATGGCAACACTGGTATTTGTCGTACGCAAGGAAAAAAAATTCTCACATTTACGCCAGAGATTGGGAACAATGATATAAAAAAATGACGGGTTTAAAATGAAGAATAAAAGGTTTTCTTGACTGTTTTTTTTATTATTATTATTTTGATCAAAAAAGCTCTCTGAATAGTAAAATGAGCCTCCCCTACTCCTCCGTTTTCTTAAACCGAAGTAATCTGAGGTGGAAATTACGATTACGAAACACACAAATTTTAAGTTTACTTGAAATGGCCATCCAATAAATTCAGATGATCTATAAAAAGCCTGAACTATTACCTCAGTGATGATCTGGAATGCTCCAGACAAAGTCTCAATAAGTGCGATGTCATTACAGTGATCGAAAAAGGACAAAAAGTTAAAAAAAATCGAAACGTTTTCTTACGCGTTCCAAAGAAATTTACTGACTTTTTAAACAGAACAATCACAGCATAAGAATGGGTCACTCGGAATTTTATAGTATTCGACTAAAGTGGGTCAGTCCGCAACCTGCGAGGAAAGTGTGTGTGTGTGTATATTGTGCAAATTTTAAATTAGCTGCTACTGCGTTGCTACAAATCAAAGGTGCAGCCTGTATTGAAGCTGTCATGAGTGACCTATTTCCTTTAGTAGTATGATCCGTAGAAAATGACAGCTGTCTTCTTCAAGAATGTAGTGAATGTCCTGGAGTGGAAGGAATAAGTGTGGAGTCTTTAATTATTGATCCTGGTGAAAATGAAAGTGTTACGTATGCCATATGGGAAAATAATGATCTCGTTAAAAAACTGTGCCACTTTCTGTTTTCATATCGTACATTGCTGGTTTAGCTGTGAGAATTGTAATTCATGACTACATCAAGAAAATCCAAAGAGAATTAATTACTACCGAAAAGCACCGTATAAAATTTCAAGATACAAATTCTATTTTACTTCATGTGGACTTCGTTGAAAACTGGACTGTTATTCTGCAAAGTGAAATTCAGAGTTATCACCGGAATATGAAACAGTTGACAGTTTTGTTGTAATAAACGACGATAAAACACACGATTCGGCTCATGTACTCATAGTCATAGACAAGATTCTAAAAATACTCGAAGAAATCGAAAATCTATTTTACAGAAAAAGGTTTGAATACGTGAAAATAGGTGTATACAATGTCCCAAATCGTGTCAGTGATTTCTGATGGTGCTGCATCCCACTTTAAAAATCGCTTTCAGATGTTCGAGATGCAGACAGGTCCGATAAAGCAGTGGTTTTGCAGTGAAACCGGCCATGGAAGGGTCTCTGCGATGGTATTGGGGGTGGGGGGAGGGTAAAGAATGGGGCAACGCAGCATAACCTTAGGCCAAAACAGATACACAGTATTAAAACCGCAGAAGAAAAAAAAATGAAATGAAATCTTTAAGTTTTACATCCCACAGTTATGCCGGTTAGGGTAGAGACGGTGATTATGAGAAATGAATGAAATGGTGTAATGCAGAAAGTGGGAGGAAACGGGATAACCCCGAGAAAACCCACGAGCACGGTGTTTGTCCACCACAAAGCCCACACGCCGCGAGCTGGGATCGAACCAGGGACCCCAAACACCGGAAGTGTACGCTCTACCACTGAGCCACCGCGCCCCCACTAAAACCGCAGAAGAATTCGTGAGTATAGTGCAAGTACAAACTCTGGGTATAACTCTCGTTTTGTTGCCTGGAACTGAATTCGACGACTTCCGGAAGAAAAAAAAAAGGGAAAGTATGCGACCGGTAACTAGTATTCAACGAAGTCATCTTTGGCTTTCGAAAAATTGCGAAGTTTTTATGTCAGCAACGGGTCACCATTAACTAACTTCATGCTTCCCCCAAAACCGAACTTCTGCAATTCAAAGTGTGGATTTAAGAAATCTGCAAAAAGGAACTTTTGTTACATGCGTATGTATGGTAACCAATGGTGCGTAGTAGAAATATGAATAAATCATGAATTATTTGAAGCTGAAGTGCTGTTTATGCTTCCACATGGACCTTCAGCAGGATACAGGTTTCCAGAAGAGCATAAGAGAAGTGAAAATAAGTGTTTTGTGACTATTGACAATGTGCTACGCAGGGGCGGATCCAGGACGGACTTCTGGGGGGGGGGGTGTTGTAATACTGCTACTTAGAGCTACTTTTAAGAGCTCCAAACTCTGGGATGGGTTTTATTTATATATAAAATAAGAAAGTTTCTTCTTCTGGGGGAGGAGGGGGGTGCAATCGTCTCCCTAGATTCACTCCTGGATGAGTTGTGAGTGAACCAACACCTATTGGAGCATCTGCACGGTTACATGCTATTAGCGAAGAAGACACCAACGAAGCAAATGATTGATCCATGTAGAAAAAAAAAGAAGGAAAAAAAAACTGAAATTTTGTTTGCGAAGACCATTTTAAGTAAGAGAACTTGAAAATTGTGTTTCCTAATCGTAATTTCCACCTCAGATTGTTTCGGTTTAAGAAAAAGGGGGGGTAAGGGGAGGCTCATTTTACTATTTCAGAGAACCTTTTTGATCAAAATAATTAAAAAAAAAAAAAAAACAGTCAAGAAAACCTTTTATTCTTCATTTAATGAATGTGAACCACAAACATAATCAAATCATTGCACTTTTATTGTTCCCAGTGTTGCTAAGTGTGACATCAAAGTTAACGAAACTTCGCTAACTTTAAAAGGCTGCAGTTAATTCATGAAGCATTGGTCGAGAATGGTATTTGGTGTGTTTATTATTCATGTACAGTTGAACCATCTGACAAAATTTCAGAATTTTAAAAGATGGTGTTTTCGAGAAAATGGCGCCCAAAAATGGCGATTTTTGAAAATTTTACAATTTCTCGAATTTTTTGCGACAAAACGGTTGCACACAGAAGCGATACAATTTTTTTTTTTCGGAAAGCGGGTAACTAGGTCTTACCAACCATGTAAGCAGAATTTTAAAATTCGAACCGGAAGTGCTCGAAAAAAGTTTGCAAACTTCGACTTTTCAGATAAATTGACGTTCATTTGTTAATTTATCTACTAAAAGATACGCATGCACAAACCATACTACAATAAAATATAGTTTATTTATATTCCTATGTACATACCACAACAAGAATTATAACTCTACCTGTCTCCATAGCCGAGTGGTGAGGCTCCGAAGTTGACCATTTTCCATGTCTTCTACAATTCATAAATTGTACTAGTACTCCCCGTCTTTGATGGCCCATTACTTGGCGGGAAATTTTTTTTTCGACAAAACAAAAAAATGTGGGTCTCTTAAAAACATGTCTAGTTGCTATAAAAAAAAAGTTTCAACAATATCTGAGATGGTGATGGTACAATTTTATATTTTTTTGCCTGAGTTGAAATGGAAGGCACCTATATAATATTATATACTATATACTATTATACTTGTGTCCTACTCTTCGCTTGTTAGAATCTGGTTACTCTAGACTTCAGGGCAATGCTGATACAGTCAGTTCAATTGCCATTATCTTGACGTAGGTATCTGTCAGTTGGGCAATGCTGATGCTGCAGAAATGTACTCAAAAGAATCGGCAGATATGTAGACTCTTGAGGATATGTAACATGACATACTTCTGACAGATTTTGTGCGTTTATATATAGGTCACATAGAAAATGAAAGTTGTGGAAGACAGAACTTCTATTAGGCGAATTGGCGAACAAAATAGTGTAACTGAACCAAAATGTTTTCAGCATGAGACCTTAATGTTCGAAGGTTCTTGACAATTCTACAAAAACGTGACAAAATCATATATATTGAAAATGAACACAAAAGCAAATAAAATTAAATACAGCTATTCTGTTTCTGTGAATGCAGTACACATATTAATGAATTTTTGCGGCTGATCCGTTGTGTACAATACCTGTTATCATATATATATATATATATATATATATATATAATGCAGTTCTCTCAGAAAGTGAAAGAAGCGGCATATTACTCGTGCTTGTAAAAAATTACCAATGCTTAAGAGAAGCATAAATGAAACAAGATAAACAGATTTTCGACAAAAACATTGGGCTATCTATCAAAAATCATCTTATGAACATCTATTTACTGTACATTCAGACCCTCAAATGACCTTGAAAAAGACACAGTAGTGCACCTTCTGTCTAGTAAAGGCTAAGTCAACAAACATCAGGACCACATTATCAGCGGAGACAGTATCAACGTTCTCTTGTTCTGGCCATTAAAACATAGTACCATTCATATTTTTGCAAATAAATCTGTCGTAAAAAGAATCAACTACTTAAATTACTTAGCCAACAAAATGCTTCACAGATTCTTTTCCTAAGTATTTAATCAATAACCACTGTCCAACTTTAATTGCAGTACGAATAATACTGTCATCGTCATTCACTGCCGCATCTGAGTTTTCTGATGACGGTGAGTCCTGTAACATGGTATCACTCTTCCTGATACAATGTTATGGGTCATTATCAGGAACAAAATAGAGCAAGTAAATTAACTAAATACGAATGCATTATTATTGTTTAGCATTGTCCATTCCGATAACATTTTGCTTTTTTTTTTAATAACGTCATAGGTGACAACTACAGTAATAGTTGCAGACAGCGACACTGAAACATTTCCTACAATAATCCGCTTGGAAAATATTTCTAAATTTCATGTGTCAAAAAGTACAGACATCTTAAACTGACTCACAAAAAATGGCAAAAACAGGACCTGCACACAACTTTTTTGGGGGAGCGGGACCTGTATTACCTTGCTATATATCTGCAGAACTGATGTATATTTTTAATTTACAGATTTATTGCATATTTTACACTCAGGGTAAAAACGAAAACTTTTTTTCTTTTTTTTCCTTCTACACTTTTCATTCTACAGTTTATTTACATCAAGCATCAAGCTAGGGTTAAACTATGCACATCATTTTTCTACGTAATCTCCCTCCTTATCAATGCACTTGGCCCAACGGTCAACGAGCTTATGTATTCCTTCCAAATAAAAGGTTTTCGGTTGGTCGTGAAGCCATTATTGCACCGCATTTTGCACGTCTAAATCTGACTTTATGAGTATGGAAACCGAACTCGTCGTGGATGATTTGATGGGCAGAGCCATGACTGATGTTCAAAACAGCTGCTACCTCATCGATGGTGATTAGCCTATTCGCCAGAACTATCTCTTGAGCTTGCTCAATGTTGTCATCTGTAGTGGAGGCTGATGGCCGTCCTGCTCCCCCTTCATGCGTTACACTTGTTTGACGACTTTTAAACTTCTCGAGCCACAAAAACACAGTTTTACGTGATAGTGTACTTCTCCCATATTGCGATGATAGTCTGCGATGAATGTCTGCTCTTTGACACCCTCCGATCAGAGGAATCTAATCACTGTTCGTTGTTCCTCTTTGGTGCAAACTTCTAATGGAGCAGCCATGATATATCCGCAATAGAAGGAAGAAAAATGGAGGAATTAAGATCACACTTTCACAGCATTACGACAGCAGTATAACAATAAAATATGCGAGGACAGAAGACAAAGCGCGCAGCGTAAGAAAAGTTATGACGAAAGTGTAGATAATTTTTGACTCGCCTTCGTATATATATATATATATATATATATATATATACATATGAAGTGGACTTTTTAATTCGAACTTGGATAATTGGAACAAAAGTTCATTCCCCTTGAAAACTGTATTAAAAACAATGGTACAAATTCCTGGGTAAATCGAACTTTTGAACCTCATGTTTGGTTAATTCGAAGTATTTACACTGGAAAAATGTGCAGAGTTCGACAGACTGCAAACAGAACAATGCGAATTCAGCTGGGTTTTGTTTATCTGTTATCTTACCCAGAAACGATGGAAGCGAATTAGTATAGACCGTAATTCTCCCCAAAATTCGTTGCAAACTCCTGTCATTAAAATAATGACGGTAGAAGTACAGTCTATACTACTACACAATGTTTCGTGTATACTCTATGTTTGCATTTTATTTTTCCTTTCTGTATTTTGGATTGCAACATTGTTTTAATTTTGTTTCTGTATTTTCATTTCAGTTTACGTTCTTAAATTTGTTTCTGCACTTTTTATTTTAGTTTGCATATTAATTTTAAACTTGTAGTTTAATTTTGCTTCTGCATTTTTTATTTTCAGTTTTACATTTTTATTTCGTAACTTGTTACGTAATTACACTGTACAATACAGATTTTTGACAAGCAAACTACAACTGTAATACACCCTTCAACACGGAAAAAATCTTCATCACACGTTAATATACATACTTTTTCAGGAACTTTTAAAGAAACAGTAAATAATTTTGGCCAGGTTTTTGGTACAAATTAGGGATGGCCAAAAATTTTCGGATCCGGATATCCCGGATCCAGTGAGATCCGGATCTCGGATCTGGATCCGAAATTCGGTTTTCGCATCTGAGTCTGGATCTCGGATCTGGATCCGAAATTCGGATCTCGGACCTGGATCCGGATCTCGGATCTGGATCCGAAATTCGAATCTCAGATCTTGATTCGTATCCAAACCTGCATCTGAAATTGTGATGATAAAATTGAATATCTAAAATTCGTTAAAACTTTTTTTTAGGATTCAATGATATAGTAGGTTGCTGTGCTTTTAAATGTTTCCATAACACGTTTGTGTTACCTTTGTTCTTTATTTTATATTAACCTTACAATATTTACATGTTGCACTTTCTGTCGAAGTCTCTTTAGTAAAATGTTTCCCAGTTTGATTTCTTCCCATTTCAGAGTATAGTGAACTGTCTGAAAACTGATGTAAATGGTAACAAATTCTTTTGTTTAGCTCCTCTTCGAAACTTAATGTTAGCTTCACATTGAAAATATTTATTTTATTCTTAGAAAATAAACTTTTTTCTTTTCTCATATACAAATGAAATATCTTTTATATAAGGCCCTTCTAATCGCAGGGATAATAGACAAAACAAACTCTTTATTAATAGTAGTTACTGACTCACGATTCCAACCACCAACAAATGTAATAATGAATATCTTTCACTTCGAAGGTATATACAACAAAAAATATAGACTGGTTGACGTGGAACAACAGTAGATTTTTAAACATACACACGAGAATTTCAGGAGAGCGATATGGTTGTGTTCGTTGTATGACTTTGTTACCTAACTTATGGCTTACCCTTCTGAGATCGGGAGTTTGTTGAAGGAATAAATATAAAAGAGATTTCTGTTATTTTTTTTTCTTCACCCTCCAGGTTTCTTTAATCATACATTGCAGGACGTAACCAAAACATATCCATGCATCGTATCATTGAAGCGTTTTGTGTTTTGTATATTAAAGTGTTCAAAAATATTTAACATATTCGCATTTGTTTAGTGATCTCTGGTTCAATTCTCGGTGGGAACATACATGAGAAAATTGAAAGCTGAAACAATATGAAAATAGTATTTAAAAGTCAGAAAATTGATATTAAAACTTTAGCTATCTATTGGGAATGTAAGGCTGTAGTTAAATTAACCCACACGTTTCGTGAAGATATATTACATCTTTATTGTTTATTTACTATAAGCTACCAGATACATCCTCAGAGTCCACTTTACACTGTAGTAATCAACAGATTAAAACATTGGAAAAAGAATGGAAGGAAGCCCTCCAGAGCCTTAGATCAAGGTACTAACCTAGCATTTGCCCAGTATAACTGAGGAACAACCCTGGAAAATCCTCAGTCAGGATGGCTGGTCTCCGAATTCGAACCCGGTATTATCCAATTGCGAAGCAAGAATCCTAACAAGTAGCCTGAGCTCGCTCCGTATTATTATTATTATTATTTAATTAACGTAATGTTTTAAAATTAGTGCAAATTAAACCGTACTTTCTTTATTGCTGATGTTATACTTAATAAGCTTACATGAGACATCAGTCCCCCATTAAGAAAGAATACTAGAACTGGAATTCAGGAAGCGGGGGTGAAGAGATTAATAAGGATGAGGAAACTATGTACGATGCAAAAACTGAGTAATTATGACTTCGTCCACTCTTACTTTCTATAGTGGCAGGAAAATGGCCCGCTTTTGTAAACGAACACACTAAGCACGTGTGTATAGGCGCAATGTCCGTGCAAAGAAACATAGGTAAAACTAGAAAAAAGAATAGGGTAAGCGAAGGGAAAATGATAAACCGCCCTTCAACTTGAAAAAAAAAAAAAAAAAAATAACTAAACTTAGAGCTACGAAAGACGCGAGGCGAATTTTATTGAAAAGATTGTTTTTCCTTAGTGATTAGTTGTGCTAGCTATGAACATGAATTAAAAAGAAAACAAGTAGCTAGCTCTGAGTTTCCCAAACTAGTTGAAAAGAAAATATTGGATAAAATTTAATAATAAAGAAGCCATTTATGATAATTAAAACAAACTAAATTCTTGGCACGACAGTCCTTTGGTTCCTACCAGCGGGCTTACGTTGAAAGTGGGGATGTGTAGTCAACGCATAGACACCCGAAGTCCCTAATGCCGGCTTTCTAGACTGCAGTCCGCTACCTCTTACTTAAGATAACTCCTCAATTGTCCTCACGATGCTGGGTCAACATCAAAATTGTTGAGTGCCTCTCCGGGAATTGAACCCATGACCACGAGCACCTAAGGCACGCTCTCTGTCTTCTATAGACGAAAAGCTATAGTTACCCACATTGTCTAATACAGAAATAAGTTCTGATTCTCTAATAGCTGCTGATGGTGATAGTCAAGGTTCACCGAAGCATGATCCCAAACCCAAACTGAGATATTGATGTCACTGGAATGCCTAAGGCTACCATATTTTCACAGCACGAAATCGGGACATTTTAAAAAATCACATTGGTGAGCCCAGCACCGAAATTTTATATATATTTTTATTTACCTTCTCTCAATGCATTAGTAAACAAGTAAACTGGATAAACCCTGAAAAATCCTGGATGGCCAGCAGCCGAGATCGAACCTGCTACCCCTCGAATACTATTACGTCAAGGCTTGAGCCACTACGTCCGTTCAGAAAGAAGGTTCAAAGCAACATGAAAAACATTTTTAATTTTCAACTATAAGATCACTACAGAAGAGTGAATAAGCATAACCGTCTCCGGAAAACAGAGAAAAAAAAAAAAACAGTGCGGAATTTTTGACGAATTTTTAAAGAATTTAATAAAAGAAACAAAGAGAAAATCATTGAAATTTTTAATAGAACTGCAAATTACGTTCGGCTTTTTTTCTCTGTGTTTGAAGTAACTAATTTAAAATAAAACTAGGAAGTAATTTGAAATAGCAATTACTTCCATACTTCCATACAAGATTTACTTACATAATGATGAAGTCAATTCAATAATCCTTTCTGAGAAGTTCGCACCATCAAGATGGGTACACACAAAACCAGAATACATGATCAGTTTACAGATATTTCTGCGCGCCATGGATTCTCTTTAACAGGTCTTTCTTCGTACATAACATTTTATGGAAGTCCACACAAGGGAAGTCCACACAAGTGTAATCGAAGTTTATTCTTGTGATTAAGACAGATCTTAAAGTTTCGACTGAGAGATTAGACTTCTCACTTGTCCAAATGTTATTCATGATGGAGAACACTCGTTCTGTCGGCGCGTTGGTTCCTGGCAAACACAGGAGAAACTCGACGAGCTTCATGAAATTTGAATAGGGTATTTCGTTACTTTTAAAGTGAGAGAAAATTTCCACCCAGCGCCCATCTGATGATGTGTTCCCTGACTTCCACTCGTCTAACTTCTCAAGTGTGACAAATTTTTTTATGACACAAATTCATCATACAGTGCACATTCATCAATCTTGTGTGAATGCAGAAGAGTTTGAAGGAAGTTCACAGTCTTTTCTATTTCTTCCCACGTAAGAACAGATCTGAGGGTTACCCACTTGAAATTTTCCAAATTTTCTAAATGTTCAGTCCACTTGTTCAAATAATCTACTGCAGTTTGATAAAATACATGGACGTATTGGCGAAATTTATGAACTTCGGAATGAAGTCCCTCCTTCTCTACCTTATCAAGTATTCTAGTTACTGACGAGGAGAGAAAACAATCTTTAGACTTAGAAAGGAGGTTTACTTTCAAATTTTGTATTGCTTCAATAACTTCAAAAACAGTGACACACTGCCCTTCCACTCTTTCAATTGCAGCCTGAAAAGTAGATGCCTGGTTGTGAACAAAAAATAGCCATGCCTCGGACAAAGAGTTTTCGAAAAATAACTTCAAGATAAATGGACATTTATCTTGAGACTGAAAATACGACTTCAATGGCTCAAACATTTTCAATAGTCGCTCCACAGCAGGAAGAAGTGTGAGCCATCTTGTTTTGCTGTATCCTAGGATATTTTGGTATTCCTGTTCGACAAATTGGCAGAATTCCTTTAAGTTTTCTACACGCACAGTGTGTAAATAGAAATAAGAATATATTTTGGAAACGATGTACTCAATATCAACTGGAAGCATGTCAGCAGCAGTTCGAATAGTGTTATGAATAATATGAGCTGAACATCCCACCCCGAGTATATTATGGCCCAAGTTCTCTTGCAGTTTCTTGTACACGTTGTTAACTCCTTTCCTATAGACGCCTCCAAAATTACAATTGGTGTTATCAGCACACAGAGCAACAGTTTTCTCACCGGCGTGGACATTTTTCAAAAACTTCATTAAATATGTACTCACAATTTCAGCTGTTTCCCCAGGTAATGATTTCACTTCTAATAATTTTACCTGTATACCTTTTTCACTGTCAAAATATCTTAGTAGCACCGGGAAGATTTTAATGTTTTTGTGGTTTGATGCATCGGTCATGACCGAGATGAAGTTTGACTTTCGTATGTCTGATTCAAGTTCGGATGTAGCATATGGTGTTAACACGTTCAACACAATTGCCTCGGTTTTAGTGCGAGCACAACTAAATTTTGGCTCAAACATACACTGGATTACTTTGGATGTGCAGTCCATAGATTTGAAACTATGGTTATGTTGTACAGTGTGATACGCGAACGTCCCTTCTGTGGCAGCTAATTTGAGCTCATTTTCACCGAAACTTTCACTTCTAAAAAACGCTGTTATGGAGGAGCTGGACGCTTTAGAACTCACAGCACTTTTATGTTTCATACTATTCACATGATGTTTAATGTCTGACCGTCCTCCGTGACTAATATTAAATGTAGAGGAACTTGTGTTGCAGCGTACGTCAGAATCAGAAATGGTTCTCTTCAGAAATGGATATTCTTTCTGAAGTATATCGTTAAAAACACACTTACGTTTTAGTGCCATCACTGACACGTCAAATAATTCGGCACTTATAAGATCCAGATAATATTGTCAACAAGCCCATCACAGTGCTGGAAATGAAGAAACACAGCGAACGAAAAGTAGCGCGTTCACAGCACAAAGCTCCCAATGAAACTAAGCAATAAATTTCAATGGTAGTTCGTAGTTATTCTATTGATATTTTTCTCATTCCCATTGTTTGTTTTTGACATTTGATCCGACAACAATCAACAACACAGCAGCTTATCAACAAAGGAGATTTCACAACGGCACAGTTTCATGATTGTTTAAATGCAAACAATATGTTTGACTTTGAAAAGCGGTTGTGTTACTGTTGTACGATTTTTTTGTTCTGGTAAGCTATAAAAGAAAAAGTTTTTAAAAAGAAAGCCTTTGAAGGATTATTTTCTAATTATTTACAATTTTTCAATACGAAGGGCACTTAACGTGTCTCAATGAATGTTTAAAAATCGGGACATCCTTGCGTCCCGACTGCAGTCTCAAAAAAGTCGGGACAAGAGTTGAAAAGAAAGGACTGTCCCGGCTAAATCGGGACGTCTGGTAGCCTTAGGAATGCCTGAAAAGTCATTGTGGGTAAGTGAATTGCCCACTTGTCAGGATGAAGGGCGATGGTGATGTGAAATGCGGGGCTGTCAGAGGTACTACTTATGATAATTGGATTTATAATATTCTATGTTGTTATAAGCCCTCTTCAGGAACAAAACTGTTAATCTTAGCTTTGAAAATGTTGCATAAGGAGTTTTATTGCTATCATTAGGTTGCATTAGGAATTATCGGATTTATTTTAACGCTTAACTTTTACATCTCTTCTGATTTACGAATATTTAAATCGCGATTATCCCCTTAAGGTCAATTAGTGATATTTTAAATCATTTCGAACCAACTTTATATATGGTTAGTCTTGTTATATGGGAATAATTGAGACCAGAAACAGTCTACAGGCTAAGTCCAAAAGAATCTTGGCCGATCTCCTGATAAACCACGTCTTTCAGCAAGGTGAATTGTGGCAATCCGATACCCACATGAGGAAATCTTCGGTTCAGTGTGAAAGCTTCCATAAGAACCAGCACTCTAATCAGTGAAATGTGCTTTGCTAATTTTTATTCAATGTGAAAGTACCTAACTTTATTGCTAAAATAGAAAAGGCATTTATCTGAAACAAGTCGCCATTACAGTTTTCGTATTTGAACACAACACTCATGAAAAGTCATGTTAAAGCGCAACTTGCCCCTGAAAAAGAATATCTGTTTTTAGTTTCTCGTGTTCCCCAAAGTACCGGTACATGCGGAATTAGTGCTCGCCTTCCGCTCGCATTACCTAGGTAAAACGGCTACGATCTTGGTACTAGCACTTGTTTCGGTGTCCAGGTCTGAAATATTTATCTTTCAGCCTGATTCTATGTATGAATCCGAAATTTCAAATCTAGATAAGGGGCACCAAAATTCATAGTTTATTCTTGGTGCTCATATTGTGATTTACTAAATAATTATTAAATCTAATTGTAAGGTATACATTTGATATTTAGAGCAGACTGAGCAAGATAAATATACGTAAAAACTAGTCAATACTTGTCTTAACTGTTTGTTTTCTTAACTGTCAATGAAATAGGTGTATTGAGGAATTTTAAATATTCGAGTTTTGTATTCCGGTTTCAAATATAAATATGTGTGTATTTCATCTCGGTCCTGCAACCGGGTGGACCTAGATTCGACATTCGAATTCTCATCCGGGTCAAATAAGATTGTTTTTTAGTAAGGCAAGCATTTGATCTTTAGTGTAGAATGAAGGAGACAAATAGACTTGTCAATATCCGTCTTAATTTTCTGTTTTCTTCTTCACTGTCAGGACTTCGTGAAATTACTTTCGGTGAATTTTTGATATTCAAGTTTATCACAATTTGGGTGGGATGTGGGTTTGTATAAGAATCAATATCTGAGATCCGGATTTCGGATGCATATCCGAATTTCGAACCCAGATCCGAGATCCGAATCCAGATCCGAGACTTGAGATCCGGATCAAGATCCGAAATCCGAGATCCGGATCCGGACCCAATCAGATCCGGATCCGGCCATCCCTAGTACAAATATTCCTCTGTGCGTCTTTTAGTAGTAACACATGCAAATTTTAATATCGTTTTCGTAGCGATAGAAAAACAGCAAAACAGTAAGCAAAACAGCAAAAAATAGGGAACCGGACATGAACAATTTTACGCACAGAACCCACTTTGCATTAAGTCCGCTTGCAAAAATACAAAAGATTACATTCCTTGAACAGTGCACAATTTACATTTTACAGAATATCAAAATATATTTGGTCTAGGAATTAATTCGTGCGGGTGGACAAGAGATGGCGCAACGAACGGAGCGTCCCACAGTTCCGTGTATCCACACGTGTGTTGCAAACCCCTGTCATCGCGTATCGTTCGTAGTATAGGGCAGTGGATTAAAGCGTCAACAACACCAGTTTGTAGTTAAGTGAACATGGCGCAATTTGTGCCTGATAAAGTGCTTTTTGCGGGGTGTCCTGCTGCATTACTTTAACATGCAGAAAAGTGCGACTGAAAGTCATCGTATTTTGGTGGAAGTGTATGGTGACCATGCTCTAGCTGAGCGAACGTGTCAGAAGTAGTTTGCACGGTTTAGAAGTGGTGATTTCGGCTGGCAGACCAAGAGCGAGCTGGATAGCCAAAAAAATTTCAAGACGAAGAATTGACAGCATTGCTCGAGCAGGATTCGTGTCAAACGCAGGAACAACTTGCAGCAGCATTAGGCGTTGATCAAACAACAGTCTCCAAACGCTTGAAAGCCGTGGGAATGATTCAAAAGATGTCACATTGGGTTCCACATGAATTGAAAGACAGAGACGTTGAAAGACGAAAAACCATTTGCAAATTGCTGCTTCAACGACAGAGTAGAATGGGGTTTCTGCATCGAATTATTACGGGTGATGAGAAGTGGATCCATTACGAGAACCCTAAACGAAAAAAGGCCTGGGTGAAACCAGGTGAACCAGGTCCATCACAACCAAAACGAGATATTCACTGTGCAAAGGTTATGCTGTGCATATGGTGGGATATGAAAGGTGTGGTGTACTATGAGCTGCTGCAACCGGGTGAAACTATGAATGGAGAACGTTATCGACGACAATTAATGCGTTTGAAGCAAGCTCTGGCCAGAACACGACCACAATGGGAGAACAGACATGATAAACTTATTGTTCAACATGATAACGCTCGCCCTCATGTCGCAAAACCGGTCAAAACCTATTTAGAAAATGTCGGATGGGAAGTTTTACCCCACCCGCCGTATTCACCAGACGTTGCTCCTTCGGACTACTACTTGTTCGATTGCATGAACAACGATTTGATTGGACAGCGGTTTACTTCTTCAGAAGATATCGAAACATGGGTCTCTGACTGGATCGCTTCCAAGGATGAGGACTTCTTTCGCCACGGAATCCGTACATTGCCTGACAGATGGGCGAAAGTGGTGGCTAGCGATGGACAATATTTTTCTTAAGGTATTTTTGTATTTTGTGTTTGTACTACAGCTTCAATGTGTGCGTACCAACCGCACGAATTAATTCCTAGATCAAATAATTATCCACTAATACACGTTATTGTGATAAGCCTCGCAACAGCATCGTCAAACCTTCGCCGAGATTACAGACAGAAGATCTCCTCCAGTTCCTTACCAGAGGGTAGCGTTCCCAAAACTGATGCAACGTTCCCTCTTTGTACTGCCATACTGATGCGTTGCAGCAGAAAAGAGATTGCTCTAGCGTCTTCTGACGATAAATAAATGCGCTGACCAACTTCTTTTATAAAGTTAAGGCCTTCAGGACCCCATGAACCACCCGATTCGACAGCTATAGCGACAAAATGATATTTGTCGAGTAAATTGCTTTACTTCCTGCGCTTTTCTGTTTCCCGGCGAGCAGCCACGTTGCCAGCCTGTGCTGAGGAAGAATGCAGATTTGAAGGGGCGAAGGTGTCGGAACAAGTAAAATCCCATAGAAGTGCTTTTCCTTTCTTCCACGGTATTAGGGTCATACCATCTGGCCTCTTGCCGTCTGCACGACTGCATCCCAACGGTTCACATATAGAAGGAACGCCTGCTGAAATTAGTGCCCTCATGATAATGTCGTTGACGCTGGAGTGGCGTGATTGTCTGCCCGCACTATTGGCACAGGAGAGTCCATGAAGGCCCTTCTTGTCCACGACACTTCTACAGGCAGGACATCTGTGTTGCTCGCAAACATCTGCTCCCAAACGCAGTGCAATTCGAAAACTGTCATTGGGAAGATGTAATCCTAAAGAAGGTGACGGGATAGCATGGAGCCAAGCTCCTGCTTCTGGAGATGATGTAGCTAGAAGTCTGGCCTTATCTTCTGGGTTATCGGATGACTGAAGTAGAGCTGAAAAGTGATGATTTATAAGAGGATCGTCCCAAGAAGATTGTAATCCTCTCTTATCAAGGTCAGGGGGATCTGATCGCACTATAGATGACCACTTAGCAATGCTATCGTTGACATCCGAATCCGATACTAGGCTAAGATCTTGTTGGAGAATTGTCTCGATCAATGGCTTAGCGCTATAGAATGAAGACAGAAAGGATGAAATAGCCAGATGCATGGCGCGACGAATGCCGAGACCTCCGTGGTTAACAGGAAGGGACGCCTGCAACCAAGAGTTATTGTTGAGTGAACAATTCAGGATAGATTCTAGACCGGTTTTCAAGGTATTGTCATAGCATTCCAGTAGATCAGCATCCTGCCAAGAAGGAGCACAGCGAAGAAAGTATAGCAGCCTTGGCATGGACAATGAGGCACGTAGTAGGTAAAAGGCAGAGTGAGCTGAAATCAAGGAAAGACGTGTAAAGAAAAATTCTAATTTAGAAATTTTGTCTTTTAATATTGTTCGTCTTGCCTCATTAGATAATGCTGCTCCTAATAAGCTGGCGTCATCTATCGAAATTCTTTGAATCCCAGGCGCGGCTTCGTCAAACAGCTTGAAGAGGCTATTAGACTGCTCATTGAAAACTCCGAGAAAACTGACCTCACATTTGGAGAAATTCATTTGCAATCCGATCTCCTTAGCCTGTCTACGGATCATTTCTAATGTCTTTAGTACTGTATCCTTGTCTCCAGCTATAGTTCCGTCATCCAAATACCATATGTTCAGTTCTGTATTTATACTATTAACGATGGATTGTAAAGTTAGTGCGAACAAACCAGGGCCAATAGGGTCGCCTTGTTGTACGCCACGCTGAGAGAGGATTATTTCATCTCCTAAGTGTAAGTTGCACGGTTGCGAGTAGCACTGATGTACGTATCGATAAATTGATGGAAAACTGTTTTTTACTTGTATGAGCATAGAGTCACGATTCAACTCGTTAAATGCGTTTCTGAAGTCTATTTTCAGAAAAACTTTCTCCTGCTGGTGTGGAAAAGAGTAGTACATACGAGCAGCGTGGACTGCTGCTTCTGCTCCATGTGAGACGCAAACTCCCGGTTGGTGTGGGGATAGAAAATGTGTTAGAGGTTCTCTAATTCTATGACAAATTATTTTGGCTGATAATCTCCTCCACACATTGCCTATTGCGATAAGACGAATGCCACCACTTTTCTTCCTCAAAGCTATTAGTGATGCTCCAAAGAAAATAGGTCTAATTTCCGTGGGCACATCACCGGAAATAATCAGGTGGAGAAAATCGCAGATGGCGTTAATCAGGTGGTCTTTAGTTTTGCAGTCTTGAGAGAGTAGGAGGTCCTTTAATATTGAAGGACGGAGACTGTCCATACCTCCTGATGACCCGGAAGGAAATGATTTAAGTGCCTTCGTAAACTCGTCATCTGATACTCTAGGCACTACAATACTGGGCTCAATGAGATCGGGAGGTTCAAAAGGGTGGCTGTCAGCCGGATGTTTCTCTTTTAATGCTTCTAATACAGATCCATTCGGAGAAGCTATAGTATCTTCTGAGATGAGAAGCCGTAATGCGTTGCGGATATCACCATCTACTAATTTGTTCTCGACATTCTTAATGTTAAAAGTGGAATTTACTAGTCGTCGAGCTTTGAAGGATTTTTTTACTGTGGTTAGGAAGGGCTTCGCAACGAGAATCAGACCAACATCGCACTCTTTGTTTAACCCATGATGTTAAATTATTCACTTTGTCAGCTTTAGATGGCACGCACAGTGTAACGTAAGGAAAAAGGGAGAGATCCATCCAAGCTTCTGAGTCGTTTGTACGTACAATCTGTTGCAATACCTCGCACAGGGAGTCTGCCACTATAGCTCTAGCCCCTCGAGGTACCCTGCGCAACATTGGAATAGAAGACTTCAATCTTGCTAGATGCTTATTGCATTTGGAGATCAAATTTTTTCTTGAGTGATCGACATTATCAGTGGATGATTGCGACTTCCGTGAAAGCGAGCATGATTTGGTTTTATCGATACCATAATGGCACCTGCTATTGTGAATTGCTAGGCCTTTTAAACTAACACACAATTTGTTGCAAAGCTTACAGGTAGTCTTGTTAGGTCTGTTTGAAAAATCAATGCTCATATTTAATGCGGTATCATTTTGGGTTTCATTTCTTTGGTTAAATTTTGATCCTGATGCGTTGTTTACATGCGAGAAATCTGCATTAATGGCCCTGCAGTCTTTATTGATATCATCACTAATAGCAGTGAATGGATTACTGGTATCATTAGAATAGTTAGGATCATCTTCCATAGTTATTATAAAATTTTAAATTTAAATTACACCCAACTACATTGTTGGAAATGTAATATTGTTTGAAAAATAACGACCATTAATTGAAAATAGTAATTTTAAACTAGCAAATTTTCAGTCAATCATCTGAACCACTGAAGCGATTCGAAAACGGATTTCACCACAAGTCCCATCAAAACTTCAACCACACATGACTTCGTAACAACGGGCACTAAACCTCAGGTCACCTACACTAAACGAAGAGAATTGCGCAGAACGAAGAGAATTGCCAGTTGAAAACCTTTTCGATTTTGCTTTTATTTATATAATCACAGACCTTGAATTAACATTTACAACATATGCCATGTACCATCTTTAAATACATTTGTCTAAACAAACAAAAAAAATTCGTAACTTGTATTTTTTTTAAATTTTCTTTTTGCGTTTTGGATTGTCATATTGTGTTTTTTAAATTTTTGTTTCTGCATTTTCTATTTTCAGTTTTGCATTTTTATTTCTTGTAATTTTTATTTTGTTTCGGAATTTGAAATGTAACATTGTGTTTAAAACTTTACTTCTGCATATTTTTTATTTTTAGTTTTACATTTCTAATATTAAAAGTTGTACTTTTAATTTTCTTTTTGCAATTTGGATTGCAACATTGTGTTTTAAGTTTTGTTTCTGTATTTTTTTTATTTTTAGTTTTGCATGTTTCAATTTTTGAAGTTGTACTTTTAATTTTTATTTTGCAATTTGGATTGCAACATTTTCTTTATCACTATCCCAATATAATTCCACCGCTGCATTTTCTTTTTTCTTTCAACGCTATTTCTTTTCATAACATTTTCTTTTCTTTTAATAATGTTTGTTTTTCTATTAGTCCTGCTATATATTTAAGATCTTCATGAATAAGGTTAAGTTTATCGTGTATTGAATCACAATGTTTCTCCATAATATATAAAAGAAATCTTTAAAAATGAAATCAGCTATACACGCAGATATCCAAAACGCAATAGCAGGAAATATTTTTTCTATGTACATATGTTCCTGAAATTAAGTTGGTTATTTCTGGTCTTCCAATTGGTGTTACGTAAAAGATGATTTTTGTAGCTCGTCCGAATACGGAGAGGCTAATTTTCTTTTATAATAGTCTAACAACTCTTGAAATTCTTGATTTTCTAACCATTTATAGAATTTTTCTACCATCTTTACACAACTTAGTAGCATTAAAATAACCAGTCTTTTTATCAATAATCAATTTAAAATTATGAAACTTTCCATACAAATAGTCATCTTTAATTTGCTCTTAACATATCTCATTTAAACTCCTAGAATTCATATAAGCCATATTTAAAAAAATGAAATCTTTGAGTTTTACGTCCCACGTTTATGCCGGTTAGGCTAAAGAAGACGGTGATGATGAGTAATGAATGAAATGGTGGAATGACGAAAGTGGGAGGAAACGGGAGAATCCCGAAGAAACCCACGCACACGGTGTTTGTCCACCACAAAGTTCACTTGGCGGGGGCTGGGATCGAACCCGGAACGCTCTACCACTGAGCCATCGCGGCCCCTATAAGCCATATTAAACAACAACAACAACAACAAAAAAGATCTTAAATTTGTACGTTTATATACATCTCCTATACACTTTCTCCAAGATGGTTTTCTCGTTGTTTTATTAATTTCTACAGACTTCATACCAATTTTTATGTGCTTTATAATATACTCTAATTTTGGTAATATCTCTGTCTTTCTTAAGTAGGCCCAATGTTTAAACTCTTTAGTTTTTGGTTTCTTAGAAGTAAAAACTAAGGAATATAAACCTGATAAAGATAGTTACGATTCAGGTTTTATTAAAACCAACTGAACAATCTGATGAAATATTTTCAAAATAGTTTCACTATAAGGAAGTTAAAAAATCTAAGCATTGCGTTAACTCCAAATAGTTCGCAAATAGGCCATATTATTGACGTTCTTTTCTTAATTACCACCAGAACTTCTCCGTGATATCCACTATCTATAACACCTGTACATACATCTATATCTATTTTTAAAACTCTATATCTTTTTTAGATTTACTTATACGAACATAATCGCCAATTTTATATTCAGGTTTAACACGCTGATATTCTTTCTCTAATATTTGCTAATTCTTTTTATTAACTTCTACAGGCTTTATACCAATTGTTCTATGTATTTTATTATTATACTCGCTACCTAATGTTGGTAATATATCGATCCATTTATAATTTCTTAGTGTAGTAAACTTTTTTCACATGCTTTGTTTAAGAGTTCTGTTGAAACTTTCTACAATGGAAGCTTTTTTACCACTATAAGTTGAGTAATGATTGATATTTCTTCACCAACTCTAAAATCTTTGTTATAAAATTCTTTTCCCTGATCAGTTTGTAAGTTACTAGGTTTCCTAATTTTTAATACTCATTCAAACGCTTCTGTAACATTTTCCCCGCTCTTATCTTTAACAGGAACAGCAAACGCACATTTCGAGAACACATCAATAATTGTTAGTAAATACTTATATCCTTTGTTTAATTTGGAAACACGCTTTAATACTCCACTATACATTTCTACAAGATCAGCTTGCCAAAGATCATCTATACCTTTTATAACAACACTTAGCCTAGGATAGTTTTTTCTTGCAGGTTTGTGAAATTCTTCTATAACGTCTTCTCTGACACCTTCACCTTCTTCTATTCAATCTTTCTTTTTAACGAACTGAGTTTTATTAATACCGCATACACTACATATCCCCTTCTTAATATATCTTCCATTCTTTGTTCGCTCTATTCCAATAGTATCTTTCTTTGTATCTATTGATTTCTTACACTTAGTACAATACATCATCATCATTACTATTTATTACACAAAATTATTAAAGTTCTCTTTCTATGTACATAATAACATAACAATTGCCCTTCTTCGAAAGCTGAATTTTTATCTGCTTGAAACGTAATTACATCATCCTTTTTAACGTCTAAAGGAAAAGTTTCTACTAGAGTATCGTTTAAAAATATATTTAGAAAGTATCTACCCAGACTTAATTCTATATGCATTATTTTATCATTATAGAGAAATTTCTAACTATTAGATTGAATATTCTGAAAATTAGATCTTTAACACCTTTACTTCTAAATCGACATAATAAATTTAGTTTCTTCATAGTGAACATATTTGCTTCTTTGTTTGATGTTTAGAAATCTTTTTTTATAACAAATTTCTCTATATCATTCTTTTTAACAACGTTTTCTAAGTGTGACGACTAGGGCCCGGAAGTTGAGGAAAAATCCTCTTTTTTCGGAAAATTAGTGCCCGAAGACGAGGCTAAACATAATATATGTTCTTTTGGGGTCATTGTAAGCCAGAAAATGGTGATTTTATTTGTACTTTTTTGCTTTTCGGCGGTTTTTTTATTGGTCTTTTTAAGCTTTTTATAGCTCTTCACGTCTTTTTTGGCACCTTATCTTTAGACAATAAATTTACTGGCCATTAACTCGAATCACCACTACCTAGAGACCTGCACGGGTGAGTCTCGGCCCGAGGCCCAACTCTGTTATTTCTTTGGGCCGGGCCGGACTTGGGCGGGGCGACACTAATTTCCCTTCAGGTCGGGCCGGGCTGGGGTCGATTAATTGCAATTTTTAATAATTATTGACTCTCGTTAAACGATATTTGGAATAAAGCCAAACGTTGAAGAAGTGTGCCCGTGAAAAATGTTACAAAGAATGCAATAGCAATTTACAGTTTATGTTGCTTAGCGGCTCCACTTTCATTATAGAGGATTGCAGGCATTCTGCGGTAAATTGCCCTTCACTGAATCCAAAATATGACAAGGGGTGGGAAAGTTTTGCCTGTCGCTAAACAATATTGTCATCCTCACTTTATGCTAACAATCAATAAAGTTAGATTTTTGTTACAGGAAATGGAGTTTTTGTTCTCTCGATGACAGGCAAAGTTCTAGGAGGCAATGCTACCATTCGCGAGGCAAGCATCAGGTTGTGCACCATAGTTTAGAAAATGTTTCTGAGGGTTAGGTCGAGTTTAATACTAAATTCTGAGAAAAACTGGGGTTCGAGCTAAATTTTTTAAACATTTGGGGCCCGGGCCGGGCTTGGGCCAAGAATTTTAAAAAACTTATCGGGCCGGGCCGGGCTCGGGCCGAAAATCTCCAAAACTTTTCGGGCCCGGACTGGGCCGGGCCTAGGTATATTCGGCCTGGATTGGGCTCGGGCCGAAAAATTCGGCCCGTGCAGGTCTCTACCACCACCTCTAAAGCAACTTTTCTTCAGTAAAGAAAATTCAAAAGATAACACATTCTTCAACGACTGGACTAATAACACCAGATCTGCACCAATCACAAGTTTGATAAGGAGGCGTAACAATGTCCTCTAACAGGGAAGTGATGGCGGGGAAAAGTTTTGGACTTCAGTTTGTCGAAGAAGGACAGACCGTTAACATGCGTAAAAGTAAGCCTAGTGAAACTTCCTTTAGGGGTCAACTTGTGTCTGAATTTATATTTCTTGTACGGATTATGTCTTGTATATATTATGTCTTGTACGGAAACGCCAGGGTGGCCCAAGGATGTGCGGTTGCTGGGGCGCTCTTGTCTGGGGGGTAGTAACAAAAAAATTTAAAAAGTTTTGTACATTTTCTGAACAGTTGCTGATCTTTTTCCACCACGGAAAAAAAGGGAATTTCGTAGCACTACGGTATGTGTTGTTTGTTTATAGCTGAACGGCGAGAATTTCGTGGAGATCGTAACGACTGTTTGAAGTGACTTATTTAGGAGGACTATTGGGCTGAAGCCCTCCGCGAATTACTTTTTTAAAAATCATTTTCTCGCATTTGGAAATGGAGACTTTCTAACCTGTGTAGTGCATGTATCCGTGAAACAAAATTTAAAATACGCCACTGACTGCTTCAGACTGTATTACAGCTCAGAATTGCATTAGAACCCGCTCTACCTCCTTCTGGAAAATGGCTTCTAAATTATTAAAATCATTGTAATAAAATGTAAACCATATGTTAGAACTAGGAAAGGAGCAACAAATCACTTTACCGAGGTGAAAATTTTGCCTTGATCGCCTTCTCGAAAAGGCCTAATAAAAACTTATTTTCGTACGTCGTGTTGCTCAAGGCTGCCGAATTCACATCCAGCGGGGAAGTAATTTTGTTCTTTACCTACAATTTAAAGCATAAAATATTTAAATATTTTTTTATTACGTGTCAGCTGATGCACAGATCAATTATAATTTCAGTGTGTTACGGGTCAATGCGGTATCCTGACCTCTAAAAGTGTCCAGCTTCCAGCTGCCCTCCAGAAGTGTTCAAAATGTAAGGTTTAACTTGAACAACACAAACAATATAACAAAATGCAAATTGAACGACAAAAGAAAGCATTGATAATGTTTATTTAAACTGTATATTGTATACTAACAAAACTTGTATTTCTTCAGCATTATATTTATTAAATATGTGATTTTAATTAAATTGGGTTTTATTTTTACGTCCTTTTCAGGTAGTTTTTAGATCTTCAATTTCGAGTCCTAGTGATGACATTTCTGCTTTGTATTGAGAGACAAGAACTTTTACACTAAACGAAAGCAGTACATTATTATCAGTCTTTTTGATTTCTTCCATATATTGTTTCCTTAAAGCATCAATGTCATATTTCTTTGTATGTCTTCTAATGCTTTAATACATCTTCAAATTTGTTTATATTAGCTTCTAATTGACTATTTATTGATTCAAGCCGATGAAAAGTTACTAGATGTTATTGATCAACTGCATTAGCTACATTAACAAGTCTTATTCTTGCAATCAACCCATGTATTATTTGATGTAGAAATTTTATCTAATTGAAATCTACTCACATTACGAGCATGCATGAAATTGCTATGAATTTTATATTTATGAAATTATTCTCTCTTAAAAATGAAATCTTTGAGTTTTACGTCCCACGGTTATGCCGGTTAGGCTAAAGGAGACGGTGATGATGAGTAATGAATGAAATGGTGGAATGAAGAAAGTGGAAGGAAACGGGAGAACCCCGAGAAAACCCACGCACACGGTGTTTGTCCACCACAAAGTTCACTTGGCAGGGGCTGGGATCGAACCCGGAACCCCAAGCACCAGAGGTGAACGCTCTACCACTGAGCCACCGCGGCCCCCTATTCTCTCTTAATAGCAATCTAAATTCTGTAATACCTCTTCACTAATGTTAACATCGCCTTTCTTTCTTACGGTATTACCAAATATATCCATTATTTATTATATAGAAAATGGGAATTCCAATCTAAAATCTTGAAACATGTTTTCAATACAATATCTTTTTTTTTCTGATTCTTTAAACTCAATATTAATATCTGTACCATATTTTCTTAATAGCCAATACAAAACATGCTTAACATTTATAAAAGCGCTTCGTTTACCAAAATAAAGTTTGCAAAAGAAATATAAATCTTCAAATTCATATACAAGTCTATCTTCCATGTGATGTAAATTTATTGGTGTTTGATCTGTAAAGTCAAAGTGTATTAAATAAACATGATCATAATATTTTCAGTATTTACGTTTCTTTAGTATTTTTAATATATCTTGAACTGTTATTTGATCTTTGGGTATATTTTTAAATTCATCTCACATCGTAAACACCTCCTTTGCTATAACTCTATCTTGTACAGTTTGTAAACGAGTTAATTGTAACAAATATTTTTATAGCGTTATACCATGGTTTTCTTATACCAGCATAATAACCTTTTGTTCCTTCATCTATATAGTTGCAGTCATGATGATCAAATATTAATTTTCTTTTCAAATGTAAGATACTTATGGGATATAACTTCTCCAACTCTTGATCTGTATACAAAAACTTCGGAATAAACGTTCTCCATAAATCATGAACGTGATATATATTTTCATTTAAATCTATTTTACTAACATACAATATTTAAAATATTTATAAAAATCATAGCAATTAAGTTCATGTTTCTTAAAATAATTTTAAATCTATTATGTATAACTTCCATATTTATTTTAAATAAAACTTTTATGAAGATTATTCATAAAATCTATTAAACATTGTTCATTTTTATATTACATACACTACATCGTTAAGAGAGTTGAGTTGATTTTGAGTTTAACGTCCCGTTCAGCAGCGAGGCTATATGAGACGTGGACCTACTGATTAACGTGGACTCCGAACCACTTAAGCTCCCGCCTACATCGTTAAAAGAATATCCATCAAAAGAATATGCGATCTGTTCAATTTAATTATTTCAGGAAAAGTTCCCTTGGAAGTTCGGCCATTGTTTTTCGGAGCCATACTTACTGTTCTAAAAAAAGAAATCTGGTGGAATTAGACCTATTGCCGTTGGTAATGTCTGGCGCAGATTATCAGCAAAAATTATATACTTCAGAACACGGGAGCATTTTAAGAACTTTTTGTCTCCCCATCAACTTGGTGTTTGTACTCCCAACGGAGCCGAAGCAGCTGTACATGCAACCCGGGTTTATTTTTCCTTCATTCACAATGCTCCTAAGGCTATCTCAAAGCTGGATTTTCGCAACGCATTTAATGAGCTTCGCCGGGACTTCATGCTCACTGCAGTGCTGAGTGAATTTCCTTCAATCTATCCATATGATTACCAATGTTACGCTCAACCCAGTGATCTATTCTTAGGTCAACACACTATTTCATCCCAGAGAGGAGTACAACAAGGCGATTTTCTGGGCCCAGCACTTTTTGCTATAACCATTCATTCCTTAGTGAAATCAATGAACACTGAATTAAACATTTGGTATTTGGATGATAGAACTATCGCTGATGAACCTGAAGTGGTTCTTTCAACTCTAGCACAAATAAATGAGAAGGCATCTGCACTTGGCCTATGTTTGAATTTTTCAAAGTGTGAAGTTGGTTTTCTTGGGTCAGACGAAGCCAAGTTCGACCTATTATTTAAAACATTTGACGAAACTGCCCCATGAATACGTCTCCTAACTAATCAGGATGCTTGTCTTCTAGGCGCCGCTCTCACAAAGGAAGCTTTCACCCATGTCCTGTTAAGCAAAATATCGAAGTTAGAATATTTTTTGTCTCGACTCACCTCGATTTTTGTCCATGCAGCTTTCTTTCTTCTACGTGCCTCTTTGCCGATCCCTCGTTTAAACTACTTCTTACGATGCTTTCCATCTTGGAATGAGACTCCACTACTGGAGATATATGATCATATCCTTAAAATGGGTCTGGAGTCAATTTTAAACTGCTCCTTAAGCGACGAATCTTGGATTCAAGCATCCTTACCTGTAAGATTGGGGGATCTTGGTATTCGGCGATCCGTGGATATGGCGATTCCTTTTTTTTTTTTTTTTTAGTCTCCTATCACGGATCTCTTCGTTTAGTCGAGGCTCTTCTTCCGCAAGGTTACCACCTAGACCCAGATGGCACAGTTCAAGAAGGCTCTACCAAATGGAAAAATTTAACAGATACAGATCTTCCAGAAATTAACAAAAGAGGTTCTCAGGCATCTTGGTACACACCAATTGCAGCGCATTTTCATTAACTTCTCTTACAGTCAGTTATTGCTCCAGAGGATAAAGCCAGGATTCGTGCTGCCTCATCCCTGCATGCTGGGGCATGGTTGAATGCAATACCTTCCCCACCATTAGGTCTTCATATGACTAATGAGGCATTTCGAATTTCTGTCGCCTTAAGATTAGGTGCAGATATTTGTGAGCCACATCGCTGTCCAGCTTGCGGGGATCAAGTTAACAAACTTCGCCTGCATGACCTTTCATGCATGAAGAGCATGGGTAGACACGCTAGACACTCCTCTGTGAATATCATTTTACGAGCCCTTACCACAGCTGGAATTCCTTCCATACGTGAACCTTCAGGATGTCGTTCAGATGGTAAACGATCTGATGGCATGACATTAGTTCCTTGGTTGAAACGCAAATCACTAGTATGGGACCTTACGTGTTCAGATACATTTGCCCATTCAAGTCTCCCTTTAGCTGTTATGAATGCTGGAGCTGTTGATAGTTGTAAAGAAGTAGAAAAGCAAGGGAAATATAACAACCTCCTTCATAAATTTATTTTTGCTCCAATTGCCATCGAGACTAGTGGTGCTTGGGGATCTGCAAGACTTAATTTTATTAGAGAAGTAGGCAGACGCATTTCTATCGTTATTGGAGATATTCGTTCAACGTATTTCCTAATTCAATGCATATCTATTGCTATCCAACGTGGCAACGTGTTGTCGGTTCTTGGCTCCTTACCACATGGAAAAGAACTAGATGAGGTGTTTCTTCTCTAACACAAAGGACAACACTGAACATTTATACAACTGGACGACATACTATACAAATAAGGTGTAATATCATTGGATGGCGTAGAGAAGCAGACAGTAACACTAGATATGATGCCGTTGATAGGTGATTTTCTACCCATTCCTTTGGTTCGACTATCGAAATATATTTCCTGCTGACTTAATTGTTTTTTCGCAATTATTTCATAAATTTATTTAATGCAATTGTTACAATTTTATTCAAATTATTACATTTTTCTGTTATTCTGTTAGCAATTATTGTTCCATTCCTCATTTATGCCTGTTATTATTTTATTTGAATGTCGAATAATTTTGAATTGTATTAAATATTATTGCCTTCAATTACAAATAAAAAAGTACTTAGCGAACACAGAAATTAGGGCAAAATAAAATAAGAGTCTTGCATGCATCATTTAGTAATTTTAAAACCTTAACACACAAATGTCCACAAATCACAGAATTAAAATTTTGTATTCGGTCATCATTATATAATAGATTTTGATTTCCCAGATATTGTATTAACAATTTAGGTGGTACTCCTCCGTAAGAATCACACACGTACTTAACGTCTTATCCTTTCCAATAACATATCCAATGTGTACCAATATTTTCCGATTTATCTAAATTAACACCACTCATTTTCTTTAGGTTTTCTAGGTAATTCATCACTCATAAATACTCCTCGAAAATGCTTTACCTTTAATTCTATCACCAACCTCTCTATGTCAAATGATTTTAGTTATTAGTAATGATTAATGATTTTAGTTTTTAGTAATGATTAATGATTTTAAGTTTTTTGACTTTCTACCTCTACTCTGATTTGCTTTCATTGTTAAATTATGTCGTTTTTGTTCTAATTCTTCCTTATTCTTGTTTGCATCAATAACAGTTTTAGCTATAGCTGGTGATCCTCCTGCTAAAGAACCTAAAGCTCCAACTACTGCGAGAATAGCTGATATCGTAAATATAAATCTACCAATATCTACTTTTGGAGAATTTGTAAGCTTTTTCATTTGCGCAGTGGGTAGAGTAAAATTCATACCTTTTCCTTCTTTCATCTTCTTAGCTTTATCACTTACTTGTTTCTTTGTTAATATATGATCATTCTTTAAATTTTCAAGTTCATTTTGAGTAATGCTACGCATACAACCTTTAACAGAACAAACACTTCCTATTTCTTTGAAAGATAATCTTTGTAAAAGTATTGCTGTAGTTGCTCCACCAAAATCAATTGTTTGTAAAAGTATTGTTGTTGCTCCACCAAAATCAAAGTATCATTCTCATCTGTTATTTTTATTTCAGATTCATTGATCTTACTTCTTGTTAAAGGAAAAAATAAAGGATAAGCAGGTTCATATATAATACTATGTTTAAACTCAGAATTTGTTTTAAATGTTGCTATTAGTCCTGTTTCTCTATGAATATAATCACCACCTTTAACGAACATACCATCACCTTCATTACAGTGAACTTTAATTGTATTGGAAGAATGAAACTTTGGTAATTTACTTCCAAGATATGTTTCGTTCGTTGCTAATACTGGTAAATGCTCAAATCCAAGAACAGTGCTTAAACTTTCTATTACAAAATCACTATCGGCCGTTTCTATTTTTACCCTTTTTCTTATCTGATCTTCTATTAATGTTATGTTTACAGATTTATTTATGTTTACAGATTATGCTTATTTCCATATATATAACCAATGTATTATCTGTAACATTTGAAGTTAAATAAGTGCTATAAAATGGAAATAATATCGTTATTACTATTACCTAATTCATAATGTAGTTTCTTTTTCAAAATATAAGTATCGCTAGTTAACTTGAACACCTTAGCCATTTATTATATAATAAATGAATGAATTTGATTTGCCTAAAGATATTCCAAGAGAGAAAGTAATCAAATTAATAGAAGATATCATTCGAAAATATAGAATATAGCTTAAAGAAGGAAAAGAAGAAATTACGTTATGTTAAATATGAATATTATAGCTTAATCACTTTATCCATATTATTATGTGCAACAACTGCTTTTGGTAATGTATTTATCCCTGTGACGGTTTATTCAATTATAACATCATCTTTAGCTACAGGTAATGCAGTTATTACACGATTGTCTTCTAAATTTATTAGTAAGAAGGATGAATATAAGACTATCGTAAATTGTATTAACTCCTTTAAAGAACAATTAGAGATGATAATAACATTGAATGGTGGTATAAATGAAGAATATATTAAAGATACTGTTTATAAGATTAAACAAACACCTAAAAATATATAAACATAAAGCGTCGAAAATGACTCTTCTGGGAGAAGAAAAATACCAAGCGATGAATATTTATTATTTAATAAATGAGTAGGGTCAAGAAAACTTCAAATTGGATGTGCAAGAAATGATTAAAGTAAAAACGATTAAGAAAAGAAATAAACTTATATCTGATTATATACTTGTCTTAATGTGGGTTCGTCTGGTTGTGATAAAACATTTCTCTTATTTAACTTTTTACTACAGCCAGGTTGGTTAAACAATAATTATTACTACATTTATTCGAAAAGCATGACTCAGCCAAACTATCAACTACTACAAGAACGATTTGAAGGAGCAGAATTAAAATTTAAGAAACAAATAGCAACATTTTAAAGTAGTAATGACTCGATTGTACTTAATGATGAATATGGAAAATACTCTGTTGTATTTGATGATTATATTTTAGAGAATCAAGATAGTGTTAGAAATTACTTTACAAGAGGAAGGCATAAGCATTTAGATTGTTTCTATCTTGCACAAACACATTCCAAAGTACCTAAACAGGTAAGTTAGTAAGACATAATGTTAACTTCTTATGTTTATTTCGTCAAAATGGTACTAATTTCAAGCATGTGTACAATGAGTTTGCAGGAGGAGATGTCTTACGATAAATTTAAAGAGATATGTTGCTGTGGTTTTATAGTTATCTACATGAAAAGGAAAGTAAATAATGGCAAGTATAGAAACAAGATAAAACATTTTATAAACATCTGAATAACGTACGTTTCCTAGACGTTTCTTCACGTTTATTGACGTTTGTTTTCCTTATAATAAATGGATGGGAAAGAAATTTAGGAACCTTAAGTTAAAAGAGTTCCTTATTAAAGGTTTTAAAAATTGGAAAAAAGAAAGAGCAGGAATATATGACACGCACAAAAAGCAACAACTATAATTGATGCTATTGACAATTTGTAGTCAGATTAAAGAAGTATTAGAACAAAACAAAAATCTACTAACAGAACTTGTTCCAGTTGTAAATAAGAGCGCGAAAGTAGAATCAAAATATCTTGGAACACCTCCAATGTATGACAGTTCTTTAGAGGAAGATGATTCGCCAGCGACTAAAGAGATAAAACAATGCAATACAAAGATAAAATTAAAGATAAAAGTAGAAGTAGAGCCTTTAATAACTCATTTTGGTAAAATATCAAGATATGCTAAAAGAAATGATAATATATTTGGAATAAAAAGTGTTGAGGAAGGTGACAAAATAAATAAAATAGGAAGTTCCAACGTTAAATTTAATGCTGATGATTTAATAATTAATGGAAAAAACTAAATAGTAAGTTTTAAGGGAGCTGTTAACCATGAACACTACTAAACATATTATGGATTATGATAAGGATGATTTTAAAAATTATGAAATCATAATTATAAAATTATAAAATCGGATGCTACGTTTCAAAGTTATGATCCAGACAGTAAAATAGTTGCGTCTAATATAGGTGCAAAACACAAAAATATTATAAAACGTATTTGGGAGACAAAGATTAAACAAAGCTTACCTCTAACTCCTATCTCAAAAGTCACGTAAGTCTGGAGAAGTAATTAAACAATATACTGAACTGCCTAAAGAATATATTTGGATGGATGATGTTAGAAAATTAAGAGATCGGTTAATTGTTATAGATGGAGAAGAAAAAGCTGCAAATATTTTTTACAATGAGAAAGTAGGTATAGTATTTGGTCTAGGAATTAATTCGTGCGGGTGGACAAGAGATGGCGCAACGAACGGAGCGTCCCACAGTTCCGTGTATCCACACATGTGTTGCAAACCCCTGTCATCGCGTATCGTTCGTAGTATAGGGCAGTGGATTAAAGCGTCAACAACACCAGTTTGTAGTTAAGTGAACATGGCGCAATTTGTGCCTGATAAAGTGTTTTTGCGGGGTGTCCTGCTGCATTACTTTAACATGCAGAAAAGTGCGACTGAAAGTCATCGTATTTTGGTGGAAGTGTATGGTGACCATGCTCTAGCTGAGCGAACGTGTCAGAAGTGGTTTGCATGGTTTAGAAGTGGTGATTTCGGCTTGGCAGACCAAGAGCGAGCTGGACAGCTAAAAAAATTTCAAGACGAAGAATTGACAGCATTGCTCGAGCAGGATTCGTGTCAAACGCAGGAACAACTTGCAGCAGCATTAGGCGTTGATCAAACAAGTCTCCAAACGCTTGAAAGCCATGGGAATGATTCAAAAGATGTCACATTGGGTTCCACATGAATTGAAAGACAGAGACGTTGAAAGACGAAAAACCATTTGCGAATTGCTGCTTCAACGACAGAGCAGAAAGGGGTTTCTGCATCGAATTATTACGGGTGATGAGAAGTGGATCCATTACGAGAACCCTAAACGAAAAAAGGCCTGGGTGAAACCAGGTGAACCAGGTCCATCACAACCAAAACGAGATATTCACTGTGCAAAGGTTATGCTGTGCATATGGTGGGATATGAAAGGTGTGGTGTACTATGAGCTGCTGCAACCGGGTGAAACTATGAATGGAGAACGTTATCGACGACAATTAATGCGTTTGAAGCAAGCTCTGGCCAGAACACGACCAGAATGGGAGAACAGACATGATAAACTTATTGTTCAACATGATAACGCTCGCCCACATGTCGCAAAACCGGTCAAAACCTATTTAGAAAATGTCGGATGGGAAGTTTTACCCCACCCGCCGTATTCACCAGACGTTGCTCCTTCGGACTACTACTTGTTCGATTGCATGAACAACGATTTGATTGGACAGCGGTTTACTTCTTCAGAAGATATCGAAACATGGGTCTCTGACTGGATCGCTTCCAAGGATGAGGACTTCTTTCGCCACGGAATCCGTACATTGCCTGACAGATGGGCGAAAGTGGTGGCTAGCGATGGACAATATTTTTCTTAAGGTATTTATGTATTTTGTGTTTGTACTACAGCTTCAATGTGTGCGTACCAACCGCACAAATTAATTCCTAGACCAAATATATATGATTAATAACAAGCTTTAACAATTTATTACTAACGATCCAAAAGGTATAGGTTATTTGATAGATATTAAACACATTGCCACCGAGATTTCGAAATGATGAAAAACTTGGTAAAAGGTTAGTAAATGATTTGACTAATACACTCCCATTTGAATTCTATATTCCTGGATTTAGCTATTGCGGTCAACTGGGCTGCTGTCGTGCTTGAAATGGGCATGGCAATACACAACTTGTTGCAGGGACGTCCTTAGAGCCTAATCTCCCACCTCTATTTGGAAACTTTTAGGGGGAACTCGGGTAATGACCAAAGCCTACGTTTATAACGATTAGAATTGGATAATCCGCAGGCGAGCTTCTAAGTTAGTGAAAGTGGTCAGTCTAATATGGAGCTGTGTCAGAGACTGAACGGGTGTGGTGTTGAGGAGTTTGACCATCTCCTGTGATACATAAAGATATAGTACAGCCTTCCGGGAAACTTGGAGGGTTAACTGCCAGGTACTAAGGTACAAGAAAGATTAGAAAGAGGAGATAAAGGTATTAACCCATTTGATGACGCTTGTAGAAAACAAGATATATACTATAACAGAGATACAGCTTCAAGATATATTGCAGATAAAGAATTAGAAAATCAAGCTTGGAAAAGAGTATTTAGTAAAGATGCATTAATTGGTGAAACACCCAAAGCTTTTGGAATTGATACTGCTATGGATGCTTAAGTTAGGATGGGGATTGTAGTTGTTTAGCTTTCTTCAACATTTTCTTTATAATAAATAGGGTGGAGAGTATTGAGAATTATGAGATGCAAAAATTTTACAGCAAACAGAAGAACATGTAATAATTTGAACGAACCTAACAAAGATATTGAATTTTACTTTGATGTAGGAGATGGATTTATTCTTTCTCACTGAGTAAACTGTTATATGAAATTTGAAGTTGTAGGTGCTCAAGCTAGAATGATATTTGGAGCAAATGATACAATAAAACTTCTAAATAATTCTTCCCATGTTTTCTCTAGCATAGAAATTAGGAAAGATGGAGTAATTATACATAGGATAGATCTACCTGGTGTAATATCTACAGCTATCGGAACTTAAAAATTTCTAAACCAGAAGTTGAGTGTTTAGAAAAAACAGGTTTCGAAAAAGATGATAAACCTGGATTTAGAAAACATTTTAGTTTTATATTCACTAAGATTAATTCCAGGCTTTTTAAGTGATTATTAACAAGTTATGTGGAAAGGTGGATTGAGAATAACATTTATAAAGACTGGTAATAACAATGATGTGTTATATACAAGAACAGAAGCAGGTGCAACAGCGCCTCATTATGGTAAAATAACAATAAAGAGTATGGAGATAATGCCAATTGTAAAGTATGAACCAAATTATGAAAGCAAGTTAAAAATTCTTAAAGAACCTAAAATTGTTTACATTTCACACTTATTAATGTCGACAAAAGAATGTAGAAGGTTCTTTCTTAGTATTTGATGTAACTACTCAATTTAATTCTAGACAATTTGATATGCCTGATTTTTTAATTGTAACTTATGAAACTGATAAAGCAATAAGCAGACTGCAGATTCTAGTAAATGATCATTGTAAAGTCAAGAACATTTATCTTAAAACTGGTGGACAGGTCTTTCCAAAAGAAAACAGAAATTTTGATACTGCTAATAATGAATGATTATTTTAAGATGTATGAAGATTACACAGCATTTACGAGAATAACTTGCGGAAATACGGAAATATATTACAATCATGAGTTTATTAAAATATACCAATGTATGTGATTAATTGCAGTAAGAGAAAGAATGTATCTACAAATGAGAGAATATAAAAATAGTAGATTTTGCAAAAGCAGTAGGTAATAATTAGGGCAACCCAAAAGCATAATAGCAATTTAGATATGATTGGTACCTTAAACATGGTTGTGGTTATCTAAGGGTTCAGAAGAAACTAATTTTAAAAGCATAATAAAGCGTAATTTTAGAAAATAAAGCATAAAACATAATTCAAAATATATTTAGAGCAATTCTTGGAAAATTCTATTTAACTGCAAGTTTAACATATCGTATTAATATTTTTTAAAACCAATATTTAAATGCAAAATCATTGAGAACATAATGCAACAATGAAAGGCTTATTTTTACTTCTGTAAATTTTTCGGTGAGGAGAAAAGAATAAGGGAAAAGAAGACAACAATGAAGAGTACACAAGAACTCCACATTATATTGTTATGTGTATCTGTTGAACTTGAGCACTTTCTGTACTTTTTGGTGGCATCTTCTACTTTCCCTTTCTGTGTATATGCACCTCTGAGGCGCACACAAGTGATAGAAAAAACTGACTTGAGTAAAGCATCTCTCTTTACAGTGCATTAAGTAGAAATCGTTCGCATAAAATATTAATAAATAGATGAAAATATTTAGAATATTTATTGTACAGTAAATATTATACATTATACACGATTAATATAAAACTATGATTGAAATTAACAATAAAAAATAATAAAGCAAAATTTGGAAAAACTAAGCATAATGTGCGCTGCTCTAGTAACAACACAATTTGTTAAGCGATTTTAATTGGTCAAAAGAACTTTACTTATGATCGTAAGAATTAGAGAGTAGAAGAGTTTTAGATTAGATTGTCAGTTTCATTTAGTTTTTAGGGTATCTCATAAAGGTAGATAAAGATTTTCTATTAAATAAATATGGCAGAACATATTCAATTTTAAAAATAGGCTTGCAAACTCACAACAAAAACCAGTTATAAGTTTACAAGAATTAGAATTAAACAGAACATCAGATTCTAAAAATGAACAAAATAAAGATTAAGTTCGGTAGAATTATTTTAGTTGAGTATGAAAACTAAGGCATTTCTTCCACCTAGGTTTACGAAACTTAACTGGCAAAATGATAAGTGATACAGTTTAAGATGGATTAAACCTTAAATATACTGGGCTGAAAGATAATTACCCCAGTGCTGAATTCTGTTTAAGAAAATAAATAAATCATTGAAAGATTTTCTATATATTAAACAACAAATGGCTTGCTATTGAAACAAGAAAAACATTACTGTTTTAAGACCTGTTAAATTACAAGATTTAGAAAAACCCCAGTTCACGAAATAACATTTTCGAAATTGATTCAAACACAATATTCAGGTGAAAGAGTTTTAGTGCATTTAGATGGGAAATACAAAACTTATTGTCACAAAGATATAATGACGATACAGAGCAAGTGTTAAAAGATATGAGAAAATATAAAATATTTATGCGTTATGATGGTATGAGGCAGTTAAATAATAGATATTCTATGCATCAAATATTTTTCAAAAATGAACCATTCAAAAAATATTTTTTAGAAAATCTATAAGGGAAAATGAGTCGTTAGTATGGAACCTTAGAAGAAGTTTACTCATACCAATACTTTCAATGTAATTATAAAAACCGTTCAAGAAAATACTGAAATCGTGTTTGAGGTGAATGGTTGCTTATTTTCTTTAAATTATGATCAATGGACAGAGTTTAAGAAGTCACTATTTCCGATAGAAAACGAGAAAAGCAGATTTCACTATCAGTATCCAAACTTACAATAATCATGTAAACTTATCTATAATTCAGGAAGTAAAGAATGAAATGAAATCTTTGAGTTTTACGTCCCACGCTTATGCCGGTTAGGCTAAAGCAGACGGTGATGATAAATAATGAATGAAATGATGGATTGAAGAAAGTAGGAGGAAACGGGAGGACCCCGAGAAAATCCACGCACATGGTGTTTGTCCACCACAAAGTTCACGTGTTCCTATGGTAACTAATATCATAAAAGCTATTTTGTCAATATCTGTATAAGCATTTTATGGAGGACGATCCTTTTTTGGCTGGTTTGTCTTTTAATAAATTAGTTGGAGTGCCATTAGGTAAGACAAAGGAAGATATTTATTGTTTTGCGTAAGCGTTCTGGTTAGTTCCCGACTAAACGAGTTTTACAATTTCTTACTTTTGGAGAAATTTCTTGGTAAACTCGACAGCGAACGATAAGACTCACACTGTGTTGGGTTTTATATTTATAGCAAATAATTCTTTTAAAAAGGAGAACTCTAAAATAATTTAATTCTAGCTTTTACAGAGATTTCTCGTAAAAGCAGGCCTATATATATTTGCGTAAGGGGCTCCCCGACTTTAGTATGTAAATTCTGTTTGAGCCTGTAGCCTTTTTTTTTTTTTTTTTTTTTTTTTTTTTTTTTTTTTTTTTTTTAGCTATATGAGCAAAGTCAGTGACGTATTTCATAAAAGATGTTGAGCCATATCCACAAAATTAAGATAGACATATGCCTAAATAATCTGTTCATTAATAAAAACTGTGTGGATGTGTATTACAAACGTAATCGTTTTTGTTACCATTAACATTCTCAACGTGTTATTTTTTTTTTATGAGAGAAGAGCCAATTTAGTAAAGTACTATGGTAAAATAATCAGGCGATCATATTAATCATAAACTGTCCTATAAAGACTTACGTGATTATGTCATGCTAAATCACATTAATCAAAAACTCTCAGAAGTTACCTAACCTTTGTACTAAAGACGCGTACTTTTACACAGTTTAGAATACCGGAATCTACATAGTTCATGATGTGAAATATTGAAACAAGACTTCGAAAGAGTACTAATAACGAACAGGTTAATAGGTCGAATCACTTCATCATACTGCAAGGCAAATAGCTGCAACTTAACCTACCAAGTTGTGCTAATGCCAAATGCATCAATGCATCATCAGAATTGGCTGAAAATTGTCACGTGGTCTAAGGCCTCCAAAAATACCGAATATGACAAGCAAGTCATAGCAGTTCTCCCACGAGATAGTACAGGAAAGAACAATAGTCTGTTCATTCGAGGTAGCAAACACCTGGGTAACTAGTGTCGCAGTCTGATTGTGTGATTTATATTCGAAAAAGTTCAATTATTATAATTAATCGCAAAAATTATTAATCGCATTATTATAATTAATCGAAAATTATAATTAACCGTGTACGTGCGTGAGTCTTGGTAGTGAGTGTTATCAAATGGTGCCAAAAATCAACCGGTATCGGGAGGGTTACGTAATGGCCCTTTTCCATGTCAAGTATTCGCCCGTACGCATTGTTAAACAGTGTCGGGAGAATTAATTAACACTCGGTCTGACTATTGGAAAAGCTGTTGTGGCCCATTACACACAACAGGATCCCCTTGCGAAACATTCACCCACGAAAAGCACCACAAGAAGGGATGCAAGCAAAATGACACCCGTAGTGCTAAGGGGGATCCGTCGATTGGCGTGCCAAGAAAATCTCCCGACGATGCGTGAAGCAGATTACACCTCGCACCGTCAACTGTGAACAAAACAATTCGCACTACTTCAGGTTGAAGTATGTGCGGAAGGCCTGTGTGCACCACCTACTGCCGTGTCACATCGCCGAACGTAAGACGAATTGCAATAAACTATGAAAACTACCAGGCGGGTTCCAAATGGAAGAAAGCTGTCACAGTGAAAGAATTATGTCAATCTCACTACTGATGGTCACACTCGGGCGATCACATACCGAGATACTGACGGCACGGGGCTCAGCAACTTTGCTCACCAGTATAGGGAAAGTTTCCCTCGTGGCTTTATGGTTGTTACGGGATTCGGATATGAGGGTAAGTTGATGATACGCAAGGTGAACAAAAACGTGAAGGTGAATGCAAGATATTTCCAAGAATCCATTCTGACACCTGTCTATCGCAGAGATATCAAACAATTGTATGTAATGAATGCGAACCAGGTGGTGATCCATATGGACAAGGCCTTGAGTCATACCGCCAGAACATCATTACGTTTTTATCAGGAAATGGCAGAGAAATTAGAAATTCGTGTAATGCTGTTTCAAGACATTCCTGTGGAAAGCCCAGATGCCAGTCCAATAGATTTTTGCGCATTTGGATTGTTGAAACGACGTCTTCAACGTCACTGCCCGCGTACCGTGAATGGTCTATGGAAAGCTTGCAGGGAGGATTGGGACAGAATTAAATTACCTGTCCTGTGCCGGAGCTTGCTACAATGGAAACTGCAATGCCGTGTGATAGTCCACAACGCTGGGGTTCAATAAAATATGATCCAGTGGTAGTGGCGCGGTATCTCTTAAGGTGAGTACCCATCAAAAATAGTGGCATATAAAGCAAACAGCCTGTTCTATAAGCTTCACGTCAGGCAGCAGAAAAATAATTCAATCCAGATACAATTATAGAAGTGTAAAAGTTGATTCCCAGTGGCACGAAGATTGCAAAACATAGCATAATGCATGAAGTTCAGCCCAGGTACAGTGTTTCTAGACCTAATGAAAGCAGTAGTAAATTCAGCAGGAGTAAAAGGCCAGTTGTAATTTGAATATTTGGTGACGTATAAATGTAAGGGTCTAAATTCTCTCGTGCTTTAACTTTAGGAAGTCAAGCGAATAAGCAATCGAACTAAAAACTGCAGTAAAATACTGGCGAAATTCATCCACAACCTGTTTCTGATTAGTGATCAGTTTGTTCTGCATACGGAGCGCAGAAATGTCAAAGACAATAAACTTCGCATCAAACAGCACACAATGAACTATCTGCAATTAAGCTTTAGATATAGTGACGCCAGTTATGTCGTTTTCCTTGTTTAATCAAGCAGCTTGCCCTGGCACGAAGGTGATGAAACTATCACACTGTCAGCAGTAGAAGTGCAATTAAAGCAACCAAGTGCTTGGCGTTGTGCAAAAATAGTTTGACATACTTCTTACGACTACCAAGGAACAGTATGTTTTTGTGGTACCCATCTAACAATAGAATTAAGGTATTAGCACCACACACCACATTTGCGTGAAAAATCTCACAAGGTGTCCATCAACAGAAAGCTGGGGGTCTCGTATAAAGTCAAAGCTGGCGGAAAATTGCCCCGTTTGCACTATTAAGATTGTAATGATTAGAATTCGGATTCAGATTTTTGGTCTTTCGGCATCTGTTCCCATGTTAGTCTGTCACGTATGAGGAATGACGTCGCTCGGGAAACTGGGAAGGAAGAAAGGAAAGAGAAAAGGAAGAGGCCTGGGACCATCCGGACATTTACCTGGAGTGAATGAGGAAAATCCATGAAAATCTCACTCAACATGGCTTGCTTGAAAAAGCTGTTTCGACTGATCGACTTTCCCCACCAAGAATCGAACCCGGGGGCGCTCGCACCGCATGTCAGCGACTACACTACACGGGTCCACTGAGGATTTGAACGAGGCAAATGAGGAAATTGTAAAGCAGGGAGCCCAGTTAGTGATCGGAATATGGCCTCATGGTAGGTATGCCACTAGAGATTAACTGCAAGCCGTGGGCTGCAGACAAAAAGATGCAGATGTGAATATATTTCAGTGGTAGTACTAAAATTGTGTCGCCTGCCATCGTTTAGCAAGAACATGTGTGAAGTGTCTAGATAAGTTGCAAATTCTCGACCTCGAGGCTTAGTACAAGAGGAACCCCACAGTTCATGATAAGAGTTGAAATCCCCCATCAGAATAACTGGATGTGGAAGTTGACCATATGTCATCTAGATCAGCCGATGTAAAGGCTTCAGGCCACGTGATGTAGATATTGCAGTACGTGATTGATTGTCCAAAGAAAACTCGAGCTGCTAGAACCTGGAAATCGCTATTTACCTGGATGAAAGGGGAATGATAATTGCCTTGTATTAGAACCGCTACTCCGCCAGCTGCAGGGTCATCGATATCCTTGTCATGTCAGTAAACAGTGAAGCTGGAAACAACAGAGGAGCGAGTAGCAGTAAGATGAGGTCTTTGGAAACAGAAAATTACAGGCTGAATAACAGCGGGAAGGAATTAAAATTTTTCGAAGTGAGTGGGATAGCCATTCTTATTCTATTACAGCAGAGTCATTATGGCTTAGAATTAAGAATGATTTTAGGTCTAATATGTTTCCGCTTTTTCTTCTTACATTTAAAAAGAACGAAATTATTAAGATAGTCCTGCAGCAAGCCTTCCATCTAAGCGAAACTGACGAATGAGTGTTTCTGTTTAACAGTAGAGGTGGTGGAGCAACGGCCTCAAATTTAACAGATAGCTCAACTTCACAGTCCAATAGGGACTTTGATTCGCAGTAGTGGTAAAGAGTTTGGACATAGAATGTGGTGCATTCTTTGAGAATTCTATCCCTCAAGGATCGTTGGACAGGATCCTCGGGAATTTCTCCAAAAGTAGTGGCCGTGTGGACAGCAATGGATATTGGTGGTTGGTATGCATTTCACTGCTGACCTAACAGGAAGAGTACTGACATCAATATTCTGTGTTCCATGCGAATGAATAGATTTCACAGTACATGAAAAAGTAGAGGCAAAAGTATGATGCGGCGCTTGGTCTCAGTAGTTCTGTAATCGTAAGTTCACGGATTATTTTTTCGTCCTTGAGTGTTGGAAAGTCACGACACCAAGCAAAATGTGCTAATATATAACTGCCACATTTGACGGGGCTGAACATCGTGTAGGACCATATTCTGCGTCAGAATAATAGTCACAGATGGCACAGGCACTGCATGACGTAGAAGAGTGGCCAAAACACAGCGAAGGGAGAAGAATGTATCGCCTCACCTTTAAGCGATAATATGCTACAGCAAAATTTGCAATTAAAACTGGGATGCTAAAGGTAATGATATAGATATCTGTCGGTTGTGGTGTACCACTCTTGCGGTGCTTAATGTCCACAACATGCTGTAAGCAATAGATCCTTGATCTCGGCTTTCGATAAGCTTCGAAGGTCAAAACAAGTAATCACGCTTTTGCGAATATGCTTCGGTTGAAAAGTTCTAGTGGCAATATGTTGCAAATATCCAACTAGAACAAGATGTGAAAGTTTATTAAAACTATCAGCAGTTTCCTCCTTTGCATCTTTAATAACCAAATATCGTGGAGCATGCCCCTACAATTTCTTTCTCATTCGTTTTGTCTAATTTAGTACATGTAACTTGTGTCTTTTAAAGGTGTTTGACTCTGTGAGATGTTATGATTATTACCATAATCTCCTCCACTTCCCTGTCATTGTCCTGGAGGATTAACGAAGCAGGCAGGTATTACATACCACTACTCTTGTCAGGGAGCTGAGCGATGACTCCAGGCCTAATGTGTTAGGAGTCAGCGCCACTTCTATACTCGACTGATGAGTACTTTCACGGAGACTACCAGTTCATGGTAGAAGTCAGGCTTCCTTGGAGGTGCAACATGTCGTATTCCTAGCTTTCCCTTTCAGGTCATCACTCCATCCAGTACAGTTAGGTATCAACAAACTTCATTCCGCCGGCATGAGATACCAGAAGAAACCAACTCAGTTCCAAGGATCATTGCCAGCTCAAAATAATTAAAAAGGGAAACTGGGCCTATAAACCAAATCGGCTTTCCCAAGTCACAAAAGAATACCAAGCTGGCATCATCCGAGGCATCATATTGTAAACTAATATTTCCTTACGACAGATTACTGATTTATTTGATTATCCACAGCAAGGTTTTATGGGAATGGCAATGAACTCCCCAAGCCCGAATACAGAGGACCGATGGCTACGAGAGTTCTGATAAACTGCACGATGGGGTCGCCATATTCCCAACGCTAGGCACCTATAGGGAATTCAACTCGGAACCTTCCATGTAAGTGAAATATACGCTAACAAAAACCGCGATACCCGGGTTTCTCATCAGAATCTAGTATAGATAATACAATTAATCAATCGAAATTCGGCAAAGATAATCTGACACGATAATGCTCAAATTTTTAAAGAGAGAATCCAAGTCAGTCTACCTCCCAAATATCAGCCAGAGGTGTACCTTAAGATATATCCAATTAAGATAACTTCAATGCGTTTAAATTTGGTCCTATACACTGTCAAATTACTTTAAGACATACCTCTGGCAAAATACAAGATCTTGACTTTTGATACCCAAAAGTTCTAAAAATGATATATTTCTTCATAGGTGAATAAAGCATTATCTTAGAGGACAAAACACCTTACAACTTTAAAGACCCTGCTAAAATTTAAGAGGTGCCCGTGTAAGGTCATAAAATATCAACATGAAGAACAAAATTAAATTCTCAAAATTAATGTACCCTTTCATAACACTTTCGCGTAAGAAAGAGCATCTTATGTTCCTACATGGTCCTAGGACATGACCCCAAGCCCCTGTCAAATGAAGATGGTAGTGTTCTTGGTCCCCTTAACCACGAGGATGAGATAATCCCACGTACCCCTGAATTATGGTTTCTGTATTGCCTCTAAGTCGAGAACTTAAATCTGTCGCTGAAAGACACCATACCACATGATGTGGGGCGTGCGCTGAGTAACACCATACCACATGACCAAGTCATGTGATTTCTAACAACCAATCGGAGGAAAGTGTCTTCAATTCGTTCTTACTACTGTCTACAGCAATGGTAACATAAGTATGACAGACGTGTTTAGACAGCTCGAAAATACCTTCGTGTCGAATACTATGCTCATGATATAATGCATTTCTAGTGAGTGGAAAAAAAGTTAGAAAGGACTGAAAATTTGACATTCTTCAAAGGATTTTTATTTCCAAAAATTGCTTAGACGATTCTTACACATGAGGATGGAAACGATGACTCAGGTAATTATGAAATTTCAAGTTCTGTGTAAACAGATACTAAACAAAATTAGTGCTTACGAACGAATTGTCTTTACTAACACATAATTAATGTAAGTTGTTAAATTATTATTTCTCTCTCTCTCTCTCTCTGTGTGTCTGTGTGTGAGAGAGAGAGAGAGTGTGTGTGTCAGTGTAATTCTTAGAAGACATTGTTACCAAACAGCAAATTGCCGAACATTAGCAGTTACAACAATATAGCTTGCATTTGTTTATGGTATAGAAAACCATATGAATAACAACCAAATTCCTATCTCTTTATTCCATACCTACAGTACACCTAAAAATTTTCTTCTTGGAAAAAATGTAACAAATTTATCACACAATTACCAAACAAATGGGTAATTTGTTATCAAGCGATCTTTAGGTATGTTTTATGTGTAGAATTAACACTTGTCTTCCATTCACACATTATTTGTATGAAAGATCTACCCTGCTAAGTGTAAAGTAGTTCATAAGAATCAGAAGACGTAAATACAGCAACTTCCAGTGTTTTCTAAATGCCCGACGTAGTCATGATTTGCTGATAAGTAGAATGCTCCCATATACTTATGGCTGATTTCTTTGAAGATAGCCGCAAAAATATACTAACATACTTTAATTTACGAGTAACAAAAGCGTACTCCCAATAATGTTGCATTCCAAACAACAAGAAAATGGAAGTAATTCTAATCATTTTAGAAACAAATGAAAGAAGACAATGTAAATTCTGAAGAATGCATAGAACTGATTTTAAACGTACCTTCTATAAACTTTTCCAGATAATGCACATAATAAGGTTTCTTTGTAAGCGGTTAGAAGACAAGCAGTTATGCTTTTGCTAGTTATTTCAAAACCTGGAAATATAGAGAAATTTTGTTAATATTGTATCTATACAGCAAATGTCATAAAACCTAGTAACATATCAAGATACGAGAAAATATCAATATGCACACTACTATATAAAAAAAAGTATTAACACCTTATCTGCCTTGATATACCGCAGGGTTGGACCCACCTGAAAAACCCCACTTGGGTTTTGGGCTTTTTGTTAGTATATTATTGGTACAACTAAGGTGATCACATTCAAAGTGATTTTTATCAGATTTTGGACTTTTCTTTCGGCGAATTAGATGCTTTTACGTTAAGGTATACAACAACATTCAACGTAAGACCTTTATAAACTTCTGAATGCACTGAATGAATAAACAAACCTTACCTTAGCTTGAGATAATTATAGATAATTTTATATTTTAGAAAATACTTTCAGTGAATAGTGTGCTCGCCAACTCGGCGACGCCGAGGGACGTTATCCCTCATGCGTTTAACGGGTTTAAGGCCATAGGTGCCGGTACTACCAATAAATATGTAGTGCATTAGTAAAGCTATTAGTATTTTTTATTACCTTTGATGGTAACACAAGTACTTTTCAGTAAAATTTGGTTTCCCAACAAGAACAGTTTAGTTCAGTTATTTGTTGCTACTCTTCAAATAAGCATTCTGTAGAATCAACACTAGCAATAGCGTACAAATTCTTCTCAAATTTAAGAAGATTAATGCTCGGACTTCCGAAGACTACGTAACGCTTACTATTTCAAATGCTCAACTCAAACTTCCGTACTAGTTGAAATTTCGATGTACAGTAAAGAAAGCTGCATTAAAATAAAAATTTAAAAAAAGAAAAAAAAAAACTCGTGAACTCGTGAAAGAAGTGCTTGGAAAATTCCCGCAATTGAACGCACAAAGCATCGGAACTGAATACTTCAATAACAAAACTATTATTTTACGCTGGAAGATATTTTGTTTCATTTAAGATATTTTGAAACATTTACTTTATAAAATATGAATTATAACTTTGTTAATTGTTTTAAATTAATTTTGTGGAAAAACCATCGTGCAACAAGTGCTCGGGAAATTCCCATAAATGAACGCACAAAGTATCGGAAGTGAACTTCAACAATAAAACAATTTATTTTACGCTGGAAAATATTTATGTCGTACAAGGCATATTGAAACATCTATTTCATAAAACATGAATTGTATCTTTGTTTTAAATTAATATATTTAATGTTCATATTTGGCTAACGTCACTAAGGTTCCTGGGATGATTCGATATACATTTGTTCGTTCGTCTGTCTGTACCGCACATACTACAAAGATTTTCAGCCTTTTAAGTTTAAATTTTCTGGGTACAAGCACGAGACACTAAATTTCCCGTATTGATTTTGGAGGCATACCAACGTAAAATTTCAAAATAGCGGGTATCCACGTTACAAACTGCAACTTCCAGTCTTTTAAGTTGAAATTTTCAGAGCAGAAGCACGAGACATTCTAAATTAGGTGTATATATATTTTGGTAGTGATCGAACGTAAAATTTCAAAATGGAGGCCATATTTTCAAAACAGCAATGAACTGAAAACTGTTACAAGTTGTGAGAATGATAATCTTGAAATATAAATCATATTTTAACACTTTTACCCCAGAGACATTGAAATATTTTGGAAAAACCCAGCTAAACCCGAAAAAAACAATTAAACCCGAAAATACCCGAAAAACCCATATGGAACAAGGTGGGTTGGGCTTTTTCAAACCCTGCTATACAGGGTTACAGGGTTAATACTGCTACTATGTGTATAATCGGGAAATGTATATTTGTGGTAAATTTCATAGGAAAAGAAAATTAGAATGAGTAAAACAAAATGTTGCTAAATGGACAAGAAAGTTTTATTTTCGTTTTATTGTTCCTATTTACTGCTCTTTTGACATGAAATTTGCCACATACATGTCTTTACCGATTATACACATACTAACATTATAAGAAATACCGGGCGAATTCGTTATCAAATTATATACCTACAACATATTTATAGACATGCGACAATAATTTTGGACATGAGTGTACATACACATAGTGTTGTATGTTTTGAAATTATAGTCTAAGACTATTTAATAAGTGAAACGTGCAAACCTAAACGAGTTATGAGTCACTCAATAAGTAAGATCTAGGATATTCCACCAGAGCTTATTTTATTTGACTGACGTTTATATGGAAATACTGTAGGATTACTTTTGTATATACAGTATCTTGTCCCAAGTAGAATCCCGAAAAATGAATCAGTGTTTATTGTAACGTCCAGTGCATAGGAGGAACCATTGATGCTGGAATTAGTATTTGATAGAGCGCTGTTTGCAACCACTCCAAGCTTACCGTAGGCATGACAGAAGTCATCGATGGTACCCTATCACAGATGATAAAATTCGTCACAGAGTGTCTTAAGTATTAGTATCCCGTAATTCATTTTATTTTCTTCTTCTTTTTGTTAGTTTTCTAGAATTTTAGACGAAAGAGATGGCAAATATTTTCTATAGGATTCATGTCCGGGTCATGACAGAGTCCAGTTCTGGATCCCATATTTCTCATCTTCCAACGGGTTATCACTTTGTCTTGTACAGGGTCAGCCCTTAAAGTAGTAGGACTGATTTTTTTTTCTTTAAACAATAGACTGACGGCGGTTACTCCACCTGTTGTTGGTTGAGGTGGGTCTAAGGAAAGACAGGAAGCAGCGCCAGTCGGCTGCCAGCCATAGCAAGGTAAAGATCGCTCGTCATCGTAACCTCTGCGAGTGACCCTCGTCATGCTGCGTCATGGTCAATCTTTTGGAACAGCGTTACGCCATCAAATTTTGCGTGAAGCTCGGTAAAACTGGGAAAGAGACTCATGAAATGATCAAGACGGCGTACGGTGATAACGCCATTGGAAGATCGAGTGGGTTTGAGTGGCACAAGCCGTTTAGGGAGGAGAGAGAAGAAGTTGAAGACGCTGCACGGTCAGGACGACCTTCGAGCTCCAAAACGGAGGAAAATGTTGCAAGAGTGAAGAATTTGCTGGACAGTGACCGAAGATTAACTGTTCGCATGATTGCCGATGAACTTGGCATTGCTAAAACCCAAGTTCACGAAATTGTGCACGAAAAATTGCAAATGAGGAAAATTTGTGCAAAGTTGGTGCCGCGAGTGCTGACAGGCGAGCAAAAGGACGTTAGCAAACGGATCTGTCAGGACCTTCTCGAAGAAGTGAATGAAAATCCAAACTTGTTAGACAATGTGGTGATTGGGGCAGGGTTTGGAAAAAACCCGTTTTTTTTTAAAAAAAAAGCCCAACCCACCTGGGCCCATATGGTTTTTTCGGGTATTTTCGGGTTTAATCGGTTTTTTTTCGAAATATTTCAATGTCTTTGGGATAAAAGTGTTAAAATGTGATTTATATTTCAAGATTGTCATTGTCACAACTTGCAACAATTTTTTACTTACTGCTGTTTTGAAAAAATGGCCGCCATTTTGAAATTTTACATTTGATCGCCGAGAAAATCTATACAGCAAATTTAACATATTTCGTGCTTCCATCGTCAAAATTTAAATTTAAAAAGACTGAAAATTGCGCTTCGTGGCATGGATACTTGCTGTTTAAAAAAAAAAATGGCCGCCATTTTGATATTTTACGTTGGTATGCCGCCGAAGTCTATACAGGAAATTTAGAGTGTCTCGTGCTTGTATTCTGAAAATTTTAACTTCAAAGGCCGAAAGTTGTACCCTGTAGTGTATGTGGTAGAGGCAGACAAATGAGTTGAGTTGATTTTGTGTTTAACGTCCCTTTCAGCAGCGAGGCTATATGAGACGGGACCTACTGATTAACGTGGAATCCGAACCACATGAGCTCCCTCCGGGAAGCAAACCCGGGTCCCACGCCGAAGACGTGTACACTAACCACTTAGCCATGAAGGAGCTCGGCAGACAAACGAACAAATGTAGATCAAGTCATCCAGAAGCCTGACTGACGTTCGCCAAATATGAATACCAAAAGGGGTCTATTAATTTAAAACAAACATACAATTCATGTTGTATGAAATAAATAAATGTTTTAAAATGTCTTGTATGAAATTAACATCCTCCAGCGTAAATAAACCTGCCATATTTTCTCCATGAGAATACGGGACACCTCAGATCCCCCCTTCCTCAAGTTTCCAACACAATGCAAGGAACTGTGGTCTGGTTATGAACAAAAGTATAATAGGCCGCGGTGGCTTAGTGGTAGAATGTTCACCTCTAGTGCATCGGGTTCCTAGTTCGATCCCAGCTCGCGCCAAGTGAGCTTTGTGGTGGACAAACACCTTGCGCGTGGGTTTTCTTGGGATTCTCGTTTCCTTCCACTTTCTTCATTCCGTCATTTCATTCATTTCTCATCATCACCGTCACCTTGAGCATAGCAGGCATAACCGTGAGACTAAAACTAAAAGATTTCATTTTATTATATTTTTTTCAATAATATAATAGGCGAAAGTTCACTAAGCAGCAGCTGCTTTTCTCTGTTCGTACCCTGCAATTAATTGTATAGACTGAAGATGCCTAAAAATTTAAGATGTGCTATGAAAATGCTTTACAGTAAAACAATATGCAGATTATTTAAATCAATGGTACAATCTACTTTCAATATTTTTCGCGCGTTGAGCAATATTTATATGGCTGTATCTGCCAAAATTACGTTCGTCAGTTTACTCTGATGAAAAGCAGATTTTTCTTCTTGTGTCGTGTGTAATTGTCAGGACCAGATTTACATTTTTCTAAGACGTGGACCAAAGCACAATTCTGTGCCCCTAGCCTCTGAAAAAGATTAAAATTTTTGTTAACTTATCTAATGTGTTGCTGAAGAAAAGGTTAGTCATCTTCCCTGTGTTTGTAAATGTAGAAACACTCAAAGCCATCTTTTTTATGTTCCGGAGAGTATCCGAGTTTCCATCAAGTGCAATGGAAAAAGTAGCATTGCAAATTTCGCTCGCTATCAAGTCGAACAGCGTGGTGTTATAACTTCATCGAAACTGTTACATGCAACAACGTACTGTTCATTCACTAATTACAGGATTCCCAGCCAATGTCGGAATTTTTTGTTTTTCACTTTTCGAATAAGCTGATATTGATAGCAGAAATGGAACGGAGTTAAAATACGGGACATTTCTCTGTCCCGACTAAATTTACGGGGACGCGGGACACTCGGGCCCAAAAACGGGACATAGCCTTTTTTACGGGACGTATGGCAAACTTAAGCGTAAAATAAATAGTTTTATTATTGAAATATATTCATTTCCGATCCTTCTGCGTTTAATTCGGGAATTTCCCGAGCACTTCTTTCACGGCGTGTACATCAAAACTTCCACTAGTACGGAAATTTGAACTCAGCACTTGAAATAGTAAGCATTACATAGTCTTCGCAACCCCGAGCATTAAGCTTCTTAAATTTGATAAGAATTTTTACGCTATTGCTGGTGTTGATTCTACAGAATGCTTATGTGAAGAGTAAATGACTGAACTAAACTACTGTTGTTGGAAAATCAAATTTTAGTTGAAGAATCTCGTATTTTACAACAAAGGTAAGAAATTATACTAATAGTTTTACTAATGTATTTACATATGTACTATTAGTACCGGCGGCACCTATGACCTTAAACTCGTCAAGCGTATGAGTGATAATGTCCCTCGGTGTCGCCAAGTCGACGAGCATACTATTCACGGAAAAATATTTTTTATAGTACAAAATTGCTTATTTTACTTCAAACAGGCTATAAGCATAATCCATACATTAATTTGTTCTATAACTATCTCAAGCTAAGTTTTTTTTTTTTTTAAAGTTCATTTAGTGCATTCAGAACTTTATAAAGGTCTTATGTTGAATGTTGTTGTACACCTTAACGTGAAAGCCTCTAATTCGCCCAAGGAAAGTCTAAAATCTGATAAAAATCACTTACAATGTGATCATCTTAGTTGTATCAGTAATATACTAACAAATAGGTCAAAAACCCAGGTGGGTTTAAAGTGGGTTTTTTCAGGTGGGTCCAACCCTGGACTGGGGACTAGACGTGGACGTTTGAGTATGACCCTGCGACCAAACGTCAAAGCGCGGAATGGCACACCCGAAATTCCCCACGCCCCAAAAAGGCGCGCATGACGAAATCAAAAGTGAAAAGCATGCTCATTTGCTTTTTCGATTCACAAGGAGTGATCCACAGGGAATTTGTTCCACACGGACAGACTGTCAATGCAGTTTTTTATCTCAAGGTCCTGGAACGGCTGAGGAAACGCATCGTCCGCGTTCGCCCAGCCATCGCCAACTCCTGGCGACTGCATCATGGCAATGCGCCGAGCCACACAGCCTTCCGAGTGGTGGCGTATCTGGCGCAACATAACGTTGCAACCTTGCCTCAGCCACCCTACAGTCCCGACCTTGTCCCATCAGACTTTTTCCTCCTCCCCCGCCTCGGACCACCCTGAAAGGGCATCATCACGGCTCGGTGGAAGCACTACAACAGGCCGTGACGAGGCAGCTGAACAGCATTCCAGTTTCCGCCTTCCAGGAAGCGTATGAAAACTGGAAATCCCGCTGGCAGCGGTGTGTAGATGTAGAAGGATCATATTTCGAAGAATATTAAGCGTAAGTGTAATTTCTGTCAATATATTATTTTTAATTGACTCAATCCTACTACTTTAAGGACTGACCCTGTAATATACTGTCTTCTCATCTATGCATTATAATAGTTTTCTTATCTCAAAGGTCAGCGGGGGGCACGTGACTCAGTGGTAGAGTGCTTGTCTCTGATGCGTGAGGTCTCTGGTTCGATCCCCGTCCAAGTACGTATGTGGTGAACAACATAGTTTGTGGGTTTTCTCAGGGTACTCTCTTTCCTCCCACATTTCATTCCACCAATTCTTCAATCATCATTCACTGGCCTTAGTCATCTGTCTCCTTTAGCCTAAAGGCATGATAGTAGAATGTTAAACTGAAAGATTTAATTTAGTTTTCTAATAAAGAAGGGCAGCAACCCATGTCGCAAACCTCTATTTAGCACCGACGTGCTTATCGTAATAAATAAAATAAAATAAAAATTACTACGACCATCTGTCGCAACTGAACTCCACATCACGGTATTTAAACATCGTGTATTTTACGATTCATATTCTGTTGATCACTGTCCGAGAATTGAAAAAATCGGTTTTCACAGGCGAATTGAACATGATTACAAAAGTTGCGACTTTTTTGTATATGACCGTGGCTGAATTGTGTGTCTATGTTCTTTGCGATTTTGTAAGCAGATACTTGGGAGACACGTCGGTACATTCTCGATCTCTATGAAAAAAAACGATGGACGGTTTCAATGATACGTCACAATCTGGGTTCCGATATCATCGGCAGATTATAATGGCTCGGTTCTTGCACTCCGGGCGATCGCTCGTTTCAGGAACGGCATTGTGATCTCGGTCTCTGATTTACGCATGTTTTTCCGTCTCGATTTTTGAAGTATACTATAATCCTGTTAACAGCTGCTAATGATACACGTGTCACAGCACTGAGAAGATGCTGACATTGACTATACTCCCGATGCCCAATTATGAGACCTCGGGGAAACTCCATCATCTATTAACAGCTACATCCGCGCGCAATGATGCCACTTACGTGTCATGTCCACGCTATCGTCCATTAAGATTTCATTATCTGACCAGTAAGGATCTACGTTCAACATGAGCAATGCAATGTCTAATGTAGGCAAAAGATACTGGGGTACGGCGAAAGCTGAAAATTACAAATACTCCTGTATTAATTCTAAAAATCCAAGTGCTCTGCAGCCTGAACAGAACCCAAAATCCAGCCACTGTGATGACTCACACTATCAAAGTGAACGTAATGGAAATGTTCAGGCATCTTCCTCTGAAAAGTCATAATTTGCAGCAGTACTGAAACCTAATATGACCCAGAGTTCATTTTGAAAAAACAGAAACTTTTCTTCCTTACCAACTGCACAGCCGATTCCTGGTTTCTAGAATATGCAATCAAGAATCTAAGACGGAGGACCTAACCAACTGGGGAACCAAAATGTCATTTTAATCGATCGTTGTCAGATCTAAAGAAAGCTAAGAATATTATACTCACAGAGGACCAGTCTAAACAGAAAAGAATACATAGCGTCCTAAATTTAATCTCCCAACAATATTCAGTGAAACATTCAACAAATATGCCGTTCTTCCAGCTACGAGGAGATGGTAATTATTTCCACTTCTGACAAACAAGAATCTAAATAAATTACACACATTTCGATTTACAAATTCAATTGTCCTCATAATCAAACATATGAGGTATCAACTAATCAAGAAGGGTTACCAGGAAGCTTCAACGTTCATGTTCACGAAAGGATTTTATCAAGAATAAGTGTCAAAGTCAATCAGATTATGATCAACTTATTAAAATCTGTGCTCTCAACAAATCTGAATGCCCACTGAAAGCACAAAAACGGATTCGGCTCTGAAAGCACGTATCAGAAATATACCTATAGGTACCTTGCAAAAACACATCCTTAAAGTGTTGCTCCTTAAATTCTACCTGGTACTCTCAGTGAAAAAATGACGAAAAAGGTTCAGTTCCACGTGGGAAGAAAACATTGTTCTTAATCACTTTAAGACGTACACCAGAGGCTACAACAATCTATGAAGATGATCTGTTGCGATATTTCAAGAGGCTACAACAACCTATGATCTGTTCGACATTTCCAAATAAAAGTTGACCCTTTCAAATTAAAGTTATTTCTTCAATGTTATAAATGGCAACAGTTTGGGTAATTCGAAGCAAAGCGCAAGTTAAATCAAGGTGCATCAAATGCCCAGATACGCACTGGACATATGAATGATAACAAGACGAGGGATACTTCCGCCCACTCCGTAAAGTTCAAGTGGAACCATCCGGCGAATTTTCACGGCTGTCAGAAAATCCAGCGCTCCATAGATTTGGAACAAGAAGTTTCGGTCCACCAGCAAAGAATGATAGAGAATTAACATTTATATGAATAATGAGTCATCTACACAGTATATTAAAACTACTACAATCAACACACTTACTTCAGTAAGAAGCTTATTATAGGATTTTCCAAATTATCTTTCTAATGTTAGAAGCCACCCAGAATGCGCCCGATTCCAGTAATACGCTAAAGGAACTATTACAACTACTACAGGAATTTAATTTATTTCTTAAAAAGTAAGCTTTCATCCCTCAAAGCTTACCAGAAAATTCAAAGTTAAAATGCACAATTATCCCGGAAATCATGCTCGAACTATCAGAAGATCGCTCAGATTCCAATATTGAAAGTCAAGCAATATACCTTTGGATAACGACACGAAGGGTAACACACAAGCTCTTTCTTTGCACGCACTCACATTGGCCTATGTTGGCGCTAACTATAGTCGAGGAACCCTTCATATAAAAGACAAGCAGTAACCTGCAAATTTCAAATGGGCAGCAACAACCAAGGCGGTCAGACAGCAAGTCCCCAGCGCAGATAAGTGCCATTATACCTTATCCTTCAATAGAAGCTGTGACAGTTGCAGTTTCGAACATACATCTGCAATGTTAATAATTCATGTGCTGTAATACTTCCAATGTAAAGCAAGGGCTTGGAAGAAAACAGGAACTCTAATCCTGATAACTGTTATGTACCTCTTTGGTCTTTGATATCACCTAGTCATGTTCATCAGTAGTTCGTATTCGTTTAGTGTTGCCCTCTGGGTGTCCTTTTACTTAAGGCAAGGTGGCATATATTGGTGGAAACGCACTTAAGATTATTCAGTAGAACTTCATTCACAGATCTAGTCAGGAATTCGTACATAAGAAGGCAGAAATAAGTGGTAATAATACAAACTGACTCCTGTACGATATTTCGAATATATTATATAAGGTGTTAAGAAACAAAATACCAGAGATGTGCCCAACAAATTTTGCTGGGGGTGGGGTGGGGTGGGTGGGAGGGCAAGACTTTTTTACGGCCGCCGGACTTTTACATTCTAAACACGGACTGATAGCCCTGTTTCAAAACTGCAACCATCAATACAGAGACTGCATTTATTATTATTACTATTATTATTATCATTATTCGCAGCCGAAACATGGGTTTTGACACTGTGCAAAACTAGAATTACACGATACACAAAATGTGACAATAAACTATTTATAGACAAAAAAATATGAAGACTATTTGTTTGACTTCATCGTTATATGTAGAAATAAAAATACAGACCATCACACTTAACTTTTTCGCTCTGGTATCTTGTGCTGCTGAAACATTTATATGAACAAAATTCTTTCCGGAAACATTCGTTCGAAAAAAACTCAGCCTCAAAACTAAAATACCGTTTGTGGATTTTTTAATAAGAAATGACTATCGTGTTTTAGGGTTACTTATGAAACGTTTGTTTATGATATACCAACAAACTCACATGAGTCGTATTGAGGAAATATTTAATAATAAAAAGGAAACTACCCTTGCAAATATTTTTGTGGAAAGTGGTTTGTGCAACATTACACAATTAATAAAATATGAACTAAGGAGTCCTTCCATCTCGCCTAAAATGGCGGTAACATGCAAGGAGGGAATTTCTGCACTAAAAAGGAATTCCTGTACTAGATTTTAATCACCAACACTAAGAAATTGTAAAATCGTATGCATATTTCAGGAAAGAAATACTCTATGTATTAACCCTTCGTACACAAGAAAAACAATAACCGACTTTCAGTATATTTCAATCAGTATTGGTAATATGTCATTACAATACAAATACATATTAATTCAACGTGAAATGTAGTACTCCATCGTAAATACATGTGGTGATTGTTTACAAACAGGCGTATGTGTAATGTTTACAAACACAAGCACGTGATACATTACAATATGATGAACTATATTATCAGCGGTGACATATTTATAGTTTTCTTGCACCCACACTATTTGCAATAGAACGCAAATTCTTTATTTAGAAAAAATATTTTTTAAACAGGATTCGAACATACCGTACACTAAAATAACGGTCTGCACGCAACTCCGTTATACTAATCGTACACTAAAAAGCCTTCACTCGACAAGTTGTCCATCTGTATATATTATTATCTTGATTATCTACACCTTGCAGAAGCATGAATTCTGTATCACGCAGGAAGCCAGATTTTGATTTCGTTTGCCTTTTTTGTCACGTTTTATTACCTTTTCCTACATGGAAGTTTCTAGGTCAAAACAGTGCAAACAATAACAGCGATGGGCGTAAACCGCGTGTATAAATACAGCGTAGACAAAAGCAGCGCATGCAAATATCGCGTGGACAATAACAGCGCATGAACAAAAACCGACAAGGACAAAAACAGCGCATGCAAATACTGCGTGGACAAAAACAGCGCATGAACAAAAACCCCGAAAGGACAAAAACAGAGCATGCAAATACCGCGTGGACAAAAAACAGCGCATGGACAAAAACCGCGCAAGGACAGAAACAGAGCATTCAAATACCACGTGGACAAAAACAGCGCAAGGACGAAAACAGCACATGCAAGTATCGCATGGACAAAAACAGCGCATGGACAAAAACCGCGCAAGGACAAAAACAGCAAATGCAAATACCGCATAAGCGAAAACAACCCATGGAGAAAAACCATAGATGAACAGTTTGCGCTAGGCCCGCTCGCGCTCGAGCTCACTTCTTTATACTGGGCTCGCGCTCACTCGTGCATGCGATCACTTACTTCAATTGGGTTCGCGTTGACGACCACTTCCCTCAACTGTTCTCACAATCACTCGCGCCCACGGTCACTTGAGCTAGCACTCATCTCTCGACTGGCTCGTAGTCACTCGAGCTTGCACTATCACCAACGGGTCAAGATATGAATTAGGTTGAGAACCATCGCCACAGACTGTTTAAAATTTTTATAGACATTTTTAGGAAAGATGAGCCAGGAACAATTACATAAATCCTTTAAGTTTGACAACCCAAATGTCTTTACTGTGTTTCAGGTTGCATAATTGGCAGGCACTCTTCCTAGTTAAATATATATATGGACAAAAGCAGCGCATGAACAAAAACCGCGCAACGACAAAAACAGCGTATGGACAAATACATCGCATACAAATACCGCGCGGCAAACAGCGCATGAACAAAAACCATGCAAGGACAGAAACGGTGTATGCAAATACTGCGTGAAAGAGGAACAGCCTATGGACATTTTGCCACGGATCATAGATGAACATTTTACACTAAGCTCGGTCGCGCTCGAGCTCACTCAGGCTCGCGATCACTTACCTCAATGGGGATCGCGCTTACTTCTTTCGACTGGGCTCGGGCTCACGTTCACTTCTCTCAACTGATCTCGCACTCACTCGGACTCGCGCTCATTTCCATCAACATGGCTCGAGCTGGCGATCATGTCTGTTGACGGGGCTCGCGATCAACCACAAACTGGGCTCGCACTCACACGAGCTCCCACTCAATTCTCTCGAGTGGGCTCGCGCTCAATAACCGTAACTGGGCTCCCGATCACTCGGACTCCCGCCCACTTCTTTCAACTGAGCTCCCACTCACGCTCACGCTAACTTCCCTCAACTGGGCTCGCACTCGGGACCACTTCTCTCAGCTTAGAGGCGGTCACTCGGGCTCCCGATCACTTCCAGAAACTGGGCTCGCACTCAATTCTCTCGAATGGGCTCGCACTCAATTCTCTCGAATGGGCTCACTCTCACTAATCCTAAATGGGCTCGCTTTCACTCAGACTAGCGCTCACTTCTCTCAAGTGATTTCGCGCTCACTTCTCACAACTGGGCTCGCGCTCATTCAGTCTCGCATTCATTTCTCTCGACTGGGCTCAAGCTCAGTCGGACTCGCGCTTACTAATTGAGAATCGGGCTCACTCAGGCTCGTGCTCAATTATTCAGCCGGAGCACGGCTAAGCGCGAGTGCCGAGTTCACGAACGTGGGCTCGCTAATTTGGACACCTAAGACAAAAGCAGCGCATGCAATGCACATCCTTTCACAAAGCAAACATTAAGGCAATAGTTCTGAGATTAATCTAACAAAGTACACTAGCTCTTGCGCTGAACCCGACTCTTGGCTGGATCGCGCTGACTTGCAGCATTTCAGCCTTTACTATAGACTTCATCTTAAAGCTGATTCCTGCCAGTCAGGACTATGTTGACAAGTAACACGTCCTAATTGTAACACACCGATTTTGATAATATTTGGCAGGTAGATACTACAAATAGAACAAACGAATAAGTATTCTCTTTAATTTTCTGCAGAATAACGGTTTTATGTGGCAAAAGCCCTCACAAAAAAATTTTGGAAGTTGGTGTTCGAAAGGCAAAAAGAAGTGCACGTAAATGAACGAAATTGTGCACAGATATTGTAGACGTAAAATGAAGGAATATGTGCTTTATATTTTACTCGGAAAATGGTTAGATGGGACATGGACCCCTCCAAACCTTTGATCAGAAATATCAAAAGTGCTAATAACCGTATGTCAGATGTGTAAAGGACATGAAGAATTGCAACAAAGCTTTGTGTAGGGACAATAAGCAAAAATAAACGAATACGTGTTTTATTTTCTAAGAAAAAACAGTTTTAGGGGCCAAAGCCCCACACAAAATTTTGAAAGTTGACGACCGAAAGGCAATAAGAAGCGCACCAAAGTGAATGAAATTGTGCACAGATATTGTAGACGTAAAATGAGGGAATGTGTTTCGTATTTTTCTGGAAGAAACGGTTGAGTGGGGCACGGACCCCTCTCAACCTCTGATCATGAAATATGAGAAGTAATAATAACAATATATCAGAAGTGCCAAAAGGACACACCGAATTGCAACGAAACTTTGTGTGGTGAAATAACGACAAAATAAACGAATACGATTTCTTTTCTGAGGAAAAACGGTTTTAGGGGGCAAAAGCACGCACCCAAAATTTTGGAAGTTGACGACCGAAAAGCAAGAAGTTAATCAAAGTGAATGCAACTGTATACAGGTATTGTAGACGTTAATTTTTTTTGAGGGACTATACGTTTCGTAATTTCCTTAAAAAAGGTGTTGGTGGGACACAGACCTAAACCGTTGATTACAAAATACAAAAGTGCAAATAAGTATACGTCAGAAGTTCCTAAAGGATGTGGAGAATTGCAACGAAACTTCATGTAGAGACAATTTGCGAAACAAACGTGTGTTAATTTGTGCGGGAAAACAGTGTGGGGCCAATGCCCTCTTCGAAGAAAGTAAATATTGCCGTAATATTGCAGGAAGGATTGGATTGAAGCAAATGAAATTGTGTGTAGATATTATATATGTAAAATAAGGCCTTTTGTCTTTCTCAAATGCCCCTATCCGATTTGAATCAAATTTGACAAATCAACAGCAAGGAGGAAATAAATCGACATGTGTTTCTGTTTATGCGGGAAAACATTGTATGGGTTAAAGGCGCCTCCTGAAATACTATAAAGTACGCTATACAATTTGTGCTTAGTGTTGATCTGCCAAATTTGAAATTGGATGGAGACACTTATGGAACACAAAAAGCATATACATTTTTTACGCACAATGTCGTTCGGTTCGGTGCTATTTTTTTGCCACCCAACTCTTCGGTCCACCCAACCGTTTTTTTTTTTTTTTTTTCAGGAAAATGCGAAACACGTATTCCCTCAATTTTCGTCTACACATCTGCGCACAATTTCGTTCACTTCGGTCCACTTGTTTTCGCCTTTCCAGTGTCAACTTCCAAAACATTTGGTGGGGCTTTTACCCCTTAAAACCGTTTTTCCACAGAAAATAAAAAAACACGTATAACACGTATTCGTTTATTTCATGTGTAGTATCTACCTGCCAAATTTTATTAAAATCGGAGTGTTACACTTGGGAAGTGATACTTGTTAGTCACGCGTTACGCAAAATGGGACAAATAAAGCACCCAAGATGTCAATGCGAAGAAATAGGCACACCAGAACATCACGTATTATGGTGTCCATTACTGGAAGAACGGCTAGAGGGAAGAGATCAAATAAAAAGGAAAGAAATAAACGAAATTATACCTAATGAGGAGGACTATATAGAATATTAAACGAAATAATAAATAACTAATCAGAAGTGATAAGAGGACAATATACTAGGACAAATGATTAAAATTGTAAACAAAACGGAGAAACACCAAAATAGGAGTGATGTTTATAATAGTGTAGCTGAATGAATGGAAGAGTGGCTGTAAATCTTTTTTGACCGGAGGATTCCTCCAGGAACGTCGGCATTCCGCGTGTCCCAGACACACTGTATGCTTGCACTCGGTATATCTCGGGAAAAACTGGATACGAACTCTGGATATATCGAGAGTGTGTATGTGTGTGTCGGGAACGGTGTCGGAAAGTTTGTTTTGTGTAAATAGTAAATTCATAAATACCCTTAAGGCTGCAGACTACTAAATATTTTTGAGAAACTAATAATTTTTCTTTTCCCTGTTTTTCGTAAGTGGAAAGAGGTAATAAAATGTAAGTTACCACAATAATAGATAATATTATTCTACACCCGAAAATACGAATCGGAAGAATTTTCAGTGTTGCCATCCATAGAAATTACAGTGTGACCAGAATTTGAATTACTCAAAAATCTAGGTAAAGGCAGCAACTAGAAAAATGAATTCAACGGTAATTGATAACTTATCATGCTGTCTATGTTTCTTGTTTACTACTTTTTAAATAATGTTTCTATTTATTTTGTAATAACTTATTTATTTTGTAATAATTTATGTAAGGTTTATAAAATAAATAGAAATGTTATTTAAAAAGTAGTAAACAAGAAACATAGATAGCATAATAAGTCATCAATTACCGTTGAGTTCATTTTTCTAGTCGCTGCCTTTACCTAGATTTTTGAGTAATTCAAATTCTGATCACACTGTAATTTCTATGGATGGCAACACGAAAAAATTCTTCCGATTCGTATTTTCGGGTGTAGAATAATATTATCTATTATTGTGGTAAGTTACATTTTATTACCTCTTTCCACTTACGGAAAACGGGCAAAAGAAAAATTATCAGCTTTTCAAAAATATTTAGTAGTCTGCCCCCTTAATGAAAAAATGTGTCGGAACGGAAGCACAATCCAGTATCCGCATTGTCGTATTCAAATAACATGCGAATCTCACTAGGAACATAGATGCACGTGTCGTCCGGACATACGAATCAAACCTAGTCCGTTCGATAAACATAATAAAAATATGCTCAAGCACTAAAAGTTATGTGCCGTGGACAATGGAATAAGTCCCTGGAGCCCATTAATCCTGTGAGCAAAAAAAAAAAATGTAGAATCGCAGTGAAAAGATATTGCATCAATATTGTTCATTGGAAAGTCATGGTTTGTAGTTCAACCTCTTCAGCATGAATCAAGTTCAGGTGATTTGTATTGGTTCCCACAATGCATTTGAAAACGGGAATTGGGAAAAATTCCCTCCAAAAATACCTCCCATCAAATTTGGCCCCTTCTGGATTGGTCCCAGAGAAAGCACACAATCCAAATGTATCTTGAAAAATACTACAGGGGTCAAAAAAGGAGTGTACCAAGTTTCGTTTTGATAGACGGAATAGATATGAAGGGAAAGGTTGTATACCAATACGCTATGTATATACAAAACCGAAACGATGACTTGACCTATGAAGAGAACACAATATAAAAAGTATAAACGCAATCCTATTTATTGAGATATCAAGAATTGTACAATGTTTGCTTTGGGAAAGGATGTGCATTGCGGGCCATGCATGCGCTTTTTTTGTCAGGTGTGCAAACTCACGAGCTGGGGCTCGCGAGCCCACTCGTGCTCAGCTGGGCTCGGACTCAACAATTGAGCGCGAGTCCGAGTGAGTGTGAGGCCAGTCAATTATGCAACCTGTAACACAGTAGACATTTGGGTTGTCAAACCAGCTGACTTCTGCTGTAATTTTTCCTGACTCATCTTTCCTATGGATGTCTATAAAAATTGTAAACAGTCTGTGGAAGTTGGCCTGTAAGACAGAGTAAGACTTGTATAGATCTTATTTTTTTAAAGCACCAAAGTCCACTGAACGTCACATCAGCTGTGCTGTAAACAAGTATAACTGACCAATTTCTCTCTAGTATAAATGCTCTCATTACAATGCAAAAGAGGGGAAAATGTCTTATGAAACAACAATTATAGATTATACTTTACTAAATGAAAAATTGAAAAAGTGTAACTGAAGTCAGGTAATACAGAGTAATTGTGTTAATAGTGCCACTTCGAATTTCATCCAAATGATGAAAAATTGTATAAGTAATTCACGTATTAACAATAAAAATAAAAAAGTAAGTAGTAAATATCTCAAAATAAAACTATGGATAACAAAAGGATTAGCCAACTCTATAAGAGAAAGAGATAGATTAAGTCGTTTAGTAATAAAAAACCAAAACGATTTAGAATTTAAGGGATATTACAGAAGTATAGAAATAAACTTACACAATTAATAAAAGAAGTTAAAAATTACTACTATAGAAAATAGATTATATAATAACAATGATAGTAAATTATGGAAGGTAATAATAGACATTATAGATAAAAATGACAAAAATGTATAGGAATAAATGAACTAAACACTAAAACTGGTCTAGGAACGTATGAACGTTATCCAATGTTAATAGTTGAAAGTTTCAATGAGCATTTTTCCAGTGTTGGCAAAAAATAGATAACAAAGACATTGATGATAAAATAAATTTTAATTTGCATTCCCAAACTATAGTAGTAAACTCGACATTTTTCACTCCAATCACTGAATAGGAAATTTAACGCTTCATAAATGAATTATCACCAAAAACAACATCTCGTATAGATGGATTATCAACAAGTGTATTGAAACATACGAAATCAAATATATTAAAACCTTTGCAGTATATCTTTAACCTAAGTTTAGAAACAGGCGTATTTCCTGATGATTTTAAGACTGCTGTAATAAAACCTATATATAAAAACGCTCAAAGGCTGACCCTAATAACTATAGGCTTATATCAATCCTCAATAACGGTGCTAAAATGTTAAAAAAAGAAATGTATAAAGATTAGTTAATTTTCTTGAACAAAATAAATTCTTTTCTTCATATCAACATGGATTTCAAAAAGGTAAAAGTAGATTAGATGCGGTGTACAATTTAACAGAGATAGTTTGTGAAAATGTTTATTAAGCTTAAAAAGTAACTGCAGTTTTCCTAGATCTAGCAAAAGCATTCGACACATTATCACACAAAATTATCTTAAATAAACTAGAAAGATGTGGAGTAAGGGGTATATCGCTATCTTGGTTTAGTAGTTATTTGAAAGACAGATTAACAGGCCGTCCAAATAGGTAATATTCAAAGCAATTATTGATATGTAAAACAAGGAGTCCCACAAGGAACTGTATTAGGTCAAATATTAGTTTTAATTTATATAAATGATTTGTATAATTTAAAAATGGACGGGCATATACAATCATTTGCTGATGACACCTCTCTTATATTTACTAGTAAAACATGGACAGATATATTCAAGAAAACTGAAGCAGAAATGAAGAAAATAAAACAATGGCTTGATAATCATCAGTTAGTATTACCTAGGTAAACGCTGAAAAAAACTGGTATATAACTGATTTTCACCAACTTTAAAAGGACGACCGGAAAACATGTCACTAAAATTGCATTATTGTCAAAATACTGAAAAATGTAACTGTAGTCCTCTTATTAGTGAAACTAAAGTAAAACACTTAGGTATATTTATTGATAAGCATCTAAAATGGTCTTCTCACATTACACATATTGCCATAATATTAAGAAAATTATTATATAAATTTGTTCAATTACGAAACATTGTAAGCATAAAGATATTACGTACTGTATATTATGCTCTTGTAAATAGTATACTTACACATGGTGTATTAATTTTGGATGCTGCTTACCTTACTCATTTAAAACCTTTGATTGTTCAGCAAAATAATATTGTAAGAATATGTTTAAAAAAGGGACTTGAAAGTAGACTAGATAGTTTCTATGACCAATTTTTAGTGTTAAAACTTTCAAAATTATATTTGCAGAAGGTATTGATATATATTAAAAGGATAGTAACAAATGCGACTTAATAAAACATATGTATATAACCAGAAATGTGACAAACAAAAATTTAGAAATTAAAGCAACGAGTAAATCTGTAACTCAATATCAAACAAATCACAGAGCTCCGAAGATCTATAACGAATTCCCACTCCGAATCAAAGACGAAAGTAATTTCAAAGCATATAAAAGTTAATTTTACAGTGGTTAAAAGATTCAAAAAGTATTTACAAAACTATTGTTTAGATAAAAGTAAGAATTATAAACCTAATATGGTACGGTAAGAAATAAATAAGTAAAACGACAATCAGGCTCATACACAAACATTTGGCTTATTTGAGCCATTTTCTCTTTTCTATATTGTTTGCATAAAAAATACAAAAAATTCGCAATATAGAAATAAGTGCATTGAATTAATCTGCCCGACACCGGAAGATAGACATGACTTTTGAAAGTCCGAAGTTCTGTCATCTATAAATGCCGGGTACGTTAAACTCTGTTAATAGACTGAAATAGTGTGACGTTACATCCTTCTCGTTACCATGGTGATCGCAGTTTTATTTTCTAAACAACATGGCCTAAGAACCTAAGTACAAAGCGAAAACAGTGACGTATTAACTTCTGGATTACAAACATTAGATTAAAAGAAACATATGTATATATAAAAAACAAACAAAAAAATTCCAATGAATGAAACTACAAAAAGATAGGAAAAGCAAGCTATTTTTTAAATAATGTGATAAAATATGACAAGCGTTGAAACCGAAATGTTTCCCCTCATATCGCAGATTTTGTGTATTTGTTACATATTATTGGATATTAAATTTAAATAATTCTGGGAAATCTTTATTTAGTACCATCAGTATCACACATTACATTGCATATACGTAGACCTACAGAATTAGTGTTTAAAACTTGACCGATCAGAAATTGATCCAGATTGAAAATTCTCAGGACGCATATGGCTACAAGCTTAGTGTTCTTTTTTGTTTTGATTGTTTGTTTCTTTATTTTATTTTGTATCCAATGTAACTCATATTTTAAAGCGTGAGTGCAAGAAATCTGAATGCGCCAACAGGACTGATTTTACCTTGTAGATAAATAGTATATTTATTCTATTTTCATTGTGCCGATAGCTCGTCAGTCTGTATCTTTGCTTTTACAAACCGGAGTTTTTACACTGCTTATAACTACTTTTGTTCATTATGCATTACATGGTAATGGCGCTGCCATTTCTTATGGAATTTCTATCTTATCACTTTACGTAGAGATGTGATCCTTGTAGAAAAGGTTCCTTAGATGTTACTTCATGAATTACTGGATTTCACTAGTAAATTTTCTAAATAGTGGCCCCATATTCTTAATCTGTTCCTTTTCTTACTAACTTTACTTTGTCTTCAAAATATTTTTCAATTGCCTAATTAACTGTCTGTCATTAATAGCAGACTTAACAGTATTCCTTTGGATTCATGCATTTGTTTAGAAAAAACATGGCTATCACCAAGGTAACGAGGAGGAAATGACGACATTACTATTTCAGTCTATAAAGGGATCTAGGAAGTCTGATTTCCTTTGGAGAAGTAATAGCACTTAGAAGTAGGAAATTGGACTTGCTAATTTCAGTAGCAGTTAATTTTTCCTTATACTTTCATTTTATTCCATTAATATTTTGTGTATTATTTTTAATAAATTAGTATGTTTATGTATTTTATGTATATTCTTTAATATACTGGATACATCCAATACATACATTCTCTTCTTTCTTTAAATAAATAAAATAAATAAAAGTGGTTCTCAACCTAATTCCCATCTTGACCTGCTCGTGTGAGTGCAAGTCCGAGTGATTAAGTGCCCAGTTGAGAGAGGTGAGTGAGAGCCCAAGTGACCGCGTGCGCGAGTGATTGGAGAACAGTCGAAGGAAATGGTCGGAAGCGCAAGACCAATTGAGGTAGGTGAGCCCGAGCCCAGTTGAAAGTGGGCTCGAGCGTGAGCGAGAATAGTGCAAAATGTTCATCTATGGATTTTGTCCATGGGCTGTTTTCGCTCACATAGTATTTGTATGCGCTGTTTTTGTCCAAGCAGTATTTGCATGTGCCGTATTTCTCCACGCAGTATTTGCATGCACTGATTTTGTCCTTGCGCGGTTTTTGTCCATGTGCTGTTTTTGTCCCTATATCTAACTGCGAAGAGTACCTGTCAATTATGCAACCTGAAACACAGTAAAGGCCTTTGGGTTGTCAAACTTAAGGGACTTCTGCTGTAATTGTTCCTGACTCATCTTTCCTAAGGATGTCTATAAAAATTGTAAAGAGTCTGCGGCAGTGGTTCTCAACCTAATTCATATTTTGACCCGTTCATGTGAGTGCAAACCCGCCACCGCGAGCGCGAGTGATTGCGAGAACAGTTGAGGGAAGCGGTCGGAAGCGCGACCCCAATTGAGGTAAGTGATCGCGAGCGAGAGTCCAGTTGAAAGAAGTGAGCTCGAGCGCGAGCGAGCCTAGTGCAAAATGTTGATATATGGTCTTCGTCCATGGGATGTTTTGCTCATGCGGTATTTGCAGCGGTTTTTATCCTTGCGCTGTTTTTGTCCACGCGGTATTTGCATGCGCTGTTTTTGTCCTTGCGCGGTTTTTGTCCACGCGGTATTTGCATGCGCGGTTTTTGTTCATGCGCTGTTTTTGTCCACGCGGTATTTGCATACGCTGTTTTTGCCCTTGCGCGGTTTTTGTCCATGCTCTGTTTTGACCGGATACCACATGGAAATTATATATTTACTTGATGGCAACGCTCAGATACTCAGTATCTTTGTTCGAAATGATCATGTTACTCTAGGAGAATGGAAAAAAATAGATTTCCTTGTAATCATATAGGGGATTCGCCGTATAGTTTTCTATGACCAGACGTGTTCAATTCAAATCACCATTCTTCTCATCATTTGCTTTTGAGCAAATTAGTAAATAAAAACGAGTGTGAATGGGTTGGCGTGGCTCAGCGTTCACCTCTGGTGTGTGGGGTCACATGTTAAACCCCAGCTCACGCTAAGTGAATTTCGTGGTGAACCACTGTGTTCGGGGTTTCTCGGGGTTCTCCCGTTTCCTCCCAGTTTATTTATTCCACCATTCCATTCATTTATAATCATCACCATCTCCTTTAGCCTAACAGGTATAACCGTAGGATGTAAAACTGAAAGATTACACGAGTATGAAGGAATTAAAAGTGAGTTTGTTTTTCTTCTAAAATGAAATAATTCTGTACCTCAAGAAGTCTTGAAAATATTACGGAAAATTAATATATTTGACTTGAAATTTAAGTTTATCCGTCTTATAAGAACTTCTCATTTTTCAAACGCCTTCACATACACTTTCCCGAACAAACAATTCTGAAAAATTAAATTCGAAGTATGAAAGCGTAAGAAAATAGTGAATGAAATTTGAGTTTTTGGTTTATTGTGTTGGCTTAACAGGCAAGATGCTATCTATGCATTCCCTGATCACGTAAAACTGTACCACAACTCTTGATGTGCTTAGACGATCAGTACTTATGGAGGTTGAATTTGTTATGAAAAGCAGACGAAACAATTTCTCTTATACAACATCCTCCTGGAATGCAATTCAGAGTGAAAAGTTGGGATTGGGGCACGAAGCGAACCCAGGCCTCCAGCATATCATGCAATTTCTCTATCCACTACGCTATGCTACTCATAGGGTGACTTCCCACTTTTTTGATATTTGAATCATATTCAATTTGCACCTGGTGGGAATATGGTAACGAGAAGATTACCGATTTTCACCATTTCTAGTATAACAGTCTTAAAAAGTTGCTAGTTGAACCTTTGTTAATAAAATTATCATAAGTTCAAGATTCTTTCATCTAAAATTTCTGTATCTACTGCTTGTTTTTCTATCTAAAATTCCTGTATCTACTGATTGAAAGTTTAAAATTGTGCTATGATTATCTTTCTGCAATAACGAGCAATTCTCAGTGTAGTTTTCTTCTGTCCTCGTAAAAGGCATTATCAAAGAATGCTTAAAAAGCTGCAGATACTTACTTGTACATGGACGACATGTCTCTACTATCTTGAATTCTTCTTTCAGCCAGCATGCCCCTGAAGAAATATTTTTTTCACTATGCTCCTGATGATGGTTTCCTCCAGACGTCCAGTGGCTCTCAACAACAAGCACTAGTATTGTCAATCTGAGAATGGAAATAAATAAAAATGTAAAATAAAATAAATTTAAGTACACAGAATTTCATTAAAATAACAATGCCAACTCATTTACTTATCGGCAAATTTAAACACACAGTTTAGGAAAAGTATGTATTTCGAATTTTGCGGAAGAAAGAGAGAAGGATTAAAGAAACAAACAAAGAAAAAATGGGTCGTTGAGTCACAAGTTGAATCTTCTATACACGATCATAAACGCTCAAGCGATGAACCCAGTATGCTAATACTAGTGCATAATACTAAATTACACTACCTACAACTGTAACAGCTATCTTTAAAATATGGACTTCTTTCTTACATTCTTCTTAAAATATAGAAATGATTTCGTTTCGTGAAGTATGCAGCTATTGTCCTATGTCCGCTTACATTTCTGCTAAGCTAAACTAAACCAGAGCTAAGCTGCATCTTAATGCTACGATATACTGTCCAGTGTTTTTACAGACGTAGCTTTCTTAAGGGGTTTGCTTCGTTCGAAACATCATGTTTCCAATATTTGGTAGAGTGACGATTTCTGGCAGAATTAGCACTTTTCTTCGTCAGTTACATCTGGTTGATTTTGTAATTAACTGAAGCAGCTGAGTGAATGCTATTGAAAAAATTAGGAAATAATAACAAATATAGGCTGCATCAGTTGTAGTTAGTTTTACGGTTAATTATCTCAGATTGTTAGTTTCACGAGTTCAGCTATACCATAGCTTTAACACATTAGCAGCTAGATCAGACAAGTAACGTGGACCCTTGCCAATGGAAGAATGTGAAGATATATGTAAAACACAACTCATTCCAGTACAAAAATAACGTTTTTGTTTTCGCACGGCTGTGGTAAAGCAATTTTTTTTTTCTTTTAAAGTCACAGTCCTACCGATCATCTATACTCTTGTGTTCTATCAACATGGAAACAAATCCTGAATAGGGTTCACTTACTTTTGTAAACATTTTTTTCTTACTATATGTAGACTCAAAGGATTTGAATAGTATAAATAAATCCTAAAGCTCAAGTCGCCATCTTCTATTATATATGTAGGTTGAATCAATAGTATGTTATACACAGTAATACAGAAATTTTAAGAATCCTCTGAAGCCTAGGCTCTTGCATGAGGTACACTTCAGTGCTGAAACTTTTATTCAGTTGTCTTACTCCCATTTCCTATTTTAAAATACATATGAAATAAGTAATAATATAAAATTTTATAATGTTTAACGACAAATCAACTCCTTAATAAAGTTTTTTTTATTACTTTGAGATATTGAAGAAAACAATTAAAGAATATATATATATATATATATATATATATATGGGTGATTCCACGAAAAAGGGAAATTTTCTGTCACGGGCATTTCTTTAAACTACTATTAGAAACAATCACCTCATTTTTTTTGGGGGGGGGGGGGTAGTAACCGTCACCAGGTAGGTATGCCATGTATAACAGTTTGCAAATATAACACGAAACATACGTAAAAAAATAATTATTACCCAGATTTCTCAACACCGTGGGCTGTCACAGAGTACAGTTGACTGATTTTAATCAATAAATTACAACTGAAGTCGCAAATCAAACATCATTTAATGATAATTAAATGGAAGAGGACTCTTCAATGTTTCGGTTTTATGGAAAGTAAACCTTTATAACGATTATTTTCGAAAGCTTGACTATGCTTCGTTTCTGTCACCTCTATTTCGTCTCAACTCCATGGCATGAGAAAAAATTGTCATTGCTCTCAACAGATAGCATGGTCGTCCACATTGGCAACACCCACAAGAAGACAAGGCAGATATATTTGACTGAAGAACAGAAAAAGTTGTGTGCATGTGTTAAAGCTATAGGAAAAATATTTTTGTGTGTGGAAAGCAAGTGCGTATATTAACTGTTACTCAACACCATGGTATTTATTACTAAATGTATTTGTATGGTATACGCCTTCTTTCCCTTGAGAAAACTACGCCTTAACGTAGAAAATTCGTACACAATTACTCACAAGTACTGGTTAAAAAGTGTGCCGGTAAAGATAAATTATATCAACTCCATGTCCATCTGAAAACTAAGGAATCCAAGGAAACAAAGGAATCTGAAAACTAAGGAAACTAAGGTGTTGAGACAAGTTCATGGAGTTGATAATCCTATAGTGTTTGTTATACTCACGCTCTTCCAAATATTTCTTCTTTCAACACATTGATAGAAATATAACTCGTTTATGGTCTAGTGACTAGTACGCTCGCCTTTCGTGCGTGGTTCTGGGTTTGTTTCCCGGTGGAAGCTCAAGAACTAATGATGTTTATTTCGCACAGTGAGGCAATTGAAAAACTCATTTGAGTAGAGATGTACTGAAACCTGATCGTGCAGACCATCACAACGGCTGTAGGAGCCGACACGCTGACCACGTGTCATCCACACTCAGGCCGGCTGGTGGGTCCTAGCCCGTTTAAGGAGTGTTTCGCGGAAGTTCAGCTTTGGGGCTATCAGATAGCCGGAGGTAAAACTTCAGTCAAGTCAAGATGGATGGTGTCTGTTTTTAACCTATTGACGTCTCAATCTATAAGTATAATGCGCACCAACAAAAAGCTTTTAAAGAAGCTATAAGAAAAATATTTTTGTGCGTGGAAAGCAGGTGCGTATATTAATTGATATTGGTTTATTTCCTCTCTTTGATTGAATGATTTGTATTGGATTATTTCTTCTTAACTAATTTGTAATTTCTTTCCAACTCATTATTTGTCACATATGAGTCTCAATAGAAGTTTACTAAAAATTCCGAAAAAACAAATTCGGTACGTAGGCGTTTAGAAAAAAAAAAAAAAAAAAAAAAAAAAAACCTTGTTCATCAAAATCTTTCAATATCAATGAATTTCTTATATTCCTAAATGTTTCTTGGATAATAGTCTATAGGAAGTAACATTTGTTACAAGTTCTTCTTTTTTCATAGATTAAAATGCCGATAAAACGAATAAGTGAAAAGGAAAAGCTAGAAAGAAAGAGGGAAGCCGAAAAGAAACGTTGGTTGTGAATTAGGAATGATCCTATTAAGTATGAAGAGTTCAACAGGAGAGAACGAGAAAGGTGGAGAAAATGGAAGAAGGAAAAATAAAAGGCATATTGAAAACATTACGAAAGAAAAAAATCCGCACAAGTTGTTGAAAATTTTGCTATTTACCTGTCAACATCAATTATAAAATGCAAGAATATTACATGGAACTATTCCGAAACTGGACATGGGAAAGGTGCTCCCGATGGGGTCGGGGCCACTCTTGAAAGAACCGCAAAATGCCTTATTGCTCAAAGATATGATGTAGATATTAATTGAACAAATGAGAAAACATTGCAGAGATGTCAAACGGAAGAAATTTCATCTGTCGAACAGCAGCTTCCTCTCACTACGAAACATTTTGTGGGAACATCAAAAGTACATCAAGTAACATGCTGTAGCATAACACCACAAGTAATTAATTTCTGCTCTCTTTCGTGTTTTACTTGTCTAGCAGGAGATATCTGCATTCATTTCCATCTCGGGCAACTTTACTATTCTCCACGATCAGTGCCAACAATTTCTTCAGATGTAAACATTTCTTGTGAAGTTGGTTTAACAGATGACGATCCACCAAAAACTGAAGACTGAGTTGCAGTTATATACTTTCATCTCGGGCAACTTAACTACTATTCTCCACCATCAGTGACAACAATTTCTTCAGATGTAAAAGTTGGTTTAACAGATGACGATCCACCAAAAACTGAAGACTGAGTTGCAGTTATATACTTCGATGAGTGGTACTCCCGTAAAATTCAAATTATTTTTTAACTTTTAAAGCAATCTAAAAACTCTCGCTTCCATTATTATTTGGTCAAAACTTCTGATTACAAGGACTTACTAAATCTTACCTTAAGATCAGCTAATTGTTTTCTTTTCAGGAATTGTCGAAGAGTCTGAGGGCAATGTACGGACAGTCAATTTTATGACGCGGATCGGGAGGAATTTCTCCTGGCCCACTAAACCTGACGTTTAAAAAGCGCTGGCAGTTAACATTGTGTGTAGACTAGAACAACCCTTCCCTGTTTCCTCAAGACGTTTCCTTCATTGGAGTGGAAAATGTGGGCTACTTAACAAAGAACATCGAATTATCCAAAGAAAACTGAGAAATTATGAGTGCCTTACATTGTCATTTAGTGTTCATTATACAGGGTGTTTCAAAACAACACCGACAACGTTTGGGAGGTAATTCCTAACACCAAGATAAGACAAAAAGTGTAGACCAATCTGGGTGCACAAATGCTTCCTTTCGGAGTTACAGGCTGCCGAAAACATGAAAAAAAAATTAAATTTAAAGTTCCATAGCTCTAAAACTATGGTGTCTACCGTAGTCTGGTCAAGACTTCACTTAGGAACTAGTATGTGCGCTATCCAAATATCCATGTTTCAGAATCTTGCGATACTTCCACAACAACTTTTATAGAAGTAGTTGATGAGTACTTCAGACTATATGCCCGTAGCCAAACTCCCTCTTTAAAAAATGCTTCGTGAGTACCTCAGGATTCTGAAACATATTTTTGGATAGCGCACATATTAGTTCCTAAGTAAAGTCGTGACCCGACTACGGCAGGTCTCATAGTTTTGAAGCTATGGACCTTTAAAATTCATTTTTTTTTTTTTTTTCATGTTTTCGGTAGCCTATAACTCCGAAAGGAAGCATTTGTACACCCAGGTTGTCTATACTTTTCGTCTTACTTTGGTGTCAAGAATCAGCTCCCCAACGATGTGTGTATTGTTTTGAAACACATTGTATATATACCAAATATACAAATACACTTACCAAATGTTGAAAAAGTATTGCACTTTCGACGTGTTGACTCGATCACACAGAGAAGACAGACGGTTTACATAAACTCAGAAAACAAATTATGTATACAATAGACAGGTTTAGTGATTGCTTCATTTGTTTCGTAAGCTTATGTGAAACGTCTGTCCTCTCCATATGATAGTCAACATATTGAAAGCGCAATATTTTTTTAATATTTGATCAGTGTATGTGTATTTCTTTTTTCCTATCCTACGTCACATATTCATATATATATATATATATATATATATATATATATATATATATATATATATATATATATATATATATATATATATATGTACTCAATTTTGGAACCTTCATTAGATATATTTTCATATGTTTGCAGTATTTTCTCAAGTATTTTTGTATAACAAATTACGTGTCATCTAGTTCGTTAGAATTTTATTCAACATAAGGAGAAAAATTCTAGCTTACAAAAATTATTGGAAAATTATTCAATTTTTATGTAAATTATAAGCTTAATCACTTATAAACCAAAACTTATCACCCAGATGTATCACGTTCCTAAACTCCACAGCAATTTTTAACTCCGTATTAACTAAACTCCGTGACCTATGGACTCAACTCAGTGGGTGCTGAAAAGTTTATTATTTTGTTATTTACGACACCAATACCGATTCAGCTCTCCTGAACACCTAATTAACATGTACTTCGTGGCAGTAAGTGCATCTGATATTTTTTTCGAAATAGGCGACCATCAACGGAACAAAAATTTTCCAAGTGAAAATTTCCCTTTTTCGTGGAATCACCCATATATATACAAAACCAAATTCAAAAAAATCAACTTGTTCAAAATAATCCTCAACAAGGCTTATTTTTCCTCGAGTCATAAGCTACTTACCTGCAAAATTTCAGAACTATTGTTGTCAGCGGCTTGGGGGCCTTCCCGCAGAGAGAGAGTGGTGTGGGGCCCTTTTCTACCTCCCACTTCACGGTTTAGGGGCCCCTTGATGGCTTGCCCCCACCCCCCTGCAATGCGGGGTTTGAGGGACCCTTATTTACGCCCATGCCTATTGCTCAATATTTACAGGTCGCTCCATTTTTAACCTTTTCGTTCTTGTATTATTACCAATGATTTAATACTAGAATTTTTGGGAGGTATACGCTGGACTGTTTTGAAAATATAGCGTATGCCTACCTCCGTATATACTCGTTCATTCGTAAATCTAAGGTAAATATATGCTGCACTATAAAAATATTTAATGGGTAATGGTTATACGCCCCGTTACATTCCTGTATAATACATTATAGGAGTCAAGATTACAATGTAGCTTAACACAGTAGCTGTGCTAATAACCGGATAGATATATGTTTGTAGCTTTCATTATGATCACTAGATGTCGAGATAATTCTTTTTTCCGATAAATTTGTGAATTATTAAAACAAATAGCTGTGGTGATGATGTAACTGAAATAATGAAACCTTGACAAAAGACGAACAAAAGCAGTTTAATCTTCGATTGATTGAAATCCATCGCAAAAATGTTCCCGCTCCATTGAAGAAAGCGTTTTTGTAACTTAACAATACAAATACTGACATTTTGTTCTGAAAGATTTGACAACAACTAACACAAACAGGCACAATGGAGCGATCTGTAAATATGACTTAATTGTATTGAAATTTCGTTAGTTATTTGTATTGTCACAAAAGGACGGGTGATATTCATAAGTCCTAAACGGCACAAGTCCTAAACGGCATAAGTCCTAAAAATATAGGCAGAAGACCTAAATTTTAGGTCTTGTGCCGTTTAGGACTTCTGCCGTTAGGACTTGTGCATTTTAGGACTTCTGCCGTTTAGGACTTGTGCCGCGAAATGATTTTTAGGTCTTGTGCCGTTTAGGTCTTGTGCCTTTTTCATTCACTTGCTTTAGTTCTGAAATTCGCCACCACCACACGAAATTGCGACGATGCAGCAACTAGTAGGGATAATGTTACGAACGTTGATAATTCCAACGGTAACAGCTATATTTGTACTACTAAGATTATTCTTATTATCTGTTCTGCACTTATACACGAATTACATAATAACCCATTTCATTCTAAGAATTAATTATATAATTGGTTAAGAAATTCGTTTCTTTCAAATGGAGATACGAGAATCCCAAGACAAATTCCTTTAAAAAATATTAAATAAAAATGATTAAAAAGCATAATTTACAGACTTCTGGAACCAAGCAAACATTCAAAATTGCAATATATACTGTGTGGAGTGTATATTATTAAGAGTAGGAAAAAAATCCACCAAAGTTTACTTACTTAGGATAAAAGCTCACTAGACATTTCACGAGTGAACATTAAATACCAACTGTATACATTAAGAACGCAGTAAATTTAAAATTGAACGAAGAACATTTATTATGCAATACAGTTACTATATTTCAGTGTGTGCTTTGATAGAGTTGATATGTATAAGCAAGTAATAATAATAATAATAATAATAATAATAACGCTAAATTATTAATGTAATATGCAATACAATACGTTTGCAGAAACCACTACATAGTCATTTAGGGGTGTAGCCTGCAAAATTTTCTAGGGGAGCAGGCTTTTTATATGTTAAAAGCAAACAAAAAGTTTATTTCCAGATTACGAAAGCTTCAATAATTTCCTTTCTGCCTAATTTCCGTTCTGTCTAATCTTTGGAGGTGGGGAATTCTGTACAGCAAGGGATTTCTTCTAGGAATTTTTTTCTTCTTAATTGTGAGAGATTCTGTAAGAAGAATAACTATTTCTTCAGGTTTCATTATAAATTTTAAATGCTATTCTACTTGTTCTTCTCGGAAAAATGAGTAGATAGTTTTGTTATTAGCAGTATTATTCACATCTATTTTAGTAAAAATGAATGTGATTTTTTAAATACCTGCAAAGTAATGGAAAATTGATTGACACAGTTGCAAGAAAGTCGTTTGACATTGTAACTGAAACAAACCTAAAACAAACTTAATTCGGTCTAATATAAAGTAATTTCAAAACAAAATTTTTCTCAGTTTTCCAGTAATTGATGTCCAACATGTTAAGGTTAGCAGTAAATAAAACGTATCATATTTCACATCCCCAAGACATGTTTGGCCATATATTAAACAAATAATCCAAGAGGGTGCATAAGACGGCCCTTATCCCCGATTATCTGACTTCTTAATTTGGTTGGAACTGTATAAAAACATACAAGTATTTGAATGTGTGATATTGATATTTTGTATTAGTGCTATTTACAAGCTTGTACATTCACAATATGAATATGAGAATAGAAGTATGTTATCGCATATAGTATAGAATTATGTATAGAACACAAATCAGCTGATAAGGTGGTGCTGAAAAAGGAGTTGTGATATACAAGACTAAGACTCTTTCTTAAGGTCCTCCTTATGCATTCTCTTGCATTGTTAACTTCATATATGGCCAAACATCTCTTGAGGATGCGAACTGTGATACATTTTACGTAGTGAGAGCCTTTGCATGTTGGAAATGAACTTCTGGAAAATTGAATAAAATTTTGATGTGAAATGACTTTATATTAGGCCGAATTAGGTTTGTTTTGTTTCAGTCACAATGTCAGACGGCTTTCCTGCAACTGAATCAATCAGTTTTCCATTTCCCTGTAGGTGTTAAAAAATTGCGTTCATTTTTACTACAGTAGATGTGAATAACACTGCTAATGACAGAACTGTATCCTAGTCATTTTTCCGAAAATAACAAGTAGAATAACATCTAAAATTTATGATGAAACTTGAAGATATGATTATTATTCTTACAGGCTTTCTTAGAATTACTAAACAGATTATTACGAATGTAGGACAAAATCCAAGAGGTCAAGACCTCGAAAATTCTGACAAAATGAACTAAAATCAAGGGACAGAATCAAAGGCGCAGCCTAATAAAAGGATGATTATTTTTTTCTTCAACACCTTTGACAGAGAGAGGGGCGAAGGAGACTACAATCAATGGACGATATCAAAACAGAAAAATCGTACGTGAAGAGAAAGAGGTTAGCGAAGACCGTTAGCATGGAAGCTTCTCAGCTGCAGCAAGTGACCTGCCAATAATGGCAGAATACCTATGATGATGATGATGTCATGCATCTAAAATGTTATCTGTAATTCTTCACTTTATTGAAGTAACCTTTTTAAGTCGTGAAAACTCAATAAAACACGTAAGACTGTTGTATAGACGTGTTCAAATTATTAGACTCACCCTCGAAAAATGCGAAATTGATGTTGCAGTCCTGATTTCGGAGTTCTTGAACATGTAATTTAATGGTTTAAACCACCAATATAGGATCCTTCATTTGTTTACTGTACACTTGAAGTGGTGATATCACCGTTGAAGAACAGGTGGCATTAGTAGAGGGGAGAAAGTTTTAAAAGTGGTATTTCAGTTGTAGACAGCTATTGTGGTTTCTAACAACAAGTTACAATCTGAAATATAGTGCTTGCAGTCGTAAGCAGTTACGACAATCAAAGCGTTCAACAGTTCAAATGGGTCAGTTCAAAGTGATCTTGACGTATTTTGTGTATTAATCTTTTATTCTATGAAGTCCCGTAATCGCGGCGTTATTTGAAAAGCCAGAGACCTTTCTTCCCGTAAAGTGGAAGTTGTCAAAACACTTTTGGCGGAAGGAAGATATACACAACGACAAATTACTATTAGAGTTGAGGTAGGACAAAAATCTGCGAGTAAAATCTACGTTGCGATGAGCAAGAAGTAAATGTGTCAGCAAAATAGGCTTTAGAAGTGTGGGCTAGATCCAAAGCTATTAAGGGGTATCAAAAAAACTAAAAAGATTAGCTCTGGGAAACAGAAACGCAGCTTCTAGAGACTTAAGCATAAAAATGCCTGAGTATGGTGTAGACATTTCGTGTGAAAATGTTCGTTGTGTTGAGGGAATAAAAGCACTCAGGCCAAGAAAGAAAGCAAAAATTACTCCATTCATTGCAAAGAATTGCCTCAAACGGGCACGAGGCCTAGAACATTGGACTGCTGATGATTTGAGAATAGGAGTTTCAGTGATGAATCATGTGTCTTTGTGTCTGATGAATGTTCAAACTATGTGCGACGTCGACCTCTGGAGGAATTCAAGTTGAAATGCCTCTAACAAACAGTGAAGCATCCTACTTCAGTCATGGTTCGGGGTGTGATGTTTGTCTTTGGGCCTGGAAAACTGTATAGGGGAGCTTGCCCCAGTACCGGACTCTTCCCAGTGCCGGACAGTACTAGTTCTAGCATTCCGGCGTTAGAGAGCAGTAGCTGTTCTACATGCGTCTGTAGCATTTATGAACAGGAGTGTTTGGCGCCACTTGTCTGTCGTGCGCGCCACTCTTAACTAAATCGCTGAAAATTGATTTACGCTGCTATTTTGCATTACACATGTAACTTTTACAGAAGATTTGCACCCTCCTCGGGTAAGTGAACTAAATTTATCTTACTCCCATAATATTTCTTAATAATTAAAGAAGCGTACAGTATGAAAGCATTAACTAAAATTTCCATGGTATTTAGTTGGTAATATTTTTTCTAATAGATCGTGTGGTCCCAATACCGGACACTCCGAATGTTCCCAGTACCGGACAGAAGAAATTACCCAATTAGTCTTTAGGGTGGGTGGACTTGATTTCTAGGAACTTGGTACAAGGATGGCTACATACAAGAAAGGGAAACGGGATGAAGAAAGTATAAAGAAAGCTGTGGATAGTGTGTTAGCGGGAAACTGTAGTGTTCGGAGAGCTGCTGGACAAAGCAGAGGAAAATAATCTCACGGAGTGTCTTACTTTTGTAGGTTTCGATGAGGATTGAGTACAGTGCTGCAGTTGCCGAGGATGGTCACATGTTGAGTGTACCGACAGTGAAAATATTGATTGCTTCATTTGTAAAAATTCTAGACAGTGAGATTACTGAGATGAAGCACTTAATTTGAAAAATCTTTTAGCTTTAATTTCCAACACATTATTGTTACTACAGTCTTAGTTTTATTATTATTGTAGATGTTTATAAATATGTTGCTGCTACCAACGGTTGTAACAGTAGTCACTTTTGTGTACAATTTAGTAGGAATAGAAACATTGTTGCAGTGAAGTACTATTTTATTTTGCTTTCTTAATTTATAACCGTTACCAGGTTATAGAAGTATTTTTGTGGACGCTCTGTATATTTTGTAAAAACCGTGATTGTTTTTCGATTTATACTTTATTCTGCGACGGAAATAACTTTTCTTCGATGGGAACTGTTTTTCTTCACACGCAACAGGACAAAAGAGTCTTTTATCGTTCACTCATATATATATCTAAACCGTTGCTTTGTGGTGAGAATGTTTTAGTGAGCGACAAAGGTTCTCAGTGTTTTTTCCTTACACATTAATATGCAAAAACTATGTTCTATAGTTATTTGGAACTGAATCAAGTGTATTCTTCAATCATTTATAGAAATACTGGCTGACCAGATATTCGAACGCCAGAACGACGACAACCGCATCGCTTTGCTAGTTCGTTGTGTAAATGTTCCCACACCCAAGGCATCGCAATATCTTGTGCGTCATGGCCAATGGACTAAAAATTAACGTCAATTCTTTTTTATATTCTATTTGTATATACATGGAGGTGATTTAACCTGAGTGCATTTTGGAATGAACGGCTAACATTGACCAGTCGGTCAGTGCAGCACGTATCTCGAACCTCTGAGTTCGAGAAGTGTTACTCCGTATCGCCAAGAAGACACCACGTCCGTGGCATCGTGCATAATATTATGTTAAATGGCACAAGCTAATTAGGAAGTGAAGGACGTATCTTACGTCTAGTCTCAATCAGTGAAGTCCCGGGTTCGCAAACCCAGTGCATATCAGTTGTAAACGAGCCCCTCATTATTTTCATTCTATTTTGTCAATTGCCTACATTGTTTTTGCTAGAGGTTAACGTCAATTTTTGTGGATTTGTGCAGCAGCCACAAGTTACTTCGTGGGATTATCCAGTTGTCGCCCCCAGTCCTAATTCCCCATGTACATTAACGGTGTGAGAAAAGTATCTATAGTGAAATCCAAATAATAATAATAATAATAATAATAATAATAATAATAATAATAATAATAATAATAATAATAATAATAATAATTATTATTATTATCATCATCATCATCATCATCATTAACATACATACATACACACACAGGGTGTCCACTCTCAAAGCGTTTTGAAATTCCCGGTTAATTCCCGGTTTTCCCCGCTCTACTAGATAAATTCCCGGTTATAATGGGCACTAAAAGACAAATACTTTGCGAAAGAGGCGGAAGGATTATTATTTAGTTCCCACTCGAACAACGTAAAATTATACTATCGAAAGAAATTATATTTTCTTGCCTGTTTTCATTACTTCCCGATAAATGCATTGATTTTTTCTTCCAGAAGAGCAGCTTCCTTTTTTTGCCTCAGCAATTGCCTTTGTCTTTTTAGCTTCCAATTCCAGTCTTTCTCGCGTTACACGTTTTCTCTCTCTTTCCACCTTTTCCTTTTCACTCAGATCCTTCACCTTTTTTCTTCAAATGTTCAGTATACCGAGCATGTGCATTTCTGGTCGCATGTTGATTTTAATTGACTCCAATCCACCTAATGCACTCACACAATCATACACTTGTCTCATGGCAATAAGGCTCTCCTGTTTGATTCTCAAAACTGCATTCAGAATTTACAGAAAATCCTCTCTCTACTGATGCATTTCCGTGTGACAATATCAAAATAAATTGTATAAAATCATTGAGTTCTCGTACACTGTCCTCACTGAATACGCTAAGAAGTTCAACATAAAATGCATCCAGACGCTTCTTTCTTTTAAACGTTTTGCACTGATAAATAGATTCAGGTGACGAAAATATCTCCCAATATTGTTCCATAATTTTATCTGCTTTGCTTCCCGTAAACCATCGTTTAGCTACCATCTCCTCCAAAGATGTCAAACGCTTCTCCGCTAGTATCAGGTTGTGACCAATAAGCATAGGGTCGAAACACGAAACAGCTCGAGTAAGTCTGATTTCAATGGTGATCTATTCATTATTTTACTAATCATCGCTGCGATAGCGTCTCTGCACGTTCCTCGCAGTGTTAGCTGGTCTAGATCCGTTATTTCCTTGATTCCACACATGGCATCCCTAGTTGCAAAGCCTATGTGCACATCTTTAGCAGGAAGAAGATTGTTTGGATCTGATATATCTATTTTTTGAAAAGATGCACCTGCTTTATTAAGAACATCACCCTTCACTATTTTTTCCATTATTCTTTGTACGAAAGAAGTGTGCTCTTCATGCAAAAAGGGTCCCATGGGTTGGTCTGTTTGAAATTCGGTCAGAAATGGTTCCACCATTGAAGCAATAGTTGAGAAAAATGCTAATTTTGGTGCTAGCATTTTGTCGTGCAAATTTTTTCTCTACAACTGAGAACGTTGTCGAGTTAGGTGTTTCCTTGTCCTTCTTGACACACGCAATATACATATATATAATTAAATGAGGCAACATTATTAAGGCTCAAGATGCAACGTCACTGTTTTCTACCCATCTAACAGCACAAAACTTCTTTGGGAAAATATCAGATTCAGTGTAATAAGTGTAGTCCGACCTTCGTGCTGGCGAGTCTTTGAATAAATAATACAAAGCACGTAAAAACCCCACTAAGTCCCAATCTGTCTTCTGCATGTCAGTTTTGAACGCCCCATTAACTACATGAAGACCGCTACTACCAATGCTTAACAACACTGGACTTTCCGGCGTATGTTGCAGTTCAAGTTGCAAATCTGACAATAGTTTAAAATTGACACTTGGCCCATCTTGAATGAGTTTCACCTGAATGAGTTTCTTTAAAACGTCCGAAGATACCTTTTCACAAATTTGACGCTGTTGAGTATCCGAGAAAAACAGATGTAAAGTATCTTGTAACAAGAGATTTATTTGAATCCCAAAATCGTACATGTAAATCCATTTGTTGCCTTTGAGAAACTTTATTCAATGATTCGTCGAAACAGATCACGTAGGTACAGTCTTTTAATAACCTCTGAAGTTCTCGCTCGAAATAGGGTGCTAATCCAAACACTACTGTGTACCCCACTTTAGTTTGATGCTCTTGCATTTTTTCTGCTATATCACTGTCAGAAAACATCAATTTTAATGTTGATGCACAACGCTCAGCTTCTTGGAGAGACATGGTTCATCACAATTTGTAAACACCACAGCACCTCAGCTTTAGTAACTGAATCTGCTAATAGGTAACATTTAATAGTCGGTTAAGAAGTAGAATGAATACTGCCTGACTGACAAGAAAAAGATGTGTCATTCTCAGTCGAAGAAACAGAAGTTGACGATTGACAATGATCGGTGGATGAACTTTGATGACTATTAGTTTTGGACGACTTCTTAAACGCAACATGAGTTAATCCATTCACAACGCAAATGAAAGTCCTCCAGCTGATTTTTCCACTGTATTAGGCAATAAAAAATAATAAGAAACCATAATAATATCTCGGCATATGTCGGTCTGATAGGCGCCAGAA